>NW_023500917.1:0-695301 GCF_013390185.1 Colletotrichum aenigma
GCAATCGAAGGTTCTACTTATCAACAAACTTCTTCTACCAACATATTATTTAAGAACAAGGCCTTGCACCTCCACTTCCCTCTCCCATCCAACCAACTGGCCCTTCCTATCACCAAATTTATCTCTGATAATCATCTGCACCCTTTCATCCATCACTATCGCTATGGACCATTTGAAAATCGCACGGTGGTTCGCAGATGAACCTGACAAGCTACAACGCTACCTCGGCGAGCTTTCGGCCGACATGAGGAATGTGGCTACCGGCCCCCCACTGGAGGGGTTGGCGAAGGAGCTAGTGCGGGGGCTGGAATCCCGCGGCGTGGATCCCTCCTCGATCATTCGGCTTGGTCCGCGGATGCTGCAAACCGACGTTACGTTGATCTACGACCGTGGCAAAACCTTCCCAAGGGAGGATCGTCTTTTGCACTTTGCCGGCAGGGAGAAAGTCATGGAATTCTTCGGCACCTTTCTAGGCTTTGCCGAAAATCCGCACACAACGAATCCGCACACGACGGTTGTCCAGGACTCTATTTCCTTGGACCTGGACTTTGTTTTGGTTTACGTAGATCGAGGTCGTATCACATGTCTTTACACGCGTGACATGAAGATGGAGGAACAGTTTACACGCACTAATCGCCTTCAACTTGTCCGTATGATCATGGATTTCGAATCGCCTAACGATACCGCTACCCTTAATGTCAGTTGCATTCACTATCATGTTCTGAAGGAGCACAACGATGTTGAGGGGGTTGCTGGACGTGCGTAGGAGCAGGACATGAATATTGTAGAACGGGGGGGTGACTGGTGGTGGTAGTGGTGATAGAAAACAAGAAGGACGTAGCGATTTCGGTACATGTCCGTACAATTTGGAACTTAGCAATCTTCACGCCACATCAATCAACATTATTAGCAAATGTGAGGCAAAAATAGAGCGATAAGCCGAAAAAGGTTTCCGACATATTGCCTTAAGCCTGATCCCAGGGAAAGAGGGAGAGGCGGAGAAGACAAAACATGTTACTTCTATCCTCGTTACCTGCCCTACATGTGGGCTTACCAGCTACGGTATGAAGGGGCTGGGAAGGCTCGGGAGGAGTCTCGCAAGAGAGGACTTAACGTCGGAGAGCTGAACGGCATTGATGTGGGTTATGATACTGAGATTTGAGGCTGAGCGAGAATCGGTGGGCCGGCGGTCATAAACTTATATGTCTGTTCCTTTCCAATAATTCATCATTTGATCCCTCTCGGCCTACAACGGGCCCCCATTGTATGGTGCGGACTGTGAGCCGCATCGTGTGCAATTCCTAAATACATGAGGGCAGGTTGAAATAGTACTCTCAGAGTGTATAATGAGAGGACGACGAAATCAGGTTTGCCCATCCACTGCCTGACGATGTGAAATAGTCTATTGCGACAGATGCGGGTTGGCCTGGTCCAGAAGGACGATGACTTGGACTAAGACCACTTCTGGATCTGCCCTCTTTCGGCCTACTGCCGGCTGTCTGGTCCGTATCTATCCTCTGCAGCGACATTCTCGGGTTTGTCGATGGACAAGGGGATGGGGAAGGCTTCCGTGGACCTGGCCGTTGATAGCCACCTGGGATGCTGCGTAGCTCTCGGTTGTAGCGGGCTAGGTGCATGGCGGCCAGCCCACCAGATGCGTAGGATGTCTGCGAGCCCTCACGCAGGTACGTGGAAGCCCGGATGATGGGAGGAGACGAGGAAGTCTGGGATGGAGATGATAGAAGCGCCAGCCGAGAGCGCTTGTTGAAGTCGGTAGACGGTGTACGTATCTCAGATAGAGGACTGCTTGCGGTCGGTGACAGGGTGCGCGAGGATGACTGGGTTGAGTGTCGGTGTTGCTGCGGATGGCGGGGAGCTGTGCGGGCAATGTCCCGCGCTTCACGTGGAGATTCGGCTATGTTTGACGTGCGTTGGCTTGATCGGAGGGCCGATAAGGAGGGTCTAATGGGGGGAGAGGGGTCGCCGGGAGCGGCGGCATGGGAGGACTGCGCTATCGCCCAGATTCCTGAAGCCCGGAGACACGTCAGTGACTCTTCGGGAAAGATTGCATGCAACACAGACGCACTTACGGAATCGTCAGCATCCAAGTCGAAGCTGCTGAAGGATGCTTCAGACTTCGTATCGTGGTCGCCTGGCTGGCCGTTAGGTAGGGTTTCCGCTCCACCGACTCCTGCTGACAGCCCGAAGTGGGTGGCTCTGTCCGCACGAGGATCGTCGACGGCTTCAGGAGCCTGGACCGGAGCAGGCTGAGACGTGGCTTCCGCACAAGGGGACGGGGTGCAGGGAGGGTACGAGGCCTCGCGCCGGTCATCGGCGGGTTCTGCAGCGACTGGATTGGGACAGAGAGCGGAAGGGGAATCCAGACGCGGCGATTCGGCTCCAGTCGCGCGACGGCTTGCAAGGTTTGAAGGGCTGAGGGATGTGTTCCGGGCTGGAGTTGGAGGGTGGCGATGGGCGGTAGTTTCAGCCGAGAGAGTGATAGCGCAGGTTTTGCGTCTCCGTTTGATGCGCTGCGCGGGGGACGGGCTGCTGGAGGGGGACCAGCTGAGGACGCGCTTCGTCACCCGAGCCTGTCGTGCTGCCGGTGCCGGTGCCTTGTGCGTGTTCACGGTCTCGGACTCGTTCGGACAGCGGTCCGGCGACGACGGGATGACGATTGGGCTCGACCGCCTCCCGTCTTGTTTTCGGGCGGCGCGTGCCGGGCGGGTGGCGGAAAGAGGGATGTCGGAGTCCGAGTCTGACAGGTT
The DNA here is from genome assembly GCF_013390185.1 of Colletotrichum aenigma. NCBI lineage: Eukaryota > Fungi > Ascomycota > Sordariomycetes > Glomerellales > Glomerellaceae > Colletotrichum > Colletotrichum aenigma. The sequence goes on from NW_023500917.1 coordinate 2,769, forward strand.
CATGGGTATCCGACGACGGCGGTGCGGGGGTGCTGGCCGCGGCTCGGGGCGGGGGGTCACAGGGAGTGCTGGATCCAGCCGGTTGGGGATACGCCGCTGCGTACGTCTGGCCGTCGGAGGTCCACTCCTAGCGATGGACGGGTTTGTAAACACTCTCATCGCTTCCGCCTCACCTTGATGCTGCCTTAGCGTGGCTGCGGCGGCTTGCTGCCTTTGTTGATTATTTCTTTCCGTAAGTTCCTGTTTTCTGACTTCGTACTCTTCGTCGGATCTGGCGAGGATCTTCCGGTTCCAATCGGTGCCGTAGTGGAAATTGTCGCTAACTTGCCGGGATGTTAACACCGTTGGGTATAGTAGGTTATCGCTTGTGTTGAGGCTGAGTTGGGGATAACTGGTCCCCTGACGTATGGTACCTGGCCCTGTCTGGGCCACCAAATATCTCTGTCGCCGGAGATGCGGGTTGAGATGATGCCTCAGTTGGAGAGAGGGTATGGGGGGACGACGGCGGCTCCGTCTAGGGGATGTGGCTTCCTTCAGTGGCATAGGCCGGTTTCCAAACGCGGACTTCTGGCTTCATCTTAGCATATCTATGGGAAGGACAGACAAGTTCCAGCTTATGACTCTTACCTTCGGCAGCGATGATGACTGTTACGTTCACACGCTATGATGTCCCTTCCCGATAAGAGCGGGTGGGTGGTGTGAAAGGCACGTAAGGTGGATGAAGGGGTGTGAGATTGGGGGAACGATGCGGTGTATGCAGTGTTCACTGCGATAGACGCAGCTGAGACGAAACGCAACGGTTGTTCGGTCTGTTTCCAAACGGACGATATCTGGATTGAGCTGCAATGGGCGGCGAATGCTAGCAAGATGGTGGCTTTAATGCGACAGATAGGGAAGAAGGGTGGAAGAAATTATTAACAAGATATGGGGAGGAAGAAGGGCACGTGGTTACTCCATGAACGAGGGTACTGAGATTGGAAAGGCAAAAATGAATGCAGTTTGAGGGTAGTGTTCCCAGACTGAAAAGTGCAAACGTCATGTTCAGCGACGGTAGAATAAATAAGCCAGAAGTAGCGATCAGGCTTAGCATGCTTCTGGGTATTATTGACGTGTCTTTTGCTGCAAATCTGTATAGGTGTAAGACTGTGGTAGGGAGTGAGGACGTCGTATGAGTGTAGATCGGTTTCTACCGATTTCATTGGCCACGAAATGGTGTGAATGGTATCACGACCCACCGCAGCTACATAAGGTTCTTATCCGGTTAAGGTGTCGGCTCCTTCGGGAACAGAACGGTGTCGGGAGTTGTTTGATTGAGTGGGTTTCGAAAACCGTACGTGACGAATGAAAATGGTTAAAAGGAGCGGCTGCGGCTGAGACGTTGGAGATTGTGAACATGGGATAGTGATCCCTGAGAGCTTGGCTGGAGGGGCAGCAAAAGCAATAACTGGGAACCATTTCGGGCCAATCATTTCGGTCATATCTCAGGAAGAGAAAAGTGGAAAGACACGGCTCTTTTGGGGTGGTCTGCACACCTACGCCACCATATTCAACACCAATTAATCCATCTCGTCTTTTCGCAAATGGTTCTTCATCCTAGTTTTATCCATTAATTACTATAATACACTACACCCATGCACTGCTGCCAACTCATTCTCCGCGGTTTCAAGCGTATGTGAGAATAGACTACGGCACATATGTGTGGTGGCGTTACTTAGCTTCAATCTGGGGCTTTTGGATGGCTTTTCGCATATCCTCTGCGTGCTGAGGTTATCGTAAAGCAGGTTGCTAATCTCTATGAACCTCTCAGTATACTATAGCGATGACCTGATGTACCTCGCCACACTGCGGAGATTCCTCACTAGACCCCTCTTCCTCTACATTCCTCAATCCTCTTCGGCGTTGCGAATTTCAATTTAACGATTGGAACTCTGCTGGGGCGTCGCTTGATGAATACTACGAGGATAGGGCCGCACCTATCATACTAACTGCGTAGCCAACGGATTAAATACACCGCTATTCTTAACCTTTTTCGATAGAACATTATAACATAGACGGATAGAGAGGGCCTTCAGACAGGCACTGTTGTTGCTAGCGATGTGGAATATTACTGCCACCCTAACTCGTTCTAGTGTGCTGATATTGTGGACAGGTAAACTTACCTCATCGTAAGAACGAAGTTCTTTTCGACCTAGGCACTAGGTTAACAGTAGAAAATTCATTGTATGATATTCGGTTGACTCGATTGTTAATGAGGTGACGTATTAAGATAGTAGTTGCATAACTGTTAGGCGAGATCTACATATTAAACAAGAAGTAACTCTATCTGGATATATCCTATGTCCTTCTTCTCACGACCAATCGCAAGCTACATTCAAGAGGGTCTTCAATCACTGTAGCATGATGGTTCTGATGATCGACAAAGTCTATACAATAACGATATTATACTACAACTTCATATAGAAGGGTTGCTATGCTCACGAATCCCTTTCTCCTGCTGTAGGGGTCGTACATGACAGCTCTGGTGAGTAAGGTACAGGTGTTATGGGAATCTGTGACTTGAACGAGACGGACGACTGCGAGGACCCGGGTCCAGGTGAATGGCAATCGCCTTGTGCAAAGGAGGTAGTGGTGCAAAATAGTTCAGGAGAGGCCTTGACGCATTCTCGGAAAGGGAGGGAAGGGCATTCTGCAGTGTCAAGAGCTTTACCTAACCTGTTAGCAAGTCCATTTTTAATATGAACTCTAATGTGAGTTACAAAAACATAGCAAGAATGCATTACACATACCATTTATTTGCATCATTGCTCTAGGAAGAGCTTCGCTGTCCCTGGACGGTGGGTAAATGTGAGGGATTGTCGACGAAGATATCTTGTTGATGGGATGAGATAAAGTAGATGGCGAAGTAGTGGGACCTACGCCGGCGGCAGGAGACGTGGGACCTGCAGGGGCTGGTTTGGAGATATCTTTCGAAAACGATAAACCAGGGCCGGAGTCTGTGCCGGTGCCATTTCGTGCACTATCGACAGGCGTTTCGGGTTCAGGTGAGGAAAAAGAAGAATATTTTGGATAGATGTAGTCGAGGGATAGGTGACGAATGTGACGGGAGGGGGAGAAAGATGGGTCTGGTGAAACTCTGGGAAGTGGTTTTTGTCCAGACGGTGGGGTCGCAGTGGGAGGACTAGCCTGAGGCTTCCGCGACCGACCGCGTCGGAGCTTCACATGATGACCAGTTTGCTCCAGCGGAGGACGCTTTCGAGGCCGACCACGTCCACGCTTCGGCTGAGGCGTATCTTCGGGCCTCAATGGATGCTTCCGCGGACGACCCCGGCCACGCTTCAGCGTCCCCTCTGAGGTGCCTGTCATGGTGATGTTGATGTATGGATTTAGGAAGGGATGCTTGATATTACTGATAAAAAAAGTGAAGGTTGATGTGGAATTAGGATCACATCTTCATCAGAGGAATGTACTACTTTATATAGAAGAAATAAAGGCAGTAGAACTTGAGATAGTCCATTCAATACAAGGCTTAAAGTCACGGATTTCTAGGGTGAGACCACGGTTAGGTTAGTGTGATGATTTACATCCGGAACGGAGACCGCATACGTGGGTTAGCCAATAAAAACGGTAACTTGATCACAACACCGAAAATGATTATGCGGGTTTCAGTGTGGGTCAAATAATACCACAACTATTGGTTAGACATACCTAGAGAACGTGAGGGGAACAAGGATTATGGGACTGTGGTGTAGCTAACAGGTTCTATGAGTACCTGTAGAGGAGTTTAGGTGGGCAATCTCTGTGTAAGTATATTGGACTTACTGCGTCGGTCTAGTTCGTGCGATATCAATTATGAGATAGATGGAAAAAATCTAGAAAAAACAATGGAAGATGTAGTTTGTAGTCATAATGTAGCTGAAGCTCTCTAAAAGCGTGCATCGCAGACATCAGGACGTCGAGTACTGGAGTTCATACGATTGGAATTATCATGAACATAGATACATGTATCTAGGGCTATTATGCAGGTACATAATGACTTGTTAATGCCTGGGCTGAAGGGGTATTATAACCGTTTCTAAGGTGGGAATCTGGTTACTGTGCTGGATTGCGTGATTCGAGTTAAGAAATGAATGTGTGATTACGTACAAGGTCACTTGTGAGAAGGAAATGTATCTCAAGGACCGTTTTTACTATAGGCGAACCATTTTTTTGGTGTTGTACCTTTTCTGATAAGAAACCAGGACCGTGCGCAGATTTTTTCGACCAATCCTGACCAATTGTCAAACCAAATTTGGTTTAGGGATTAGACTCCTAACTGTTAGGGAATGCCTAGGTTGATACCTAGTTGCTTCCCTCACGTAGAGGTGGAGTATCTCAAATCAGCTGGGCTAGACCTATATATCTGCTGAGCTAGATGCTGCAGTTGCATTTATCGACCTTAGCTTTCCTACTAGGTCTAAGATTAGTAATAATAAGACGACTGATAAAGAGATGGTTGGAATATCCTACTTAGCTATGTCTCACTTTAACAACCCTGATATAGTCCTAAAAATATTTGCCGTATCAAAAGCATGCTTGTTTCCTAACAGGGCTAAGGTAACGCTTACTAGTAGGTCTATGATATCCTTCCTCATTTGAACTTAGGGTAACGTTATTTGTAGGCGGCGGATCAGGTGACAACCAAATTACAGCTTAGGACGTAAAGGGTGTCACAGGGATTTAGGAGGTTGTTAGGGTGAAGGATACAAAGTAGCGGCAGCTATACGGTTATCGCTGGCCTGCAACGCATATTATATGTTGCGATTTATGCGTCAGGCCGGCCGAGTTAGTATAAATGTCCAATTGGATTGCAGAGCGCGCGCGAGACCACAGTTGCATAAGTCTTATAAGTGTAAAACGTTGCAGAAATAGCATAAACTAAGATAAGGAGGCCTGCCAGCGTAACTGGCAGAGCTTTTAACGCATAAGTGTAAGGTCCAGACTTATATGCTAGGTGGGCTGCCGCCAGTCTGATACCATGCTCCTATACAACTTGAAGTCTGTCAAAGAGGCCAGTTGAAGCCTAGTGCTTAATGATGCTTCCGCAGCGATCCACCCAGATCCCATCCCAGCTTCTATATACCATGCTAATAAACTCCTCTGGCCTCTTTAAGGCTGCACGTAGACCTTGGAAGGTCTTCAGCAGCTCCCCCGGGGGCTGGAGCTGTAGGTCTGTGTTGCGCAGGCTGTTGCGTTAGCTCTTAGATGTAACCCAGCCTAGCTCTCGCAGTATCTGGTTGCTATAACCCTTATGCTCTAGTGCCACGCAAGTTAGCCTCAATCCTTAATATCTGTCTGGACTGCGTGATGGTGTTAGTATTGCCTACTAATCTTCTTCGTTATCTCTGCTATATTATATGCCGTCCCACCTGAGCCCTTCGCCTAGGGGAACAAGCCTGGGTAGAGGAACTATATCATCTACATAACCATGACGAGGGCCAGTTAGCCTAGGTCCTTTCTCTTGGATGTAACGCTGAACCTATGCAAGCCTTGCACTACTTCTGGCGTCTCAGACGACAAGCAGACGGTCAGCGTAATCATCAGCATCAGATAGCAGAGCGGGTTGTTAATCTTCTCAGCTAGGCAGTTTATAGCTATTTAGTAGTGGTCTAGCACCTTTATATCCCCCTTGCCTAAGAACGTCGCCTTAGCCTGCTGGAAGCTGGCGAGAATCAGACTGGGGATGTTAGTGAATAGTAAGGGACAGCTGAAGTCGATATGTGGTTAGCATTCCTAGCGCTACGCCTGGTCCCTCGCCGTCCTCTCATGCTTGATCTCCGCCTCCTGTGCTGCACGCTGTAGCGATCCAAGGGGGCTGAAGGGCGCCAGCTGCACTATGGCTTGCCCCCCTAGCCGCACGACGCTTCTCAAAGTGAGCTAGCCGCAGGAAGAGTTAGGCACCCACTTGATACTGGCGGCGAGGAAGCAGCCTGTAATAATAGCGACCTATATCTCTATATTAATCCTATCTGCCGACTTACGACTGTTTATAATAGCGAAGTGAAATGTGAGCAGCTATGTTGCATTCTTAGCTGCAAAGGAGTCCCTCCCCTTCTTACTGCTGATGACCTGCAGGAGTTTAGCGACGAAGTTATGCTGTGTGCGCTGCTTTGAGACGGCAATAGCTACGCGCTTGCTGCTGAGTTGCAACCCCCGACATAGTTGCTGTAGCGCCTTCTATATGAACACGTCGGGCGCCGCCTCCCACGCCGCTATGGTCGTCTCACATGAGGCTATATTTTCTATTATGATAGGTCTACCTAGGTTGCTGCCGCCCTTGTGAAGGTGACGCCTGAGCTGCTATATAATAAAGGTCTTCGTCTATAGGACCTACAGCTTGCGGACGAGCTCCTCAGCGAACGCAGCGACTGCAGTCTTGCTTGCAAACGCATGCTCGCCCAGCTGTGCGAACCAGACGGCACTCTCCTAATAAGATGCGACTTAGGCGCTGTAATGGTGGTGTAGTTCCCAGACGTGCAGAAGCATAGGCCGCCTGGTCCTGGCGGAGTGAGGCTACCAGCCTATGTTGATGACGGCCCCGCCTAAGCCTAGGGCGCTGAGGCTGACCACAGCTAGGTTGAGGAAGGGCTAACCGCCCGCCCATAAGCTCTTAAGCATGCTGAGCGGCCTGAGAACTATCCTCAGGAGGTGTCGCAGATGTCCTGAGAATATATACCCGCCCAGCCGGTCGACAACGGCGACCGCCTCAGAACGCGCTAGGTCGAGCCCCTGCTCGCCGCTGAGGACAAACTGACGCTCTATTTCGTTAAGAACAAGCTCAAACAGCTATAAGTACGCGCATATGATGCGCAGGAAGATCTCAAGTGGCAGCAACTGGAATATATGCACGAACAACTCATGCTCGACAAGGAAGAAGCATATTATTTGGAAGATAGGCCTGATGACAGTCTTAAACGTCCGCTCAGCGCCAGTCATACGCCGCACGTCCAGCAACACAACTTGCTCAAGCTGGAACGCAACCTCCTCAGCCTCAACAGCAACGTCAATCTGCTGACGCTCCCTTGCGAAAGGCTTCAACTCGTTAGGGCTGCAGATGATGCGCAGCAACCGCTTGCGCTTCTCCCTCGCTGCTGACGTCGCTCCAGCATCTGAAGTTGGCACGGTCAGCGCCCCTGTTGCATACCCCTTCATGGCTAATAAGTCATGAGGGCTATAGCGAACGCTTCGCTTGATGTTTGAGTATCCCTAGAAGTAGCTGAACAAGAGGACGTCAGCGCCCTCATTCTAATCGCTTATGTTCCCCTTCATAGCAGCGAAGAGCGAGTTGAGGAATATAGGCAGGCAGTTAGATAACATATTTCTATATACTAGGTGGAACGCTTGCAGGTAGAAAGTGTAGTCGCAGGTGCTTGCAAACTCCTTTGTAAGTATGTTTCTATCAGCAAGCAGACAGTATGTCTCTGAACGGTCAGCCTCAGTAGTTCTGTTGCTGTTGATGCAGACGGCTAGCGTATATGAGACGGCTGTGATGTTTTCCAGTTAGAACTACGTCTCAAGCTCTAATATAAGCTTCTGAAGTCTGTTGTATTTATTGAATATCTGCTGGTACCTTGCGTTGTTGATGCTGCCATAACTGTCGCGCATGCTTCCGTTTGTGTTTGCTGCTCCCTCCGCCTCTGCCCTCCTAGGCCTATTATTAGCTATAGACAGCTGTTCAAGCTGGAGCGTCTCCTTATCGTCGTTGTTGTTATTATCGTCATCTACCCAGCCTCCTCCTGTTTCTTCCCTGTCTTCCTCGTCCTCACTGTCGTCTATAGCGTAGTGCCTCTCCTGCGGCAGGTCGTACAGCTCCTCGCTCACCTCGATCTCAATATTAGCCCTATAGTTATAGGCGTGGAAGGCCGGCTTATGCCTCGCCCAAAACGACGTGGCACTGCTGTGTCGCCCCAACCAGGCTGCCCAGCCCTCTATGAACGCCTCCTAGAAAGCTATCCACCAGTTTAAGCTGATTCGTTAGCTCTCCTAACCGCCAGGCCGCTATAACTGCTGGATGCCCTCGCTAAGGAGCGCCAGGGACTGAAAGACGCTAGTGATATATGAAGCCAGCTTGCAGGCTAATAGTATTAGCATCCCGCTCTTCTCGCCAGCCTGCTTGCGCCTCCGTTGGGCGTCTGCGGTTGATAACAGCAGCTCAGACATCTCTCCAGTCATAAGGTGTATAATAATAAACTAGGTCTTGCGCGTGGACGCCTGCGTAATTCTGAACGTCCGCCTAGTGATGTCGAAGGGGATCCTGCTGATATGCTTCGCCCCGTATAGCGCTGACTACCGCTAGAAGGATATAGTAATATTGTTAAAAATTAGCCTGCTGTGTCTTAATATCAGCCAGCCTAGCTTGCTGACGATGCTGAAGAAGTCAAGATAAAACTGCGGGAAGAACCTATCTGACGGCCTCGCCTAGGTGCACCCCACCCTGCGCGACCTGAAATCAATAGTATGCTTCTCCTGCATCATTTTGAGCGCATCTGTAGACTTAAAGTCCTTCGCTAGCACTCTCTGAATAAAGCAAGCTGCTGTTTCAATAATGCTTACGTATTAAGCATAAGTCAGCTATATACCTGATTATTAAGTTTGGCGTCCTGGTTTAGATATGCTCACCTTAGAGGCGATAGTGACTAGTGGAGTGATCGATCGCCTACTGCTGCGTCTCCCTGCTTATACCTCTCACGCCCCTATCCTCCCCTTCGTTGTCTTCGTCTTCGCTCAGCTATATATCGCCAGGCATATATGTTGCATCCTCGTCAAGGTTATCGCAGAGTTCCTCGTTTGGTAACGAGGGGATAGACATCTTAGGGGTACTGACGCTACTCTACTGCTGTGCTGACTTATAGCTTCTTGCTTCCATGGTTAGCACTTATTATTATCACTCAACACCCTGAGGGCATCTGATTATTTGTATCTGTGCGAAGCTGTTTATTTGCAACACCTATCTCTTCTATGAATTTAGGTATATTACGACAAGACATTATATTCGCCCCTCTCCTGTTGCCCACCTCCTGTGGGATGCTGTACGCGCTGATAGGTATAAGCCGTCTGCGCCCGTCGGAGAGGAAGGGGACGAACAACAAAAAGCCCTGCAGGGCTTATCAGGGGTCTTGTTTCTCTGTGGTTATACGTTCTGAAGAAGATGATTTGTATTTTCTAGCTTGTTTCTGGCGTATTATGACGGCTGTAGATATAACACTGGAGGTGAGGTATAGCAAACAAAAACAAATAGAAACAGATAGAAAGAATATTATAGATATGAAAGCGAGACATAACTGTAGTACTGACTGGAATAGCTCTTGCATAAGTGTGCATAACTTCACGACAGACTAGGTCCACAGCATAGTGATATAGGCCTAGGACCTACCCTTAAGTCACACCTCCTGACCGCTCCTGAGAAATCATTTTCTTCTTGCCTGCAGGCCTGTCTTCTAATGCGGCGTCGGTTTAGAGGTAAGGGTTAGTGTTGTTTTTAGGGGACCTGCTGTTGGAGTCGCAGCTGTTGCTTGCTGTTGCCTGCCACCTGCTGGTTGGCGCGGAGAACCTTTAGACCAAGACAGGTTGTCCTCAGGCGGGGAAGTCTCTGGGCTGCTAGAAGCAATTCCTCATGCCTCTCTCGCGCTGGCGTCTCAAGCAGGCCTCCGCCTCTGTGCTGACAGTGGTAGGCTGAGGTCTCGGGAAGCTGATTCTGGTCTATGCAGCCTGCAGCTATTATCGTTATCATCATCATCATCGTCGTCGCTATTGCTGTCGTTATCCCCTCTGTTATTATCTTTATCGCTATTAGCAGGATGATGCTGAAGTGGTTTGTTTGATGAGACTACGCTGGCTAGGATGATTCCTTACAGCTCGCTTGCGGATGCTGCTAGGACCTTTTCGATCTGCCGCTGGAGGGCAAGAAGTATAATATCCTTCTTTCGTATTGGCTGATCGCTCAGCCGGATGAGATCGGAGCAGAAAGCAGATATAAGCGTTGACACCTAAGCTTCGCGAAGGCATCCCTCAGTAGCGTTCACTGTTTCCCATGCAGGCTGGAGGATATATATCCCATCTTGAGGGTCAACAGTACGCCGGACAACTTATAGGAGGCGTGCCTATAACGCATCCTCAAACCGCTTCCTATATATTGGGTTGTCAACGTGGGTGATTAGGCTGGCGAGGAGGGACTATGCCTCTAGTGTCCAGAAGACTTTAGCGTTGCATCAGGCAAAGTCTAGGACTTGCTGCTAGAGACGTAGTGCTATGTTCGCAGGGAAGCTGCTCAAGTCGCCCCTGGACGAGCTGAGGCTGTTGAGGGCGTCTTCCAGATGCTCTAGCAGCTGCAGCTTGTTCTTTAACTTAGGGTTCACACTTTTGAGTTCGACTGCGCTTGTGCGGTCTACCCAGCTGATGACATGCTGCAGCGCTCAGACGGCAGCCTCTGTCTCCAGCCTCCTGTTGCAGAGGAACTGCTTTAAGTCTTCGAAGCGAAGATCCATCCTGTTCCAGACGGCCTGATAAACCCCCCTGTATATGGCATCGTCCAAGGTCTCTAGGAGGCCGGCCACGCAGCAGTGGCCATTACTGGTGAAGAAGATAGCCTCAACTATATCCTATGTGGTTGATGTCCAGCCTGCGGCCGTCCTGCTGGTCTCCTTGCCACCTTATAGCCCAGATGCCAGACGACTCCAGTCTTCCAGTCTGAGGTGCTGCGTCTTGTCGAGGGGCAGGGCCTTGAGCGTGGCCAGCATGGTCCTCATCGTCGCAAACCAGTATTCGTTAATCTGAAGGCTGGCCATCCACTCGAAGGTGGAGATATTGAAGGTCTCAAGCCCTAAATAGGTCTGGCACCAGCGTGTTGTGATTTCCCTCCACCCTTTATAGTTCCAGAGCGTGACAAGCTGGCGTGTCGGAAAACTCTTCTCGCTGCTGAGATAGAGAGCCTCGATAAGCCTATAGTTAACGGTCACTTGGCTCCCTGGGTTGGAACCTGCTGCGACTGATGCAATTAACACTAGATGGTTCCAGATCTACCTATGATTGTCTGGAAGGCTTAGGTCTCTGCAGTTAACGCGCAGTTTGATGTTGAGGTCTGCGGGGAGATGATCTGTGGGGTTATCAACACTCTTGCGTTCCTGCTGATGTCGAGGCGGAACGAGGCTCACCTTTATCGTACAGCTCATATGTCCACTAGGCGTCAGACTCCAGCGCGCCTATTGCCTTAATGTACTCTCGGAGGGCGCAAAGTTGGTGCTGTCCCGCTATAACCTCCACCTTAGTCTTGTTGATGGAGGACCAGTGGAGGAAGTTTGCTTTGCTGTTGCTGTTGCTATCGCTATCGTCTCAGGCAGCAGCGTCGCCGCCTTCCGTTCTCTGCTGCATCTGATGGACCTCGTCAGCGCCACAGAGGATAAGTAGATGGTTCTCCAGAGCACCACGTTTGAGGCCGCCCTTTATAAATACCTCCGTCAGCTCCTGAACGTAGCCCAGCTCGACACAGCAGTTCCTGCTGGTGCTCTATGTTATATCCAGTATATCGATATGCAGCTTACCGACAGCTAACAGGTAGGGCTTTGCGCGCTCCTGGATCGACTCGCTTTCTCAGAAGGGCATATGCTTCTTTAAGCGGCGTTTCGGCGCCAACTACACCACACCGCCGTCTTCGCTGCCGCCTTTCCGTTTTGTCCCAGCCGCTATGTTGGCCATATCTAAGCTTAGCGTTTTTCGTTTTGTTACTTTTCCTTTGTTAGCAACTGCAAAATAAGTAAGTGAGGAGAGAGAAGCATATAGAGCGCAGCTAATTAAGTTTTCACGTTCTAGGGCTGTTTTCACGTCGCTCAGTCCTAATGGTCGACTCTGGCATTCTAAAGGCGTCAAATATGTCGTAGGCAGATATACTGTCGTTCTCATCTAGGCCTTTCCTAAACCTCCCTTATATGCCTTGTCAGAGGGAGGAGCTGCCACACCTCTCATATTCCTATATAACCCCACCTGTTTCACACGTACTTTCCTTTTGAAGCTGTGTGCCTGTAAACATGCCCACCTGTTCTGTTGTGCGTATATACTACCACTAGAGCTGTCTCCCTGCTGTCTCAACGTAATCTTAATGTCTAGGCTATTATCCCTTTTGGTTTTGGTCACATCAGAAGCCCAGCCCACTAGCTATATACACCTTCTCTATATTCTTCAAGGCTTCTCCATCTTTATTTTGATGATAGCGGTAGGGGATATTGATTTCCCCGTCGTAGCGAACGTCCTCACCAGCGAAGGCAGCCCTGGTTTCTCTGTTGCTACTGATATAAGCATGTCGACTAAGCCCCGGGGGGCTTCTGAGGGCACTGCTGGCTTGCTGGCACTGATATCTCAGCACCTTCCGGTCTACTAATTAATCGCAGCTCTATCTTCTTACCAACATACTCAAGGCTGGCCTGGCCTGCAGATCTCCTATAACATAACATACTGTTGCTCTCTGCTGCTCTACCTCTGTTTATAAGGGATTATAATCTTCTCGTTTGCGTGGAGTGCTGTTTGTCATCCTCGCTGGTTTTGATTAGCTATATATGTTGGGTATTATCCCCTGATGCTATGCTGTGATTAGCGATAACGCATAATGCTGTGCCTCTGCCTGCCTTAACTGCTATGCAGGTGTGATGAGTTTGTTATGCGATAGTAATCATACTGAGCTTGGTCCTGCTGGACGGAAGTGTTTCAAAGGGACTTTGCAGATATACGTTCGAAACTTAGGTGTTATATATATGATTATAGCTGCTGTTACATGCAAAATAGTTCTGGATATGTCGGATGTATTCCTTAGTTCCTAAGTGTTCAGCTGTCTTATACTCAGCATCTCTAACGCATGATGGCGTATAGATGTTTCCAAAATGTTGGCTTGTTGACCTGTTGGGTAGCCAGCTGCGGTGTTTGCATCTTAGGGTTTCATAATGAAGATGTGAAGAAAAGCAGGCAGAAAATTCACTACCGCCTCTTAGCTGTGCCTATACCTACTTCACTGTTCTAATACTAATGTAGACAGGTAGGAACGTACGTCTATAGGTCTTTTGTCATCTCTTTCCTACGTCTGGCGGCCTTATTACTAAATCTCACCTGAAGACCTCGCTCATGCTCTGATAGCATTAAGCTGCGTAGCATATGTCGATACATACCTGCAGCGGTTACATAATCAGAGGGCTTAGGTAATATGAAGAAGGGATGGATGAGACAACAGCAGAAGCCTGACAAGGGGTACCCAGCCATTTGTTTCCAGCTACGCCTCACATCCTATATAACGCTCTTGCTCTCCGGCCAGTAGCTGCAGGATATAGGGCTGTCTATCTATGTCTCGTTATCGCCTCTTCCCTGACTGCTTCGAACGCCCTTTGGCCTATTTTGCCCACGACGAGATATGCACTAGAGATACTATCCGTACTATATCAACCACTTTATAGGTTGTAGCCCTGATAGTGCCTATTCAGGGTCTTCAGACTCAGGCGTGGGCGCTGACGTCGCCCGTCAACTGATGGAAAGCCCCCTCCTTCTCGTCGAGGGGGTAACACGCTCAGCGCCTGCCAGCTAGCTCCGTTTGCCCCATCATTTGCATTCCAAAGCTCCCTTGCTTACGTTATTCAGTACGTCTTTGGAATTTATCGTAAGCAGCTGTTAAGTCGAGGACACGTGTGTGGATCGGATGGATTCTTCTTGTTCTCCTTTTTCCTTTCTATATCATACTGCCCCTCAGTCTTATACTTCTTCTTCTGCCTTTCTGATCCTATATATATTTACCTATATTTATTAGCAGGCTAGTTTCTCCTATAGACTACTACTACTACTACTACTTCCCTCCCATATAGCTGCCACTCCTGCTATAACACAGCTATTACGCTGTGATCAGCCCTGTCCAGCAAGTTCTGTGCAGTCCTTCATCTTTCTTTAGTCGTTTGCTTAGGAAAGGATTTTCTATTCTGGAGAAAGTTATAGCAGGTCTTCTCCATCTGCTATAGAGGTATATTAGTTAGTGCTGCTGCCGCTGACGTATGCTCGGAAGGATAGAAAGCCCTGCGGGGCTTCCTAAGCTATGCTGCGAGGTAATTTCTGCTGCTGAACAATACAGGAAGCCCCGCGGGGCTTCCTAAAGATGTTGATTATGAAATCTGTCCAGCCCGCCAGCAAGCTTACTGGAGAAAGCCCCGCGGGGCTTATGATGAGGAGCATATCCAACATCTGCTGAGCGTGCTGAAGACCGATCACAGAGAGAAAAAGGCCTTTCGGGGGCTCTTGACTGGCTTAATAAGTCCTTCTGCGGACCGTTAAGTCTACGAAAACTGAAAAGCTTGGCGCGGCGTCTCGACGAACCTTAGGTTCCTTTGGCCTACCGGCATACTCCTTCCTGCTGCTCATAGAGAGACGAGGAAGCCCCGCGGGGCTTCTTATTCTATGCTATAACGTAAGCTATTGTGGATCATTATAGGAAGCCCCGCGGGGCTTCCTAAGCTATGCCTTTGAGGTAATTTCTGCTGACTGATAATATATGATAATATAGGAAGCCCTGCGGCGCTTCCTAAAGGATGCTGATTTGGAAACCTTCCCAGCCCGCTGGCGAGCTTACTAGAGAAAGCCCCGCGGGGCTTGTTGAGCTGCTGGTGACTGAGCTACAGTAGCTACTGCTGTGTGTAAGCTACACTACTACTACCTACTGCTACTATACTATGCTATGCTGTAAGGTGGTTTCTGCTAACTATAAAGTATTTTCTATTAAACATCATAGGAAGCCCTGCGGGGCTTCTTAAGGATGCTCCTCATCATGAGGCCCGTCACCTCGCTACTGTCAACCTTACTGAAGATGAAAAGCCCCGCAGGGCTTGCTATTCTATGCTTTAACGTAGGTTAGTTGATCATCATAATAAGCCCCGCAGGGCTTCTTAAATATGTTTACTATAAGACCCTTCCAGCTTGCTAATAAGCTCACTGAAGATGAGAAGCCCCGCGGGGCTTGCTGTTCTGTGCTGTAACATAAGTCGTTTGATTATCATAGTAGTAAGCCCCGCGGGGCTTCTCCATACTAAAACTGAATATACAGGTCTGCCGCTGCTTAATAGGCTTATGGAAATATAGAGCAGCCGCTCTATCTACAGGTGTTCTCAGTTAACAAACTTTATAAGTTGCCTGTCTAGCTCATAAGTAGGCTTGTAGAAGACGGAAGAGAAGCCCCGCGGGGCTTATTGACTAGGCGCGGACGACTTCCGGCTGAATGTGGGGAGGTCGGTCTGTCCATAGGGGAAAAGAAAACATAAAAAGCCCCGCGGGGCTTTCTACTTATATTAGTCAGGAGGGAGATGATGAATTAAATAGCTAGATGATAAAGAACTACTATGTGCTCCTACCTACTTACCTACCTGCCCTGCCCACCCTGCCTACCTAAACAAACCTACCTACCTAAAACCTACCTGCCTCGCGCGGGGTCTGTCCGTCCTAGCCCTAACCCCCCCGACTGGTGCCGTGGGCGGGGGCTACTCATATTTAGACTTACTTTCGTATATTCTCATTCTAACTATAAGACTTTAAATCTAGTTCTTTTTAATAGTTCTAACTATTAGTTTATAGTAGTTCAAACTCTTATTTCAATTATATTTTTATTTAATTCCTTATAAACTTCTCATCTATATCCCTCATTATAGTAAACCTTTCTTTACTTTATATTGTCTCTCACTCTTCTTCTAAAAAACAACTTCAATATTCTATTCTGCTATAACTTTAACTCTCTCTTCCTCTAAATCTACCTTTTTCTATTTCTTTAAACTTATTCCTAAAGTCCTTCGTCTTTCTTCCTTACTATTTCCTATCAGTACAGCTTTTGCGTATTCATTCCATTATAGTCTTAAATACTCTTCTATAATGCTAAGTAAACTTCTGATAATAATATAGTCTTTATTATATTTTGATATCATTCTCTTTTATTATCTTCTCTTACCCTAAGTATATTTCAGTTTCCATTACAGTCTTGACCACGTATTCTATTTCTAAGTATACTTATCTATCTTTCTTTTAACCCTACTACTTAATTCCTCTTAATATCCTATATAATCGTTTTCTTTATAGTTCCTGTCTCACTTTATATTTACTTCTTACTCTAGTTCCTATTAGTTCCTTCTATTAACCTTAGTAGTAATCTTTTTCTCTCTATTCAAAATAACCCCAACCCTTTCATTTTTCTCACCCTAACTCTTTTAACCTTATTCTAAATAACCCTAACTTTTAACCCTATTCTATATAACCCTAACTTTTCTTTCTTTTTACTCCATCTCTTTTTTCTTCTACAAAAAATAACTATAACCCTTTCTTTTTTCTACTACTTTAGTTTTAACCCTAACCTTAAATCTAGTTTTAACTTTCTTATTCTAGTTTACTTAACCCTCTAACCCTAACGTGTTATACGTCTAATATAAGTTTATTACTGCTTTATAATTCTTCTCTATATCTAATTTCCTTCTTATAACTCTACTTACCTTCTTTATTATATAAACCTTTATATTTATTTCTAAACCTTAACTTATATCTATGTAGTTTAAATTCTACTTCATATATATGAAACCTTAATATCGAACTATAGTTTATATATCTCTGTTCTCTATATATAATCTCTTCGTCTAGTTTAACTAATTTGAAGTTGCTATCTTACTTCTAACCCTAATACTTACTCTTCTCTTTTCAAGACATATATCGATAATTTAGAACTCTTACCCTATTTCATATCTAATAATACATCTACCCTAAAACTTTCATCCTCACCCTAAACTCTACTATAAACTCTTAAAGTAACCCTAACCTATAAACTCCTTTATCACCTAAAACAGCTACTTCTCATCCTCCTTTTTAACCTGCTGTATTAAAAGCCAAGTTACTTTATATAAACAGCTACTCTTAACTCCTCCCTATAAAATTCGCCCTCCTAGCTATATATAAAAAACATCCTAACTATTTCTTCCCTCTTCTGCAACCTGCACTCCTTCAGCAGCTATCTGCTCTTTGAGTATGCCGCCCTACACCACCTCGGGAAGCCTTGCTATACTGGCTGCGAACACCTTGATCAGCATACTTCCTAGTTAGCACGCTTATCCCTCTACCCAGTGGAACCGCCCGCCATCCTCTGCCTCGCCTTCCCACTGCTTATAAAACTCCTGCGGAATCCTGCAGTTAAAGCAGCTGGAGAACCGCTCAAGACGTCTCCTGCTGAAGATCTCCCGCTCCGCAGTCCTTATACCTTGCTGCGCCTATATCCACTCCATCTCTTCCTTCCTCAGGCACCTGGGAAACTTATGCCTGTTGTTATCCCTTGCCCTGAAACATAACGCGCACCTCCTGCGTTGCTGGTGAAGCTGCGCGAGAAACGCTTCTATATCGCCAGCCTTGCCTATCTTCTCCATCCTAACCCTCTATTAGTCCAGCTTCGCATGCCTGTCTAGCCCTAGAAACTCCGCCCAGCCTGCTTCGCTATCCTC
Source organism: Colletotrichum aenigma (assembly GCF_013390185.1). Taxonomy (NCBI): domain Eukaryota; kingdom Fungi; phylum Ascomycota; class Sordariomycetes; order Glomerellales; family Glomerellaceae; genus Colletotrichum; species Colletotrichum aenigma. Next base: position 20,282 of record NW_023500917.1, read on the forward strand.
GCTAATATAGTTGAGAATAAACCCTAGCTCCAGCCCTTTTCTATACCTGCGGCAGACGTTACAGACTTCTTCGTTATCCTTGCAACTAGAGCGGTTGCTTCTCCTATCTATCACTCGGTTGAGAATGATCCGCCTATATTCGTCGCTAGCGAGATACTCTTCTACTGCCGCCTCCCGTTATAGACTGCTGCTGCTGCTGCTGCTGCTGCAGCAGCATATAACAACTGATGCGCTCAGCTGCCTGTTGCAACCTGCCCGCCCACTCTCCTGCATAAATCGCTGGAGTCCTATTGGTATGTCAGCATAGATCACAAGCCGCACGTCTGGGATGTTAATGCTTAGTCTTAGTGCGTTCGTTACAACCATGACGCCCTCAGCCCTGTTGCTTTAACGCCACACCTCAAGCCAAGCCGCCTTGCCCTCAGTTGAGTCGATATTGCTGAAGAATATAGCGCACCCTAGCGCTAACCCTAGACGCTCCACCTGCTTGATCGACATGGCGTACATAACAGCCTTGCCTCGCCTGCTGCCAGCCAGAAGCTTATTCACCTACTGGACTGCTACCTAGCATATCTTAGCCTCAACTGCGTTAAGTTTCGCCAGCTCTATGTTATCTTCGTCTTATTCTGCGCTACTGACGCCACTGACGCCCTCCACACTAGCCCTCTCGCTTACTGTGACGACAGAGTATCAGATGTTCTTGCGCGTCGTCGCCGTTTAGAACATCCTCACCCAGCTGGCCTCCAGTTGTATAGCGTAGAAGAATGCTGCTTTGTCTGTTAGCGCGAGCGTCGCCGTTAAGCATATCGTCTGTACGCCGAACTTGCGGATCGCCTCTCTGAGCTCTCTGAGCTGTGGCTGGAAGCTCTGTGATCCTTTGAGCATGACGTGGCATTCGTCCATAACGACGCAGTCTAGCGCCTGCCTCCCTTCTAGCTGTGCGATAAAGTCTCTGAATCCCTTTGTGACGGCCGACTTAGGTGTGACGAAGATGATGGACGCCGCCTGGTTGTTCTTGCGGCTTTGCCACACGTGCGAAGTGATCCCCGCCTTGACGTATCGCCTATATAGATCTGTCTGCAGCGCCACCAGCAGCATCACAACCACTGTCACTCCGTCTGGCGAGCAGAATGCTGGCAGCATGAACAAGACGCTCTTGCTACCGCCCGTCCCTATCACCTGCATGATCAGCATATGCCTGCTGGTGATGGCAAGCATTGCTTCTCTCTGGTTTCCACAGAATATCGCTAAGTCGTCCCCCGTCATCTGCTGCAGCTGGCCCTCTAAGTTAATTCTCCTCAGCTTCTCAAATCGTTGGAGCCTAGCTGCAAGCTGTAGCCTTTTGTATGCCTCCGTCTTTTTCCTCTTGCAGCCTGCAGAACCCTATTTCAACTCTGAATCCTCAGCCCTAAAGCCTAGAAACCTATGCTACTAACGGCTGACTCAGCAGAACTATTGCTGCCTCGCTGTGAGACTGCTGCCGAACTGCATAAGCTCTCGCGTGTAGATCATGCCTGCTATCCGCATGCTGTGCCCCGCCTGCAAGTCCCACAGGCTGTCCTCAACCTCGTCTGTCCCCTCTTCTGATCCCACGCTAGCGTTATCTCCGCCTAGCTGTCCGAACGACTTATTTAAGTAGCAGTTAGTGATGCTGATAGCGATATGTCGCTATATGCTTATGTTGACCTAGCATCCCAGCAGTCTTATGCTGGTCTGCTGCATAATCTGCTGCGCTCTGTCTGTCGTCTATGTTTGCTCCTCTTTCTATATCTAGTCGCCTACACTTATGCTCTTATCACTAGCCTCATCTTTATTTATACTGTGATTATTACTATCCCTGATATCTATATTATTGCCACTTTGCTCTTCTGATCCTGCTGCTGCGCTGCTGGCTTCTGAGTCCCTCTGCTGGATGATATCGTCTGCCTATATGAACGCGCTGTACCTGCTGGCCTCATGCATGATGCCCTGCACCTCCTGCCAGAACAGCAAGATAAGCTAAAGATACTATATGATAAGCTTGCTAACCTCCCTCAGGAGATATCAGTAGATCACCTTCGCCTGCCTGGTCGTCTGGTATCCTTTATAGTATGCTGTGATAAAGCATAACATTTTGTCGTGCACTATGATATTGCAGACGCCCCTATTAACTGTGTTAACTATCTGCAGACCTATAAGCTTGCTCGCCTGCGCCAGCTGTCTGCTAAGCATATGCAGAAGCATCCACAGTCGCTCGCAGAGTTATTCAAACGTCCTACCAAACTCCTGTACAGCTGACGGCTGGAATAGCCGGTCTGTCGCCCTGCGACTGTTGCCTAAGCTGCTGCTCAGTCCCCACTATTCTGCAGCAGCAGGTGACCGCGCCAGCTATATAAACAGCTATCTATCCCCAGCAGAAACCCAGCTGTTGCGGTTGTTAGTGAGAAATAAATACCTAGGCTTTATCTCGCTGTGGTTATCTTCAATTAACAACCATAGGATGGCTGGCAGTTATGACTGCATATCGCTTTTGGGACTGTCTGCTGAACCTGAATCCTCTGTTGCTGTCAGCTCTATGAGCAGCTCCTGCGTCTCTCAGACCAGCTTATATAGTGCGTCTGACAGCTGCCCTATTGTGAACCATACCTGCCTATATAACATGCGATCGCCAACCTAGTTAATAACACCAGCTGCTGCTGTGTTATATTGGATATGCATCCTATACGTCTGCGTCTTGAGAATCCAGTCTATTAGCGTCAGCTCCACATCCTTATCGCTTATCGTCTGCGTTATAAACTGCTGCACTTTCGCCTGTATATGCTGGAATAAACTCTGCGCTATATCCTCTACTTTATCTTTCCCTAGAGACCTTTCCAGCTTAGCAACCTTATTATTACGCTTAGTGTATACCTGATAGATCACTAATATACACACTATCTTAATAACAGCTGAGTACTTCGTTATATAGTCTGTGATCTAGACCTAGCTGCTATTCTCAGCAATCCCTATCACTGCGAGAGCGCTGAGAAGAGCACTACTGTAGTCTCCACCCTTCAGCTGGTGGTCCAGCATGCTGATGAGCATATTGAGTGCTGCGCGTTCCAGCTTCTCCTGCGTTTAATACCCCATCCCCATGCTGGCTGCTTCCGCTATCTGCTCGAATAAGTCCCACGCCTCTCCCTGTGACGGCGTCAGTTTATACGGCGGCCGCTTATCGTCATCTATTTCCTACGTGCGGAACCAGACGTATAACAGACTTAGCCACACGCCCTTATATCTCACCCACGTGTCATCCTCTATGCGGTTGTCGAACGGCCTCCTTGGTTTGACGTGCGCTTCTGTACGCTGCGCCTCGAACAGCACGGCTAGCCTGATGGTATTAGGAGCAGACGTTGCTTGAGCCTGGTCCAGCACGCGGTCGACCGTCGCCTATATCGCCTGAAGCATAACCTCATCTTTATTGATAGGAGCTGTTGTGTTGAAGAGTGCGCTAGCACTAAGCCCTTTTAAGTGCACCACCTATCCTATATAGGCCAGCCACAGGCTGGGCTTAAGTCTTTTGTTAGCGACGCAGATCAGCTTGTTGTGGCTCGTCTTCACACGTTCTGCTTAGACTTTCTAGAGATCTCAAACGCAGTCCACCACCTGTTGAGCCAGGCTTCTATTCGGAGCGCTTTGTAGAGACTTGTCAGCTGTTTATCCCCAGGCCACCTCAAACTATCGCTTGCTATGCTGGGATGCGCAGAATCTCTGATATTGCACGCTGACTGTCCACAGCATGCTCCTGACCTCGCTTGCCTAGCCTCTCATATCGCCGCCTCTCTTTTGAGCATTAACCTATCTATATTCCTTGCGGCAATAGGCTTAGATCGTTTGAATCTGCTGGCATATGAAACTGCACGTATTGCAACAGATTCTGTTTGTGACTAGCGGCGCGATATAGGGAATCAGCTCTGTTATGGGGGCTGGATACTGGATGTTACTGAGTTGGTCCTGAGTTCGAATAATTCTGTGGATTCCTGTTATATAGGCGTATATGCTGTTCCTCTCTGCTGGTTTTAAGAGCGGATGGCGCGTTCTCAGATGCAAAGCGACTTCGTTGTTACGGTCAGCTATCCGACAGTAGGGTCTGCTAACAGAAGCTGGGGATTGATACGTTCTAACAGTACACTGGGTCGTGGTCGTAGGTCGTAGTTCGTAGGCTGTAGTAGATCGGGTCTTCAGAGGCTAAGGTGATCAGTCTTAGACTCAACAAGTGATTCGCAGTGAAGGTAAGCTGAGAGTATCCGTGAGGATGAATACTAAGTTGATTGCTGAAGAGCTATAGAAGTCTGACCATGAGCCGGGCTCAGGGTCATACTATATACAAGTTCTGAACAGTACCCTTTGCTCTATCACTGATCCCTCACCAGGTACCAGTGAGCGCTCATTAACTGTTGGTGAGCGCTCAGTAACTTCGACTGAGCGCTCAGTGATCCACACTGCCTGCTCAGTCTTATCTTATCATCACGTGACTTATATCATAGTTCTTCCGTCTCCGAGTGAGTCCCTGTTGTTCCCGTGATCCTGCAGTACAAATGTCCTGTCCTAGCCGCCCGACGCCCGAGTGGGTCGTTCAGCTGTTATCCTTGTTTACAGGTCGTAACATTCGTCTGTAACAACTGCGTATTAATATTCTTTACATACTGCGAGCGAGAAGTTAGTAAGAATCACAAGTGGATCTATAGCCTCGTCCAGTCTTAGAGTATAATCATAAGCGAAGTTAGAAGTTGTTTATATTTTCTAGCAGAAGAACGTCGAAAATATCTTATTTAACCCTTTTAATAAAGTATGCTAACTATTAGGTTACTATAGGTTACTATTAGAACAAAATTTATGAATTTAATAATTTAATTAGGTTGAAATAAGCTGGCGCTGGTGTTATCTGGATTATAGTGTCTCCCTGGAATGCTTACATAAGTTAGTGGTTAATAATACTGTCGTCAATTAGTCCAGACCGAGTGGGTCACTGTCAGCAGTTTAAGATCGTTCAAACCTAGATTAAATATTTATCAATTCAACTGGGTGTTCTACAGGCCAGAAACTCAGTCAAAAAGAATAACTCACTGTTATCTTCAAGTGCATCTATAATACAGACATTTTGGGCGCAGAAAGTTCAATGAATGATACTCGGCAAGATTTCAATGAATCTTACCCCCAGTCTTCGCGGACCCACTCTTTTTTGGGTGGCAGTTTCGATGAATGATACAATCATTTATCGTTGCCAGTATGTTAGGGATATTAATCCCCCCGTAGGAGCGAATAGGAGCGAACGTTCTCGCATGCGAAGGCAACCCTAGTTTCTCTGTTGCTACTCCCCTATAACTTATGCCACTGATATGAGAGTATCAACTAAGCCCCCGGGGGCTTCTGAAGGCACTGCTAGCCGGCTGCCACTGATGTCTCAGCATCTTCCGGTCTTCTGATTGATCGCAGCTCTATCTTCTTACCAACATACTTAAGGCTAGCCTGGCCTGCAGATCTCCTAAAGCATAACATACTGTTACTCCCTGCTGCTCTACCTCTGTTCACGAGGGATCACATCCTTCTTATCTGCATAGAGTGCTGTTCGTTATCCTCGCTGGTTTTGATTAGCTATATATATTAGGTATTATCCCTTGATGCTATGCTGTGATTAGCGATAACGCATAATGCTGTGCCTCTCTGCCTGCCTCAAGTGCTGTGCTGGTGTAATAAGTTTGTCGAGCGATAGTAATCATACTGAGCTTAGTCCTGCTGGACGGAAGCGTTTCAAAGGGACTTTGCAGATATATATTCGAAACTTAGGTGTTATATATATGATTATAGCTGCTGTTACACGCAAGATGGTTCTGGATATGTTGGATATATTCCTTAGTTCCTAAGTGTTCAGCTGTCTTATACTCAGCATCTATGACGTGTGACGGCGTATTGATGTTTCCAAAATATTGGCTTATTAACGCGTTAGGTAGCCAGTTGTGGTATTTGCATCTTAGGGTTTCGTGATGAAGATGTGAAGAAAAGCAGGCAGAAAATTCACTGCTGCCTCTTAGCTGTGCCTATACCCACTTTACTGTTCTAATACTAATATAGATAGGTAGGAACATACGTCCATAGGTCTTTTGTCATCTCTTTCCTACGTCTGGCGGCCTTATTACTAAATCTTACCTATAGACCTCGCTCATGCTCTGATAGTATTAAGCTGCGTAGCATACGTCGATATATACCTGCAGCAGTTATATAATCAGAGGGCTTAGGTAATATGAAGAAGGGATGGATGAGATAACAGCAGAAGCCTGATAAGGGGTACCTAGCTATTTGTTTCCAGCTACGCCTCACATCCTATATAACGCTCTTGCTCTCCGGCCAGTAGCTGCAGGATATAGGGCTGTCTATCTGTGTCTCGTTGTCGCCTCTTCCCTGACTGCTTCGAACGCCCTTTAGCCTATTTTGCCTACGACGAGACACACACTGGAGATACTATCCGTACTATATCAACCACTTTACAGGTTGTAGCCCTGATGGTGCCTATTCAGGGTCTTTAGACTCAGGCGTGGGCGCTGACGTCGCCTGTCAACTGACGGAAAGCCCCCTCCTTCTCGTCGAGGGGGTAACACGCTCAGCGCCTGCCAGCTAGCTCTATTTGCCCTATTATTTGCATTCTAAAGCTCCCTTGCTTACGTCATTTAGTACGTCTTTGGAATTCATCATAAGCAGCTGTTAAGTTGAGGATATATATGTGGATCGGACGGATTCTTCTTGTTCTCCTTTTTCCTTTCTATGTCATACTGCCCCTCAGTCTTATACTTCTTCTTCTGCCTTTCTGATCCTATATATATTTACCTACATTCATTAGCAGGCTAGTTTCTCCTATGGACTACTACTACTACTACTACTTCCCTCCTATATAGCTGCCACTCCTGCTACAACACAGCTATTACGCTGTGATCAGCCCTGTCCAGCAAGTTCTATGCAGTCCTTCGTCTTTCTTTAGTCGTTTGCTTGGGAAAGGATTTTCTATTCCGGAGAAAGGCATAGCGGGTCTTCTCTATCTGCTGTAGAGGTATATTGGTTAGTGCTGCTGCCGCTGACGCATGCTCGGAAGGATAGAAAGCCCCGCGGGGCTTCCTAAGCTATGCTGCGAGGTAATTTCTGCTGCTGAACAATACAGGAAGCCCCGCGGGGCTTCCTAAAGATGTTGATTATGAAATCTGTCCAGCCCGCCAGCAAGCTTACTGGAGAAAGCCCCGCGGGGCTTATGATGAGGAGCATATCCAACATCTGCTGAGCGTGCTGAAGACCGATCACAGAGAGAAAAAGGCCTTTCGGGGGCTCTTGACTGGCTTAATAAGTCCTTCTGCGGACCGTTAAGTCTACGAAAACTGAAAAGCTTGGCGCGGCGTCTCGACGAACCTTAGGTTCCTTTGGCCTACCGGCATACTCCTTCCTGCTGCTCATAGAGAGACGAGGAAGCCCCGCGGGGCTTCTTATTCTGTGCCGTAACGTAAGCTGTTTTGATCATCATAGGAAGCCCTGCGGGGCATATTATAAAGGATAACCACAGGCCTATATCAGCTTACCGGCAAACTCCTCATACAGAGACAGAGAAGCCCCGCAGGGCTTGTTGAGCTGCTGGTGACTGAGCTACAGTAGCTACTGTGTGTAAGCTACACTACTACTACCTACTGCTACTATACTATGCTATGCTGTAAGGTGGTTTCTGCTAACTATAAGGATATTTTCTGTTAAACATCATAGGAAGCCCTGCGGGGCTTCTTAAGGATGCTCCTCATCATGAGGCCCGTCAGCTTGCTACTGTCAACCTTACTGAAGATAAAAAAGCCCCGCAGGGCTTGCTATTCTATGCTTTAACGTAGGTTAGTTGATCATCATAATAAGCCCCGCAGGGCTTCTTAAATGTGTTTACTATAAGACCCTTCCAGCTTGCTAATAAGCTCACTAAAGATGGGAAGCCCCGCGGGGCTTACTGTTCTGTGCTGTAACATAAGTCGTTTGATTATCATAGTAGTAAGCCCTGCAGGGCTTCTCCATACTAAAACTGAATATATAGGTCTGCCGCTGCTTAATAGGCTTATAGAAATATAGAGCAGCTGCTCTATCTACAGGTGTTCTTAGTTGACAAACTTTATAAGTTGCCTGTCTAGCTTATAGGTAGGCTTATAGAAGACGGAAGAGAAGCCCCCCGGGGCTTATTGACTAGGCGCGGACGACTTCCGGCTGAATGTGGGAGGTCGGTCTGTCCATAGAGGAAAAAAAACATAAAAAGCCCCGCAGGGCTTTCTACTTACATTAGTCAGGAGGGAGATGATGAATTAAATAGCTAGATAATAAGGAACTACTATGTGCTCCTACCTACCTACCTGCCCACCCTGCCTACCTAAACAAACCTACCTACCTACCTAGAACCTTACCTACCTCGCGCGGGGTCTGTCCGTCCTAGCCCTAACCCCCCCCGACCGGTGCCGCTCGCGCGCGCTACTCGTCGATCACGCCGCCATCCTGAACCACCTTCTCCTTGCCCTTGCCCTTCCCCTTCTCAGCATCAGCAGTAGCAGTAGCAGCAGTAGCAGCAGCAGCAGCACCACTTCGAGCCGTAGCCCTCTCTTCTCTAGCCCGGCGGCGCGATTCCAATTGGCCCAAAAGACCATCCGATTGTGCGGCCATCAGGCCTGTCAGCGCCATCTGCGAGACGGACGCAAAGACACCCACAGTCAGCGCAGCCCCGGGACCTGGCTTGGCTGGACCGGTCTGGACGAGCCGGCAGAAGAGCTCGAGCTGCTCGCGCACAAGCGCGTCGTTGGCCGCCTCGGCCTCATCCTTCTCAGCCTCGGCCTGCTGCTGCTCCTTGGCCTTGGGGCTCTCGGCGGTGATGGTAATGTCGGCGGGGTCTGCGGCGGGACTGCTGCTGCTGCGGTTGGAGGCGAAGGTGGTGTCGGCGGGGTTGATGTTGAAGGCGCTGGAGCCGGCGGTGGTGTCGAACATGGGGCCACCGAAACTTCCACGCGAACTGCTGCCACCAAGAGCGACGAACTCGGCGGGTTCGGACATGAAAGTCTCGAGGAGACTGGGGCCATCATCGGCGAGGCCAGCCACGTACTGCTGGCCTAGGGCCATCGACACTTCATCCTGGCCAAGGCGGCGACGTTTGGATACGCGGGACAGCTCTGGCTCATCGTCCTCTTCCTCTTCATCATCGTGCTCGTCATCATCATCATCGGCCCGCTTTCGCTTGGTGCCTCTCGATGTCTTGGCCTTCTTGGCCTTGGGCTTGGCTTCGGCTTGCTCCTTCAGATCTAGCATGATATCGTTAGTGACTGTAATACCCAATGTAATGAAAAAGCTTCGACATACGTTTGACCGCAGCTCGGACATCTTTAGCCATTGTGGCAAAACTGTCTTCCTCCCAATTGTCCACCTCCATTTGGTGACGCCGCAGCGTCTCTCGTCGGATCTGGTGGCGAATGGCTGCTGGCGGAGTCCCTTCAACATTCCGAGGCGCCCGGAGAGAAGAAATGCCCATGAGGGCAATTGTTCTCTTCGGTCTGCATCGGAGACAGACAGAGGTGCAGAGGCAGTAGAGGTGTCTGCGGCGCTAGCTTCCGACGAAAGCTGCTGGCTTTGGTGCGTGTCGGGAATGCTGGCGAAGGACATGCTGGCGGAGGCCATACTGACGGAGGACATGTCTTCAGGAGAGGGCGATGCGGCGGTGGTGCCTGGAGTCCCGAAGAAGGTTAGGATGAACCAGTTTTTGTGGCAGGTTCACAGGTGCTCGGGCATAACGCACCTGTGGAAGCCATGAGGGCGGTTGCTTTTTGTCGTTGGAAGTGGCGACGTGTAAGGTGGGAGGTGGCTTGGGTGGATGTCGGCCGAGTTGGGTGGTCTGAAGTGGGTGCAGGTGAAGTTAGAGGTGGGGGCGGAGGGATCGATGTGCAGTGCAGTTGCGCCTGGGAGGGGTCGTCCCTCTTTGCTGCTGAGGACGTGGAGGCCTGCGAGAGGTGGGGATGACTAAGAAAGGTTTTGGTGGGAAAATGATTTTAAAATTGTCGGACCGTGCCACACAGTGCCCCGCCATGCAACGACAACCACTGCAGCCAGACGCGTCGGGTCGATGGCGCCGGGACTCGGCGACGGGATAGGGACACCTTTTGGTCCAGTACGGATCTCGATAGTATCAGTCAATTGAGTCGCGGTCGCTTCAATTGACGGAAGCGGGCTTATCGCAACGAAGTCTCAATGATGGGATTGATGGATGTAAGTTGGGTGCGTGGTGGAGGGGAGGCCATGGATGAACGACGTGCAGTCGACCTTGGTGGATGGCGAAGTCGACAGGTGCCACGTCCTGCGCTGCCTTGGCTTCGTACCTTACCTAAGGTACCTTGCAGTGTCCACACTCATGCTTTGGAGCAAAATAGTGCAGGAGCAGTCGGAATAACTGAGGCAACACCCGCGCGTGACTGGCACCACCTGCACTTCCTGAGGCATCCACCCACCTGTGCAAGGAGCGCCTCTCGCCACCTCGACTCCAATCACCAACAGCGAGTGCACCGTGATCTCCAGAAGAAGCGCGTCGGGGCAACAGTCAAATAGTGTGTCCAGAAAGAACCCAAATTGCTGGACTGGCAGTATCCAGTGCTCCGGGGGGGATTGCTACCTAGTCCATCGTCGGTGGTCAATAAAGTGGTGACGAAAGGTGGTGACGATTGGACCGTCACCACTTCTCACCGTCCACCCACTGCCTGCCTTATCCGTACCTCACCTACACGTACCTTAGGTAGACGCCCCACCCGATGCCCCACCCTCAGCCAGTCCATCTAGGTACGCTTCCCGAATCTTATCTCATCTTATCTCACCTTATCTGTGGATAATCGACGTCACCCGGATGTTTTTGAGGTCCAGGCGCATGCGCTTGGGAAGGCACATCTCAACTGCACCTACCCACCCCACCTGCCTTGTTTGGTGCCCTTGCACATTCTGATTTGTTCAGGAAACTGCGCCATCCCATTCTTACTCCCGCCCCGGCCACCCTCACGAACCTGCACACGACCGTTCGCCTCCACGTCCAACCCCGCCCACCACCACAAGTGCTGCAACGGTCGTCAACCCCGTTCCATCTTTTGCGACCGACGGCAACGCCATCGCCATCGCGACAGCTTCTGCTCGCTCCTATTCCCCGAACAAGTGTCACTTCTCACCAACAAACTCTGCGTCGCCGCCCGATACACCTTCCGTCAGGTCCGCTCCCATGATGGAGTCTCTCCCGCCCGAACTGCGATGCCAAATTGCCGACTGTCTGGACATCGCTAGCCTAGGCAGGCTGATCCGTGTCAGCAAAGATTGGAACGAGCGTTTTTTGCCAACGCTGTTCATGAGCGACCGACACGTGGGAAGGTCCGTCCTTTGGGCCCTTGCTGTCGACAACAGGAAGCTGTTCCGGACTGCGATTGACCATGGGGTCTCCACCACCACCACCTGGCCACCATCTTGGCGAAGGAAACACGACCTCCACGGCTACACTGCCCTCCAAATCTGCATCGTCCGCGGTTACCAAGACTTAGCCCGAGATCTGCTGACCGTCAATCCGCCTTCAGCCAAGGTGCCTGCCACATGCCGCCGGTGCAGGTTGGCCCCACCCACAGATCGGTTCAAGCACCCTGCAAGAGGTTGGAGCCTGCGGGAGCCTCTGCTTCACTTGGCCATATGCTACTCGCAATGGTCAATGGCCAAATTTCTGCTTCATCACGCTGCCGACACAGAAGACATGCCCCTACCTTCGGACTGGATCGAGAACACCACTCAATTTGACCTCGACCGGTGTTCTTGTCTTTTTGAGATATGCAGAATTTCTGGGGGAAGAGCAGCATATGAGTTCACCGAATGGCTATTCTCGACAGGCATCGCGTCCAGAAACCTGCCCTCCCTCATTACATCCTCATTACCCAACGAATTCTCCTCCAACACAATCGAGCTGGCTTGCAGGTTTGGCCAATACCGGCTTGCCTTGTTCTTTGTTCAACTCTGCGTCCAAGTGATCCCACCACCATTCTCAACAATCTTCGCCGACTCGTTGATCCTTCTGGCTTTGCTAAGATGTTTCGCCGAAGGGTCTGAAGTCATACCACGACCACCGGCAAACGAGTACAGGATTTTCCTGAGTGCACAGCGCGGAGACTTTCGCCATCTTAATCTTTTGATCACCACGCTGCTTGAACATGGCGTACCGGTGGAACAAATTGATCACCGGACAGGCCGAACGGCACTGCATCTCGCCGCAATGATTGGCGACCTCGGCGTTCTCGAACCGATACTCGAAAGATCAAATGTTACCATGCTCATCCAGCCGGATCGGGAGGGTCTTACGCCTCTCTGCCTTTCCAAATGTCAAGCGCGTCGGCTTCCAGCTTTTGCATGGCCCGCATTCACGTTGAAGACCCTCCCACCCCCACCACAAGTTGGAGACTTGTTGGTGCCGCGTTGGATACAGCCGCTTCTACAAACGCTCATGCAGTCAATGTCTTTTGATTGCGATGATCTCGAAGATGAAGACGGCGCGCCCTTGCGAATCCACAAGCTGCAGACACCGTTTTGTCAAGACCAGAGCAGTGGACAATACTGGAGCATTGGCTATCGCGACGAGTGCATCCAGTTCCTACACAGTAGTGGCCATGAAGCTCTTAATCTCAGCGGCAGAGACCTTTTCTTCGTCTTCTAGACGCCGACGAAGTTGACGGTTCTGGTGCACAACAGTGAGTATGATTCGAGTTTTCGCCGCCTGGAAACATCCGTCACCTTCAGTGACAGATCGTCCTTCCATCGATTTTTGCGTCTCTGTCTGCAGAGGGCGGCCGTCGTCAGTGATTGTACGTATGGATCTCTTCGCATCCATAGAATATGTCGCTGACAATGAATCTTCAGACGAGAGCAGTGAACCAACGTGGTTGTGGTATTGATGGAACGGACACAAGCCACACAGCTAGGCTGATCGGTTAAGCTACGGCCCTGCGTTATTGGCAGCTCCGCATCTGTTTCGGGAGTGCAGGATGGCGGGCCGAGGATTTGATGCAGCAACATATGTAGGGCCCTGGTAGCCGGAACGGTTGCGATGCTGAAGTAATGGTTCACCGGAAGCATGAAAAGTTTCCCGTCAGCTACCAAATTGGTACTTCGGAATAGGGAAATAGGAAGAGGGAAGGGACGGACGATGGAGTGAAGGGATTAGGAGAGTTGGGCGGCTTGGCTGTGCACCAGCCGTTGATGCTGATGCTACCTAGCTTATTTGTGCCACGCAAAATCAAGTCTTCCGTTTTAATGCGCTCTTACCCAGATGTAACTCGACATTCGGCCCATGGAATATTCATCAGCGACTCATGTGTAAAGAAGGACGGTCTCGTCCTGCTGAAGCGTCAATGCCCATAACAGTCGCATGCTCTCAACTTAGGTGCCCCGAGCATGTACAAATGCCTTTGAGTGCGCGCGTTTGAGAGTGGCAGACAAGTCAACTCAGCGGAGCGCAAGTACTGGACGATTGCGCAGGGCATCTGTAACAGGTGAATGCCAGCGAGATGCGGAAGCAAGCCTGAAGTTGCATGCCTTCTATTGAAAGAGGATAACCTGGTCGTTGTTCAGAATACAAAGGTGTGAAGCTTACCTCGGATACCGGAGAGAGTGTCTCCTGCGGAGAGAACCTCAGGCCGAGTTCGATTGATCCCAGTGCTCATCCATGAAGCAGTTGTTGCTGAGACTCCCTTTCACAGCGGAGCCTTCCAGGCATAATCTCGACACCTTGAGAAAGACTCTGTTCACAGCCGCCAAGCGAGAGGCCACCCGATGCCGGTCTTCCGTGGCCATTTCCACGAACTATCCCTTCGCATCGAGATGAATACGCCCTGTTGATAACCTCAGGCTTACACTTTCCATCAGCGGAAGCCCAGTATTATGCAGAGCTTCCAAAGAGTTGAATTCTCCGCGATTTGGTATCCAGGAACATGATCGAGCGGTACCGACATTCTCGCATACAATCATCCATGGGAACCAAATTGTCATCAACCACATGCATTACTACAGCCGTTGGAGGAGTCTTTCCGAGACAGCATAATCATCGGCAGCAGGAGTATGACCCCTCAGTGAAACAACGCGAGCCACGTGAACCAATACAACTCTGACATGCCACAGAACACGCGGATTGAAACAGAATCCCTCGAGACCCTGCACGGATTTCTGTTGGTGCGCAGACGATGCACATGCAGCACGACAGGCGAGGACGATTTCGGCTGGAGACAGTTGTATTTTGAATGCTGTCCGTTGTATGCTGTCGTCCATGCAACAAGAGAATTGCTCGTCGGCCCCCGTCAGAGGGGGTTGGTTTCATTGTCGAGCGACAGCAGCAGCTCATGTCCATGGAGCCTCTTTGAGTTCGGCCAGCCACCTAGTTGGGGACCTTTGTGGGCGATCCAAATAAATACACAGGGGCTTGTGGCTATTAGACGCGTTGTTTGGAAAGGCTTTTAGGACTGCCGGCGTGAAAGTGTTGATTTTGCTCCTGATGGCATGCTTCTGACTGGTGTATTTGGTTCTGGGATAACATTTCCTCATGTTCCTGTAGACTTACAAACACATTGGAAAGGGTTTGCAGTGGCCGTGAAATATCTGCCAGCTTCTGAGATGGCATGTACTTTCCGCGTTGAAGTATCTGGGCTTCAACCCTTCTTGTGATTTCGAGCAGCGCGGGGAGATTATACCGAGATAATCACATCCATCTGAGCAGCATTGAGGACCCTTCGCATCGTACATGTTCACCTTGACATCTACAAGTAACTTGTGCCAGGGCCCCTGTGGGGAGAGAATATTAAAGGGATGGCTAACATCTGCAGATAGAACAACCCAATCAACCCTCAATGAAACAGCGGGTGGGTAAGATGGTTGTTACGATCATCCGGGTGCGGGAGGGTGTTCAAGCAGTCGGACTTCATGAGCATTGCTACTATACTCCACATTCGTCAGAAGCAGACACCGCATATGCGTCCCAAGTTACGAGCCGTATCTCCAGCAAGATTGTCAGTGTTTGCAGGGTCACACTCTCGGCACGCATACTTCAACACCTTGGGTCGGGGCAAGAGACAAAGTCTAGGGCACACCCAGTTCTAGACAATTATTAGATCATGCTTTCCCCTGTATATAAGGTGACTTATGCGACCTGCCATCGTACTTCAGAACCACTGTGTATGAATTATCATTTCATGTCAATTCCTTCTACTGCGTCAGCATTTTTATTTTTCCTAACCTTCGTCGTGCGTCTCTACCCATGACTGAGGCAAGTACTGGCCCTCGCTCCCTTGTTTCTCTGGCCCTGGCTCAAATCGACCTGGTATCCGGTCGACTCAATTGGACGGATTGGTATTCAACATGAGCTGAAATGCGAGTCTATAGTGTCGGAAATAACAAGCGAGTATGGGAACACAAGCCAGACTAAGAGAATAAGGATTAGGAAGAGACCATTGGACGATTAGGATCTATTTAAATCGAAGAAACAAATGTTTGGTCTATGATCCAGCTGGTAATGCTGTCAAGGGAGCGGATTCTCAGGAAGTACCCGGCCAACCAGCCTTTCTGGAAGGGCATAATGCATCAATAGTTGAGCATGACACAAATACTGTAGCCCCAGTGGATGCGCGTAGACTTGTTGTGCATCCCCCGGTATGAGTAAATTGGACGGCACGGCAGAATAAGGACATGGAACGGCCTCTCTGTAGTCTCAGATCTGGAGATTTCAAAGTCGATGACACCTCCACGTATTCCGCATGCCTCCAGCGATGGTCCCTGCCGGGCGTGCCTTGCGTTACATTCCAGGCGTCTCAGAGGTCGAGGATCTAGTCACAGCCCCGGGATTCTATACTCTAGACGCTCGGGGGACTTGGAAGAAGATGCTTGGGTCTCGGAGGAGTCCTGCCATAGTGAGGTCCACTTCACACAGTCCAGTTTCGGGAGCGTAAGCGTGGGATGGCTGAAGAGGAGTCCTGGAATCTGGAGTCGGACAGCTGAAGCAGCAGGAGACGAGCAGTTGAAATATGCGTCCGTACATCTTTTGCATCCACCAGGAACCTTACCCTAGCTGCTGCAAAAGGTTGAAAAGGATTTGTTACGGACTAGACCGTGAAAAATCTATTCTCTTGATTGGTGAGGGCCGTCGTCCCAGCCAAGAGAATAGCAGATTTGGCGAATGAAGTCAACGCGCCAAGGAAGATGGAAATCGTACAGGAGCAGTGTGAGCAGACGATGGACCATGAACGATGAGTGACATGGCAATCAGCTTTGTGGCAGAAACTAGAGGCATAATTGAGTCATGCTAGGAGAGGAGCATACGAAATTAATCGCACAAAGCTTGAGATTGGTCCAATGCACATGAGTCCGGGGGTTTGTGAAAGCAACAACTCCGCTATGGGCGCTCCGGTACCTGACAACTTTTCCAAAGATGTTTTGATCGCAAGTGAAGCAGGTTGGTATGCATAAACCTCACGTTCGGCTCTGACGCAATGGAAAGCAGGCGGGAAGCTCGGGGGAAGATGCATGCAGGCTTACCTCAATACACTCAATCATGCACAGAAAGGGATCACGCAGAGTTTTGACGAGGGAGAGCGAAGGTTAATGAAATAATTGATGAAGTTTATAGCCAAGATGCGAATGAGTCCTTGTCAGCCTGCCCCTTGGATATTCAACTTCTTGTTCCTGCTGCTTCAAATCCATTCTGGGAAGTCGGCTGCGTCGTATCTTCACATCGTCGGTGCATTCATGACTCCGGTCATACTTGTATTACATCTGACTCCTTTTCTGGAGCAGACAATCGCCTTCTGGTAACTTCGATGGAGCGTTTACTACTCTCTTCAGGGTCAACTGCAAGATGACGACACCGGAGCAGGTTTCCTTCAATTCTGCTTCCACCCCTGAATCCCGGGGGTCATGCCCAATCTTCTCCCAACATGTCACCGCAGAGACTCCAAGGCCACCCAAACAGCCCGCACTGCAGTCCAACACAACGTCTGACGTTCACACCCCTTGCTTTCCTTCGCTGACGAGTTTATGAATATTAGCCACTCGAATTTAGAAGTAGATTCCGTCTTTCCAGCTTCTCTGATAACTGGAATAACAAGGGTCTGTACAACAATACGAGAAAGAGCAAAAAGAAATTGTCCCTGGTCAGACTCAACCTGACGACAAACAGCTTCAGAATACTACGCTGGGCTAAGGATAACATAAACCTGCTGCTCTCATTTTGGATAGAAGAAATGATTAGATCAATACTTGGAGGACTAATTTGAAAGTCAAATTCTCAAGGTAGACTGTTCGAAAGGGTAAGTACACCTTGAGGATTCAAGCCCAATACCACGGTAGGACGTTCTCATCCGCCTGTTTCCTATGATAATGGAATGGAAACATCATGTCTCGCAGGAGTCTTGCTATCCGACGTTGTGCGTATGGTTCGCAGGCCTTGACTGGGAGCCCTCGTAGTTGCCCGCCAATGAACCATGGACGCAGAGTTATTCCTTGCTACTTGCATCTGTGACAATGCCAAAGATAACAAAGGCGTCCTTGACAACGATGGTGAAAAGACGAGAATGAAGATGGTGGCTGAAACGAGCTGTCAATCTGAGAGCACGCAAATGACTTTCAGTCGACAAACGCCTCGCCGCTCATGCCAGGGCTGGCAAACATTTCCAGGGACCCAAAGTCGGGTTACCGCTTGATGGATGTGCATCGACAGTCACGGAATCTTCGGCTGAGAGAGGAATGACGCTCGGGATACTGGATTACTAATCCATCTGTCGACGACACCTTTGAGGCGGATGCGTTTCCGCAGGGAGTTGGGAGTTGACGGACTCTGTAACATGAACATCGAGTCGGACGTCCAGATGGTGACGGTTTAGTCGTCACAGCCTGTTTCTGTTGAGAATCAATTCAGTCCGCCGCCGTGAGTATCCGGCTCATCAGGGCCACGCTTCGCGTATTTCTTGGACCATCATGGTTTTATTTCCAGGATGTGCATCGTATACCCCTTTTTTTTGGGGGGGGGGGGGATATTGGAAGGCTGTGTACCTATCATTCACCTCTGGCGACCAATGCTCACAACATGCGCCGCGAGAATGATCAGCTGGGGTTACCTACAAACTTCCATCGGTTTGCTGGCAGTGTGGTTCCCCGCTCCCATGGTATGGGCTCCCTCTTGCACATTGTTGTACATCGCACTTCGGCATAAATGACACCGCAACGCCTCGTGGAGAAATCCACGAAGTCACTTCCGCTTGGTCCGCTCGGTAACATTGGCATTAGTCCCATCCATTTGTGTCATTGGCTGCTCAATTGAAATGTGGGGTTTGGGGTTGGAAATTCCACCACCAAAGGCTTGGATCACCCTGGGAGTACGTACTCCAGGCCACCCGGGTACCTTACCCGAGGTACGACCAACGTCTGTGATCACGGACATACCTAGGAAGTCAGGCTGCTGCCATTGACCAATTCGGCGCATCCGCTGCAGAGTCGGCACCTGCCCCACGGATCACCTGCCGATTGTACCGCCAAGATCGGCAGGAGGCCCCTGAAGCAAATCGGCAGTTGGTCCCCAACGGGGAGAGGCGGTGACGGTCCAGCGTCACCAGTTCATGTCTCCCCGTCCACGAGAGCTGAAGTACCTTATCCCTTGTAGGTACTGAAGCCTTTTCTCATGGAGGCTTGCTGCTAACGGCACAGGCCGTCCCGCCTGCCCATGGGGGGGCACCCTCGACCTGTCCTCTCGCAAGCCACTGGACTCGGGGGCCTCTGTCATGGCTTGGAACTTAAATCGAACGCCTGGCCTGCCGCCGGCGAGCAATGAATGCGCCAGGCAAGCCAGCTGCGATGCAATGCAACACGTTGTTCCTTTCAATCAGATTATGTTTGATTGCTCTGTATCCATGCTGTTTACTCACGATGGTTGGATGGCAGCGTCATGCCATGAGTTCCCGCCTTCTTCTCCACTCTTTCTCCGATAACACAGCCTCATCGTCGTTCTTACTCTACCAACAAGGCGTACCTCCCACGCAATTACTCATGGCAATTGACCGACACGTTCGTATCCTCGTTGTCTTTCCACTTCATCCAGCAGCTGCCCGTTTAGGCGCGACCCCGCTGCCTTTGAAAGCCCCCCGTGTCCCGCCCACCATTCCCAACCTCTCTTCTTCTTCTTCATCCACGCTACACCAAACACCGTTGACAGTCCTATCCCCAAGACCATCGCTGCCAGCAGACGCAGAACCTCTGTTTGCACCTTGCCCTTTGGCAATGGGAGGGGATCTGACACATGTGAGGATTCCTGCATATGATCACGTATCCCCCGCCGGCATTGATGCAGGGTGCGGACTCGAGACGGTGGGCGTGGATCAAACCTCAATCTTTAATCTGCGGGCGTGGGATCTCTGCTTCTTTCGCAGGCCGCAATGGCTATCAACCAAGGTATGTCTTTTGCTGTCGTTCTCCTCCACATCATCGGCTTGTTGCTGACTTTGCATTAGTAGACAGGCATTTCCGAAGCAATACATCCCGACAAACCGGTTCAATACCCTCGACAAACTCTCCCCTCTCCGAAGAAATACTTCCGACAAACCCTTCGTGTCGAGCACGGGTTGAGACCCTTTCTCCCTTCAAGAACACCGACAAACCTCCCGATTGAATACCCTCGACAGCTCCTCCTCCCGACCGAATACTTCCGACAAATCCTCCTCCTCCCGATTCAATACTTCCGACAATTCCCCTCTCTATTCGAGCACAGGTTGAGATCCGTCTCCCTTCTAAGAAACTCGACAACCCGATGCAATACTCACGAAAGCCCCTTTGGCTGAAGACCCATCGAAACGCCTCCAAGTCGAGGACAGGTTGATGAGCGTCTCCCCTTCAAGATCTGACTCGATTCCATACTTTTGACAACAATTGCGATAACTCAACACCCTTTCGCTCAAACGAGTCAGGTCAAGAACTGATCACTCCCTACTTAAAGTTCTCGCCCGCCGTTGTAAGTCTGTTTGGTTTCTGTCTTCTCCCATCATGTTGTTGCATTTTACCTGCCGAGGCCGCGTTTGACCTCCCGGCAACGTGGACACATCAGGTCCCGGAACCATGAAGCCATTGGTCAAGCACGGCAATTATCATTCCTGATCCTCAATATTGTTCTTCATCCGCGTTGCTTTGTCTTTTTCTACTATACACCTCGCCCTTCTCTGTCTTCGTCACCATCCATGACAGATTCTCCTCATGAGCATCTGTCGTGACAAACTCACATCGCCTTGCTTCTGTCAAGTTCATCCATCATCCATCACCCGTCTACCATCATCCTCGTCCGCCATCAATCATTGTCGTCTTTGACCACTGGCCCTGGGAGCTTGTGCTCTTGAAATGCACTCAACATTCTGTCAAACGCAAGTCGCTCGCTACTCTGTCCCCACAAATTTTCACTGAACACCTCCCAAGATCTTCATTACCCTCTTTCTGCCACCGAATGTGTCATTCTCCCCAGAGCAATCATACCTTCGCTCCACCTGCGTCCTTCTCAGGCAAATATTTTCTGGCGGCCCGTTTGCTGCCGTCCAAGTTGTTGCCGAAGGCAATGCAACGATCAAGTCAGCCGACTTCCCGCTATGGTCATTTGATACCACGAATGGATCATACTCATGGCAGCCTGTCTTGTTGCGCGCAGGCATGCCATTCTCTGGGAGACCCGCCGTCGCCGGCATGCATCAAGCCATGGCGTTTGCAAATGATGCAGTCCGGTAGACATCGTCTGTGTACTTAGGCACCATCTCTTCTAGGAGCGCGTCGACGCACTCGTGAATGACGACAGGCGCTGCTCGGGCGAAATCACTTCTGGATTGACACCGTCATTTTCATTAAGCATTAGTGGGCCGTGGCACGGCACCTCATCTACATCGCCCGAGACCAGGTCATAATGTCAGGTCTGCCACGCCACTATTTGACCCAGACAAGCGTCTCTGCAACTGCACAAGCCGCACGCTTTCTGACAGACTATTGCAGCGATCGTTTTCCGTTGGAGGATGTGTCGTGAGTCTCCACGGCTTCTCCACTCGACATGCTGAAACTTGCTAATATCTCGCCATCTATCAGGATACACGTGGTTCTTCTCAAGGTCATTTCTGTTCTCGGTTCGACTGAGGGATCCGTCTTTGGTTGTTGGTTATTTCCCGTCCTTGCTCGACTGTCGTCCTCGTCCTCGCTGACTCCCACCCTCGCCAATCCGGCGCTATCCGTCTCCCTCGCCGGCCGCAGGCCTTTTGCTCATCTGTGCAAACTGGACAGAGTTGGGGGCGGACAGCATCTTTTGTTGGCTAGGGGGCACATTGGAAGCGGTATTGTGGGAAACAAGTTTTGGAAACAAGTTGGTAGGGGTCGCCCACGTCTTGCAGCAATTGATGAACTGTGTGCAAATGATGGACCGTGTACGTAGTCATCCGGCGAATCCAACTTTCCTGGCTTGCCGAAAATTGTCATACCAGTAGTTTCTGGATACAAAGTATGCTGGACCTTTTCCTTACTACGACAAACTGCTCTTTCCAGCAGACAGTCACCTTGACCTTCGCGTGACCTTGGCTGGCACCATATTTGCGTGATAACATCGCCATCTCATGCAACAGCGACTAAGGACAAGAACTGAGCGCTCATTCACCTGCCTGAAGGTTGCCCATCTTCCCTTGCCTGTCGGTCTAGCCTACGTATCATCTCATTCGCCTCCGTATCCTGACACGATACGGCTCTGCGACTGTCTTCACACCGACCGAGCTCATCGCCTTTGGCTTCAGCCAGTCCGTGTCATTCTTGTCCGGCAGCAAGTCATACACAGATATGATGCAGGCCACGTAGGCCAGTGCTTCTCTAACCGCAAAGTTTCGACCTGGGCATATTGTGGGACCGCCGCCTATTGAACAGCAAGTTTCAGCCAAATGTTCAAGCCATATGAATCAAATATCTTACCATAAGGTCTCATGTTGCCCAATCGAGCAACTGGCACTTTCCCTTCATCTCCCCTGTCATCAAGCACGATATGTCGTTGAGGCCTCCACCGTGTCGGCTCCGGGAATAGATTGGGATCCATGGAGATCAACTCCTCGGCCAAGTATGTGTACGCGCCTTGCGGGATTCGAAACCGTTCTTCCACCGTGCCTTTGCTTGTCACTATGAAGCTCGACTTCGCCTTTTTGAAGGTCCACATGCTTGAGTCGATCCGCAGCGATTCGATGTAACTCGCTTTGAGAAGGGGGCATTGGGACATGAGGCCTTCAATGTTAATGCTGGTGCTTTCAGCCTGGGTGGGGCCATGATCAGGGTTTTTCGTTGGGAGGTCCACGAACTTTGCGACTTCGCTTCGTATCTTCGCTTGGAGTGATGGGTCGGATGCTATCCGATAAAGCATCCAGAAGATGAGCATGTTTCCATTAATGTTCATGGCCCAAATCAATCCCAGCTCATTTGACGCTCTCGCATCAATCGACCATCCGCGCTTGAGATAGAGAGGCATTCTGGCTCGGATGAGTTCGCTCACGCCGCCATTGCCGTTTTCATCGCCCCCAAGCCGTGTCCATCGTGGTCCCGGGTCCACTCCATGGAAGTAGTTGTGCAACGCGACATGGAACTCTCTCACGCTTTGGAGCATTTCCGACTGCGCACGCATCGCACGCGCAAGCTTCGGCCATACGTAGCCTACCCAGGGCGGCAGCCCGAGTACGAGAAGCTGCCAGGTCTCATTGAACTCCCAAAGCTGGTCCCAAAAGTGGGGAAAATTTTCTATGAAGTCCGCGCCGACGAGGCTTTCGTTGGCGGTGTGGCTGACGAATAGGCGAACCAGGTCAGACAGGGAGGTTGAGACTGTAGGCGGATGTGAGCTGGAGAGAAGCCGTG
This sequence comes from Colletotrichum aenigma, assembly GCF_013390185.1. Taxonomy (NCBI): domain Eukaryota; kingdom Fungi; phylum Ascomycota; class Sordariomycetes; order Glomerellales; family Glomerellaceae; genus Colletotrichum; species Colletotrichum aenigma. Next base: position 43,226 of record NW_023500917.1, read on the forward strand.
TTTTGGCTGTCTGCTCCCATGGCGATTGCTCTGCTTCATCTGCATGAAATGTCACGAATCGATTGATGTTGGTAGTGAGGTTCTTCGAAGTGCGTGAGACGAGCTGGTCAAGGCCAGGGCCTGAAACCAGTTTTGCGAAAATATCGTGCCATTCCGATGCCACCTCTAGGTAGTCTGGAAGTTCGGCCTGGGGATATTCGAATGCCTTTGACAAGATGCGAAGGCGCAGCCACTCGCCTCCGGCAATCGAGTCCGGCTTCGACAGGAGAGAGGTACCTAGGCTGTGGCGGAAGATGAAGACGTGCTTGGTGCCGAGGATCTTGATTGTGACGGCGCCCGACGGATACTTGTCCCGCAGGGATGGGAGGAACTTGCTGCCGGAAAGCATGAAGTTGGGGATGTGACCCAAGTATGGGATCCAGTAAGGGACTGATTCTGGATGGCGAGCGCCATCGGATTCAACGCGGTGGATGGCTGTCCTGTGGCTGGTATGGCCTGTGATGAGTCGGGTTGTGATGATGAGGAGGATAACGGAGGTCAGCAGAGTGAGCTTGAGAGAGCCATAGTATTCTGTTAGGGATGGAGGAAAATAAAATGACGACGTGCGGTTGTTTACTAATGCCTCCATGTTTTCTGGTGGAAACTCGTGTGGAAGAAGGATGATGCTTGGAAGGATTCAGAAACAGCCCCATCGTACGCAGTAACTTATCACGGGTGCGGGGTAAGCATTCAAACTTGACTTGGGTTCAAGTTCGCAAGGGTTCTCTGGAAATCATGTTATCTCGACCTCTTTCATTCGTTCAGCTTGGCGACAGGCATCATGCTTGGCCGGATCTTGTGCCAATCACAAATGAAGGAAATGCAGGTCAGAGTGGGACGTCGGACATAGTATGCCTATTCTGTAGGGGTCCGGGCCGGGACTCGTGGTGATTGGCGGTGCATCATGCACTGAGGCGGCGTTCAATTGCCAGTTGGTGGTGACCTCAGAAGGCTGATGAATTTAGCCGGATGTGCACGGATTCTTCCACCGGCGGCGCGGACCGCGCCCGGCCCCACCCAGCGCACGGCGCCGAAAACTGGCGGGCCTGATATCGCCGCACACCAGTGAAAGTCAATTGTGCTGGCAGGCCCTGTGCTGATTGGCTGCTGAATTAAAATGTGGGGTTCTTGTTCGGAAATTTCAACACCAGATGCTTATGTCAGCCACCACATGGAACCAGGAACGAATGTGACGATTTCCAGTGGGGAAACCGTCACATTGGATTGATTTCTCTCGGCGCAGACGCACCCGCCCCCCTGGTCGCAACTTCAACACCTCCACTTCAGAACCTATGAGGCAGGCAACTCCCATCATCACTTCTTGCAGTGACTGCAGTCCTTCACTGAGTCTGATGAATGGACGTGTGAAGTCAATTCACTTTCCCTTTCCATCGCTGACACTGTGATATCTCCTGCCTGAGGTGTCGCACCTCACCTGCCGATCGAGTCCCAGCGGCAACAGCGCATGGCAACAACATCCATCTACACCCACCTAACTTGATGCCTGCAGTCGAAATGCCCTTCTGGCCGTTTCCATTTTGGTTGTAGTGTGCCCGACGGAAGGCAAGGACTTCCTCGTCTCCTTTCCGGGTGCCATGTCATTATTGTCTCCTCCATCCACGTCCACCCCAAAAGTGTCCGTCTCTCCAAGCCTCTCCTCTGAAAACCTCTGATTTTCAACACCCATTGACAAGAACACCGCAGCACTTCAATTCTGCCTGGAGTCGGCCCTCTTAGTCGATCTCGCGAGTATTTCTGGGTCGAACACTTCCGATAGCCCGCCCAAGAACCCTGCTCCTCCCAAGTTCCAGTTCGTATCGTTGCCGGCAGAACAAGTTCAACCAGGACTCCAATACATGGAGGCTCATCACCTCATGTACCTCTATCACGAGTATCCTCGCGGGCGAAGGCCAGTGGCGTTTCAGTCGCCCAAATCATAGAATGTCAGTCAAGACTGGTGAGTCCGCTTTCTACGGGAAGACCTCTATCATCACTCACCGGTCAAAGTACTTCAACCACCGGATGATGCTTCTCTAAAGCGCTCCGCCTCAAGGCCAACCTCGACGACACTCCGAGCCACCCAAAGTCGATCCTCAAACAGCCTTCCAAGGCCAGTTTGCTGGCCGCTGGTACACCCAGCCAGAAGTCGAGCCTCAAGCTGTCTTCGTCTAAGGCGAGCATCGACGACAAGCTTCTCCTCTGCAAACCTCTGATTTCCAATCTTTCGCCGATAAGAACACCGCAGCCTGCCCCGGTTTGGCTTAGGACCGCCCTCTGCTCGACCCCGCCAACATCTCGGGGTCCAAAGCAGGCTTCCGAGCCCAATCTGCCGGCCGTCGGTCCATCAAGCCAGAGGTCAGGCTTCAAGCGGCACCCCCGCAAGGCAAACCTCGACGACACAACTCCAACGATGCTAAGAAGACACCGGCTGGTCTGGGACGTCCCGCAACGCAAATCACCCCTCTGGATGTCCCAGTCCCTGAAAAGGCGGTCCAGCTGGCTGAGCCTCAGTGCGAGCTATGCCCTCAGTACGCTTACTGCCTATGGAAACATTGAGTGTTGGTTTATGGAGGCGAGGCTTTCAGAATCTGGTGGTCTGGTGACCGAGGCAGGCAGGGACCATTGGGTTGAGGGGAAGAAAATGTCATAGGATGCTGTCGCTTCGCCCACGGTGACTTTACGTGCCCCTTCAATTCAAGGCAGCGTTGGGAAATGGCCAGTTCAACCAATTGAAGTTATTTCATGTAGTCAACTGGCTGTCGCGTCCCAAAACCTCTGTTTCTCCAGCACCCAAACTTGGAAGACAAGGCCTTGACGCATTGTGAATGATGGTGTTTGGTCAACAATTCGCAGACCTAGATTTCAGTGGAACAATTTCAACTGCGAGAACACTCTTTCAGCTTGCTGGCAATGAATAAGGTGCAGATGTCACATGCCAAGGAACAACAACCCCAGGCAGTGTGGATGGTAATCGCGGTTTTCCCTCGAATGTCGGTGGAGTCATCCCAAAATCATTCACCGAGAGTCCCACGAACCATGAACGGAATCCAAAGCTCATGTGGGAACACGTTCTGCGTGATTCCAATAGGCGTGTGGATTGCCGAATGCACGTTGGTCGGACCGTAGACGTGGGGTTCATTGGCTGACTTCCAAGATTAATGGCAGCACTTGCAACCAAACCTTGATGGACGCGACGTCCAGATCCTTACAATAAAATCGATCAAGCGGCTGTGGTGCTATGCTTGTTTGATCAAAGGCAACTGAAGAAGCATGATCATCTTCACGACACCGGTAGAAGGTTCCGGCGATTCCAACTACTTGATGAAGTGTGAAGCCCCTTGGCTGTGTAGCACAGTATCACTAGATTGGCCATCTTCTTGGCCACATTAATCCGCTAATCCTGTTCCCGAATGATGTCAATTGATTGATGGGTGCCATGTAGTGGATATGACTTGGTCTCCACGCCGACAAGAACTCCGATGCAAGTGAGGGCGATGACGGCGGTTGCGAATGATGAAAAAAACACGGAAAGGGATGCCAACTTGATCGGGACGTCCGTAGATCTTGTTATAGCAAAGCGATTCGATATTTTGGCCCTTTACCGGTTCCAGTAGCTCGCCATGATGCCGTCGCCAGTGACGAACAGGAGAGCGGCCGAGTAAGGTGGTCAAGATTAGGTGTGGCGGCTGCTTCAGGGGCCACCTGCCGATTTTAGCGCTGGAATCAGCAGGTGGCCCCTGAGTAAATTGGCAGTTGGTGCCCTGGCCCAAAAGCTCCCCGGCCCATTGCAGACCGTGCGCCTGGCGGGTCCCGGAGTTTGCTCCGAACGTGAACTTTCAGAACACTGCAACACGCGACCTTCTTCTTTTCAGGTTCAGTACCCGGAGAGCTGATTCCTCTTCGCCAAGGTTCTCACGCAGGGTCACTTGCATTTGAGAAAGTCAAGTCACCGGCACATTCCCTCCCGGGTGCCTGCCCTGTGACCTGTGGAGGAGAGGCCGAATTTTCGTCAGCACCCCATTTCGCTGCCCAGAACCAACCACGCCCCGAGCCCGACTTCGCCCCAACCTCGTCGATCCCAGCCAACAGACCGTCCAGCGCTAAACGCATCACCTGCTGATGATACCAGTCAGATAGCTTTTCCAGTTAAGGCGTGCGTATCCCAGGATCGCACCCGACCAGCAGCCATGCTGCCTCGAGGCTGGCCCGACCTTCGAAACCATCTAGCGGGGTTAGCCAGGCCCATCGAAGCCGCAAGCCTGCCTGCCAAAGGTCCTGCTCAGCACATGGCTTTCTCTCTTTGACCGTAGGGTCTCCACCTCGAATCTCGTCAAAGATTCCACGCATGGCGCACACTGCTTCGAAGTCCTTGTCCCAACTGTCGGCGAGCCCAACCTTTGCCAACGCACGTGCCATCCTACAAGACACATACAAGTGGAGGACTTCCAATACTTCCCGCCCTCTTCAACGTGACCTTCGAATCGTCGGGGACTTCTCTGCCAAGTATACATATGGATGTTCATCCGACAACCTCAACCATCGGGGTCGCGCTTGAGCAAGGTTCCTGACGTCATTGGCACGCCCCAAAGGGTGTCCCCGCAGGTGTTCGACTGCTGCTAGGGTAATCTTATGAATCTTTGATGCGGAGAACGATGAGGGAAGAAGCTCCGGCCTCGGTCAACTTGTCACACTTGCTGCAGCTACGGGCTTTGTCAACTTCACTGTTGAAATTCATACCGGGCCTAAGGGACCCGTCGAGGGCGCAGAAAGGAGGTGAAAGTTACCAAAGTGGGCATTGCAAGGGCTGAGAATCCCACCGGCCACAGCCATCATTAGTTATGTTGGAAGCCGGCGCAGGAAATTCACGTCCAAGTCAAGACCAGGAAGCATCTCAAGAACGTCAGGGGCTTAGAACTGGGCAGAGACAGAGAGGTACGAGATGGAGAGTGGCAAGGCGAAGGAAGAAAATTTGCCGAGGGCGAAGTTGAGGACTGGAAAGTGTGGTCGCAGCTCTAGGGGGAGGTTTATATTGCTGCAAAGGACGATCTGGACGCCATGGACGAGTCATGATTTACTCAAATTATTTCAGTTGAACGCAGACCAGGAATTTCTCATGTAGAGTCAGGCAACTTCAGCTAGACAACAAGGCGCGGTGCGCATTCGGCGTATCGCTTTGCCCGTCATCTCAACCGCCGCTCCACTTATGTCCATATTCTTTGAATCTTTATCCGTCTTCACCTTTCTTGCTGAGCACCTCTTTGTTGACGCCACGTCTGGCGCGGGTTCCTCCAGAGAACTCGGCTCCTTTCGTCCTCATTATTCTCCTTATCTTTATCGTTGTCTTCACTACTACTATTATGACTTTTACTTCCGTATTCAATATGAGTGATTAACCAAACCGGAAATGTAGCTACAACCACGGGGAAATTAGGCGGTCTCTTTTCATGGACAGTCGCAGAGATTGATGCTTCTTCAAATTCCCGGAAATCGGCTATCGCAACTACACAGAGGACGTCTGCACCGAACATGATCATCACCAAATCTCTTTACCCGGCTTTTCAAAGCTTCGATTACCAATCAATCCATCGAATAGTGTAACAGCGCTGCCGACAAGCAAATTACGTCCAAGCTGTATTTAAGCAAAAGCGTTGACACACCGCAACGCTGGCTGTATCTCGCGGCTGAGGTATCCAACGCAATTGAAAATCACAATCACTCGGTGATGGAAGTAACCAGCCTTTTGGGGACTCCATGAACGGGGCTGCAAGCGACAAGAAGCCGAATTAACGGCTGGCACGTATTGGTTCACCACGAGGAGCTTAGACAAAAGCTGTATCTTCCTGGTGCAGGCTGACGGCAATTAACCTTGTCAGGAGAACTGAGTGGGAAGTGATCATATTTCATCATTCCACGCAGCATGTACAAAGCATAATACGTTCGTCTTCTCCTGCTTCCCTGGCCGCAAAGATAAGTCGAGTACGATTGCTTTGGCGGTGCCAGGGCGTACTCTTGGGAGCCTGCCAAGTCCGCGTTCCCCTCGGTGACGATGATCCCTTTGTAGCAAACCAGAACAAGAAGTTCCATTGCTCTTCCAGAATTGCACAGAGAACCGACGTGCCCGCCACGATTTCGCGCCCAAAACTGAGCGACACGTTCACCTACATGAAACAATCTCTCGAGCTCGAGGCCTCCCACCTCCAGTCTTTGGAAGGGAGGGCTATGAAATGCGAATTGAATCGTTATGTGAGGATGAGTGAGTTGAGAGTCATTCTGCTCACCAAGTTATCACACTTAATTGGGTCGTTTCCAGCTGCTTTTGATGAAATCTTCGCCGGAGTCTTGGATGCGTATATCACGATGGAAAATCTTGGGCGCACAACACACACAATCCTGACCTCGAACTCAACGCTTTCATGCGATACGCTTTCCTCAACCCAATGGCTGTCGGCCCGGGAATTTGACGTGTCGCGCAGGTGTCTGAGCTGTTTTCCTGGCTACCAGAGAAGCCGCAATGGAAAGGCGTTGTCGGAGACCTCCCGCCATGTAAGTGAAGATTACTTGGTTGACTTTCCCCATGACTTTGTTTGCACTTGTCTAGCTGTATGTGTCATCATTCATCCTTCCGCCGTGGCTACATGTAAACGATTTGTGTGTGTGTTGGTTGCGCACCGAAGAGCACGGCACCCTAACATCTCATCCATCGTCGGAGGCATGTAAATGGCGGCCTGAGCCTGGACTATGAGCGCTGGCAGAACCTCGCGCAGCAAAATGGCCCATGCTCGAGCTGGCATATTGGAAAGAGCGACTTCCCGGCGTAACCGGCGGCAATGACACGTACATAGATTCCTATATGGCGAATTGCGGCCCTCAAGACCGCTGAGTCGTGTTCCACATGCACAATGACGAGTGGCTGAGGACTATTAACGGGTGCATCCACGTCGGCATACGATCGGGTCAGGTCTTTCACGGCTACCGCAGTAGTTCAAGGTCCGAGGCGACACGGCATGGCGAGTATAGAATGCGTGCAGTGACCTTAACAGTAAAGATATTGTCACCTCTAAAGAGGACAAGGCCGTGTGGCATCCCGGAGCCACCAAGGATGAGCTCCTCATTAGCACCGTGATTGGATCAGACGATGACTTCTACCGGCGATTCAAACAATGGGGTGAGCGAATATTCAATAATGACTACATGAGGTTGCGCGCACTGCTAAGCACCGATCTGAACCTGTCCGTTTCCTATACTTGCGGCCGCGACCTTCTGCTCTTTCCGTGACTTTCGCTGACGCTGAGCTTCTAGAAGGCCTCCAAACACTTCCTAGCGGCGAAATCGACCCCGCCTTCCCGGGGAGAGTTCAGCTGATAGAAGTAACACATCTAGCATGGGGCCAGGAAATGTACGTCGTTGACTTTGAGATCAACAATTTGTGGCTTGGTTGCAGATTTTGGGTAACTGTCCCATCAATAGTGCACACATTGCTACTTCAAAGCTTCTTCGGAGCAGCTATTGCTCTCATTCGGTGAACTCTCCGATGTACCTCAATGGTCTCAACTATATGCGGGAGTCTAGGCTTGAAGGTAGATTCGCTTTCGGTATGCTATGTGGCTTCTTTCACCAGGATTTCGGTGTCACATTACTTTAACTCACTGACTAGTTGTCCAGATGCGCCCTGATTATCTCAAAGATATCCACCGCATTGCTTCGCATTGCTTCGCATTGCCCATATTAGTGGTGTGGTATCGGTGCTCATGCCCTCCAGGTCCTGCCTAGGTATGGCAAGATCCTCGACGAACTTCTGCATGCGAAATCCCCACACATCCTGTAGCCTGTTTGGGTCAAGCGATGGACTCTGGATAAGTCTCGATTCGGCATCGATGGGCGCGCCGCGAGAGATGAGCTTTTGGACAAGTGGCGCCGCGGCTTTCCTCGCTTCTTGGTCCTGGGCTGAGAAAGGGGTAGGCCATGTTGCTAAAGCGTGGAGCGGGGTCCATTCCTCGGCCGTCACGACGTGGGCACAAGCACCCCGCCGAAGTAGGGTGTTTGCGAGGCGGTACGAACTCTTAACCCTCTTCGCATTTGTTGGGGATAGAGCGCACAGCAATGGCGTCCAGCCGTTGCTGGTGGCTGCATTGACGTCCAGACCACGAGTTAGCAGAAAGCCGACTATATCTTCTCGCCCTCCGGCTACGGCGTAATGCAGAAGTGATTCTCCGTGCAGGGTTACCGACCGAATGGCGGTGTCTGGTTCGTCAGAGTACGAGAGAAACAGATTTAGCTGCTCAATGGTTCCATTTTGTGCGACGCGGTGAAATAGTGTCTCACCAGCTTCGCCAGTTGTCTCGATCGATGCGCCATGCTGCAAAAGAATCCGTACCGCGTCAGTCGATATGGGCGGTCGATTCACTAGACACTGAAGGGCGCTCCGACCGCGTGCGTCTTGAGCATTAGCATTTCCTCCCTTCTCCAAAAGCCCTCTCACGGCGCCAATGCAACCGACTGAAAGGCAAGCCGTGTGGACTAGAGGCAGGTTGGATGAAGGACCGTTTGTTGCGTTCGGGTTTGCACCAGCATCGACGAGTCGATGAACTACGCGCTGTTGGTACACGTAGTCTTCAGCTCCAGGAGTTGGCTTCACAGGATCCTCAGGCAGGATCGACTTTCGTCTAACGGCTGCTTCAAGAGCACCTTGGATAATATCGGGAGTGTAGTCGACCTTGGCTAACAACAAGGCTACAACATCATCACAGCATGACGACGCAGCGGCAAACACTGCCCAGCGCCTCTCCTCGTCAGTCCAGCCGTTCCATACATCCAGGAAGTAGCCAACCAATTCCACGTGGCCATTTCGAGCAGCCACCTGGAGACAGCAGAGATGGGGGGTTTTGCTGGGGTAGAAGCGTCCGCCGGGACCGACCAGTGGCCAAAACAGACTGGCGATCTCGAGCCTGCCATACTGCGAAGCAGCCAAGAGCGGCGTAAAACCGGGATCATGCGTCTGTTGCACCTTGGGGTCCCCGCCAGCATCGAGTATCATCCGAACTGCAGTCTCGTCATTTCGAAATATGGCTTCGTGGAGAGCCTCACCGATGTGGTGTCTTGGGTCGATTGCGGGACTCCAGTGTTGTAAAACCTGCGCCAAGTAAACCCTGTCTCCGCTTCTGAGATAAGGCTCCACCACGTCGAAAAAGCGCGGCATTTGAGGTGTTGATGCATTCATTGTGTTGAAGTAATCGGGGAGAGGAAGTTTGTGGGATGGTGTTGGACTGGTGATTTCTGTTCAAGGTTGCGCAAGAGTCATAACCGGCGTCAACAGCCCACAGGTCATAAAGGCAACAGTCGTTACACATGTGGCCGCGTCATGGCATGCGCCGATGCATCGGTCTGGTACAGCACGAGAATTTGATCTCTACATTTGTGCACCAATAATCCGAATCGTCGTGTAGTGATGGTGCGAGGTCGTAGCTCAGCTTGGGCCAGGCCTGGCTACCACTTCATGGCGGTCCGGCAGCACGTGATTGAGTAGCAGGTGTTAAACTGCGTGTCGCTGTGGCAGCGACTCATTACATAAGCGCTTGAGCCACAGCGCCACACCTTAGTGGGGTTCTGGTGGTGAGATTTCCGAACCAGAACCCCACATTTCGATTGAGCGGCCAATCAAAGAAGCGCAGGTGGCTTGCAGCGTCATGTCTCCCCGCCAACGCACTCGACGGCAGAATCCTGAGCTCAACTGCGTATCGACATCATCACCAACGCGTCTTCCGACATGCCCTCCATCACCATCGCACCCATCCAGCTGTTCAGCCTCCACATCGTGCATCACCAGCACAGATATCGGCGGACTTGAAGCACCAGTCATCCGCGACTTGCGATGCTCTGCTCATCCTCGAACCCAAGACGTCCTATCGACATTGCGGCCTGGCTTTCGCAGATCCCCGACGACATCTGCCCGGAACGCATGCACCAAGCGGATCTCGACAGCACCACCGCGAAATCCCTGAACAAGCGAAAACGGCGACCGCTTCTTGTCTCCCCGCCTCCCTCCGATCCAACCCGTTCCTTCTCCTCCGACGGCGACGAGGCCCTGCTAGGCAACATGTCAGACACGCCCTCTGGGAAACGTCAAAAGCGGCATCACCAAGACGCGCCCGGCAGTCCGACCAACCAACCCCTGTCACAGGATCCCGATGCCACACCCACGCAGGCCAGGCAGGTCACCGGCATCTCCAGAGCCTCTCTGGGCACTCATACCCCGACTGCGAGCGACCAGGAGTCCGGTGTTTCTAATGTTTCCGGCCAATCGTCCCCGACCAAGAGGCTTGCAGCCGTGAGCCTCGGCGATTCGCCGCTCGATACAAAAGAGTTCACCAAAGGTGTCCAGACACCTCCTGCCGGCCCGGCCTTGGACATGTTCGACAAGATGGAAGACTTGAACATCAACGAGGGGTTACTGCCAGAGGCAATGCGTCCTGTCTTCCTGGAGTACGCTAAAATTGGCAAAATTCCTCGCGTAGGCAATGCCGCCTTTGACAATTCTGGCCAGAGAGATGCGCTGGGTTCTACGCCGTCCGTCGATCACGTCCTTGACCTTCTCCAGGAGGCGATGCGGTGCCAGGAGCTGGTGCACACGGAACACGGCTGGAACTGCAGCGTCCACTTCCCCCTGCTTAAGCTGGCACTCCATGGCGCTGACGGCCGCAAGAGGCAGCTTGTCGACTTCGACTCATGGTCAGTTCACCGCCAACGCTTGTTTACCACTTGCTGACATCGCCTTTACAGCACGCCTGCAAAGCCCCTTCTCGCCTACCGATCCCGGTCGGGATACTCGCCAACACACAAGGTCGATTTCTGCATCAACCTCTGCCCCCGACAGGCCGGACCCGATTATGCTCATGTCGTTAACGCGATTGACGTGTTGCGAACCGAACTTACGGACAAATCCATCAATCATACCGGCCACAACCCCCTCCTACGAGATCCTATCTCCGTCAGTATCGAGACTAAGCGTCCGGATGAGGGCGCTCAAAAACAGGCATTGCAGATCGGTGTGTGGCAGACCGCACAATGGCGGCATCTGGAGAAGCTCGTTCAGATGCGTCTTGATGCTGATGGCGAGCCACCCCAGACTCGCCAAGAACGCTGTGACAAGGTCCTCGGCCAGCTTGACTACCTTCCCGCCCTACTTGTGCGAGGTCACGACTGGTACTTCGCGGCGACAAGGAAAGAGGGCCGGAAAACGGTTCGTCCCCTCGCGCTTGACGTCCCCTAGTCGTCGCGGTCCATGCTTACAGGTTCCAGGTTCTTTGGCGCGAAGTCCCCATTGGAACGACCAGAAACGTCCTTGGCATCTATCGGATCATCTACGCCATCCAGCTTCTTGCGGAGCACTCGAGGGATTGTTTCTGGCCGTGGTACCTTCGCGCGATCTTGGGTATCTCGACGAACAGTGATGCCGACATGACTGGCGATACAAACACCGCCGCCGATGCCAACGAAAGCACCAACGCCGACGGTTGAGATGTAGTCATCCTCTGCCTGCCAGTATCGTCTGATCTTCCTGAGAAATTGTGGACGAGGTCTCCAAGGAGCACCATTTGACACAGAGCGACAGTGCATGCGCCGAAAGGGGACCTGTCGTGACAGGACTTTCTGCGTAGAAAGCTTTCCCATCGTAGGAACCTTGAATGCCCATTCCCACCCGTTACCTCTCACAACCATGGTGCACCGGCCGACATCATCCTATTGAGAGCACGAGTCGAGGCCAGCCATGGCTGAGCCTTCTGCCGTCCACCACGGCCAAAGCCGTCTTGGTCTGGCAAGATCCTGCACCAAGGATCAACCTCGGCGACACCATATGATTCAGGCTGTCTTGGCCCTGCTGACGGTTGTCATGTAGAAAGGCGCCTACGGCGAGGGCTGCGGCCGTTCTGTGCGGCCAGGTCGTCAGGTTCGCCGCCGCGATGAAGGACGTGTGGGATTCGTCGTCAAGAGATACGAAGAGACGCAGTCCGCAAGCAACCAGCAGACACGCGTGGAGGAGGCGGCTCTGTCGTCCTCGCTTGTCTCACTGCCGACCTTTCGTAGCCGTAGCTCCGCTCTTGGCACCCTCGCGTTGCTAATCGTGATCGCCGCAGCCATAAGATTACGTAGGGGACTTAACTCCAAGCAGAAACCAGTACTGGGTCTTGTCTTGCAAGAAATATACTACTAGAGACGGTGCCACCGCTCTGTCCATCGAATTCATTATGCATCCATGTCCTCTCGCACAAGTTCATATCCAAATCTACTGCTGTCATGGTCCCGCAACAGGTGTCAGAAGTCGACGCAAGCATGAATACTAATTTCATATGTTCACGCGCATAATCTTCCGGAGCGTTTTTGGTTCATGCCGTTAACGATGTTCGTCTTCCCTTGCCTCGACTTTTCGATTCAACCCCGCAGCTGATGCACAGTATTATCGGCGTCGTCTAGCATGCAGCTTTCGCAACCCAGCACAGTTCAACTGAGCGTACTTGGAGGGGAAGCCTGGTCGACAAGGAGCGAGCGTCTCGCCACTATCGCTCTCCTCGGAAATCCGATGCACAAGTCCGCGTGAGCTCCTCATCATGGCGCTGCTGAGCATCGCCCGAGACAAGCGGTGATATTGTCAATCTCTTCAGAAGAGAGCTTTTTCCCTTTGAGCTCGTCAGCGCCTATGCCCCATTTGCTATTTTAGGAGTCTTCGTCTTTTCCATGATAGTGAAAGGGCGATGACCGTCCCTCTCTCGGTGGAAAGGCTTGCTAGCGTTGCGAATAGTGCCTGGTGCGAAAAAGAAATTTGGGGAGGCCGATTGCATCTTTGGGCGGGCGGCTCTTTGGTATATAAGATTCGAAGGTGAGGTAAAACCTCGTGGCTGTCTGTGCGTTTCGAAAACCGAGTCTTAGTCTCTGTCTCTGGCGGATGGGTTTGGACTAGCTTGACGCTCTTCTTGGACTCTTACTTCCTGTCTCTCCATGCTTGTTTCGGTGGAATGAGGCATTTGTCTTTGCCCGTTGAATCTACAGCAGAGTCTTATCACTCATGACAGCGGCCTGCTCTGACCTAACATGATCACCGCCAGCATTCATGGACCTCTTGGCCAAGCCAAGTATAGAGATTGGGATCAGTTGGGCATTGGCTCGTTGCCATCTCGTACTACATGCCTCTGGAAGATTGGACGGCTTGATGATCGTGTTCTTGAACCCCTTAGCATAGACCGAACAGAAACTCACGAGACTCGGAGGCTGGTCATTGCATGATTCCTCTTCATCCTTCTCAAACTGCTTGCTAGGCCGCCTATGCGTGAAAGCCAATCTACTTAATCATGTCTGCAAATCTTGCGCGAGGAAAGCTGTCGCGAGGGTATTTTGCAAATTATATTATGCAAGGCTTATTTCAGTCCCGGTATGTTATTTGTGCTGCCTCTCAGGGTCGGATCGTGAAGCTTTCGCTCGCCCGTTTCCATTACCGGGTCATGAACCTAGGAAGCCTGATTGAGTGCGTGTACTTTGTGTATAAGTACCATGCAAACCCTCAAAGTATGCTCGGGATTCGTGGAAATCCCTCATATATGCCGTACCTTCTTTCTGCATTGGTCGTATAACCTCGGCAGGTGGCAGTTTGGATTCCTGGCGAAGTATTCTCAGTGGGAAGTTCGCGTAGAATGCGGCATACGGAGTCCCTGAGGCACTCCAAGACCGACCAGTCGGACGTGTCCCATTGTATATTGCCAAAATGACTTCATCTGATCGTTTCAAGCAGAGACTAACGAGGACCATGCCGAACTTCGAAAGAAGGCTCAGTCTAACTCTTTAAGAAAACTCAAGCGATTTGAAAGCAAGACTACCACGAACCGCAAGCTGCATCCTCTCTTGAGAAAGTCTTATAATTCTGAACTTGAACCGAAGTCACATTGTGTGATTTGATTGAATGATGCAGGATCCGCACGTCGAAGCAGAAATTGGCAGTGTCCTGTTCAGATGCAACATCTTTGAGGATGAGGCAAGTATGAGACTTCACTAGAGGCAAACTGATAAGATTTGGTCTTGTATAGTGATACACACGATACTCCTCACTTCTCGGGCGTTGGCCACGCTACTCTTTTTCCTAAATAGCAGCTTGGTTGTCAAACGCAAAGCCCACGTTTAACAACCCATGCTTCGAGACATCTAATGTATCAAGAGTTGCCAGCATTGGCAAGACGCACTTTCAACGGACGTCTAGGCCTTGCGATCTTTCGAGTGGCAGACCGCCTGCAAGTCGCGACTTGTATTGAGGGCATTGGAATGCTTGATCGATCAACGAGTGGATCATGCTGATTTCAGAGGACACCAGAAATGTAAGCTGCTCATCCCGAAGCCAAAGTTGATTATTAGGTTCGCCTCAAATTAAAATATAATCTAGTCCCCGGGTAATAACATGCATATCGAGTGAGGGTTTTCGCTTTTCATGCTCGTAGACGGGCTGGACTGAGTTTGGAGCTATTGATTTGCATTGAATTATTCATAGTACCATAATTCCGCATTTGTTGTAACAGAACCGATGGTGTTCATGACAGATCGAAACATCTGCCCTGACAGATTCCTGCTTATGTCACACGGCCGTAATCTGAGGTTACGCTGCTCATTTTCTTTGCCTATCGAGGCATCTTGGCCTTCAAGACGTCACCGTCACGATAGGCATTTCGATGATCGTGCAACTACTGCTGAAACCGAGCGTCACACCTTGAACTTCAAGGCAGACAGCCGAAGATGAATACCGAAAGGACGGGCATGGGATGTGAGTGTTGGCTCGCACACGAGAGGCGCTTGGGCAGTCGCAGTCAAGAGAGTGCGGATCGCTCTCCCACTTCACATTGATGGATTTCACGAGACGTGCGTGCCTGGATACTACTTATCGTGTTCATGCATCTCCGCTACATTGCGCCTTTATGATTTGACTTTCATACTTGCGATCCTTCAAGATGAAGACACCTTACACTTCCGTCAATGGAGCTCGAAAACGGGCCATACGTTAGAAAAGCCTGTGATTCGCCTCGAACCTTGGAGAATCATACTTCCATACCTCAGTCAGCGAGGGCTCTTGGTGACAAAATGAAGCGCGCATGGGAATCAAAACATAAGCATAAGATTGAAGGAAACCACCAATAGCCAAAGGGTGAGTCTGAAAGTCATTATCAGGTACCGCATTCATCTGTCATATATCAGCACCTATCAGATGACTGTCTCGGCGTATTAGGGGACTGGATATCCCACCCGATGTTCTAGCTGCCCACAGTCTATCAAACCCCCTCGTTTTATGTCCTGCAGCAACCTTCTGCCCGTCAACTTCTCTCCGTCAACAGCCCTGCGTTCAAGATCATGGTAGCAAGCAAGTTGCAGATCGCCTGTGAGACGTACAAGTCCTTGTATCCGCTGCTCCTGGGTTATGATAACTACCTACCCTTCGCAACAAGAGCCGGACCGCAGGAGAGGCCCGAACAGCGCCGGCCTCGCGTGCCGCAAGATTTGAACCTTTTCGTTTCCTATCCATCCCGATTCCCTACCTTTCAGCCCTTGCACACGAGGACGGCATTGATCGCGTGAAAAAGAAAGGAACCTGGAGTGTCACGGGCTTCCCAGGCATCCGGCCACGCCGGCTGGCAACGCCGCAACGTCACTGTCTCAAGTATTTTCAACATCTTCAAGATGAGGACTATTGAAACACCTTGCGTCAATTGCGACACTCGATGGCAAGAGTCTTGATTCAGACACGGTATCAGGGAAGCCGTCCTCGCACTAACACAAGTCGCAGCCGCCAATGATGGCAAATTAGACCATACATAGCATTCGTTCCTAAGGTACGATAATGTGCACGCGTCTCCTGCTAGAGCAGTTCTCATCGTCTCTGTTAGGTAGTTCTGCTCGAACATCGACCCACTGCCCAAATTCTACAGGCAGTACCCTGAAAGCCCACATCGTTGCGTTCTGGTGGCTGCTACAGCTTCACCCGGCACATGAGCCAGCTCGCTCCTTGTTTGGCCCCTATTAAGTACGTGCTGTTCATCTCGAATCTGCTTTCAGATCGAAACTGTGTGAGGGTCGATCTTTGAGATCCCCGCGAGGGCAGACACAGAGACCGAAGATTTACAGAAAATTTACAGGCATTTCAAAAGCCTTTGTTGAAACATAAAGCACCACGCTCAACGCATCTCTTGAGATGAATACATCATGGTAGCAGAGCTTCTCTAATTCGACAAATACATTATATCGGAACTTTGAGGCGGACCATAAGTTGCTTGAACCATGATCATAGCAAAGTATTCAGCGAACATGACTCTGAGTGCTTCGATCGCCACCAAGCGCCCAAGTGTGCCCTGTGAAGACGTGGCGCCACGCTACACAGCTGAACGACAAGGCGCTCCGCAAGATTCACGCCATTCCTCGGTGTTTGTTACGACTGAAGTGTACTACTCTCTAGCATCGTTGCATGATGCTCAGAGCCCCCGAAATTTGGTCTCCACTTTGGGGTTAATGGCCAACGCAATGATTCTTCTGGGTCCTCCCTCGACAGACTACGCGTCTCGAAAATACAGTCTTGCAGACACAACGTGATTAATCACGGCCTCAGCCACTCGGAGTAGAATCGCCTCGGTATACGGTCTGGTGATCTCGGCCATTCCCGTCGCCGGCGTCTTCGGTCAACATGCTTGGATTCTATGCAAAATGCTCATTCTTGGTCGATCATCTCGCATTACGAGAAGATCTGCTAAGTCATAGTTCTGGATTGATACCCGTACTTGCATTCTCATCGTTATTTGAGCCCATCCTTGGATCAGAGGTTTTCCATTCCGCCACCGAGATCTGACAGACTTCTTTAAGTTACGTAACTGAAGTCACAACTCAAAAAGCTGAGAAGCGAGTGAGGCGCTCATTCTCAGTGTGTATCGGCGAGAGAAAACACAGGGAGACTCCGTAAGGATAGATAGCCAACATCATTCGCTGTCCAGACGGCCAGGCTCACCCACCTAAGGCTGCCTTATGGTTGGGCTACAAGCCTGGTACTGCCACATACGACCATACCCATTGGAAAACTCGGGATCCCGTCCGCTCTCCCATAGATAAGCCAATGAGGGCTGGAGTAGTAGTCGGGTCGGTGACGACCGGCGAATGCCCGGTGTTGTATGTTTTTGCTAGATCCGCTTTTTGCCTCAGGTCAGACATCTCAGGCGCTTCAGGCGGACTGCGTGGATTGGAAGGGCGAAATCGGCAGGACTTCCTATCCGATGGAGGCGATGCTATTAGTCGCACCATCAATTGGAGAACGTGGATCTACCCCAACACATACTTTAGGCACTTTCTTTCAAAAACACTCAATCCCTCTACAGTTAAGCCCTCTGCGAGATGATTATATCTTCGGTGCGTATGCTGCAGCGCGGATGAGCTGAAACGTGGGCGGAAACACGCGCGAGGTCCTTTCGTGAGTCTAGGTCAGCGAAGACGATGGCGTTGGATTCCTGATGCAACGGCTCTGCCTATGTCAACACCCACGCCTTCGCCCACGCCATGAAATGGTCCAACCCCATAAAAACACATCGCTGCCTTTTACAAGCCTGACATCATGTATGGTTGGTTGTCTTCTCTTAAACTCATGTCGTAGCTTATTCGCGTCTTGGCGCCGTTCCTTCTACCTCAGCTGCGCTCAATCTACCCAATAGAATAATGGCAAAGCAGAGGCAGACCACTGTTATCCTCGGAGGTATAAGTTGGATTCTCCGGCCCGTTTGTAGGGGTCTTGAAGCTTGCTAGAAAGCTGTTCGTCATGGCAGCAGTCACGAGCTCCTGTGAACAACTGTCCCTCTGTCCAATGCACTAGCGCTACCAACAGAGATCTCTTGATCTTATGGTAGTACCAGCCTCAATTGTCATGGGTACTGTCACCGTCCCGTGGACAAATTTTGGCGTCAATAGGATTGACATGTTTTTGAGCATTTCCCGTGCGGTTAAGCCCTGATTTCAATTCGTATTGCAATCTATGGTCTGCCATATTTTGTGCTAAGTCGCATGACTCAGGCTGTATTTACAGAACGATGTTTGTTTTCGAAGTTCCTAACCCCAACCAAGTGCATCATACAAGTTGCATGAACTGTGCTACCACCCATTTAGGATCGCAAACTCTGTTTCCAAATTATCTAAATCCACCCGGCAAATCGACAGATCGAAACGGCTGACCTACATGCTTCAATAAAGCCACAACAAAGTCGTGAACAGTCACAAAAAAATCAGTTAAGCAAAAGACTGGGTGCTTCGTCATCTCTGGGATGCTGCACCTTGAAACTGAAAACAGCTTTGCTATTGAGCGCAAGAAGACACGTGGAAGACTCTGAATAAAGCTGGGTTCCACTGTAATGCTAGGATGACAAGCCAGTGTGATGCAGGATGTTGCCAGAAGCAATCCGCATATTTCAATACATTCCGATATCTACTGGGTTTATTTGCTCCTCATTATTTGTTTGCTGTTGCTAACTAGTGATCTATGCTGGGTTTCAGATGTTAGAAACCTTTTAACTTCTTTCTTATTCCCGTTCTCTCATTACTGATCGTAGGCTTCTCGTTTTAGACTTAATTCCATTGCGATATTAAACATGTGTTAAAACTGGCGGGCCTCTTCCATCTTTGCAGAACTGGGGACGTTCACGCAGAGTGGCTGAACGGTGCTCGCTTGAAAGAAACGCCTCCAAATACGGACTCTCTGCCCAAACGTGGACCAACCTTCAGAAATCAGACTCTACTGCATGCGGGCTATTCTCCGCTCTTCACTCATGCTACCAAGACGACCACAAATGGCTTCTGACATGTGAAGTCAATTCGGGCAATGTCGTTAGACCTTGCCAGCATGTTTGAGAAGAAACTGAGTAAGTTTGATCTAAGAGAAAATGCAATTATATTTTTGTTTCTACTCGGCAGTATTGCATATCAACTTCCCTCTCGCCTAAATTTTCTTGGCATCCACTGTTAGTGTAATACGTGGGATACCACCAAAGTTCTTAACAGCGGAAAACCCTTCAATTCTCGCCTCCAGCGCCCTCCCGCGATGGCCTCGCAGCCTCCGGCGGGCTCTGGACCGATGCCGGCCTCCTCGACCGGCCCTGATCGAGGCTCTGGAGCCCCTCTGGAGCCGTCCCCAACCTCAAGGGCTAAACGCCGCCGCGATACTGAGGCCCAGCTAGCCCGGCTCAGCCTCGTGGGAAGCCAGCCCGACGCCTCTACGACAACCCCCTTAACGGCTAAGGGGCCCTCAACTGTGAATAGGACAGCTGCTGGAGCTGTCCTTACAGCCCTTAGTGAAGAGGCTAAGCTCTATGAAGCCTGAAAGGATGTCTTTATGGCTATCGCCCAGTCTGTAGATAACGTGGTCTCTTGCTTTGAGGGGCCTAGGAAGCAGATCGCAAAGGAGTCTACAACCTACGTAGTTCAAGCCTTGAAAAGGATCATGGGGAACGGAACGGCAGCCCTGACCCCAAGCTGGAATTAGGCTAAGGTGGTAGCTTCGGCTGAATCTGCAGCTGCAGCCCCAGCCTAAGCCCCAGCCCTGGCCCCAGCCTGCACCTAAAACCTAATTCATCCCTAGGCTCAGACTCAGACTCTAGCCCAGCCAAAGAAGGACCTCTAGGTCTTTGCCTGCATCCCCGAGGAGGGCCTAACAGCTGCTAGGAAGCATGCCCCTTTTGCCCTCCGCCGGAAGGTCTGCCAGGCCCCTGGCCTGCAGCTAGCAGATATCCCACATATCTACTATATTGCAACTGGCTACTCACTGAGACCCCTGAATAAGCAGGTTCAGCAAGCCCTCCTTACGGACAAACAGAAACTAGCAGACAGTCTTAGAGCCTATAGGATTAAGACCCCTACTAAGTGGTTCACCTATGTTGTCCCACGCTGCCCTGCTAAGCTATAGACTATCGATAGGGATGCCCTCAACCTAGCTACTCTAGTTGAAGAGGAGGTCTTTGCATAGATAGGATGCAAGCCTATCTAGGCCTGCTAATCCTAACTTAGCGTGAATCCTATCACAAACGAAGTCTCTTAGATTATCTCCTTCTCTGCAGAAGTATTACCCTTCAGACTCTTCAACCAAAGCAGCAGGTCTCAGCTTATCCAGAAGAAAAAGACTATCGCCCGATATGACCCTGGTTGCTAGGGATATCACTCGAGCTGATATTGTAACCGGCAGCCACTTTGTGGCAACTGCAGCAGACCCTCAGGCTCCCACGAGACTTAGCCCTGCATAGCCAGACTGAAGTGCGCAAACTGCGCCGGCCTCTTCCAAGCCAACCATAAAGGCTGCCCGGCAAGGCCCCTAGTGGTTAACAGCTCCCCTACCCTCCTAGGTCGGAAGGAACTCTCTTAGATCTATAAGGCTGGACAGAAGGCTTATGAGGCCCTCTATCAGAACAGCCAGGCTAGCACTTAAGCTACTGATAACCACCAGCAGTCCAGCGGAGACCTAACACGCCACCAGCCCGGCTTAAAGCGACCACACGCCCCTACCCCTGCCTAGGATTTAATTACTATAGCAGACGCTAGCAATACAGCAAGCTCTAGTAGTATGGATGAGGATGAGAATGAGGCTAAGGCAGACGTCTATATCAACAACAACCCTGACCTACTACTACTACCTACCTAGTATACCCCTCCTAGGCTAAGCAGCAGGGCCCAGAGGGTAGCTCAGAAGCCTGATTATAATATGACTAATGCCTACACACACCTCAACCTCAACTCAGAGCAGTAGGCTCAGAATAGCTACCCCACAGGTATTACAGGTCGCCTAGTGTAACGTGGGGAAGAGAAGCCCAGCTTATACAGCTCTTCTAGAGCTCTGCTGGGCAGATCAGATCGATATAGTCCTGATCTAGGAACCCTGGATAGGCTATAGAGATAAGATGCAGATTAACACACACCTAGGCTTTAACTCCTACGTACCAGTTGACTTCTGGAACAGCAGAGACATAAGGCCTAGGGTTATAACCTACACACGCAAAGGTCTAAGGCTGCAAATACAGCAACAAAGGTCTACCTAATCAAGAGATATCTTATGGGTGAAAGTCAGCAACCTCACTATTATGAATATATATAGGCCGCTAGATGAGCCTATAAACTAAGCAACCAGCCTCCTTCTAGATTACCAACCGCCAGAGAGAGCCCTTATTGCTGGGGACCTTAACGCCCACCACTCCTCATAGGAACCTAGGTCCCCTAGCTGAAATCGAGGAGATAATATTGCAGAATAGGCGGAAGGCTACGATCTTCTGTTTATTAGGGAGGTTGGGGCCCCTACCTATACCCACGGGCATACCCTCAACCTAACCCTCTCAAATATCCCCTTTACTGAGGCTTATATCAGCCCACACCTACACCTAGGGGCTGACCACGAAGCCATCACAACAATTATTCCTATGAGTAGGGCCTAGGAACAGGGACGCCAGGCTAACCAGCTCTCAGTACCAGAGTCAGCCCTACCACAGCTGATCGACCTAGTAAAGGCTGGGGCTACAGCCTTACCTACTCTAGGGGAACTGCCCAGCCCAGCAGAGCTAGACACCCTAGCTGCCCAACTGGTCAGCCTCTTCTATACAGCTATTCAAGCTGTAGGCAAGAGACGGACTAATCAGGGTAGGGGAGCCCCCTGGTGGACAGAAGAATGCTCAGTAGCCCACTAAGCTGCTATTAAGGCTAGGCGCCAACAGGCCTAAGAACCTGGGCTGGTTATACCTCCCCCTATCCTAGAGGAACAAAAGGTCTTCTTAACAACCGTTAGAAGGGTAAAACGCGCCTATTAGACTACTAAGGTTAAAGAGGCTAAGACAGACTAAGATCTATATAAGATTATAGGCTGGCGGAAGTCAAGCCTAGCAGTTAAAGCTCCGCCTCTAATAGTAGAAGGAGAGACGATCAGCAACACCTACGACAAAGCCTAAGCCTTACAAAAGGCCTTACTTAAACGGTTTAGCGCTAGAGATGACCTACCTAGGAACCCTTTTGCTATCCTAGTGGTCATAAGGCGTCTTATACCCTGGCAGGATATAGTTAGTATAGAGGAAGTACGCCAGGCTACTCTAATAAAGACTATAACCCCTGGGACTGATAGGATTACTATAAAGTTACTATAATGCACCTGGGGCTTAGTAGCTAGGCCTATACAGCAGCTCTTCCAGGCCTACATATAGGTAGGCTACTTCCCTAGACCCTTCCGCAAAGCAGATGTTGTTATAATCTAGAAACCAGGGAAAACAGACTTCTCTAAGACTAGGTCCTGGCGCCTAATATCTCTATTATCCTGCTTAGGCAAAAGCTTAGAACGGTTGATAGCAAAAAGGATAGCCTACCTTACCATCCTAGAAGGGGTCGCCAGCCCACAGCAGGTTGGAGCCTTACCAGGGAGGGCTGCAGTCGACCTGACAACCTGTCTAACCTATGAGATCGAGAGGGCTCTAGATATAGGGCTTACTGCGACGCTAGCAACAATAGACGTTAAGGGGGCGTTTGATTCCATCCTATGAAACCAACTTATTATCAGGCTACAGCAGCAGGGCTAGCTAAGCAGCCTGATCAAGCTGATCTACACCTTCACCTCTAGCCGAACAGCCTAGGTCAGGCTAGAGGATACTACTACAGAGGACTTCCCTCTATCCTGTGGACTACCATAAGGCTCTCTGCTGTCACCTATCCTCTTCCTGCTCTATATAGCTGATATCCTAGCTGATAATCAGAAGCTACGGTTTAGCTATACAGATGATATAAGCTTAGTAGCTACTAGCCCCTCGCTAGAAGAGAACGCTACAGCCTTAGGCTAGGAGATCACTAGTATCCTCAGCTGGGGAACAGAAAATAAGGTCGCCTTTAACCCAGCTAAGTGTGAGGCAATCCACTTCAGCAGAAAATATAAACAGACAACAAACCTACCTGATATCTAAGCGAGAGGCCTGACTATTAAAGCCTCAACAAAGCCTATAAGATAGTTAGGGGTCTAGTTTGACAAGAGACTCACCTTCTAACACCATATAGGAATAAAGGTAGCAGCAGCAAAGAAGGTAGCCTATTTCCTACAGCACCTTACAAACACAAAAGGGGGGCTCCCAGCAGCTGCAGTCTGAAAAGCAGCTATTGCTTGCGCCCTCCCGATAGCCTTATATGGAGCGGAAACCTAGTATGCAGGCCTGACTAAGCCAGCTCTAAGCAGCAACAATAGTACTAGTAGCAGTACTGCTTCACAGATAGCTACAGTTGGCATAGGGCAGAAGTGTCTAGCCTGTAGAGTCGGAAGAGTTATTACAGCAGCAGCAAGGGCTATCCTACCTGTCTGGAGGACCACACCAACCAGTGCCCTCATCCGAGATGCTGGCCTACCTACAGCAGAGGTAGCTCTCGAGGCAGCGCGACTACGCTTCGCTACACGCCTACAGAAGGTTGACCAACAACATCCCTTGGTCCTAAGGCTTCTACAGCCAGGGCGGCAGCAGACCAGGCTCCAAAGGACAGCTGGCCTCTTACCTAAGTGCCTAAGGCCAGCACTTCTACAGCCGCAATACCTCCTAGGGTCCTATAACCTTATAGTTACACAGACGAAGGAAGTAGCAGCCAGGATCTTCCAGGCCTAGCTTAAGACGGTGATAAAAGAGCATACTATTATCTACTCAGATAGCTCTAAAGCCCCTGATAGCGCTATAGGATTTAGCTTTATTATCTACCGCAAGAATAAACGCATAGCTTAGGGCTGCAGATGCCTCAGCATAGCAGAAGTATTTGATGGCGAGGCCGAAGGGGCGAGGGCAGGGCTCTAACAGGCCCTCCTTACCTCCTAAGGCCAGCCTATACATATCTGTATCAATAATACCAGCGTTATCCAGGGGATCTGAGGCATGGCCCTAGACTCCTCACAAGCTGCCTTCCTTGAGATCCAAGAGGCAGTTAGGATATATATCATATAAACCCACTGGTCCCCAGGGTACCAGGGCATCAAAGGAAACGAGGAAGCAGACATCCTAGCTAAGGAGGGCACAACCCTACCAGCCCCTAGGGTCTAACTAGCTATCCTATCAGGGATCAAACGGCTTGCTAGAGAGCGTATATACCGCCAGCATAGAAGATAGTGGAAGCAAGAGGCAACATCCTGCTACACCCAACTAGGGCTAAAGGCTTCCCTCGCCTGCCCTCCTGAACTGACCCTGCTATAGGCGATCCTTCACCATCTCCTGGCAGCCCGTTCAGGGCATAGAGACTTTAAGCAATATCACTAACGCTTCAACCATACAGAAGCACTACTTACCTGCTCCTGCGGGGAGGCAAAGGCAGTAGACCACCTAGTCTACTGCCGAAAGACCTTAGTGAGGCGGCTTCAGTGGCCCACCCTCCACCCTTCTAGTTCACAGGAGCCTATAGGGCCTATAGGATCTCTTGAGCAGTACTATAAGGGGCTAATTACTGATCATGAAGGCTTCCAGGCCTTTCTCTCCGTGACAGACTTCTTCCAGAAGATCTGCCCGCGGTACTAGGGACTAGGTCTTAACCTAGACCTTAGTAACAACCCCCTCCTCGTAGAGGATCGGAAGACCACAACGGAACTAGGGAACCAGCAGGAACTAGGGACGAATAGAACACATAGTAGCCCACGGGCAAGATTTAGAGGACGTTAGGAAGAGGCGTGTACTGTAGAGTATATTGCTTGAGCCGGCGACCCTCCACGCCATATACCCCTCGGGAGGTCGGCCGCAAGGGCGGCTGCGCCCTTGCCGCCACGGCGTTAAATATAACAACAACAACAACAGTATTGAATATTTGTCACGAACCTATCCTACCATTATCGCCTTCCTAATTTTCTGCGTTCAACTTTCAGCTTTCTGTGACGACACTGCACGTCTTTTCTGTGGACGATGAATCATACCCTCGCCGTTCACCATCCTCAAGTCCTCGTCCACAATTCCCTGTCCCTCATCGGCATCAATTCAGATCCCGTTTGTACCGACCACTATCCCGACGAAGTAAATATGCTCTCCGAGACCGCCGACTCTCCGATCTCAGGGCCCGATTCGACAGCCTGCCCTGTGAAGCGATCAAATCTAATAACAACGTCTTATACCTAGCGAATAAATGCTGTACTATCATCAACATCAGTGAACAGACTTTGGTCTAAGAGGAATCCTGGTCGACGGAAAGCATATGGTTAACTAAAGCCCCGCGAAACAAAGACAACATCTACAGGCGCCTCATTATTGATGCCGATCACTCTTAAGGCTAACAGCATGTAGCTGACAGATGTAATGAGTTTATCTACTGAAGCCGCTGTCTCGCGAGAACCGTCATTGCAATGAAGTCCTTCTATCCCAGGAGTACTACCGATCTACACGCTTCTAGGCGCTACCAAGAAACATGTTCGTTTACGAGCTGTACTGGGCTCCTCTGATGATGACAGATGACCACTTCACTTTTGACCCTTTCGACCTGGGCTGCGATTATTACCCCGTTCAATACCTCAGGTAAGGTGGCATACTACTTGACCCCGGGCTTGAAGTGGCTGACCGCGATTGCGGACAAAACTCGCGCGCCGATTTGTACCGGCTGTTCCACATCTTCAAACAACTCTACATTGAAGTCGACACCGCACTTGGCTTCATAATATAGGTACGAATCAACATTCTGGTGGAGGTTGCGCATGGGTATAGGCAAAAACGGCGGAAGAAGCAGAAGCCCCGGAAGCGCAAGAGGAATAAGGTCGCTGTGAATCTAAAGAGTACACCAAGAGCAATCGCAAGGCCCGATCTTCTTCCAAAGGCAAGCTGAACTAAGGTGTTTCATGTATTCCAGGATCCAATCGCACAGCCGGTCATGACGCCTTGGCTGTTGTTGAGCGTACCCCGGAACGAATACGTACCCTATCGGGATGCTCGGCCTGGAAGGATGTTAATAATGCAGTGGAAGTAATATAGGATACATGGGGATGAATCGAGCTGTGTGAGACTTTCAATAACCCAATGCGAAGCTTGTTAAAGATGATCTCGTAGCTTGGGTATCGTGCTTTGACTTGTCTAGTATATATAGATCAGGTCATGGTCACAGGTCAGGCTGCAACTTTAGCAACAGTCTAGTGCAAGATTAATGCGCATGCTTGTCCCTTGGGTGCAAAGACATAGCTAGCTTTGGTGAACACGAATCCGATGCGGGATGGAGATGGCCTCCGCCATGTTGTCGGAACTGACGGTGGCGTGTGCTGGTCAAGAGTTATCGAGACTCATCAGAGTAGCTGCTATCCACTAGTCTAATCATAGGAATGCTCACAGACATCACAGGCTTCTGTTTTGTTTATAGCTATAAGAAGCACCACAGTAAGTAGCAAGAGAACTGTTTCAACCCCTCATCACGGGAAGCGCGTACAAAGAAAGAAACGTTAACGCAGCTAGCCAAGCCTCGGCGCCCTTCAAAACGCACGCCAATGTTAATTGACGGCGTGTGTGAGATGAGGTCCTCGAAAAAGAAATTTCTTCTTGAGATTGGTGCTGTACCTTTCAGGAGATTTGACGACATACTAGCAACGTATTTACATTTCACATCCAATTATGCTTGCCTACAGTATGTCCAACTGTCTTATGCAGCTTAGTATTTATGGAAGTCCCCAGCTACTTAGGGTAGGATGATTGGGCTGCCCTCAACAGCAGATACATCCAGTCCGGCCATCTCAAGTCCCCACATGTTGGCCTTCCCCGTATGTTGGTTTTGGCAATGTCTTCGTCGTCATTCAGCAAGATTGAGACTTGATGCATGAAGGCCCTGGACTTCTGGATGAACAATCATGCTAGTACTATTAGGATCCTGTCACCGTCTTTTCTTGTCACCTAAGGGTTTTATATATTGTACATGATGAACCACGATTTTTTTCATGCAGAGGCTATGATTGAAAATAACTCCTGCTCATCTCACTTTGCCCTGAGCCTGGTCATACTGCATTCCTAGTATAGATCTCAGCAGTTGCGTTTCTAGTGTCGATCACCATTATGTCTAAAGAATCATAGTTGATGGTGTGACTTTTTATCCCTTGAACGGGCTTGTGGAGAGATCAGTTGGAGGAGGATTACGCCGGGAGTTAATGTGCTGAAGTTGCTGTGGGAGAAGAGCCGGCCAACTATGAGTTCAGTCAGAACGGCTGATAAAGCGAAATTGGCAACCCTCGCCATCTTCCTTTCACTGAATAAAACACAGCAGTGGTCTGTGCCCTCCACTACCTTCCCTTTACAACCTCAGATTGCAGTTTCCTAACACGGGAAAGAGCCCGTCGGCAGAACGCGCTTGTTTTGTTCATTTTTTCCTCATTAGCAGCAAACACAAAATCCAATCGCGCAAAAATTATCATCTGCTCTATTCACCCACCATGGCCAATCTCGAGCCTGCCCAATCGGCTTCCGCGGGCGATGATCCCGTTAGAGCCATCAAGATCGATAACGAAGGGTCTTGTAGCCTGCAGCTCTCTCAAGTCCCTTCGGCACGCCATCGTCAACCCAACCGGCCAAGAAGGCGGACAGCTCCGGACGGAATGATCCCTTCGTCTTGGGTGGCCATAGACATGGACCGTCCTAGGCTTCGGTCGGCTGTCGTCAAGCATGAAAATTCACCAGACATTGCCGCGGCTGATGTCCCCAATGAGAACGACCTGGCCATCGAGGTGACAAGCCCAACATCGGAAGTGGAATGCAACCCAGAGGAGCGATTCGTATGGACCCCCGCAAGCTGGCACAACGACAAACAAAAAAAATGGATGAAGCTTGCGTTGGAGTTGTACAACATTGACACCGGGGATGTTCTCATGTCGGAAGAGGAAAAGCGTCTGTCGCTGTCACATCTCGCGGGACAAGGCCTTCCGTCTATAAAAGGCGCCATTGCCACTAACGAGCTGAAGATGTTGAGGGGAGAGAAGGTCTTTCATACCGTGGCCATGATGACAGCGCTGATTCGATGGAATCTCCGTCCGCCGGAAGCCTGGACCAAGTACATCGTCGCCCTCGAGTGTCTCGAGTGTCTTTTTTACCTGAAGGAGTGCGTGGACGGCGAAAGATGGTACTCGGAGAGGGACATGCGGATCATCAGGGCCGAAGAGCTCAGCTGGAACCACCACAATCGATCATGGTGCTCTGAGGAGATGCGCGAGTCATCAGAGGTACTTGTTATTGAGCCGCTAAGGTACGTTTTGTCTTGTTCCTCTCTGGACCTCACTGACGGATGAGAAGTAGCAAGCGTCGCAAGGTCTGTTAAGTCTGGGCTGAAACAATATTCACGGCCGGCGGAAATGAGGGGATTTTAATGGCGTCTTGTGAGACTAAAGGATAAGGCTGGCGTTCACACGGGGATGGGTTAATGTATGATGAGCCGTCAAGACCTTGAGTTGATGGTATGGCCAGACGAATACATCGCAGGAAGCCTTGACGGAGAGCCCAAAAACGCGATCGAGTTGGTTTGATAACCACTGTGGGCTCGAGCCAACTGGGATCAGCCAGCCAATAACAGGGTTGTACCATCCCATGAAGATGGAACCGGGGACTGGTTGGCTTAGGTAGGAAGTCGGAAATCATTTTCTGGTGAATTGCATTTTCCCGTCACGGCAGCTGGGGTTCCTCTTTTTGTAGTGTCAAATAAGGTATATCTTCTTCAAAGAATGGAGTGTTCACGTCCGTCACACGTAGGTGGTGCGGGTCTGTAAGGTAGGTGGCCTGCTCGCTGGAGCTACCTACAGCGGCCAACTGCCGATTGTAGCGATTGAATCGGCAGTTTCAGTCTGCCCGTGCACGACGTAGTCGGCACCACAGCGGCCAGACCGCTGTAGCTACAGTGGCTCCATGCCGATTCGCACCGCTAAAATCAGCATCAAGCCCACTTCAGACGCATCTCTGTGAATGCGGCACCTCCACGGATTGCATCGATGCGCAACATCATCCGCCAGAAAACTGCCATTACTCTTACCAACCGCGCCGCTCAAAGCCCCGAGAACGTTCAAGCGTGCATGAAACGTATCGACGGCGAAGAACCGCCCAGTGCCATCCAGCTCAAGGTGGTACGGGTACCTTCGCAGCCTCAGTGGGAAACGATCAATGCCGCGCTACCCACCTCACATAGAGAGCGACAGACGCATTCCTTCAACCTTCGCTTCCAGCACTACCTCACATTATCAGATGCCTGGGAACCCCTTGTTTCCTTTACATATTTCTTTTCTGCCCCTACCGGAGGGTTTGTGACATACTTGCAACTTCTGCAATTCCAGTTGCTAATCGTTGACGTCGCGGCCTCCTTGACTGCAACTCATCCAAGACGACGACATTCATCAGAAAGTCCTTGACCACAAGCCAGCCTCCCATGCGGTCTAAACGAACCCCAAACATAGATTTTCGTACACTCAAATCTTAGCGGCCGGCCCTGTCCTCGAGAGCACCGTTCCAAGTCCGGTTGCTGCTGTGTCGCCGATCCTCAACAGTCTAGGGAGAAGGTGGATGTCGTTATCCGCTATTTCCAAGGTAAGGAAACCCGCAGTAATACTGCCACGAGAAGCACCGGAGCTGGTACTTTGGACAGTCTTTGACGCTGAAGTTGCCTCTTATCCCAGCAATTGCATCCAATCGAACATTCGAGACAACTTGCGACACTCAGTAACATCCCAAACCAAAGAGCATTAGCTACGAGAGGCAGGCTCATTCGTATCACAGGCTCGACAACCAGGCTACTGTCAACATGTATAACTTCTCAAGTTTGTTGAGGCCTTCGTAACGAGTCGTTTTGAAGACTCAGCGACATTCGCCGATCGACGATGTCCATCGTATGCCCGTCTAAGAGTTAGCGTCGCGGACGGTAGTGTACTTGAGCGTCGAGAACATGATGACATGCTTGACCTCTCCATTTTGTGTTTTCGTGGTTACGCGCCGCCTTTGACCATGAGACGAGCTGCTGAAAGAGTGCTTGTCATATTGAGGCCCCGTCCGGCCGCTGGAACATGCTGGATGGAAAGGGTGACAAAGGCGACAAACGTCCCAGGCTTCCTGTGGCACGGCCGCTCTGAAAACTTCAAGATGTCCCTCGCTTTCATCGTCAGTTGACCTCCTCAATCGCGTAAATGAACATTTAGAACGCGGAGGCTGCTGATTCTAAGGAGGCCACTGCGCACGCGAAGAAGCTGTCTCTTAAGTAGCAGCAAGTCCGTTGAGACCTACGTTACAAGCACGTCCGGGCGATGACACATGGTTGGCAAACTGTGACGAAGGATTGAGAGACGGAAGTAGAGAAGATGAACTCAAATTCAACGGGACAAGCAGCATTCCTGCGATGTACTCTTTCGGCGTCACAGATGCTCGGTACAAAGTGTTGAGACTTCCCCCAATGTTGAACTTCAAAAAGTGGCAGACCAGTCTATTGGTTGTTTCAATACACATTCTAGAAGTCAGGAGTCTTCACAGATCGTCATCCAATCCAAACGTGCATGCAGTAGAAAAGGATTTCTTGGACTGCGTGGCCTTTGGCGCTCCTCTGCACCCTTCCAGGCTTAATTAGCACAATCGTGACCTAAACGAGGGGAAGACATGTTGAGCAACTGGGAAGAACCTGAAAGTCGACCCGTTCCGTATGCAGACTTCTGATGCCATTCTTTTCCTTGGCTGCTCATGTGTCTGTCAAGAGAGGCGCAGCATGCGGGCCGATTGATTCTGTCCTCTCAGAATAAATTGTTCTCTGCAAAAGCGTCAGGAGATTCGACCAGATACAAATTAGCACGTAGACCCTCATACAATTCTGAACAGCTGGGGGATGATTTCATTAAGGGGTTGCTTTGATTGACAAACAGTGTGGCTTTACATAGGCGTGCGGCTGCGCGTCGACGACAGGTGGGGTTGGCAGCAAGGTATTCAACTGTCTCACCCGTCGCGGCCAACCGCCTCTTTGATCGCGTCCATCTTGACCTGCGGTGCGCTTACGTGCAATGTCTTTAGGGGGCAGCTAAGGCCTGGACATATAAATGAAGCAAACGGCTGCATCTTTCCCGAGGAGCGCGGTGATACGGATAGTCCAGAGATGTCGGTGGTCTTAACTTGGCTGCCTGCGAGGAAGATTGGATCAGTGAAGCAACCAAAATAGGACGTTGCTAGAAAGGAAAGTGTGCAAGCCAAGAAGGCGGGTTTATATTCGCCCCCAAGCGGGCACATAATGCATTTCGCGATTGAGGGTTAGTTATCCAGCCAAAAAAGGATAGACAACATCAAAAAACAAAAGTGCAACACATCTCAAGTCAAATATGACAAGACTCATGTTGCCGGGACGGGGAAATGGTGAAGGCTAAACGCATATAGGCATCCTCTGTTTCCCTCATCACCACATACGACCATACCCACTGGAGAACTCGGGATCCCGTCCGCTCTCCCATAGATAAGCCAGTGAGGGCTGGAGTAGTAGTCGGGTCGGTGACGACCGGCGAATGCCCGGTGTTGTATGTCTACTTTTTGCTGTCAGCATCGAGATTGTAGCATTTCTTTTGTCTGCGCCACCTGTCTCGACATCAACGTACGGAGCGATTGAGGGGGGACGCAGGCAAGCGTGATTAGAATTATTAAGTAGAGGTCGTGTTAAGGAAAGGCTGGAGTCCGCCGTCCACATTAGGCGCAGGGCGTATGCAGGTCAAACTGTTGTTGCTTTCATACCAGACAGTTGGCAAAAGTACTTTTATGTGGGCACTGGGAGCCGCCCTTTGGCTATTGGGAGACCAGAGCATGCCTAACATGTTGGCGTAGGACATTCGTCTTCGTCGCCCTGCAGGCAAGGTCGACCGCAGGGTCAACACGATGGGGGATTCCTGGACTGCCGTGTGATTGTTTCCCCACGGGCAGTCGGTGCAGTCGGAAGAGGGCTCGTTCGGCAGACATAGCTCGTGAAATGTTCTTTGACGTGCCTCGTTCGGGCGTTCGGTAGAATGATTCTGTGGCTTCGCGGCTTGTTTCTTCCGGGAGACGCCGTTGTTAGCCACTGAACGGGGTAACACAAAAAAGATGCGAAAGAAATGAAGCTACAAACAGATTTATACCCTGGAAACAGACGGGCTTCGAGTCTCCTTGGAGTGCGCATTACTTCCCCGCTTGGACTGGGGGACAGTCGAGCAGAGTGACGGTCTTTGCAGACGTGATCGCTGCGCTGAGTCGGAATCGTTGCCACTTGGTCGCTGCCATGGAGGTGGAGTTGCTGTCTTGAACTGACACTGCACCGGATTGGCTATCATAGGTAACGTGAATAGCACCTTGATGGGCAGGCCACGCGTGAGTGCCGGAGCCATCTCCGAACCCCACCCGCCCTCTTCAAGTCTCGCCTCAGCCCAGTCTTTCGCTACCACTCGTGTGGGAGCTTTCTCTGCCCGCCTCGATATGCTACTTTACATAAGTCGCTCGGCAGAGTGCGGATACCTAGCGGGATACTGAGGTTGTTAGCAGCCTCCACCCACGCCCTCACCAAGCAAACGACCAACCACAACACTAACATATCACGTTTCATTTCAATCATCATGCCAGTTCATGAGATCGACCAAGATTTTGAGAGTCATGTTTACGGAAAGGTTAAGGAAGAAGTCGAGGCCTTCCACAACGCAAACCTTGGGTTAAGACTTGCATACTCGCGTTGGACAGCCCGCGCTCTAGGGGCAAGTCATTCATCCCGGTGTCCATGAATCACAGCTTGATTTCATCTTGGAGCGGGTGCAGCGTGTCTGAAAGCCCGGCAGCTGCCACTCGTCGTCGCCATGCAGACAGTTGCAGGATAATTTGGTGCTTGTCGCCAACGACACTGGCGTGGAACATACCTCCTCGTCTTTTTTTTGTGCCTTAGCTCTTGAACCAATGTGTCCGGCTGGTCAGCGAGCGTGGGCAGCTCCTGTTTTAAACATGGGGTGGAGGCCCGTCTTCAACACTCGACCGTTTGTTTGCAGCTCGAAATTTCACAACGGTATGCCGCAAATCATTTTCAAAATCTGAAATCCTAAGACGACGATGATGGCCTGATTCAAGGCTTTCTGTCACTACCTACTACCAGATCTATCAATGTTGCCCTCCAGGAAACAGCGCAGATTTACATTCGCCCCAATGTTTACTTGCTTTCTTCTCTAAAATGGCGTTTGCTCACTGCATCCTCTTCAGTCCTACGGTCCTTTGGCACCATGACCGATGAGGCTGCTCAGGCACCTCGTGATTTGACATCCACGGAGCAGAGTCAACTAGCCCAGGGTTGAATAAATGTAAGTGTTCATCTTCATGCTACCGGACCTGGGCAGATATGGCTCCACATTGTTGAAGAGGATGGCCCTACCTAAATTAACCTGGTAATGTGTCAGGCTTTGGACATGTTGGAAAAGCGGAAAGGGATGACGAGCTTATGATCGTATGGAGGGATTGGTGGTTAATTGAAAGCGGGGGTATATTGAAGACGTGTCGCGACAAACTCACCTCAAGGTTGCCGTGGATCACACCAGCACGTTGCGCACGGAGAGAACCAGTTCCATTGGGTTATATGGTAAGTTCGAAATTTGTCTGGTTTGGTTGAATTTCTCTCGGTTTCGGCCATGCTATTGTGAAGATTGCCAATCTCGCCTGCTGTCGATGTGCAGTCCACCCGTTCAGATGAGTCTCTGCTATCGGTTTGATAAATCTCTGCCCTTCGCAAGGTTTTGTTTGCTCTCCTCAATCGTGAGGTAACCTGCGGAGCAGCACGTAACACTGACCATAGGATGGTGCCTTCAATGCCAGCCTTTACTTCTCATGACAAGCATCATCCAGCTCTCTCTCACTCGCAAGACTCGTTGAAGATTACTATGGTGACGGCAGCGCCCATTCCGCCTCCACTGGCGCCGATTGCTGTGTGTCATCACACCCTTCGCATCCACCCAAGCTGTCTGCTAACCTTTTAGCCGAAAGTTCGACTCTGGCAGGCAGTTCTAGTCATAATGGCACGACTGAAGTGCCATCTCCAGCTATCGAAGCCCTAGCTGGTCATCGCGACGCTTCTTCGACACTTCCTCTGCCTGCAAAAACGGAGAGATTAGCTGAGGAATGGCCTAAACCACGCTGATATCTTCATCAAGGAACTGGGCTGTCTCCTTCTCAAAGACATATCAGGCTGAGTGAGGGAAGTTCCAAGTTATACATGGGGCCCGCTGGGGCAGTGGTAGAAAACCGAAAAGTAGATGGCAATTTACAGCATTAGTTCCTCCCAATACAATATTCCTGCTCGCCAAAAATTGTTCCGGTTCTGCTGACCGCGTAACGACAGCAATCTACGTACGCGAAAGGTAAATATCCTGCCATGATTTCTTCGCCGTAATACCGTACACTGTCTGCGTGTACTTGTGAAACGATAACTTCCTGGTGCCTTGGCTGAGGGTGCCAAGCAAGCCACATCACAAATCATTCTGACGCTTCTAGCGGCTGTGAGTCTTCTCGCCGAACAGTCACTATCTCTTCTGCCAAGGCTACCATGGTGCCTTTAATTGGATTGCTTGGCCACTGACTCAGCCTGAACCGAAAGGCGCGCATCTGCTATTATATTCAGCTGGAGACAGGCTCGTTGGACATTGCCTGTGTAACGTCCCAACCAGACCGGTGCTCGCCGACTACAATTGCTGCCCATTCCGAGGATGCACGGTTGATTCACCTTGCCAGAGCGTCTACCACCTGCTTCTACATTCGCTTGATGGTTTGAGGTAGACTCTGGCACTTATGTCACCAAGTCCTTGAATGTGGTTGGTATTTGACTCAAGCTGTGTGGCATTTTGTAGCGGCTAGGCCGCCGCTATTTGCGTTCCTGTTGGTGTTGTTGTTGTATGCGATCTGCTTTGGTTCTAATCCTTGCGCTGCCGCTGCTCCTTTCTAAAATCTGCAACGAACCATGTCATTAATCTGCCCGGGCGTCTGAGCTCTCAAATGATGCATAACATTCAATATAGGTCGCCCTTGCAACACAACCTTCCGATCCTTTACATCCATGTTTGAAGGCCGGCCCCAACGCCACTTGCTTCTCATCTCTTCAAGCTTGGGCCAAGCAGTCCGATTACTCTCAGTGAGGCCAAGAGTTTGGCTGATGAAGCTCCCAACGACAGGGAGGAACTTGAAACCGTGGCCCGATCCTCCGGTCGCGACACTGAGACCCTGAATATCTGGGTGATGGTCAATCAACCAGCCTCCATCGGGTGTCATGGCGTCCCAGCATATTTTCATGTCAAAGAATTCCTTCGTGACCAGGCTTGGCGCCCATCTGTTTAGGATCCAACGGATGCCCTCTTCTGCGATGGACGGAAAGAGGATGGAATCTTTCCGGCCTCATTGGTGCCGACAAGATCGCTGTTCCGAAGAGCAAAGCCGACGTCGGGCTGATCCTCCCAGCTTGATCGAGGATTCTCGTCATGCGTGAACCCCACGATTCCCAACCCAAGCTTCATGAGACCGGTGGCGGGGTCTGGAGGAAAAAGTAGCCATTGTGGTAGATGTCTACGGCAGGATAACCTTTCCAAGCTCTCAGCTCTTCTGGGTCTCCTAGTTTCCAGTGGGCGATGGCAAAACCAGTGGGGTGTATCTGGGTGCTTAGACCGGGGAGAAGTTCCTTGCTAGAAGTTGAGAATGCTCCTGTGGCGTAGATGACATGTTCCGCAAAGTGTGACTGCCCATCGGCTGTCTTGACTCCGCGGATCTGATTACCAGAGAGGATATTGGCGACAACACGCCCACACTGCGGATCGCCGATTTGTTTTCCCCCAAGAGATTCGAAATCTTTCATGGCTGAGATGACAGCTTCCTTAGGGTTCGCCCACCCAGCGTGCTGCGTCAAATTTAGTAGATGCAGTGAGCCGAGAGGAAGGAGGAGAAAGAAGGAAGTCTTCACGTTGACGTAGTAGAAGTCCCATCCCCGAAGCTTGTCTTTATTTCCTAGGAGCGGAAACTTGCTGTGAAGAGCTGAGACCTTGTTCGCCTCTCCAAAGTCCTCCACGTCTACCTCATTGACCCGTAGGACATGCTTGCACTTTTCGACATTCGTATACCCAGGGGGTTGAGCTCCGATGCGTCCAGAGAGATGGAAATGCTGCGAGAACACGGGGTCGGTCTGCCAAGCCTCGATGGCTTCTTTGGCAAGCTTGGCGTAGAATGAATCAGCATAATCCATGCGTATGGCGCAAGATGTGTCGTTGCCAGAGGCAGAGTCGATTGAGGGAAATGATGCAGAGTCAAGCAGCAGCATGTCTATGTCATCTCGGTAATGCCGCTGGAGATGCAGAGCGGTGGACAGGCCGAATGCGCCGGCACCAATGATGATGACCTGCTTTTTGGGGCCAGACGATGTCATTGTATCAAAGGTTTTGGGTTGAAATTGGAACAACTCCGTCAATTGCAAGCTTTTCCTCGAGAATCGTGTTCCAGTTGATAACTGCAGACAATATCATCGATCATCGTAGTGCAGGGGACCAAGATGTGACACAACTGGTGCCTTCACTCTAAACCCAAATGGGTGTAAAACTGACGAGGTCTAAGGTGATGGAGTCGGCATGCTAGTCACATGCAGTATATGCAGAGCGACGCAGTATAGCAAGATAGGACTCTTTGCGCTTTACTGCTTTTGGTCTGTTTCAAACGAGCTGCATGAGTAACCCGAATCTTGTGGGTCCATCCTTTGTCTCCCCGCTGGGCGTCTGGAAGCTTGCATGATTGGGCATATCATGGGTCTGATGAGCGATCTGGAAAGCCGTTATTTCCCTCTCACATCTCTCTTTAAGCCGAGGATAGTCGTGACACACACTTGGCTCAAGGTTTGCAGGCGCCGAAAGCAGTCTATTTGGCCGTGAGGCCAGCAAGTAGGCATCGACGAGGTGCTCAATATCAAAACCATCACGTATAAAAGTGTAGACACGATTATATGATGCAATTCCATCACACCCGTTCAAGCACTCAGTGTCTGTTCAACTTGGCGCTCTCCCACAGGAAGCTGTCCCCGTCGCTGCATGCTACAGCCCTATAGCCAACCGGGAGGGACCACACCTCCTCAAGCACGCAAAGAAACTGACCCAACGCCGTGTCGCCAGACAGGTTTCGTGAAAACAGCTGCCTGATCCGCTGTGCCAGTGAAACCTTCTGATCCGGGCTTTGCAAATGGCATCCCGCGACAAAATACGGCCAAATGTAGCTGGAAGCGCCGAGTGCCCCGTGTTGGGGAACTGCAACGCCAGAGTCTAAAATCCCACCCAGCCGATCCAGGCACATTTCAGTTTGCTCATGAGCTGTATTATCTAATTCAGGAT
Source organism: Colletotrichum aenigma (assembly GCF_013390185.1). Taxonomy (NCBI): domain Eukaryota; kingdom Fungi; phylum Ascomycota; class Sordariomycetes; order Glomerellales; family Glomerellaceae; genus Colletotrichum; species Colletotrichum aenigma. The sequence continues at coordinate 80,592 of NW_023500917.1, forward strand.
ATAAATTCCCAAGAAGTACCACAGTGGCCAAGCGAAAGGCTTCGGATGTCTTTTCTAGAAGAGTTGTCGGCGCCGAACACGCGTGCTGGCTTGGCAATTTCGCGCCTGCATCGCCGTCTCTGTGCTCAGCGGGTGGAAGTTGGTCCATGGCAAAAAGGTGTTTTGCCATCATGTTGGCCCAAGTCTGTTGTAGACCTGGTAATGATTGCGACCGCGATTGTGCAACTTGTCTCATTCGCGATGTAATGACCAAAATCGATTTGAGCAGTTCATTGGAGCATCCAGCGAACGGATTGATCTCCTCGGGTGGCCGATCAGCCATGCCCAGCCAGTACTGAGCATGGTCAAAAATCTCAATCTGATCCTCTAGTGGCGACAAGGAAGTAAAGGCGAGTACGCGGCGGGAAGCAAAATACTGGCTGAGAAAAGACACGACAGCTTTCTCGTAGTGAGAGTCATGGGATTCTAGTGGGCCCAAGTCCAACAATCTGCGAACCCCCCCTGCATGCGTCATCCAAGGTCTTGTAGGTAAGCCATACGAGTCTTTAGGTATTTGTCCCGGGCTGTAGATCTCAAAGAAGCATAGCATGAGGATCGTGCTGAGTATTTCCAGTCTTGAGAAGGATGTCCGCTTTTTCTTGTTGAGTGACTGTTGCAAGCCTTGTAGCACTGCTGCCTGGTGACGAAGGGCAACAGTCCGGAAGCGGTCATCTTGCAATTTGACGCGGTTAGCCGTGAAGGCCAAAATGGCTCTCAGTAGGATGTTGGATTTATTGACTAGTGGGAGAAGAACTTGGCGATAACTTTTGTTGTAGCCGTTCCTGACAATGCATTGAGGGCACATCTCGGCAACATCTAGACGCCATTACCAGTCAGTGTTAGACAACATATGCGTTCTATGTAGGTCTTACAATAGTGAAAAAGCATGCTGTCCTCGCGTTTCATGTTCGGAAGCTGGTATGGGTCGCCAAGCGATGAGATGGAAAGAGAGCATGTTTTAGATGGCATCGACACGAGTAATGCACTATTGTCTGTTGACAATTGATTCATTCCGAGATCAATCCGGCTTGCCAAGTCGTGGTTGTCGTCGACATTGGGTCCGCCTGTGCACGAAGCTGCGGATACAAATATTGCATGGATGGGCTCCTCGAGCCGCTCTACCGAGAAAGTCTCCAACCTTGTTTCCTCGCTCAAAAGGGAATCAGTCATTTGAGTTGACGCAGGCCGCCGGGAGCGGTTGTTGCCCATCCTCGCACCTTGTCGTGGCCATTTCAGCTGTGGCTTGTAGGAGCAGTCGATGGCTGCATATTGGCATCTTTGACAAGACGGCTTTACCTCTAATGATTTCCATTATCAATCTCGTCGTTGATCCTCGTTTGACGTGTTGAAGACCTACCATCACACTTTATACGTCGCCGTCGACAAGTTTGGCAGCCAGTAGTTGTGCGTGTCGTTGGTCTGCGGGAGCCAGATTTTGGGATATGTAGGTGCATCGTGTTCGCTCATGATGAAAGAAGCAAAGGAGAAATGCATAAGCTGGATCAAGTGGGCTTGAAGAGGAGAACCGCATCAGCAAACCGGATGAAGGGTGCTTATCATGCAGAATAACCGGGGACGGATGTGCTTATCGGCGGGGACTGATCGGGAGCTGATAAGCGGTCCAGGGATGCCAGGCTTGGCAAGATGGCGGGGTAAGCAACTCAGAAAACTCCAAGTTGCCCAAAAGAACCAGGATGAAGTGTGCAGATTTTTGCGCACATGACCTGGTCCCCTGGCGCAAGGCTCAACAGCGTATCAAATACACCGCTGCCTTCTACTAGCATACCTCGACAAGACGATACATCATCAAACCAAGGCATAGGGTCATGAATCTTTGCGTCCAAGGTAATATTCAGCCTCACCAATTGGTTCTGGATCAAGGGGTTGGCGGCCTTCTAGCTGGATAGTCAACTATTCTTATACGTTCCATCCTTCAAAAGCAAGCTTCATATCCTTTCAAGCATGACGTACTGGTACCTCGGGCCTACTCCTTCACATCTGAGGGAATATCTTGATGGAGCACCAATAATCAAAAGGTAGAAGTACACAGACAAGGACGAACTAGCGATATAGCCAAGTGATTATCCGGATAATACTTTCTGGGCAAAAGCGACAGTTGAGTGCGCCTACAATCAGCCAGAAACGTCTCAGCTACATGGCTAAAGAGCATAGCGGAAGAGAGGACTCTCGTCGCCCATATCGGTCAATTGCTCCGGCGTATACTTGGCCATTACCTCCTCGGTCGAAAGGGCTGCCCTTCTCGCGTTGATCCTCTTCAGGATCAGGTGGTAGATGCCGGGCCAGATGACGCCGAACGCTGTCAATATGCCAATGCAGATTCCGAATCCAGTAGGGTATGTGGGTGCTTCACCGGGCAGAAAAATGTTGGATCCCACAATCTAAGGGCCTTCGAGTCAGCAAAACGGTTTGCGTGGTAACGGGCCTGGGTCAGAACTTACACCCCCGAGCTGGGCCAGGGACATCATTAGTCCAAGTCTGGCTGCACGCTTCATGGAACCAGCCATGTTCAGAGCCACCTAGGCCATCACGGCAGGTGAGATGGGATACAAACCACCAGCCATGAGGAAAATGCCAAAGTATGTTACTCCGGGAATTTGATGGTATCGAATTGTGATGGTAATGATGATGAATCCAATGACAGCCATTGCATTTGGAAGCATGATTGACAGTGCCCGCTGGCGGTAGCGATCGGCCGCAGGCCAGAGATGACGGTGACAACGCAGGCAAAGATGTACGGCGGAGCAGTCATTGCCTGAGCTTTGACGTTTGAATATCCCAGGCTCTGAACGATGCTGGGCAGGACAAAGCTGATTCCGTACACGACAACGGCCACGGTGAACTCCGTCAACGCCACAGAGTAGGTGTGAATGGAGCGGAACGCCTTCTTAACGTCGGCCATGTTGAAATCCTCTCGCTCCTTAATTCCGCTCTCTCCACCTGCGGTGAATCGGTTCCGGAGCACCAGATACTCGCGGTCCTCGTCTGTCAACCAGCTTGTTACCTTTCCTGGCACAGGCTCAATCAGCCAGAAGCACGTAACACCCACAATGACGCTGAAGGCTCCCTCCAAGACGTAGATCCAGCGCCAGCCACGGTAGCCCCAAGTAATGTCCAGGCGGCCAATCGCAAAAGCAAGAAGTCCAGAGAAAGCGCCTGCAATGGAAGCAGCCGAGTAAAAGATGGTCATTCTCGAATGCAGCTCTTTGGGGCTATACCACGAAGTGAGAATGAAGGAGCAACCGGGGTAGATACCGGCTTCAATAATGCCGAGGATCAATCTAAAAGCTATCCATCCAGCATACGTGCTTTGCACGCCAGAACAGACAATCGTCGATCCGCATCCGATGAGCAGTGAGGGGAGCCAGAATCGTGGGCCGACACGCTTGAGCATAATGTTTGACGGGCTGCCTCTAGGTTAGCAACTGACAGTGTGAAGACCGCTGCCCAGCTCAATACTTACACGCCACCGGCCGCGTATGTGATAAAGAAGACGGCCAGAGACACGTTCCATTGCTGTCTATTTAGGCCGAGGTCTTCCAAAGCACCAAATAATTTGGCGTTGCCTGCAAAGAAAAGTGGTCAGTCAATCACACAGGAGGCGTGAGGTTGCACTGAAAGGTATGCTCGATCATACCTGCATTGGAGCGGTCTATGTAAGCCAGAAGATACACCAGCACCAGAGGAGACAGGATGCGAAAACTGGAACCAGTCAATGAACAGTGACCTTGTCATTTTAACGAACACTCACTCGACTTTTCGAATAAGCGAGGCCTGCTTTTCCTCGGTGAATGACTCTCGCAGACGACAAAAGCGTTCATACTCGGACGAGACCACGCCCTCGGCAGAAAAGCGGCAGAAAAGCGGCCGTGGAGCGACTCATCTTCGGATGCGATGGCTGTTTTTGTATTCATGCTTGTTGAGGCTGTTGCGATACCGATTCTATCGTTCAAAACAGGAGAAAAGAGGATCGCGCTGCAGGTATGATGATTGTCTGTCCAAGAAACAAAATGGCAAACTTATATCGAATCCAAACTCAAATCACAGCAAGCCATGAGGTAAGGTCACTGAGCGGCAGGCCGACCCCTCCCTGAACGAAGAGATAGACCGAGAGATAGACAAGCAGATAAACTAGGACTTGTGTCTTATGTCTGGCTCCTCTTCTTCATAGGCATTATCGGGGAATCAATTCATTTCGTGTGCGGCCCAATGATGAGCGAAGTTTGAGGCATCGCTAGTTTGATTCAGCTTCGCAATCACCTCGATGCCCAAAATTCTTACCCTAGCACCTCTCCCCGCATCAGCCATGGGAATTCTTGATTGACGTTGCCTGATAAGCGTTGGTACATGTACCCTTGTCGCCCTAGATAAATCGTCGTCGGCAAATGTGTAATTCCCTTGGCGTGGTTTGAATGGACCATTCTTTCAAAAGCACCAATCGCAGAGTCCCTGGATTCGTGACAGCCTAACCATTTCAAGGATGAATTAGACGAGCAGCACCCCACAATCCATGCCTTGATCTCGCCCCTAATCTCAGTTCCCCACTACAAAGGCTAAGCTCAATTGAATACATCGCAAACGAGTTTTATCGATAGATATCGGCTGGCCAGGCCGACGTCTGTCCGGGGTCCGCCCGATTTTCATGAAATGGGTGGGAAATTGACTTGCAGACTATATAGTGGCACAAGAGTGCAGACTGAACATGAGAATATGGGGTAATCAGCACCGTGAGAGACAAATAACTCAGTCTTTAAGCTCAAGTCAGTCTTCAACCCTAAAACAAAGATGCCAAAGATCACCATTCTAGGTGCCGGGTAGGATTTCACCCCTTTGCGCGACAGCACTTTGATCACAGGTTGACAAGTAAAACCACAGAATCACTGGCCTCACAATCGCGAGTCAGCTACCCAGGGGTTACGACGTGACGATTATTGCTCGCAACCTTCCCAATGACCCGGAGTCGCAGGAGTGGGCCAGCCCTTGGGCAGGCGCTGTGTTCATGGGCATGATTCCCTCCACACCGAGGGAACGAAAGATGCAACTGGATGCCTTTTGGACCTGGTGGAAGTTGGCTCTCGAGCATCCAGAGTCCAGTGTCCGAAGAGTTGACATGTATGACCTTGTTGATGGTTCATCTGAAGACCAAGTCTGGTACGCGAACAAGCTGCCTGACTACAGAGTCTTGCCGAAAGATGAGCTGCCCAGCGGTGCCTCATTTGGCATGGCATACAAATCCGTCATTATCACACCTTCAACTTACCTTGCATGGGTCAGAAACCGCCTGGAGGCAATGGGTGTCAAGTTTCAGCGCTTGAACGTCAACTCGCTTTCTGATCTCCGTGGAATGGGACACGATCTATTAATCAATTGCACTGGTGTGGGAGCCCGCTATCTCACAGATGTGGCAGATCTCGACATGCAAGAGGTTCGAGGCCAGACAATACTCATCAAGTCGGACTTCAATAAGATCTGGATCCATCAGGTCAAAGATTATACATATGCGGTGGGAAGGCCTGACGGCACTGCCATCTTGGGAGGCTTGAAGACCTTCGACAGCGTCGACACCGAAGTCGACGACGCTCTGCGTTTAAACGTGGGTGGAGGAAAGCATGTGATATGTGGCGGCAAGGCTCGCTAACATGCTGCAGATTCTACAAAGAGTACATGAGAATCTGCCCAAGGACTTCCCTCCTCCGGACCGTGCCAGAGCAGATGTCTTGCGAGACATTGTTGGTATACGTCCTCAGAGGAAGACTGGCACCAGGGTAGAGAAAACAGTCGTCAGAGGGCAGCACGTGGTGCATGCATACGGCCCTCAAGGTGGTGGTTATATCTTTAGCTTCGGGCTTGCAAATGAGGTGGTTAATCTTGTTGAGCGTTTCGTGTCAGCAGAGCACACCCCTGCGACCCAATTGAGAGCAAATCTCTAGATATATGAAGCTTCGTCAGTAGCTCTGAGGCTACTTCGGACACCACGGTGTTGTGGGGGTATGGGCAACGGGTGTGACCTGTGGAGTTGCCACTTTCGCATCGGTAGACCCCTTCGAGTTCTTGATCTTCGTCACGGCCCTGATATCCTCATTCACAGAGAGATCATAGAAGTTCAATGGTAGTAAGCAATACACCGCACGTTAACATAACGTACGTGGAGAGTTATGAGTTGCAGAAGAGGCACTTCGAGGCCATTGCGTCCATCGCGGATCGGAATGCTCGGCCCATGAAAGTCAAAGTCAAACGTGAGCCATCCTGCTCCTTTCAGCCACGTCCTCCGCATGTCTCGCGCAGGGCGCGGTACAGACGCTATACCGGCGAACCAAAAGGCATGTCCACAGTCGTAATCACAGCCGCAGATTCGGATTGGGTATGGCCGTCTTTATTATGGAGATGAATGGTTCGTGCAACTGGCAGCCTCGCCATCGACAGTTATATCTTTGTCGATAGCATGTTCCTCTTGGAATCTAGTGGTGTCTGTCTGGTTTTCGTCCGGTCAGTGCTGGGACATTGTGAGAGTCGCTGTGCAGTATTCGTATTATCATGTAGAATTCTCCTCGGAAACCAATATACCAATGCTGTTATGGCGGAATTCAGCCATGTCGATCCACGTCACAAATCATTTCTAGGCTGTGCGAAGCATCTAGACGTCAAACCCAGGATACCGACAACGGTCAGAATACTACACTACAGTCCCTTGGGTATGCACAGACTTCTTTTAGACAGTTCTAAGAGGCCTGTCGTCAAGCGGATTAGACAATCTTACTTGCAAGATGTGTCAGCGCGTGCGGGATATGTCTCAGCACGGTATCATGAGATATTTTACGAACGCATTCCTCAGCCTTTATTGATATCGCGTGCGCGACGCTCTATGCAAGCCGCCAGAGCGGCTTAGCGGAACGCTGTTTTCGAGCTAAGATGAGGACGCTGATGGAAGAGATAATGATCAATGCTGGTAACTCCATTAAATTCACTGGAATGATGAGGACCGACTTTCATCGTGAGAGCATTGGCACTTATGTCATTGTTAGCGTTCATTCCTCCCCATTCTATGAGCACATATCCTACGTTGGTATCACAACCCGTATCAAAGTCGCTGTTCTCGGGCAACTTTCTCAGACTCGAGTGACATTCACAGTCAGAAGATGGCAACGCCGCGTCTGAATTCTTGCCAGCAACATTACTCTCCATCCGCTGCGCTCTTAGGGGACGTGGTGCCCTTCGGGTAGGCCCAGGAGAAAGTAGTGGATAGAGATTTAGCAGTAGATTTCAAAGAGACTTGCTCAACACCTGCATTCGACCGAGGTGACTGTTCTTGCGGTATCGAGAACGCCCTACTTGGAGACTTCGCATGAAGAGTGAGCCTTTCGTATCTTACGAGCAGAAGCATGGCTGAGAAAATCGAAGACGTACTGGAAACAGCTGGAGAAGAAGGGTTTATTTACGTATAAGTACCGTCCCAGCTACTAGTGTTGGCTAAGGGTTGTCGTATGGACGGGCAGAAAAACAAGAGAAATGGGGGAGCGGCCGGGTAGCTCGGAAGGAAAGAGTCTGTCACGGTGATTAGACGGCGTTTTAGCACCAAGAAATGGAAAGACTACATGCTCCTTTAACTTTATAAAGATGTAGTCACGAGCCGCGAGATAGCGCATAAAAACCCATTTTAGCTGAGACTCCTTGCAATTGGATGGAAATAATATAATGAAAGCGTGGGTACCTGCTTGGTATAATTCAAGACTTCTCTCTTGAAACGCTTAGTAGGACAAACCGGTCTATGTTTGCCATGACATATGAGACGGGCATCTGGGTGTGGTCGACCATCTTTTGTAAAGATATTGGCTGTCTTTCAATACACACTTGGGAGAATAGCAAAGAAGTAACTGGCGAGATAAGAAAACTCGAACTTCAAACTGGACCTAGCATTAATGATAAGATCGATGTCGTTTAATAGGCAACCAGCAGCAAAGGAGAACGAGCTGCAAATAGTCATAATAACAGAGAGTCATTCTGAAAATCAGGGCATCTCAACATGGCCTGATCTAGCAAGGCTAATTAGAAGAGGCGTGTCAAAACCAAAAAAGCGGCACAGCAAAGGAATATCAACTCAGGCAACAAGTTTGGGGGTTATCAACATATAAAAACTTAGTATTGATTGTTCGAAGGATGGTGACAAGGTTGGTTCTCAACGTCTACGGTAAGAAAGGCGCCGCAACCATTTTCCACAACGAATCGGGCGAGGGAAGCAGGGCACAGGGCATGTCTGGGGTTTTGTGTTATGCGCTAACAACTAATGAGTCAAGGAGTATCTTTCCGGCATGTACTTAATGGTCTTTGAACTCCCACATGTAATAACGCTACTTCTGGTGGTGCTTAGGCGGAAGATCTACCAATAATGACACCACACGACGTTCCAAATCTCCAAAGTGTGAACATAAAATTTGTCGTGAGGTAAAGTCGAAATTTGCCTAGATATGAGAAGTATTTTGAGGGGTCTGCGGCTATGAGCCAGACTTCAAAGATATCCTCGTTCCCAACATCCAAACCATGTGACTGTAATGTTTCCTGTGAGCATATGTTTTTCATGGATCTCGCACTCCGGTGCATCTTTCGACCATCGTCAACACCGGAGGCCTCTTGTTGAAGATTCCGACACCTGTGGATTCAGTCTTCTCACACGACAAGATACATGCCTTCAACGCATGCCATCAATCGCCTCAAACCATTCTAGAACCAGGCTTGCGACATAAGTAGTACAAAGCACGTTTGCATAGTTGTCTCTGCTCCTTTTTGACGATACAAACGCCGCAACCACATTAACGCCGTGCAAGAGCAGCAACGAAACCCAATAGACACCAGCAACTTGACCCAGCCTTATTATCTTCACGCAGAAAACATGTCGAAGGCCAGAAAAAAGCGGCTTGACCACGTGGGTTCATGCCATCATGCAGCCTGAGTGCCCTCTAACAAGACAGCACTCCGCAGGTGCAGTCTTTCCGAGACGAAAAGCCGACATCTCGACGTCGCCGAACGAATACTCCAAGTCAGCCACGAAAGCCCCCTACCCGAAGACATCCATTCACAGCGCACCAGCATCCGCAAACCTAGTCAAATGTTGCATATATACCACGATACCGAACGGTTTGCTGGCCTGTGATCTTGCAAAAAATGTTTTGCGCCTGCTGAAATCGAACTACCGGACCGACCCAGACACCAAAAGCAGTTGAAGGGAAAGGTTCGGACGATGTGGCAAGAGGGTCATAATCAGTTCCATTCATGGTTGAACATGCCAAAACCATTCTTACTAGCGGATGTCTTTGAACTCGTGAAAGAAGTGAGATGCTCCCTCGCTTCTATGATGCGCAATACTCGCAACGCTGTAGTTGCACCCTACCATGTCCGTTTAAGTATGACTAAGACATACTTAATGATACCTTGCTGTCGTGAAGAAGGCTCCAGCGAGTGCGAAAATTGGCGGACGGATGAAATGCAGTCCAGTCCAGCTGACTTGCACGGGCAATGACTCTGCATTTCTATCCTCCGGAGAAGCAGGTGAAGACTCTGATACATGTACATTTGGCTCCGGCGATCATCAATCGCTAGCTGCTGTGGCTGGTTTCACACACGTCACCTTTTGTCACAAATATCGGAGCCTCCTGTACCGCGTCAAGGCAGATGCTCTCCCTTGCGGACAACCTTCCATCTGAACACCTTCGCCCGCCTCTTACATCGTCTCCCGCTGCGCTCGTTCCAGCCGCTGTTCGCCTCTACCCCGAACTTCCTACTTTAAACTTCCAATACCCACAATTCTGTTCCTTAGAACCACTAGGGGGGTATTTCCTATGTAGATCCCGTGCCCTTCTTCCACGTCGCAACAAGACGTGAACACGGCTGAGCTTCGGCTCCAGAGGTGGACTAACCCAGGTCAAATTGCCGCGAAACTCGTATCCGAGGACGTGACAACGCTGCTGAAAACTCTGAAAGCAATCTGCCTAACGCTCGCCTGTAAAGACTTTTACGCTTGCCCCTCCCATCCTATGATGGGAAAGTGGATCAAGGCTAGGCCTTTATGGAAGAGTTGGCAACAATCAGTGACATCTTGAGCCTTGGTATACCCTAGCAGTACACATTGGGCTTTGGCCGCCTGGCTGGCATTCTAGACGGACGTCCTCCCCGACAGCATCTGTAGCGGTGAGAGTCCCGGACTCCCGGGGAGAGCTCACACATCGCAAGGTTGAGCTGGTTCCCGTGCAAAATCGAGACAAACTTGAAAGAGTTGAAGGCTGTGCTACGATCATGGCACAGTAGCATGAATAGCTGAACCACAAGGCCTGATCCTTCCAGGACTCGACGTAAACTTGGTCGATCGCCACCGTTCGTCATGAAATCTCAGCTTACGTATCTTCCCCACCAGACACGATCGGAAACATGCATATCAGCAGACTCGGGAGGCCGACAGAAACAAAGCGGGGAAAGTTCGTTATCTCCGAGATATCATGATTTAAGAAAATTCAGATGCTCGCCCGATCCCATGTTTCACGGCGGACGGCATCCGACAGGTTGAGAGCGTGGAGAGAAATACTGGGTAACATGAAACGGAGGGGCATGTTCCGTGGGTGACGCGTCTTCTGGTGTAGCTCCTACAGCCCAACGGCAGAGATGCGTCCAAATTCTGTCCATTCCATTCAATTTGATCAAGCCCATTCACTTGTCGTGTACGAGTAGCTTCCTTCACGAATGACCTCGCGCGTCAACACGTTGATATCACTATCATGTAAGTCATTTCTTGTCGCACCTGCTCAACCCTCCTACTGACCTCCACCAACAGCATCAGATGAAGTTCCAGCCGGCACTCTTTGCCATTCGAAAGCAATTTCTGGTCCGCGTGGCAAGCATTCAGGCGGGCGGGAGTGGCCGTTCATGTGAGAATCTGCTCAAGGCCAGAAGACCGCTGACTGCTTTTGTAATGCGAATGTTTCATGGCGAACTCCCGAAACACCACCTGCCTCTCCAGGCTTTCTGTATGACTTTGGCGTGAAATGTGAGGGGGACCAACGTGTTAATCATCCATGTGTCTCCCTTTGCAATAAAAAGGTCATCGGATCGGAGAAATGCCTTGGGTATGGCCAAGATCGACTGGCGGAGATGACGAAGGGGTGATGTGCTAGTGTTGAGGCCTTAACCGAAATCATGACAAAAGGTGACGGGTGGAGATCCCCAAGATTGCAAAGAGAAAAATGAGAATGAAGGATGCAACGGGGGAAATGGTTCCAGCGGGCAATCTATTCACCGGTGTATTGATCGTATGGGACGAAAGCAACTCGTTGGCGGGGGGATCAGCATCAACTTTGGGAATAGGTCCATTCTCGTATGTGCTATCGGAAAATCGGACGAGGGCTTTCGTGGGACCGGCAGTCTTGGTGGTGTGCCTCCTGGTATCCTCGGGGTCTCGGTGCGTGATGGCTTTCGTTCGGACGTCAGTCGGGCGGATGGTTCTCTGCGTGAGACGGCTTGCTCGTTGCCGAGCGATGGCGCCATGGATAGGGCAATCAATCTCCTGAGAGACGAAGTAAGTTAGCCTGAACTGCATGGTAGCTGGCGGTTCCTGGGCTTACAGAGCGTGCGACAAAGATGTCCTCAACAGCTAAGATGGTGTTGGATGACTGGTACCCTCTGGAAGCGATATACCTAGATAGGCCGGAGCGGTCGGTCGAAAGAGCGTGCAAGCGCTGGCTGGGCAGCTGAAAGGCGGCTGTGCTGACAGTCGCGAGGTTGCGAAACTCGACAACCTGATTAAACCAGGCCTCGACGAATTGGAAATCTGCAGTCACCGACGGAAAAGAGGCCGCAAGTCGAAGAAGATAGACCACACGCGCCTCAGCGACGCGCTTCTCGTGGAGGGGAATTGGTGCGCCGTATGCACGTTGACAAGGTCGCCCGACCTACGGGCTGTGGCCATGTGGAGCGGCATTCCAGGAGATGGTGCAGCGGCTCGTTATTTTTGCCGTTGGGACGGACCGAATCAATCGGGGAAGCAGACGGATGGCAATCGCAGGTCGCCTAACACATCAACGGAGTGATTTGAGATTGGATGGGCGAGTCAGAAGGAGCAGCTGGCTGGCAGGGTGATGATTGAGCGAAGATGGGGATGGGGGTGTAGGTGCCGCCGGTGATGTCGTCGGCAAGAATGAGCTGGCCTGATCGTTCTTGCCCACTTCACTCAACTCAATGTCCCTGATTTTCAGTGCGATGCGAGGAAGGCACGACACGACGGCGCCTTCCATCTCTTGCTCGCAGACTCCTGCAAGGTAAGGTAGGTACGCTGCCGTTCCACTTGTTCAGGACCCGCCCTGGCTCTCAGTGGCACGGTCATACATTTGAGGCAGGAACTTTGGACCAGACGACGGCCTGGGACAGACGACTTCCTTGAGATGCGCCGGGCACGTAGGCACGTAGGCGGACAAGAGATGGCATAATTCGGGATGTCGATGAGACACTCGAGTGATGTTCCATTCCACCTAGCCAGCATTTAGGTACAGACCCTGGCTGCGAGGCGGCCTGACCCCCGAAATGTCTGTTGAAGGTTTGAGGGTGCAGCCCACAGATGGGGGCTGGTACGTGCCCTGCCCACCAACGTACAGTGACCGGCGGCCAATTCCAGCGCTGAAGTCGGCAGCACGTCCTTGAACCTCAGCCACTATCAGTGCATACCACCGCGAAGCAAGCTGCGCTCCCTCGGAAGTGCCTCATTTTTCGATTCAGTTGTATGCCTTCCAGCCAAAGGATGGACATGCCGATTATCTGCACATGCATCTAATAGCTATTGGTCTTCGGGAGCAATGCCGACTTCTGCAGAAGCACCAAAGGGAAAAGCAACAGTGTCATGAGGCCGGCTCAAGGCAGGTATAATTCCCGGTGGGCTATGAAGTCGCCAACGCCAATGCTGCGTTCTCACGGGGGAGAAATAGTACTTGCTTGTGCTCGCACACCTTAATTGCACTACAACCAAATGATTGAGGCCATTGCCAGACACATATCGGCATTGCAATTGCTCCAGCATCACGGGGCGGCGTGGTACCCCTGGTTCTAAAGTGGGGGGCCCTTACGATACCAGCGGTATCCTAAGGCTGGCCAGTCACATCACTGGTATCAGTGAACCAGACCACTATGGTATGCTGGAAGGCGCGGCTCTCCCATTGGCCGCAGCGTCCCAGTCACGATAAGACTCCTGCCGATCGAAACTCATGCCGATAAAGACTGCTGCTGATACAGACAGGTCCTGCCGACGCAGACAGGTGCTGCAGATGCAGAAAGGTCCTGCCGATGTAGAAAGGCCCTGCCGATGCCCTGCAGAAAGGTCCTGTCGATGAGTAAAACGTGGACAGCATTCGTTCCAGACTTTAGAATCAAGGGCAGAATTATCCGCAGGTCGACCTGGGCAACCACCTCGCGCTCTGCTGTATGAAGGAGACGTGTTGACCTCGAAATCACGGAGACCGCTTCGGACACATACTGCTCTTGGGGGAAGGAGTGCGGCCCACGGAAGATGGTACTTGCGCGACGGAAGCTTCGGATGCCCTCGGAACCGCGGTGCGTCCCAGCAGAATTCCACCTTCTTGCGGACCACCCCGTTAGTCACGATTCTTAGCAAGGCTTGATGCTGCACTTTGAGGAAGCTCAGGAAAGCTGCCACATCGGTGAAGGCGCTTGGAAAGAGTGGGATCTTTCCGCAGCTGGAGCTTTCCGTGGTGGAATCTCTGAAGTGGTAGCTTGGAGGAAGCCGAGGAAAGCTACCACTTCGATGGGGAGGTTTTGGAGCAGGAGCTTTCCAAATTTGAAAGGAGTGGCAGCTTTTGAGAAAGGGGGGCTGCAGGCAGGAGTAGGAGCTTCTAGCAGGCGGGTTGGGGAGGGGGGGGGCTTTCTCATTAGAATTAGCGACGCTTTGATTTGACACCAGAATCCGATGTCAAACTCCTAGACGAACGACGGGAGATGCACCTCAAATGGAGTCCCTCCTTCCACCTCCGATTCCAAGACAGCTCATAGGAGTGCGAACATACTGATAACAAAGATCGGGTACTCCCGTGAGACAGCCAACCCTGAATAGGTCCCTTAGACCGGACGGCGGCCGGTGGACAACGACCATTGAATTCTGCGTAAAACTTGTGAAAGATGAAGATAATGGATCTTCTTCGTGAACCCAGCTACAAACCTGTGGCTGGGGGGGTCAGAAAACGTCCATCGGGATGATGTCCATCGGCAATATGCTCACCACGACATGGATATCAAACGGGAAGACGACGCCAGGTCAGCAGTGGAAGGAGGCTGACCTGACTTGCGGCCGATCTGGGGGCGGCAATGACAGATTGATGTGGGTGATGTTGAAGTTGAAGCAACGTGGCGTGTGCGCGACAAAAATGCAAGACACGTGGTACGAGAGCATGAGAGGTTGATCGGGAATACAAAAGTTCAAACTCTCCTGAGCTTCAAGTATTCCCGACAGTGCATCGAACCGGAGGGCAGAGGGGAGGTCATTTTGCGCTCAGAGGAGGCAAAGGTTAGACGGATGAGCAAGAAAGTACGACCGTTGAGGCCAAGACGGGCATGGTTGAACATCAAGAAGAAGACGATGAATGTCAAATCTTATCCCAAGGAGGTCCAAGATGAATTTGCAGCGACAAGCTCTCCCCTGTTAGCCTGCAGGTCGCATAGGGCGTTTGGCGCTGCCGAGTGTGTGATGCTAAAGCCAGGAAACACATTGCCCCCCCCCCCCCCCCAAGCCGACAAAGGAGCGGGGCAAGGGATCGGGCGTGTGTTTGCAGCAGGCGTGATGAGCAGGATGTTTGGGTAGAACCTACCGGTATTAAAATCATCAAGGGAATTTCGTCTCCGGGTCGGGCCTTCCACCTTTCTGGCCGCCGTCTTTTCAATGAGGCTTCTCGCATTCAGCTGCCCCTCTGATCTTTTCCTGCACAACCTGCATCGTCCTGAAGTCGCCACTCTCCCCGACAGCATCACGAGCGAACCTGCATGGCAGCTTCGCACTCACGCAATATAACGTAGACGACCATCAACAATGTCTCGTCAAGCTTCCGCGTCCGACCGCGGCAAGATGACCAACTCGGAAGAGCGGCCGCCGGCTGATTCCGCGTACGCAAGGGCAATCCGCGACATACTGGCGACTCCCAAAGCGCAGAAACCACGCCGGTACGCAACCTGAGATGCATACCCATCAATTCCAATCTGCTAACATGGTGTTTCATGTCTAGTTTCGATGCCTGGGCATCTACAGCCAAGGACGCGCAGTCCAAGACGGAGCAGAAATCGGGTCCCAACGCCCAGCCTCACCAGACGGCCAAGCAGGCAGGCCGGCGCGATGAAAAGGCCTTCGACCCTGAAAAGACTCCTGCGCGATTCAAATTCGACAACACCATTCGCTGATCCGAAATGCGTCTTCTGGCTCGCTGGTCGGCACAGTTTTTTCCCACGTACATCATGAACAGGTTGGCCTTCTGGTGGAGGGGAGCACCGGCCAAGCGCCAGCTCGGTGGACAGGATGATGGGAAGCACGAGAAGATCGGCACGACCGAGGCTAGAAAGTCAAAACGGCAGCCGGTTCATGGGAAATTCTATTATTACGTGCGAAATCCTCCCTGCCTGTCCTACACATATCATATTCTATAAAAGTGAGAATGGCACTTGGTTTCGGCCTTGGCTGCAAACATGGAAATTCAACGACGTGGCGACGCATCATGGCCAAAGAAGCGACACCCAGTGTAACCGAGGAATGGCTTTTCAAAGCGTGGTGATGATCAGAGTCATGACTCACTAATCCAAATGTCGGGCCGCATGGGCTTGTTTCTCGGACTGCCGTCAATGAAGCCATGCTGAGCCAGCCCGGGCAGAGATTCTGCCTCGAGCGAAGCGTCAGAATCTTTAAATCAACCTCCCCTCTTTCACCAGGACGCCGGGCGACTGGGTGGGGGCCCATTGCGCTGGAGGTTGCACACTGAAGCATCAGACCTGCACTATTTTTTCAGGGACCCGCTGCCGACTCTGGGGCTAAAAATCGGCAGTTGCTGCCCATTCGCAGCGTCCAACAGCACTGCCACGCAACGCATCCTCATTCCACACCACATCTCATTGTCTGTGAGGACGCATGCGTTCAGCTAATAAACCTACAAACTCCAAAATGATTACTGGTTGGGATTGAATGTAGTTTGTTCGGCGTTTGTGTCAGGTTCGGTGGACGACTTGTCATGGTACAAATGCCTGCATCCCAGATGATGTGCCGAAAGACATGAGCAGTAGCTCATTTCGTCCCTGGCGAAGAAGGCCAGCGTCCTTCTCCACTTGATTCCTTCGCTCACTGACGACATTGACCCTGTGTTCCATACTAGATGTAGACGAAAATGTCTCTTGTGGCTGGCATCATACACTGGAGTCGGAACTCCTGCTGAAAAGATAGCAACCTGTAGGTGTTTTCCTGGATTTTTAAAGTGCCCCTGGCCCTCGCAATACTCTATTCATAAGCGTATGTACACAGGGCTATCCTATCATTTGTCTAGACCTTCATCATTTTCGGCTGCACCTAACTTCCCCTCTCTTGCTTTGACGACGGGCAAGCCTTCACCAACACATCCGCATATGCCTCGCTCTTCGATTTCAAGATTTGCCGCTGTAAGTTGATCCGCCTCCGCACATCTGAAAGAAGGTCCTTTTGTTAGGTGCGTGTTCTTCCGGCCGTCAAGGTGATGAAGGATGATGTACCGACTTTTGGTTTCCCAAGAAAGGACGCTCGCAGGACTGTCAACTTGCCCTTTATAATCATTTCCTTCCGCATTCCCCAGCACATACGACCATACCCATTGGAAAACTCGGGATCCCGTCCGCTCTCCCATAGATAAGCTAATGAGGGCCGGAGTAGTAGTCGGGTCGGTGACGACCGGCGAATGCCCGGTGTCGTATGTTTTTTGCCAAATTCTTTTTGCAATCCAATCGCGTGACGGCCACCACAGCAAGCCATCGCCCTGCGAGCTGAGCTGCTGCAGCCGATTAGTTTGACTCAAGACAATAAATTGCCCGGCAGTGCGTTGATGGCAACTAATGAGTCACGGGCTCTTTTGGATCGGGACATTTGTCGTCACAACTAGGCTGTTCCCATGGGAGTGCTCAAATGAAAGCACCCGGACTGCTCACATGTCTCTTTGAAGGCGTGGGTCTTTATCTCAACCCTCACCTGTCAGAAATGGAGTGGTGTCTTACCTACCGACCTACCTTGCCTTGTCTGAAGGTATGGTGGCGGCTTCAGGGCTCCTGCTGACTTTTTTCGGCGAAATCGGAAGAAGAGGTGGGGGGGGGGTTGGGAACATCCCTCAACGGTCCGGCGAGCCGGCGCCGCCGCAGCGGATTGCTTTAACGCACCGTTGCGACCCTCTCGCTAATTAATATTGCATCTATAGACTTGACTTAACTTACTGGAGGGGCGGCAGATGTGATGTTCCCCGGCTGTGCTGCCTCTGAGTGGCGCGGGTTACCTTCGCAAAACTTCGGCAGGTGGTCAAGAATTGCTAGCACGCGCAAATACTTTGACCCTCGTGGGGTTTCAAGCCACCAGCGCGGCTGGCTGCACATTTGTGCAAGCTAGATATTGTTCATCGCCGTCAACAGTGGGCCGAAAGCCGGTGTCCAATTTTTGGATGCCCGGCCTGACCAATCATGCCAAACAACTGTGCCCAAATGGGAACATGCACGACTCGCGGGACGAATTCCTTGCCATTTGCCGATTCTTTTTTCAACTTCAGAGGTTTTCACCGAACGTCAGTCTGGTTGGCAAAAGACCAAGCCCGCAGGACAGAGTCTATCGCCATCTTGCACCAATTTTTCTCCATATGAACGCATTGGATTGAATGAATGCGGCCAACAACAGGAGGTGTGCGGATCATTTGCACGGAAAACGACGTCCCATTTCTGATACAAATGAAAGTGGCAGGCTAATCCACTTTGCCTTTCACTAGCCTGCCATCTACTTCTCAAAGCCAGAAGCTCGTGACACCTGCAGGAAGCAACGTCACCAAACTTTATGTTTCTCCAGAATGGCGACCAAAGCTTCAGTGCGGATGTTTTGGACTACTCATGCGGTCTCATTTATGTCAAATTAACTTCCTGCGCCTAGAAATGTCATTTCTTCTCGGCTCTCAAGCATGGCCTTGATGAATTTCCATCAAAGTTGTGTTGTCAAACAGGCCGACTACATATCATCTACCCTGCCAGATCTTGAAAAGATGAGCAAGTCGGCTGTTCCATCAACTATCCCGACAGAACTTGGTCCTTCCATATTGTCTTCCCGATGTTCCTTCACACAAACTATCCAACATGGGCATGACCAAAGTTGAAGCGTGCTGTGAGTCTACCCGTCTCGACTTCGACTTCCAAAACATCCTTCAGGAAGACCCCTTCACGTCGGCAGACGTCCACGTCGTTCACGGAGCCTAGTCTCCCATTTCCAATAAGTCAGAAGGAGCTTACTACTATCATGTAGCGTTGGAATCTCCGAATCATTCGACTGCTGCAGGGTCTCAGTTGATCTCAGCAATGATTTCACGCATCACTGACGTTTACACGATACTGGGATCTATTTTCGACCATCTCTGCAACTTTGTGAAGACGGTTGTGTCTGCTAAGTCTTTATTGTTGTTCAATATCGCGCGGCTTGGGCGATTAGCTCAAGTCTATCGGCGATACAATTGAAACCGTTGGAATCTACGTGTTGGCGAATCTAGCGGTGTCACTTTGACTGACAATCTCCGATGGATTGCCAACGACATCTGCACACTTGCCAAGTCATCGGCGATCGCTGGAGTTAGCGTGCCGTTGGGCGTTGCTTGAGTCGCTCTGGCTTTCAAGAGTGTTATGAGTGTTGCTCCCTATTTCATGGGCGACTTCATTGGATCACTTCCTGGCACGAGACAGCAACCTCTCAAACCAACTCGAACGACGTAAGCCCAGCTGAAGCCGTAGGTTATGGAGTCAAGCAAGCTTTGGCGCACTCTGAGATAGGATAAGTGAATCGCACACCCAAAAATGCAGCAGATGCTAGCTAAGGTTTTGGTGGTGGAAGGCATGCGCAGGCGCTTTGTTCTGGTCGTCAGGGAGTTCAGATTTGAATCCAATTTGATTCATGCTTGCAGACAGATAGTTTGACAGCAGTGGTCATTCAACGAGTCAAAATTTGACAGATATCACATCATATACAGCAGAATTGGTTCTCTGCGTCGAAAGCATGTGAGATCCACCCCACTAATTGCGGGCGATTGGCACCCGACAGAATTGAACAAGTTGCGAAAGAATCAAGCCGCTGCATCGGCTAAGAGTCATAGGAGCCTACGATTCAACGTTGAGGCACTGTGAAGAGAACAAGGCCGGGTCATTATGTCTTATGGGCGGCGAGTGCGTCTTGAGATCGCAGCATTAGTCTCTCTATATTCATTTGTCTTGCTTGGATGATTCCGAAGCGTAGTACCGCCGAGTCCTTTCGGGAGGCTCGCGAAAGTAAAATAGATCATTGTGACGACTGGATGATACAATGGCCAATTGTTTCCGTCCAACTGCGCCAACAGATAGTTATTTGGTGGTGTCTCTTCTGCACTGGAAGTGTGTTGGTTTCGCAGGGTGAATACAGCGATATCGCGTACTTTGACGAATAACTGTATGGATTGATTGGCTTGATGTGTGTTGAAGGGAAGAGTCTCCAACGGGTGAAGTGAGGCCTGGTTATGGCCGTCAGCCACGGACCGCCACACCACTTGCCACAGCTAGATTCCGACGTGTTATTCCGACACTGGCAACTTTATCTTTTTGCCTTTTTGCCACGTCGGAGCTGAAGTCCCTTCTAATGTACACAGGACCGAAACTGCCGTTGATTTGCTAAAGTGCTGCAAATCGACGAATCGGCTGGTTAACGGGCTATTCAGTCGCATCCATGTTTGCCAGTTATCCCTCTTTTCTTCGTCCCCTTATAGTCCCCCTCCTCTCATCTAGGCACGCGTTACCCATCCCTCCATCCGGACTACCGCCTTGTTTTTGTCGACAAATCGCTCGAGGGCTCGATTTGGGTTGCTCTTGGTGAAGGCATCAGCGAGGTTATCGTCGCCGTTGATCCATCGGATCTCGTTTAGCTCGCGGCGCTCGTATGATTGCCGAAGGGCCATAATATCGATCATCAGGCGTTTCTCCTTCGTGGTACCAAGTTTCACAAGGCACTCATACAGCGAGTATGAGTCAGTACAGACAACCGTTTGGATCGGTGCTAATTTGAGGTTGCTGTTGATCATTCTGATTGTTGAGGCTATAGCGTAGGCCATGTCGACGCCTGCCACCATGCCGTATATCTCTGACGCAAGAACGCTTCGGGTCACTCGCTTGCTCTTCGTGGAGCTGAAGTGGACGATATTGCCGTGAATGGTGAATTCACTACTGCCATCATTAGTCTGCTCGTTAGCAAGGATGATAACGAATCCAAGCTGCGAGGTCAGGTCTGCGTTATTAGCAAAAGATCCGTCCACGAAAACGAATAGCTTGGCTGTAGCTAAATCAACTGGTATAAAAGTCAAGCCACGGTCAAGGGAATCCATCTGCCATTTGAGGCGTCGGTTGAGGTTCTTAATATCCTCAGGCGATAGGTCTTGGTGTTGTGCTGCTGCTGAGAGGTTGAAGCAGGCTTCTGGTTGGCAAATCGAAGCGATATAGGCGCCGCGGGCACGTTGCTCAACGTATTGCTGCTTAGATACAGGACTTTTGATAACGAGGCGTAGCTTCTCTCCTTGACCCTTCTGCCTAAGGCTCAGGGTGCTGTTGATCATAATGACAATACCACCGTTGAAAGTGAGAGGTTCGTCAGCAGTAAGGGTTTGCTTTGGTTTTGCCGTGAACGCGGCCTTCTTGAGCTCTTCATCCTCTCTGCGTGAGAAGGACTCATCTGATAGGCCGATTGTATCGTCGGTCTGCATGCCTACGCAAGCGAAGTCTGGATTCTCAGTTGATGAGATTAGTAGGCATGGGTCGTATGAGGATGTAACCATCTGGAGCTTTTCTCTATGGTGCTTATGGTATGTTGCCCACCAGTGGGTGCCTGCCTCCGCGATTCCATATAGAGGCTTAACCACAGCCATAATCGTACCTTCAGGGTGTAGGTGACGAATTTGGATTGGGAGGTGGGCAAGAATAGTGCGATTCAGCCTGGTTTCAGACTGAACGTACGCTTGGGTAATGTCTCGTAACCATAGGGATTTGCCAGCGGCAAGCAGGGCAGGGGCAATCGCCAGGATTAGTCGTTGGCTTGCCCTCTGAATTGTGGGCGATTGGGTCAGTATGGCATCTTTGCCATCATCTGCATAACCTTGTACGACCAGTCTTGATTTCTCATATGGCGAATTTGTGGTCTTCCCCTTGACTTCGTTAACAATTCGGGATTTGAAAATCCGTACGCCTCGGTGCTTGGTCTCATCAAAGGGGATGAATTCGAAGACACCGCAGCTAATCAGACTATCAATCTCCTTCCTAGTTGATTGCTCAAAAGGGTGGCCATGTGATGTTATTATACCCTTTTTCCTGAGCTCGAGAGCCAGTTCAGCGTCAGAAGCTTCCTTAGCCGTTAGGAAAGAGGTTGACAGTGGACATAGGTTCTTCCGAGGCCGGCCGCGACGAGGTCTTGGGGCATCGCCAGCAACAACAATCTCATCAAGAACCACTTCAGTATCTTCATCCACTAGACTGTTAGCCTGTGGTGGTTGATTTACTTCGGTTGCAGCCTGCAGCAGTGGATTTGTTGATATCTCTGTGATCTCCTCAGGGTCTTGGTGGAAGGGTTTCACCATTGTTGAACGAAATATCCTTGGGCCGCGTGAGTGGTCGATAGTACAATTCTCGCCGTCAGTAGCAAGAAGTCTGAATAGGCCCTGCCAGCCTTTCTTTTCACGCCATACTCGAACCTGGGATTGAAGTGGGAGGTTGAGAGTAGGCTGAGTATCTAGGCCGTTGCGTTTATTAAGGGCATCTTTGACCTGGCGGCTTGCGTGGAGGCGTCTCACTTCCTCCATAGCTTTGCGTATAGCTGTTGCCCTCTGGAGGATCTCAGGCGATGGAGGTGAATCGTGGTTAATCCGCGGGTATGCTCCGAAAACGAGAAGGGTTGGTACCAGGCCGTTCGGGCCGGCAGTATCGTTAATGGCCTTGATTGCCATCTGTAGAGCCACCTCTGGGCGGAGGGAAGGGTCCTCAGCTTTGATGATCTCATACGCACGGCGTAGAGGTTTGTGGTATCTCTCGACTTTGCCGATACTATTATGGGCCTCGATTGGGATCTCTTTGATCGAAATAGCCATAGATCTAGCTGACTGGCGAAACTCCTCAGATCTGAAGTTGGTCCCTGCATCTGTGACGATCCAGTCAGGCGGACCCTGATATACATCGATCCAGCATATGCGTAAGGCTTCCCACGTCTGCTTGGCTGAGATATCCTCAAGGAATCTGGCTGCATTGAATGCAGTAGCTGTATCGACGACGTGGAGGACAGGCTTGTTACCGTCGAGGTAGAAGATATCAACAATCACCTCGTAGTTGAAAGAATGGTCATCCTGGAGGGTGAATTTGAATCTGGATGGGGCTGCGCTATTCATCTGGCAACGTTGGCATATCTTAGTCAGTTGCTCAAGAGCTGTTATTTCAACTGGGTGGCCAGCCCTCTGTAGGACGGTATGGAGGCGCTGAACCGAGGGATGACCGAATAGTCGGTGTAGGCGGCGTAGCTCAACCTCTGTGAGATGGTTCCATGCAAGGGACTTTTCTCTCTCCAGAAGCATCCATGGGTGGCCCCACTTACGTATAATAGGCACCCTGATATCGCCTTGTTGGAGGAAGTTGTTGAGATTATCAAATTTAATCCCTAGTCGGTCTATGTCCTGTAAGCATAACAGAAAAGGGGTATCCGAAGGCACCACATGGAAGGTGATAGGTCCAAAAGGGGTTGGAACCTTAGTTGTCCCTATTGATGTGATGGCATCGCCTCTGCCGAATCGTATCGAGGCTTCGCCAACAGCAGACGTATCTAAATCGACAGAGGGAAGAATATGCTTTCTCAAAGCGACAAATTGAGGGTGGCCAGCTGTGGAGAACCCAGCTGCGCCGGAGTCAGGCATAATGCCTTGAAAGGTTGTTGATGAATATCAGCCCTCTAAAGTGAAGAGGGAGGTAGGCTCACGCGCGGGCTGATCGCTATACGGATCTTCCTTCGTCACCGCGTGAAGCACTGATTGATCGGCCAGGATGGTTGCAATCCTACGGCCGTCAACAGTGGTCATGGTATTTATGAAAAAGGAGGTAGGAAAATTATCGTTTTCCTCACTATCCTCATCACCCAAGATGCCTATAGCCTGGACATATTGGGCAATAGGATCATCAGCCTCAAGGGTATCTATCCCTTTAACGCCTTCATGCCATGCGAGGAAGTGGCAAAAGGCGGGCATAGAAGAGTCTTGGAGGTGCTGGCTTGCCTTGAATCAGGTATACGCATTGCGTCTTTCCTCAGTTGGGTGCTTAGTTAACCAGCATCCTGTTTTACCACAGATATAGCACTTCTTTGTTGGTGCTGGAAGTGATCTCTGGTTGCAGCTGCTACTGCCAAGGAAGGGTCGCTGTCGACGAGGTGGCCAGCCGAATCGTGCCTCCCGGCCATAGCCATTATACGTTCGGTCAGTCCAGTATCTCTCAGCTAGGTTTTCTTCTTGGTTGGCCGGGGCCGCTGGGAACTGTTGCTGTTCTTGACTGTGCTGTGCGGCTGTACCAAGTGCTGAACGGAGCTGGTTACATACGCCCTGGTAAGTAGGAGCAGGGCTGTATAGGCAGAGATCGCATTCCTTCACGCCGCAGCAGGCACTAAGGACTTGGTCGCAAAGTGCCTCGTCAGACTGATGGATCGTGGATAGGGCTCGCTAAATCTTTTTGAGTTTCGTAAGGAGGATATCAAGAGCTTGGAGCTTGGTTTTATCAGGGTTATCTCGGAGAACTCGAAGGAGGGTGGTATTCCGCCACTCTGATAGGTAGGTTTGGCGGGTTTCTTCAGTTTTAAAGTGTTGCTTGACACGGCTGACCATATCATGGAAATCCAAAGTTGGGTTGTTGGATATGTAGTCAAAGTAAAAGTCTGAGGCTTCGTCTTTGAGCATGATGGAGAAGGCGCCTGCAAATTAGGAGTGAGAGATCCTAACCTTATGGCAGCTATCTCAGAAGATGAAAAGCTTCGATTTAAGAACGTCGTACATCTCCCCTCTATACTTCATATCGTCAGTATACAGCTTACCGAGGTCGGTAAGCTGCCTTAGTAATAGCATATACTCAGGGATCGTATTAGCGATCTGAGGCTTCTCGGGGGTAACTGCTGAAGTGGTTTGAGGGGCCTGAGTTGGTGTGGGGCTTAAGGGTGGGTTGACTTGAGCGAATCCAGGCGTGTTTGCACTGCTTAGGCCAGGGGTGGCTTGCCCACCTCGTCTGGCCTGGTGGTAACGTGCCTCAACAACATCTGGATCTTCGCTGATATCCTCAAGGAACTCTGGATCGCGGCAGTTTTCTCTAAACGTCTTGCTTCGCTTCTTCATGTTGTTGATTTCTTCAGTAGTCCATATGTGGAAGTTGTCTCCCTGGGTTGCGTTATATGTGTTTCTGGCTACTGAACCACGGTTTATCTTGATATTGACCCCTTGGGCCATAATAGTATCTCAGAAGAGCCTGACGATATTAGGGTTTGCCTTTTCAAATAGTTCCTCTGGCCAATCTTCAAAATCGTTAAGCAGCTGGGACCATAGGTCTCAGCCTTAGGCTCTGTCAGCATGGTAGCACTCAGCATAAAATGCAAGTGCTGTATCGATCTGAATATCGTCTCCAGGCGCAGTAGGGTTGAAAGAAGCAAGCCTGCCCCACGTGGACGGATCCACTGAGCCTACGAGCTTTGAGGGGATAGGCAGGATCAAGCTAGCCTGGCTGAGTTGGCTATGCCCTCCTTGTGTTATTGACGGCGCTTGTTGACTCTCGGAATCCATGGTTAGGTGGTCTCTTTGGTCGTGTTGCAGTGGTAATGGTCCTAGGCCTTGTGATGGGATGCGGCTCCCGTTTGGCTTGGAGTGGAGAATCCTCGCGGCTTAGGTGGGTGAGGCCCGAGCTGGCCTAGGATTGGTGGTGTTGATCTGATCTGGGGAGCCCTGGTCTGGTGGGGTGTGATCAAACAATAACTGAGTCAGGAATTGCCCGATCTTCCAGTTCTGCCGAAAGGATAGATATTGCCGAAAGGATAGATATTGCCGAAAGGACAGATATTGCCGAAAGGACAGATATTTGCTGGCAAAGCCAGCTGAAGTTGGCGGATGAAAGAGGTCTGCGCAGGAGGCAGATCTTGATGGTTCGACGAGAAGGGGATCCTATAGCCATAAAGTGCGTATGGTTGAGGATGTCGTCATTTGTCTTGCGTGATGGACGCTCTATATGGGGACTCTTAATCGCCGTATAGATTTGAAGCTTGAGGGGAACCTTTGAAACGATTCTAAGTGAATAGATCGTATACTCTTCGCCTGGCTTCCTTAGCACGTTAAGTCGACTATGAGGGGAACCTGATTGAACGTCCAGTCTGGCCGTTAACCTTTCGCCTATAGCTGAAGAACGTCTCTTCTGTAGAAGACCTTGCTGATCTGCGGGAAACGAGTGGTTGTGAAGTTAACCACTGATCAGTGTTGGTTTCGCAGGGTGAATACAGCGATATCGCGTACTTTGACGAATAACTGTATGGATTGATTGGCTTGATGTGTGTTGAAGGGAAGAGTCTCCAACGGGTGAAGTGAGGCCTGGTTATGGCCGTCAGCCACGGACCGCCACACCACTTGCCACAGCTAGATTCCGACGTGTTATTCCGACAAAGTGAGTTCCCTTGATGGTAGCGACGACGACTCCAAGAGGCACCACTTGGTGAAAAGTGCGTCTGGTCACACCAGTCGCCTCAATTAACACTCGCTCTTCTGAATCAGCGGCCATCATATTCCGCAGTCACCATGATCACTTCAACTACCCGCGCCCCACTGCAGACCTCAACGCCGCTGCCGCTTACGCCGGCGCTGTCGTTGCCGCCGCCTTCACCGACCTTGATCCAGCGCCGAGGACAACCATCATCACGCCAAGTTTTATCATCATCCTAAGTCCGACCGAAACATTGACCCCGCCTTTCACCGAACAGGACCTCAAAAAATAGTAGAGCCAGCCGATGAAATAAGACCGCTGCCACCATCAGGATGAACATGTGCTTCACGATAGGTAATGTGGCGAAAACGCACCAAGTACTCGGCTCCCAGGTAGACGAAAGTTTTTCGGTCTGTCTGTTGCAAGCCCGCTGAAGACTTGGAGCCACCAGGTAAGAGCGGTGAATGAGCGCATCTCTGGGAAGATACATCATCGTCGGTCCATGCGTACGGCCAGTCCATTGTCAAGTGGCCGTCCGTTCAACTCTTCTATTCCATTTGTGTAACTGCTTGCATTACATATCAATAACTTTGACAACGGTCATGTTATCGCAAATCACACGCTTCCATTCCGACCAAAGCCACCCGCATGGCCGACCCATCTTGCGGTCCCGTCAACCCAGGTTGCTCGGTGAAAACAGCGTAGTCTAGTGGATTATGTCCGCCTTTTTCTATCGAATATTAACAACCCTCCATACCAACCCCCGATGGAGCCCGGATGAAAATGCCCGCCTCTTTAAGCCACAAATCGTAGCCACATGGCGGAGTCTCAACTCATTACCTGGCCGTCGGCTGAGACAATTGACACGAGAAAATTGAGGATGCTGCCGACCAATACAGGACCGGCGGTGACGATAGTATTAGCGACAACAGTATCAGCGACAATAATGATGATGACAACAAGATCAGTCAACGGCGATGGCGATGACGGGCCTCCAACCTCACACTGGCCCATGAGCACGGGGCTCCAATTCCTCGATCGTCAAACCATCACACATCTCGGGAGTCCAACTTATTCACCCTACCCGTAGTACCTGCTCGACACTATCATCGAGACCTCCCAGCTTGCTCCGTGCTTGCTCCGTGCTTGCCCCAGACGCATTCATAACAAGCTCTGAGCACCAGTCGAGATCGGTTCCCCTTTGAAGAGTTGGGCTTGCCTCAAGATCTGGTCGACAGCGAGGGCTCTCCGCTAAGAAGGGAAGCGGCTTAGGGTTCGTGCCATTGCCCGGACTGTATGGAAACACCTCTACCGTCAGGTCAGAACGATGGCTGCTGGACTGTAGACATCATCCCAGATATCTTCATCCCTGTCATGATTCTCATTGGCGATGCTGCACAAACAGTAGCCTGGGAAGCAAAGTGTTCTAGACCGCCTGACTGCCGCAGATATGGCAATGACTTTGGCAGAGGCATCGCAAACGTATACATCGTGTATGGGGCGGACGGTCGTGGGAGAAGTAGGGGATTACCAGCCATTTCAGGACCCAACACGACGCCAATGGCATCGCCTGAAACGGTCTCCATCAGCTTCTAGGTCCATGAGAGGTTTCGCCAAGATCTTAAGCCTGCAGCTTAAATGAGTAGAGATCGACAGGCCGATGTTCGAAGCAGGGCACGAGGGAACATTGATGCACACTGAGATAGCCGGCGGGAGCAGTGGCTTGGCTTGGCGTCTTCCCCGGCTAATGTTTTGACAATCGAGGCTACAACAGCAGAAACAGGAGGTCAATAAGCAGCGGCCTTCCATTGTCATCGCCGATAGCGCTGGGCCAATCCGCTTAGCTAGTGCCACTCGGTTGCAAAACGTGCCCTAGCTCTCGCAGTTGACAATTTGGAAAACAGCCCTGATCTCATGCGCAATCTGTGTTGAGCGCTGGCCTCCGAGGTGTCAAATCTACATGAGTGATGGAGCAACGACACCCAGCCTGGCGTCGCCTTGAAGGCGGGAACATTATTCGAGTCCAAGGTGTGGAGAGTGAAAACCCGATGGTCATTCCGATGGCGAAGGTGTGATGACATAAGCTTCAAAGTTGAAGTCATCGGTTGGCTGAGATGAAGTATTGAGAGGTTAGTCGCAAGGATTGTTTCTGCTGAGAGGCTTCGAGTGCAGTCTGGTCAGCAACCAGAATGATGCTTCCTGGGTGTAAAGACTTCCCAGATCACTGGCCTCGATGCGGTGAATTTGGGCGAGGACGATTTCCAGTGCAAACGCCGAGGCAGCGTACTGCATAGGCTCAGGGATGGATCGGGGCCAAATTCATTGTCGGCAACGCAAACATCCGATGACCTAAGCAAATTGTATGGTATCAGGCTATTTGAATCGAAGCCTAGGGTCATATCATTCAATGCTCACGATGCCGCAGACAAATATCTGCATTAATAGCACAGGTTCATCGCAGGACACCCATTCAAATCGTCAAGATCAAACGCTGAAATAAGCATTTGTTCCGTATGTCATTCTGTACCTTCACTCTTGGCATCAGGTCAGAATGTCCTCACATAGTCCAAGCCGGCCGACTCCTACTTACCAAGGTTCAAAGAACGCATATGAAATATGCAGTAATGAACGTAGTATACCGAAGAAAGATCGTAGCATTTGCCGAGATGCCCATGTCTCCCGCGGCGATGTTGCTGCTTGAAAAGCAGAATATTCCATCGAGTTCAGGATGATGGCAGTACATTCAGGAGCCAATTTCTTCAATTCTAGCCTTACTATGAACTTAGTCATTCGCCGAAAAAAGTGTCGATGAAATGAGACAACATGTAGCTCCCTGGAGCTCGCATAATCTGATTGGCGTCTGTCAGCACTCAATAACATATCCCAAGGCGCAGACCCAGCAAGCAGCTTTGAAATCTGATGATCATGTTGAATGTTCAAGAAAGCATGCACCCCAGTACTGGCGTGCAGGTGCAGGATTTGTCTATTCTAGGCGAGAAATCGGAAAATGTCGATTGAAAAGAGGAGCTCCAACATTAAGTTGAATGAAAATCTCTTTACTGCCAGCTATGACAGAGAGAAGCAATCCATTCCTCAAACGGGTTGAAACAAAGCCGTCCCAACCTAACCTGTCAGCAGAGCTTTACAATGCTCCCATGCCAAATCAACATTATCCATCAGTCCATACAGCATTCAAATCATTCAATCGTTAAGTAACGACTCCTACTACTTTCATCGCTTTACTAAGTATCTCCAGCTCGCAACATCATCCCAGCCTGGATCAACCAAGTCGGCATCTGTCATGATCTCGTCGAATTAGAGACGTAACGACTTGAGTCCCTCGCACGACCTAGACCTACTGCCCGAACCTCAACAAAGTGAAAGGCCAAGGATACCATGAACAACACTGAAGGCGTCCAACAGCCTTCCCGTCGATGGACGCAAATGCTGAGACTGCCCGGCGCCTGGAAACACCGCTCAAGCAGCGGGCAGGGCTGCGCTGCGGGCCGACACAAACAATCACTATACACATCTACGAAGCATGGCGGCGTGATAGGGGGCATCAACCGCATCGAGTCAGAAGATTAGCTGGGCGATGTGACTCTGCGCCCCCCCTCCCCCATTTGCCGGTGAGATATCAGTCTATCCAACTGACAGTGCCAGCACAAAACATTTCCATGACGAACTTACGCTCAACAGCCACATCAGGTGCCTCTGTAGTCACTCTGGCGCAGCGGGGCGAAGGACAAACAGCTACAGCAAACCTACCATCACTGTCAGGGTCAACCCAACCGATTTTCAGAAGAACCAGCGCTCGCGGTCCTATCAAAAGCTTCAAGGGAGTGTGGACCTGTCAGACGAGC
This sequence comes from Colletotrichum aenigma, assembly GCF_013390185.1. Taxonomy (NCBI): domain Eukaryota; kingdom Fungi; phylum Ascomycota; class Sordariomycetes; order Glomerellales; family Glomerellaceae; genus Colletotrichum; species Colletotrichum aenigma. Next base: position 110,495 of record NW_023500917.1, read on the forward strand.
AGCCAACTCAAACCGCTTACCTCAAACCACTCAAACGTCCCATCCGACGCTTTCCAGCTGTGCAAGCCTATCAGCGAGACCAAATAAGGCTGTTATGTCGTCCCAGTCGCCGTCAGAGACAAGGTCGCCAAATGTATGGAGGAGTGCGACCCCTTCAACGCACTCATGGACGACGATGTATATCACGGCGAAGATGGTCTGTCCAGGCAGACTCTCTTTGGCGATCTTTGGGTTCTTTCTGAGGTTGTCTGCGAGACGCAGTCGGCCGTGGACCGTAGTATTTGGACGACACGACGGCAAGCATATCCATTCCCTGCATCTCACGATATGCAAACGTTGCAAAGCTGGGCTGCAAGACGGTGAATCATTGCAGCGTGTTGAATAGGCCGGTGGCGCAGGAAGTAATCCGGGCCGCTATCGCCTAGGAGACCTGGGTGACATCGAAATTGTGCACCACGTCGCAAGATCGCGAACGTTGAAAGGGTATTGCGTCAACAGCCCAAACGGCAACATCGCCGCCAACACAGGTGCAGTCTACCAACCACTCAAAAATCCGCCCTTACAGCTGGTGCCCATCGGTTTGAGCATCGCGACTAAGCAGCCTGATTGCTCGGGCGACCAGGTGCGGGCACAGCTATCAGCGTACGGTGTGTGTGAAGAACGCAGCAATCAGCTTATGGGACATCACGATAACAGGATTAGAAGCTTTAACATTTCTGCCCTGCTCGAAACCGTAAAAGACGCCCAAATGACAGCCCCGTGGCTGCCCACCGTCTGGGAAATACGCCACAGGCTTTCCCTCACGAAAGCTTTCGGGGCTTTAGCTAGCAAGCTTCCGCAACCGTCGATTTGATCAATAACCAGCGGAGCTATGCATTCGACGTACCAACGCGACTATCCAGCAACAATCACAAAGTAAGTTCGCTCAGCAAAGTAGAATCGGCATGATTCAGCACGCGCTGCACCGGCACATTGGCGTATACCCTCAAGATTCTCAATATCAAGCACCGAGGCTGTGTAAACATCTTTGCCTCGAGCAACTTGCATCCCACCTTCAGCAAAATGGGTTGTGCCAACGCTCCCAGCCCCAGGCTTTTCCGTCCGGGTAGCCATCAAATGACGGTGAGTACAGCAGGCATCCTGGTGGCAGAGTTCGAGGCATCGGCCAATGAATAAAGTCTCACAACTATCGGACTCCAGCTGTTTACCATGAGGTCTATGCACAGTTTCATGGCCCATAGCTCGGGCTTTCATCAAAATAAAAAGGCATAAACTTTAATATTGTTTGTTACAAGAGACGAACCATATTCATTGTAGACGGAAACATTCAACCTAGACAATGCGTTTAATGAGCTTTTCAAGCTGAATGAGGGAGGGGGGACATGGCAAACAGCAGGACCCTGGTAAGCGTTTGCTCGGGAAGATGTGGTCAATTTGCCTCTGAATTAGGGTGTTCTGTATGGAAGGCTTCAATATTCGCTTCACACTGATCGCCGCCAGAAACGTTTCAAAACAGCAATCGAAATCATAGCTGTTTCCACTAAATCCCATAACTTGTTTGGTTTCTCGTCTTCTCACACGCATCACATCACTCATCTCACCTGCTCCACCTGCTCCACCAAGCCCAACCATTTCTCCCCACAAAACCTTCATCGCCTCGTAACCCTGCTGTTTGAGGAGTCACACCATTATTCCTGCGGCTCATTTTCGATCTCACTGCCGACTTCGCCCGTCCCAGCGCCCTGGGCCTTTGGCGCAGCGTCCCCTCCAAAACCCCTCAAGTCCCCATTTCATCAGCATGCTGAGCCTTCGCTGCGCGCGCGCACACACGAACAAAGACTTGAGTTGTCACACCCGAGTCGCCCTCCATTTTCCAGCTTGTGGTGTTGCCCTTTCTCTCATCCCCAACACCAAAGAAGAAGCGAAGATACGCAATAAAAAGGGGGGCGAACCAGGCGAGGTGAAAAAAGAAACGTACAACACCGGGCATTCGCCGGTCGTCACCGACCCGACTACTACTCCAGCCCTCACTAGCTTATCTATGGGAGAGCGGACGGGATCCCGAGTTCTCCAGTGGGTATGGTCGTACGTGTCTGCTTTGCTTCAGAAGATTGCTCATATCGTATGTTGGTGCAAAAGATGGAGACAGAGGTTTGCTTTCTTAGCTGTAAAGGTTATCGATATAGACCACGACAGGTAGTCTCTCACCTTGTGATCCCATAACCCCATTATTTAGTCACTGAAGTCAGATAGGCGCATCGCTGAGACAAGATTGCTAGCGTGATGAGACAAATGCGGGTTCACAAAGCGATTCGGGCGCTTCGTCAACTGTGATCATTTTCTAAGACTGAGTGGACAACAGTGACGTATCGTTGCAGAATTATCAACGCGCTTGCTACATCCTTGGCTTCAATCCCCGGTATGCCGACGCTTTTCTCCCGCAGTCCAACCGCCGGCGAAGTCATCCCACCTGAGTCAGATCCGCATAGAAGAAGGACTGTATCCTAAGTGACGCTTCTCAAACTGCTGCCCCGCTGCCTATCTATTGGCCAATGACTGCGGCCTAGGATCTCACGCAGTCCTTATTATTGAACGCAGGCAGACCATCCTTAGTTGTTACAAAGTGTTGGCGCTGCTTCGCAAGCTGCGAACCTGAATATTGGAAGTGTTTCAGCCGCGCTTTTTGCAAAAACCAGAGAAAGTCTTATCGTAGTGAGAACGGTTGGCACAGTGGCCTCGTGTTTGGTGATGACTATCGCGACTTTACTGGCTATGCGGCTGAGGTCAATTGGGCCAAGGTCACAAGGCACCACGAGAAGCGAGGGCATGGGCGACTTGGTCCGTTTTCTGGATGCCTTTAATCATGCGCTCATACGAATTGACCCCATCAGAAGCCGCAACCGTCCGGGAAAACTCGTGCGGAGATGACTTCTCCCGGCGCAGAGGTTCTGCGAAACAGAAAGATGAGAGCCCAGGCGGCTCGCGCCAAACTTCAACTAAAACCCCACGTTTTCTTGTCTGTCGAACCTTGAGTGTTCTTTCGCACCGACTGAACACTGGCCGCCGTCGTACTCGGGTACCATCGAGCAGTACAAGCCCTGCGCGAGACAGCAAACCGTCGCTTGAGACGCTGATCCGAGCATCTGCTGTACACCCTGCAAGATGGACTGGGCAGCTCACCCATCTGCGTCCACGAACCCCTCAAACTCCAGATCTCGTGTATGAATCGCATGACTAGTCCGCCGTGATTGTTTTATATATACCATGTCCTGAAATGCCTCCAGGGAAGAAATGACCTCGCCGACATTGCGCCTAAGGCCGAGTGACTGAAATCACCTTGACTGGTTTGGCTGGTACGACTAGAATAGCGCGGGCAGCCTTCGCAGAGGCAAACTCTTCACCATAAGCTCCCAAGACCGCAAATTGGGGGAAGCGAACCGAAAACTCATATGCCGACAGCTTCCACCATGTCCTCTCCTCAAAGGCCGTGGCAACCTCTCAAAACGCGAGAACTCAAAATGCTGCATAAGCTGAAGACGTTTACGGCAACTTGGTGAATGAACGATCCATCACGTCGAGAATCCCAAAGAACATCCAGATGACACTTGCCCAATATAGAAACAAACCCTGCCTATTACTAGGCCATTAACATGATTTACCAGGAAACGTCAAGGGAATGGGCCAGGGATTCTCTTCCTGTAAAACATGAAGGGTCATTGGTGTTAGTTCAGAGTCGCCATGGGTATTGCATTACTTCTCACAAGTTAAATAGTATTAACGGAATGTGAAATAGATCTGGGCTGCCTATCTGGGAGTAATCTATCTGCGAATACAGGCCTATGGATGCTGGTAGTAATATATTGAGCCGGTGTCATTCTTTGCAAGTGAACTTGAAAATGTGTTAGAGCCGTCATTTGTGTCTTTCTATTTTCTTTGCAACGTGCTGAGGTTGGTGTAATCATTTGTTGAAGTCAGGCAGTGTAATTTAATCTGGAATCCGGCCTTAATGACTTCCTGACTTGCAGAACATCTCCGTACCTTTCTCCTCTACCTTGTGAATGTTCTAAAGGCAGAACGGATGCGAATTCTATGCTAATATAACGGTAATTATTGCGATAGAATGCCGTCGGAAAATAAGCTTGCCATCTCTAGATGATCCGCCCAGCCGATGCGATGGACTACCTGACACGCACGACCGAGATGAAGTGAAATCTGTACGGCGCGAAACTTGAACGGTTCGGTTTCAATATCGCCAATGGCAATCACGTCAAACAAGGCGCTGATTTGTCAGCCGAACCCATGCAATTCGACGCCAGCTCGCGAATCGTCTAGTAAAACCAAGAAAACATTTCTGGCATACAGCGCGCTCCTCGCGATTTTGACACCAAACGTGGGGCTGACAAGAATAATCAGCTGTGCGAAGCACCGAAGCACGTTTAGCAGCTGTCTAAATACGGGCGATGACGAAGATCATTTGGAACAAATTTTAATTATGGAGTTTCCTTTTCTGGTTGCCTAATGATTGAACATCGCTGACGACCTGTCTGATGAGATATGCAAGGAGACACGCTGATATGAAAGCTATCGTTGCGGTCAGTGCATATCCCAGAGCCAAAACCGATACTGAGAGATAGGAACCAGCTCAGGTATCTGTTACATTGTTCATAATTCGCGAGCTTCTTCAGTTAAGCGTGACCTTCTTTGGGGTCTATGCCAGGGCTAGGTGGATCGGTATGCTGTGACTGCGGACAACGGTTGACAATGCATCTCTACTTCCGAGGAAATTCAGGTACGCGGTCTACGCTTCAAACTCGAGTCGATAGTTCTACAACTTTGGGTAGCAGGGCTTAGTCATGGGTTTCAAAGACGTGTTCCGAAGTCCTGATGTCCACCAACTCAAGTCGCCCATGGCAATTTCCGGACTGCATTTGTCGCTAACGAAACTATGGCTATCGATTCGTCTATGGTGTACTGTCAGTCCACTTTCTTTTAACCCTGAAGACCAGATATGCCGAGCAAGTAAGTAGTTTCTGCTGAAACCTTCTCAGTTGCTGCAGTCTAGAAGTAAGGTGCATCTCTCTATGGCTCCAGCTCTATGCTGAGATCTTCGTCTTCAGGTCCATGCTGGTGACCAGTTGGTGCGGCGAGGATGAGATAGAGGGAGTGCGAGTCTCCTTGGCTGGAGATCCGCCAGCTGGGACGGGCAATTATTGCAGGTGATCTTAAGTCACATTGCTAAAATACTTGTCTTGGCACGAGAAACCAAGTAAAAAGAAGCATCAAAGCTCTGCGGAAAATGTATTTGATTTGAAATGACAGAAAACGGTAACTCTCACCGAGGATGCAGACGATATAACCACGATAACGATAAACATATTGCCGACGGAAAGATTTGGGGAGCGGAGCTTGAGACACAGATGAAATTATTGCCGTCCCTCGCCATTCCGCACACTTCAGGATGTGCGCCGCACATAGCTAGTGAGGCTATCATAATAAGCAAGGCTTACAAGATAGAAAGGCGTGGCTCCGAGACGAGCATGAATCGACGAAGACCCAGCAAATGCGGCCAGGCTGCATGCTTTCACAGAACCTATGCTTGGCGAGGCGGTCGCCTATGTATGGATTGTGAACTCCGGGAATCTCGTCTCTAGAATAACCGTCCCCTTTCGTATATTTAACGCCGCCGGGACCTCTTCACATAAAACAAGTCCGCTGAATAGCGCTGGGGGCTACTAAATATGTTGGCCCTTTCAGGCTGAGACTCGAGCGATTTCATCCCACTTATAAGGGGCTGGAAATGAGACGCAGCTTGATATAAATAAGAGCGAGGCATACTTTACATTATACATAGCCTTAGAACTAGTTTAATCTTTAGGGAACGGTAAGAAACTTGCAGGATCTTGACTGCAATAGAAATGCTACGCGTCAGTTGAGGCGAACGTAACCCTGCACAAGTTCCTCTGCAGCATTACTTTCTGTGGGAGCTTCCTGATGTTAAGTCTTCTGCACAGAGAGTGGTGGTACGACTGCTGCAATAGAGTGTGCAACTGAGAATTGTTTTCCCTATATTTACTGTCCTGAGGGTTGTGGTGCAGAGTTGTGCCAGTCACGGACCTGTCGAAGAACAGTACGACGAGAGCAAGCGACAACTGTTGATTTATGCAGATTTTTGGGAACTTCTCTTTTAATTATCTGCTTGATGGAACAAACTGGGATCAAGGGGCAGGATGGACGGTACTGTGCGGGATTGTAATGGCTAGGAGAGCCTTCGGGACTAGTGTCCTGGACGTCTTGATACGGTTGAATTTCACACAGAGGTGCTTCAATACAGTAGGTATGTTTCAAACTCAGCCGAATACGAAAAGGATTGCGCTTTCATCCACATGCATTCGTGTCACCTAAAATGTTATGAGGCGATTGAGCTGTCTTGATGCGTGCTGGTCATAATCTGGTGGATGGATGCGAGATTGGACGGTCATTGCCTTCGCCGCCAAAATGAACGGCTTTGTGGCACGTGGATGGTGCTCCGATTGTATAATGGAGTGAATTGGCTGAAGTGATGTATTCGAGTGACCGCACCACTAGGTTCTGAGGTTAGCAGAGGATGAAAGTCCGGAGAAGTCCGACCGCTACATCGGATTCCGGCCCGACAAGTGGGGCAGACTCGGAGCCATCTGGCAAGCATCCACCCCAAACACCATGGTCGCCGGCGGCCTTTTCCCGGTAAACATGCCGATCGAGATGTAACGCCACCTCTTAGCATACCTTATAGGAGTACAAAGAGGTGCTATGCTCACCAAGACACAGCCTTCTTATCTTATGCAATTTTCAATTTCGCTCTGACGATGGTCTCAGACACGTGGCGTTCAGCCCCCTGCCTGATCCCATGCGGCAATCTGATGTAAACAACGCTCCGCCTAGTATTGATTGACAAAGGCACGAAAGGTAGATTGACTGACAAGGCTCCATGCAGTACCAGCCATGAGGAGGCGGGTAATTGGCCCGCCATACGTCGGGCGGTGGCCTCTGACCCCCAACAAGCTCATTCGGCAAACGCATTTCCTTCTTTCGGAAGCTTGAGTGGGCCTTCCCCTGACAATTGCATGGCCGCACGCTGGCTGCCCAGCCCCCCTCACCAAAGGCCGAAGTCACGGTCGCAGTCGCGAACTGGCTAGGTTTCCTCTGTCACCACTATTTGACTCCTCGGTCTAAGCAATGGAGTGACCGATGCCACTCATTATGACGCAAGGCTCGTAGAAAACACAAATGAATGCCAATTGAGCATGGGAAGGTGGAAATGGTACTTAACATTCACCTACGTGGGTGTCTATGATGTCTCTCCTTTCTGGCGCCTATCTGAGTTTTCACGTCGCACGCGTGGAGGGAATCTGACCCTCCTGCTTCCCTGTGAACTGATGGCTTGTTCCAGCTTCTGACGGGCGGACTCCAGCCTCGCGGGCATGTCCAACTCAACAATCGAGTTCAATCCGGCATCAATCTCGGTTGACAAACTTCTGTAACAATCGCTGAGGGCTTTTGAGGCTTCCTTGACTAACCCACGTAGCGCCCTGCGCTTCTGCCACTGCGTACGCCATGTTGTCAGGGCCTCTGAGTTGGCTTTGTCCATCATTGGGAAGTTATATCTATTTTCATCGGTTTGTCCCAAGGCAAAATTCAACTCTGCGCCCGCCGAGTGCACTCGCATGACGAGGCTCTCGTGAAGAGACAGTCGGATAGTATTTGTGAGTTCGTTGGTAGTTCTTTGCTGCTCCGAGAGGATCCGGAAATGACGGATGATGTCCTCGAGCTGATCTAAGCGTTCCCGAATATAGGGGTGCCACGCTTCCACATCTCCCGAATCAAGATCTAGAGCAGACTGTATGTTCCGTTAGTTTTAGGGCTGTCGCTTAGTCTGTAGATTGGCTCACTGGTGGTCTTAAACAACACTCAAAGTCGTCATCGCCGCCGGTCTCTCTCGGCACGGCCGCTTTTCTGGCCCGCGTGCCGGGCTCCGTGTCAGTGTCAAAGAAGCGAAAGTCCGTATCATCCATTCCGTCGTCCATCTCGTGATCCTCAGCCACGTAACATGCAATCTCTTCGTGATCTGGCGCTGAATCTGGCCGTTGGCGCTTTGCCACAGAAGCCGCACTGGAAGGTAACATCATGGGTTGTATAAGGCGACGGTGAGAATAATAGGGTCAAGAAGCCACGAGTATCTTCGCCCGGAAAGAAGTTTGATCCGTCGATAGGACTTTGAACTAGCAGCATTGTGGAACGGACTTGTCCCTCTTCACCGGCACTCTTTGTTGAACTGATTTTCCCACGCGACCGTAGAGAGCGGGGCGGGGCTTCGCTTCTGGGCACCACGAATGATTGGTCTGTTGGTGCAAAGCGCAAGACACTGCGCATCCCGCACCAACACGCCAATCGGATGAAATCTTTTTCATTCAAAGGCCCGCAGCACACGCGTTGGGACTGCTGCAGGCTCGGCAAGCTCAAAATGGCCAGCAACATCTTTCAGGCTGCGGGCCAAGACAATAATTGGAAAAATGACCACATCGGTGTAATCCATGCCACCTGACCTGGTTTCCCTTACATTTGTGACCAGTCTGTCAAGCTGCAGCGAGCAGCCTGGTCGTGTCTGAATACAGGCCACCAATGGTGGTTTTGCGAGGGTGGTAGACGGCGGTGGGCTATGTTGATGAGTTGCAGTCAGCAGCAGGACACTGACTTCGAAAAGTGTGTACGGATAGCGGGAGCAGCCTGAACAGATTGCAGAGCGGGGGTTTCGTGCCTACACCCCAGGATCCCCTCGTCTCTGAGCAGATTTTTTGGTAGGCTGATGTCAGGGTTCGGAGTTTCCCTTCTAATATTCAGACGTTCTTCGGCTTCCCGAAAACCGGCAGCACATGCCTATGGACCATCTGGCCCTTTCTCCTGCTGCAGCAATCTGTTTCAAGCCCGCTCAAATGACAAGCCAGCCCAAGCCAAAAAGTTGAGACAAAGTGGTCGAACGAGTTATACATAGATGGCGCAAGCATTTAAAATAAGTGCCACGGAACACGGCATCGCCCTTCCATATCCCTAATTCCACGATTCATGACCTAATTGGTACGAATACAGGGCCTGATCCCAATCATCACGCCCAGAATCTATCGAGCTGGGTCCCTTTTGCCAGTCAACAAGCTGGGACGGAGAGAATCACAGAAAGAATAACTATTGATTGCTCGCGTAGTTATGCAACACCTCAACTCTTCGGATGCTGCTTTTGAAAGAGCATCAGCCTAATCCATCCCCCCTGTGTACACTCTAGCACGTACGAAAGTAACTATCGTTTCCTCTTACATGCTCTTATATCTCCACCCAAGTCTAGTGTGCTTAAACTAAAAGAGACTGTTTTGATGGCGAGATATTATTTAATTCAGTCACCGTTCCTGCTGTGACGGAGGACTGTCGAAGAACCGGGTTGTTCGCTAGCAGCCGGGAATGGGGATCTCGATCGCTGCAACACCAATTGCTGCTGCTGTGATTGCTCATCCCCCAGACGCGCGAAGTAATGAGCGCTATGTATGGAGGTCGCTTTCTGTCGATTGACTCACCGGGGCGGTCTTCTGATGCGTCATCAACACATTCCAGCTTCAGAGCAGCCTCTCGCTTGATGACTTGCTCATCCCCTTTCGAAGGGCTGGAGCGTTGAAAAAGGGTCGCATCGAGACGGCTTAAATGACGGAGTAGACTGCAAGTCCATCCTCGATAGGCTGGGAAAGAGGGCAGCGGTATTCAAGCCTCGATAGTTTGGTTTGCCGAGGCTGGCGAGTGAAAGGTGCCGCGGCGGTTGAGATTTTGGCGTTTGCTGTCGGAAGGGGGCCACTAGTCAAGAGAAGGATAGGAGGAAGGCGTATGTGGGTAAACGTAGGAAGTGCAGTGGCTAGAGCGACGGCCCTTCCGTTCATATTTCAGGCAGCCCATCCAGTTTCTCGTGGTTGCCGCTGGATGGGGTCAACATCGGCTGCCTCTTGCCTTTGAAACTTTCTAACTACAAAAGCCGACTGACGCAGCGGTTGGTTACTTCTTTCCTTTTTATTTGCCGCATCATCGTCGTCGTCGCCTCGTCACCATCCCAATCGCAACCTGACACCACGACTACATCACAGCAAGATCTCTGTCGTCGCACCATCGACAATCCATCTCATTCTCACTTCTTTCAATTAACGGATTGCACCAAAGTCATCCCTACTTCATCGCATTCACATTGCCTTCAATCACCGTCGAGAACGGTGGCGCACCGTTTCACAGCCACGACTGGTTGGGGCGCTTGACACCCCTACGGCGCGTGTCTTTCGAGTGCGAGATCGAACCAAGCACACGGCCGAGAGTGTACAGTCAGCCGATGCCAGAAGTGGGCAGACCGTTGGCAAAAGTCCTGGCAAGGCGTGGCGAAACCCGCGGCCGGCGCGTCCCAGGAAGGTAGACACATCCGTCACGACTTCTTCCCTCGAGAAGCACCAGGGGCACGGGGCGTCAGGTGCCTACATCTCCAAGGTCCGCCTGACATTCTTCAGCACAAGCAGGGCAGTTGCTCTTGCTTTCCAAGTTACCGCGAAACCTTCCAACCGCAAGACCACGACAACAGCTCCTCCCACTTCGGAAGCTGGGAAGCGACACTGAAATCATCGGACGTCGGTTTTCTGCACTTCGACAACGAGACAGGACAAGATGCCGACTTCACCACCTTCCGTCGGCAGTGAGTCGGGCGAAATTGCGTATTTCAAATCACTCAATCCCCACGGCCAGCACTGTTTTCTTGTGTCAAAGATGGAGCAGCTTCTTGCACTTCGGCCACACATGAAAACGCAAGCCGACGAGCTCAGCCGCAATCTCATCAACACTGTTATGGTCCAGGCTAAGAATGTCGTTCTGCATCATGATTCCAAGGTTAATGGAGGAGGTGGCGCGAAGCCATGAGCATTGGGTTCATGGGGGGGTGCATGGTGCTTGGAGGGCTTTGGCTGCCCGGGGTGCGGACATCGTGGAGAATTAATTTGAGGGTCATGGAGCTGCCTTTCTTCCAAAGGCTTGAGACCCGTGATGCTGTAGAGAGTGCATCAAATCATAAGAAAAGAATCACATACATGGAACTAGCCCGTTGGAATGACACCGTGAATTAGTTGGAGAGCGCAAATGTGCAGCAATTATCTCAGGGTTCGCAGGTATTTCGGACGGCAGTTGAGGCCTCGTATTGGTGCAGGTGAGAACGCCCAGCATTCTTTCTAAATGCAGCTCCCTCCGTCACCAGCTACGAATGATGCCACGTCTGTTGCCCCCGAACTTCCATTCAGCTGTTCGTCGGACAACCTCCCCGTTTGAGAATCTGCTCTTTTTCTCGTGTCAGTTGTTCGTTTCTCGAAAACTTCTCAAATTTCAGGAGTCTCCCTTTGCCATCGTGCAGTTTTCTACCCTTGTTACCTGTGCTCAGCATTCACATCAAGCGCGCCACCAGTGCTCCTCCACGATGTCTAGCAGCAGAAACCCCGTCATTGTAAGCATCCGCCGGGATGCTAAGGTAGACCAGTCTCTCCGCGAGCTCAATGAGACCTGGAACCAAGCTCAAGTCCCCGAGGCCGACCTCAGTAGAGTCTGGGACCAGCTACATCAGGATTGGTGGACAGCTGCTCTCGCCGTGCATACATCCGGCCAGCACACCAGCGCTCGGCACCATGTCCTCGACTGGCCCGCCTTCATCCGCGAGCACCTCTCCGCCGCCGATCTTGTCACCTACCTCGGCCGGATCTTTCGCATCGCCCATGACGCCGCTAAGCATAAGCCCGAGTCCGCCAGCCGCCTGCGGAACGCCGCCCTCGCCCTCGGCCTCACCGACAACATCGAGCTGCATCTTGAGCTCGACCAGGAGGTTTGCACCAGCACCGGCACCCTCAAGGCCCTCTCCTCCCTCCGGCGCTCCACCGCCTACGAGGCCGTCGACCCCGAGGACATCCGCACCGAGGTCCGTGACCGCATGCTTGCGCGCGTGTTTGGCTCCCCCGGCCCCTATGTCGTAACGCCGATGCCAAGCCTACGCGACGTCAACCAGGCCATCACCGCCCTCCGCGCCAAGGCCGTTCCGCGAGCCGCCCCCGAGTCCAAGAAGCGCAAAGCCGCATTAGATGACGCCGGCGACGACAGCATCGAAGTCTCTCGGAGGTCCAGCAAGCGTTTGCGAACGCAGATTCCCGAGGAGGACCTTGAGGAGATGGGCCAATCCTTCCTAGAGAGCATCCGTGAAGATGGACGCCCAAGCCTGCTTTCACGTTTCCTCGACGAGGACATCATGACCAACGGCGACATATTCGCCTACGCGCCGCCAGAGGCTTCAGCCCTGCCAGACCTCGAGCCCGATGCCACCGAGGACCAACTCCAAGCGCACGCAGCACAGGCAGACCGGGACAAGGAGGCGCAGGATGACGCGGTCGTGAAAGAGCAGCTTGAGCTGTGCAGTCGACTCGTGCAGATGGGAACGCCAGGCGAAGGAGCTGCTGGTGATCCGTTAGTTCACGGTCTGCTGCAGGCTTTGAATATGTCGGCCAAGAATCTGCTTTGCGTTGCCCGGGACAAGCATACTACCGCACATCTTGAGTCACGCAAGAGGAAGAGGGAGGAGGAGGAGGAACAGCTGGATCTGAACGACTAGAGCTAAGAGCTTGCGGTCTGAGGTTTGGGGCTTGTGGAGTGATGAAGTATGCTAATGAGGCTGATTCAGTTTATAATTCAAAGAGGAGGAACCATCCGTTCGAGCGTCACACGCGATTTTCAGTCAGTAATCGTGAAATTATGTTCGCTGTGCTATTCACAAAAGTAAAAGCGAAGTAACTTACGATCCTCATATCTTAAAAACCGACTATATCTTCATGGATACCTGGATAAACGCAATTGCATTGTCCGTTCCATGTTCCAAACCGCAGTGTTACCGGCCGGGAATCAGAACCTTTCTATTAATCCCAATGTCATCCTTTGGCTTTGCAGGAATCCCATAGTCTGATTGAATCTCCTTTCCTTTGGCGCCGGCGTCGGTGAACCGGTGGGGCCGGGCCTTCGGAATCCGTGCCGGTGCTGCAATGTCTTTAGTGCCGGCGGGCCTGATCCGGAGATTGGCCTCTGCGGGGATTAGTGAGAACACCTCCCAGGCTCGGTGCACGCTTCGCGCGATGCAACCGACTAGATTGACCACCATCGATGCATCCACGTTGCAAATTACTTCGGCATGGGCGATGGCAGAAGTTAGTGCGACAAATGCACCAACTGCTTTTTTTTTTTTTTTGGAAATGCCAGCAGTTGGTGCGCATTGGTACGCAATGCGTTCGAGGGAAACTTCCGCTGCGAGCCTTCTTGATCGGTTTGACTGGCCACTCCATCGAATTGTGTGGTTTGGGGTTGGAAATTCGCCTGGGAACCAAACGGAGCCTGGGAATCGAGTAAAATAATGGATGGCATTGCAAATGAACCATATTAAACCCATCGTGGACACGGATGCCCGCACTACTTGGGTACTAATGGACGATGAAGCAGGGGTGCATCGGGAGGATTAGTATGGAAACAGAGCCAGAAGCCAGAGCAGGCCATCTCGCAAGGTGCGTCGGCGGCGATGAGCTGCCGTTATATTGAGTACTTAGACGTTGCTTGAATGAACTGCTGCCAAATAAAATCACTCTTGATTGCCTTTTTCGTTAAAGTCAGATGTAGCAGTGGAAAATCGTCAACAGCGGACAAATCTCTCATTTTCCCAGCTAACGCTACAGGCTGTCGTTGTTATAAACGAAGCATTCGTCTGCTCAATCCCAGTCGCTGCCTTCAGCATGAACTGAAGGTGACAGCACATTCTGCGTCAGGATATGCAACCGGTTTCCGGTGAATTGTGGGCACATTGACATCGATAAAAACTCCTGCTGGGATGGCTGTGCCGTCTCAAAGCGTCAGGTCGTTGTAAACGATGTGGCCGAGTGTCATTTTGAACAACGGAGTAGAAACCTCACAGGGCAAGGGAGAATCGATGCGCTACGACTCCTTCATGAAACAGTCACGCTTGGCAAGCTTGTGCAGGCTGGCATTGAAGAGCCTGACCTCGTCTCCGAATATGGATTTGACTTCGCTGTGCAGAGTCTTGATGTACTCAGGACGATGACGCGGCGGGCTACCTAGCCTTGATTTCCGCCATGAGCCACCGCAGGGACAAAACAGGTGGCCAAGGAGCGAGATGCGCCCGGGAATTGTTTGAGTCATTGTGCTGCAAGCCCGATGCCGGTGGTGAAGTTGACGGACGTTGCGGTCGACTCGGCTTTGTGGCTCGATTCAATACCGCCCAAAGTGCAGCTCAAGGCGCGCGAAACGATGTCAGTGAATATTTTCGCCATGAAAAACCATTGATCATCTTTTATTTATTTGGTCAAGTCATCTGATAGTTGGGCTTCATTCATGCGAGAGTAATAAGAAGAATGTGGACTTCGCAGGCAGGCTCACGTTATTTACAAATATTTGGGAGGCGGAACCGGTGTATGGAATGCTTGGCTCATTTCATCTTCAACCTCGGGCATACTCACAGATCAATTATCAAGATTAAGCGGAGCTCAACAAGGAATGCCGTATGTCTTAACATTAATCTTCACTCATGATTAAGAACCTGCCTGACCTCGCCGGAATGAAGGGTTCCAATCGTGGTGTAACAGCCTTCAAACATCATCGCCCACACCTCCTTCAACTAATCGTGATAGGGCAACAGCTATTTCATTTACTCCATCAAGTAAAGTCAGCCACATTGTCTGGAGCATATCTTTCTCAATTCATCAACGCACCCGGTCGATTACATTCATTTTTCACCGCCCTGGGAAAGTGACTGCGTCCGATGACTTCTTGAGCATCTCAGTCATCGCCTAATCTATCCATCTGTTCGACATGAGCATGTTAATGATGTCACTGTATGTTGAGCTCAGGTTGATAACGTCACCGCTCGCGACGTTGTTCTACTGGTTTGGTAGCTACGCTGGTAAGCCGTTCGGGATGTGTAATCAGGCGGCTGTCATGCGCTCTATAATGATCGAAATGGTCTAAGATAGAAGCCTTCTTTACAGCTAGGCTTTACAACAAGCGACGGATGCTGTGTGCTGCGTAATTCGGATAGTTTGACAGATAGTGCTTTGAGCCTGGCGACAGGCGAGTTGTCGTACACAATGTGGGTAGCGCGTAAAGGTTTTCAGGCTCGCCGACTCTTCGTCCCTTTGGCAGAGAAGGTCCGCGCCCAGAACCATTGCCCTAGCAATTGAAAGAAAGATCATAAGGTTTGATTGTAGTGCCGGGACAGGAGAATCGTCCTCGAGGACGGCAAAGGACTCGACGACGTTGATACCTTAGTTGATGACGGCTTGAGACGCTTAGATTATGCCGTTCCGGACGGCACCAAGGGGGAAAGGTTTCAGGTTGAAGCAAATGATGATGATGAATTTGATTCGGCTACCCTTTAGGGCCCATCACAAGTCGGTGTCCTTTTGCTCGCCGGGCTCTACATGATAATTATTCGAGAAGACGACCTGGAGTGACACGACAATCTAAACATACCAGACGATACGCAAGCCGAAGTAGTTGATACCACCGCCAGTCAGTAGGCGATGGACATCGACGGGGCTATAACGGCCTCCAGGGACGGCGAGGCCTTGCGCAAAGCTTCCTATAGACTTCAAGCCAGTACAGGACTTATCCAATAACGATTGCGGGAGTCTTAAGACAGAGACTTGGCGTTGGACGCTTAGTAGGGATGATTAAACCGAGGTTGTAAGTGTTGGCAGCTCGAGTGATGGGCATGTGCCCCTCGATGCGCACGGCGGACTGAGTTTAGGTGTTTTGTACCAACTCAACGGTGTGCGTGACCTCTGCGTCAAGCTCGGGTCCCCAGAGGCGGCCGTGATTGAAGATGCACCTCCGAGAGCAGTCTACTGCGCATCTGTGAGTGTTCATCAATCGTGTTCGAGGTGTGCCGTTCATGTGTGCGTCATGTAATGTTTGCAAACGGACTTGCTCGAATGTCCTTGCCAGCTTCAGAAAGCCAGCTGGGGTAAGGTCTCTCCGAACTGAGCGCATCCATTCACGTTCCCGCTTTTGCCTGCTTATTCAAGCACATTCTCAATGATCTTCATAAATCAATACCAACACAAATAACCCATAAAGTGCTATCACTTTGTACGCATACTTGCGTCCCACTCGTTAACTTACTATGAGACCGTAACGCCGTCTCATCCGACACAATAACTCTAGATATCGTCTCTATAGGGTCTTTCATATCATCCTGCCTTTGAAAATTTGATATCAGCAAGTTGAAGAGGAGACAAGGCTTGGTTGAATATCCTCTCATGGAGAAGTTTCCAATGGAGTGTGGACCGAAAATAAAGTGCTGCGCTTCAAATAGACAAGCCTGGGTTACGAATGTGGCGCATACATCCAATGATCTCAAGACAACAGCCAGCAATGTTCATACTAAGATGCGAAAGGCTGGCACCCGTGGGCTGAGAAGCAACCGCATCAGAACGCCTCCTACTTCCATTTTATCCGACAACACATCATAAGTGGTCATTTTTACGCAGGATGAGCTGTCGTTTAATACTTCACAGTTGTGGAAAGCTGTCTATCGGCTGCGCCAAGTTCAAGGAACCTTCAACGGAGGGAACTCCGCCGATGAGGTCCGCTTCATCGTTAGCCAGGGAAACAGAAAGCGATAAGGACAAGCTCATGCCAGACACCGTCTTTGGCAGATTCCCCAAGGCAGCAGGAAAACAGATGCTGTCGAACAATTTATCGACCAGATCGAGAGACTTGGACTGACACCCCCAAAGCCTGAACATGGCTCTTTGGACGCATCTTCATGACCTTCGACTTCATTCGCGGGCTTTATTGCTGACCGTTCTACCAAGTTGTTTGCGTGTCAACATACACTGATGCGTCTACATCTCGACAGCTCTCGGTTGTGCTAAGGATCATCAGGAGTTCATCCTTCATCTGATCAAAAAAGCCGCTCAAAGGACCCAAACCTCCTTTCCTTTGTTCATTTACAAGCCAAATTCACAACTAACTGTGAGGGAGACATGGGCGACAGCGCGGACTTCAAAAGCTTACCCCTGGGTCAGAGTGAGGCCGCAGGCATCTCTGATATTCTGCTGTCTTCCCACGCTTCCACGCTTCAGACTTTGTGTACGTCCTAAAGCTCGCTCAGATGCTCCCTCGCGCAGAGGATTCAACGACTACTTGGGATAATTGGATGATCGACGTCTGGACTGAAAGCATCCACGGCTGTGCCTTGAGGCGCTGCGGATCCTGCTACAGCTTTCGCTGACTTTGACTTTGTGGTTCGCCCCGGGGGTCCAGCTGTTGTAAGCGGCAGCGACGTTTGATGTTCAGCTTGACGTGGTGAATTTGAAGAATTCGCTGATATGTCCCCCGTGGACCACTGTCGCGACCAATCTCTTTGCAGCCAGCGTTAATCCCAAAAGCTATGACAACCCATAGAGGTCCACCCCTGATGATTCATCCCAATGTCACCGGCCGATGAGATGGTAATTACCCAGCTTTTCGTTGCTTGGAATGTGATCGTGCCCTGTGAAAGGGTGTGATGAGCCCCCTTCGCTATTCTTTGTGTGACACCCGGGAGATACTTGCCACACACAAACATGCCTGCCTGCAGATGCGACTGATAATCCCCAAGATGCTTTCCAAATACGATCGGATTCTGACAGCAAACGATGTGAATAAACACCGCGATATGTAGATACATCTGTTGTGGAAGAGGCGAGTGGTGATGGTCCAGCTCACAGGTGTTTGGTGAGAACAGGTCCGTCCTTCAGCCAGCAAATTAAATCCGGACTCCAGACTTAATGAAGCTACGCCTACAGCATTGCAATGAATTATTAGACCAGAGATTCATGGTCAATTCAAACATAAAACAGCCTGGGCCACTTAATTCATCGTCCATGACATTGACGAATGATTGTGAACAAGACTGCATGGCAACATGATTTCTTCCCCACGCCCCCCTTTTTCTCGTTTGAAAGATATTCAGCCTTGAGCCATCAGTTTCATGACTATCTGCATTTACCTGCAGTTTTCAACTTGCTGGCCTGATATTCATGGTCTGTAAATTACTTCCCGCAACCTCTGGTCGATTCTTTATGTATTGCTGGGGCCCTTAAGGCTCCGAAGCAACGCCTAGCACATTTTTTCATTAGGGAAAGTAAACTCGGACTTGACCAATCTGATTTGTTTGAGACCCAGAAGGGTGCTGCCGATTTCCAAGCCCGAAATCATCCGCTGCGTGGAAATCGGCAGCAGTTATCCAGGCCCCTCAGCATTACTTGGCTAAACGCTTCGGTAGTACTTGTCTACATCGGCAGCACGTTTGTGACGTTTCCATCTCCACGAGAAAGGTGACCCATGCCCAATAAGAGGATTGCAGGAGAGTTGGATAACGCCACAAGGTATTGTTGCGTTGGCGATCGACGGCCGATTCCACCACGCGGCGAAATTGGCAGGACTTGATAGCAGAGTTGAGCAGCTATTGCAAGGTCCCGCAACAATAAGACCATGCAATGTCCCTAGGCATTGCTGATTGATTGGTGTGCTGAGGCTCAGAAAAGTGCTGCCGGGAAATTGACATCAGTTGTCCCTCCCATCAGCACAAGAAACCTTGCATCGTCACGGTTAGAATCCAGGAATAGGTCCAACACCAAAATGCAAATACTCCAAAAGAAGCAATCCCCCATCTTCTACATCGCCTTCCCCCGACAGACGCGTCCCAGACCATGCACTACTAAGCGCGCTTTGCGCGACACCCCCAGGTCTCGCCGGGCGGCTTCCCAGATCCCATCTTTTGCCTTTCCATTTCAGCCCATCAAACGGGTCCTGATTGGTTCCAGGCGCTAGTCCCACTACTGCAGGCGCAGGGTGTGGCTCTTCAAGGACGCGGCAGCTCCACGTGTCGCAGTGCTGCCCGCTGCAGACCGGCGCACTGGGAGGAGGAGAGCAGCAACTGTGAGCCTTTGAAAATTGTGCAGGATTCAAAGACCTTGATTGAAATGTGAATATCGCAAGTAGGCACTTTCTAGTTCTGTGTTTCCCAACGTTGGCTGCTTCATCCGAGACCATGACCGACGCAACATGATCCCATCAATTCCTCCCCGCGACCAGCGGCCAAGTCCTGCCATTCAGTGTCAAAGCCTCCCGGGAATTGATTGCGACGAATGGAAGAACATGCCCCAATGCCTGAAACTTCCGTCCGTTTCCGCTCAAATTTGCTCCGGCTGATGGGAGCGGTGCATCGCGAGTCGCCTCTGCTCCGCGTGGTTGTCCTTGGACCAGGGTTGAGCAGCAGGGTCATGGACAGTTCCAGTTGTGTCAATGCATCGCCTGCTTCATGTACTAATGTGCATAGCGGGCTTCTCCATTCGACTGTCGAAGTCTTTATGATTCAATGCACCCCTCACAACAGCGAAAATCATGATGTTTCTGGAGGCAACAGCACCAACCCACCCCTCTTGTGCCTACGACATGCGCGTAGCCAGGAGAATCACTCGCACCGGCGACAAGAGTTGTCTAGGGGATGTGATGAATATTCCCCCCGGTCTGATGCGGGGCTGGGCTAATCTTTTGGTGTTGGTGATGCCATGGGGCACGAAATCGATGGGTGATGACAATTCTGTGCGGGTGTACCAACCTCTGGCTTCGTTGGTGCCACTGCCGCGAGAACTTGAGGGGTATCGGGTGGGTTCCTGCCAACACCATTGTGCGACAGACGCAGTAGCGACGGCAATCAATCCTGCGTTGATACCTGCCAAGGTCATGACCCGGGTCGAGGCGATGCCTTCCTTCCATGTGTGCTGTTGGACTAGTGCATCTTGCGAGTCCGGGCAGGTCCTGCCGATTTATCAGCAGCACCGAACCGGAAGGACCATCGGACCCAACATGAGGCCCGGGCACCTACCTCACCGAGACACGACTTCCATGTCATGTGCACCGCACTCCCCCGGCGATCGAGCAGGACCTCCTCCCGAGCCACTTCCAACTCCACGTCTAGGTACGCCGCGTTGCTCGATAAGGCGAAGCCATGCGCTCCATCCCCTCTCCTTCTCTTCTCATCGGCACTTCGAATTGCGTTTGGTCGACCACCTCGGCCTCTCGCAATCCCCCAACGTCACTCCGTTCCTGACTTTGCCGACGCATCAACATGATCACGCCTCAAGACGACGAACAATCTATCCTCTCCGCAATCGATCGTTTTGTCGCTTGCCTCGGCGAGGACAAGGCTACCGTCGCCAGCTGCGTCGATCACTACATTCATCTCGAAACCGACGCAGCCGCTCGCTTCAACATCGTCACTTTGCGCGCGCGACTTCCCGTCGACGCCGTGAGCATCATCGCCACCCACCACAACCCTTCTACGTGGATTCCGTCCAAGACGTGCATCCCCAAACTGGCTAAAGCCTCAAAGATTTAGCAGATTCCTGGCTCAGCTTTGGTATTCTATTTGCACACCGTTAATGCAGGACGATACTTTTACGCAGCCCTCCACGACCTCGCCACTCGTTGTCCCAGCTTTGAGGAAGCTAGGTCTTTATTACAAGCACAGGCCGCCATTCGAAGAGCCTCCAGTTACAAAACGCCGGGAGTAGACAAGCATGCGCAAGGCATAATTTTGCACGACGTCAACACTGTTCTCAACAGCCTGCGAACCCAAGCCCCACCCCCTTCTCCCGAACAAGGGCGGTCAGAAAAGGTTCGATGTCCCACCATCCAGTCAATCCCACCGTTACTGACCACTTTCCCAGGCCAACCGTACCGTTAATGACGACGACCTCAACGATACAAACACTACGCTGCACCAGTCCATCCTCCAGCCTGCAGCCCCCAGCTCGGAAGACAGCCAATCGCCCCAGAAGGTCCAGCAACAGTCCCCAATTGAGGCTGACCAATTGGACTGGGACCCGTTCGAGGTTGACCTGCCCCCGCAACCCGATCGCTCTGCGGCCCACAATCAGTTTTCATCCTCGGACGACAGCTTTGTCCATCAGACTCCCGACCAAACCTCCTCAACCATCGAAGAACGTTTTAAACACTACGAGTCCCTTGACTACAACAATCTACCTGCATACATCGACGTTCCTTCGCCGAACATCAACAACTCTGGCCAATACACAGTCACAAGTGCATTTGCCGATCCACCTACTGTGCTAGCCGACAGCCAACAACCAAGCATCTTGTCACCAGCTCCAATCCAACCTCAGACTTCCACGATGGCTTCAAATTCCAATCACCAGCAACCGGAGTCACAGGTTATACCGTCCGCCAAGAGACGAAGAATTACACTCCCCAACCCTCTTCGATCTCTCCTGCCAGGGGAAGAGATTCAAGCCTCTTTGGTTTCGGGGATTCTACAAAGCTTATGCGATCTTGTTCCACATCGCGCAGTGTGTTTGGCACCTAGAGGTCCCGCTACAGACGCGACCGCCGTCATATCCCAGACGCAGTCCAGGATGCATGGTGTTTTCGATCAGAGCCCGAAAGAGGCGGTGGTTGTCATGCCACTCCGAACAAACCATCATTGGGCTCTGGCCTTTGTGAGGGTCACAGGCCAAAAGCAAGTCGTCATAGAAAATTACAATGCAGCAAGCGACCAGGAGCTTACCAAGGAGGTAGAGGGTCTGATGTGCAGCCTTTTTGATGTGCCACAGGACAACGACACTGCGCTGCCTAAGCTTTGCCCAAGAAGCTCGTGGAATTCCATCAGCCGACACAGTGTGTCGCAAGCGGACCAGCAAGACTCCGGTGTGGGTGTCCTGATTCACTGCCTCTACGCTCTCGGAGCTACAAGCATTCCAAAGGAAGTTGACTGGCTTCTTTGGCGACGGGTTCTGGCTGCCTACAAGAGCGCCCGAGATTCGCCCTTGGCTGCGGGCGGCAGTTCCACACATCTGACTCCGCCGGGTGACGTATTGGTCCAGCTTCGACGGGAGCATGCAGACTCTCTTGGTACTCGCAGCGGAGTCCGTGTACCGGTACCAGCCGACTCGATCATACGTCGTGCGCTACTTGATGATGCCAACTGGCTGTCTGTGCCAAGCGGTGAGGCTCGCGCCCTTGACGAAGCGCTCGCCGAACTGCGGGCCAAGCTTACATCTGTCCCCGACAAACTCAAGGCCAAGGCACATCTAGCCAGGCAAACCATGTACGACATCAACACCCTGGTAGCGGTTTTACTTGGACAAGCAGCGGAGAAACCAGGCCCAGCAAGCAATCATCTGGAGAACTGTGAGAAAGATATGGATAAGATCAAGTCACTCATACCTCTCATGCGCGGCGGAAAGATGGCCAAAGAGAAGATGCAGGCTGCTCTTGAGACCGCAGAAGGGGCAACCAGGCTCGCCGCAGCTCGCAAAGCAGAGGAGGACAATAACCGCCAGCGCAGTATCCAAGGCCTCAAGGCCATGCAAGACGAGATCCAGAAGATTGAGCGAGAGCTCGATACTGCCGGCGAGGAGGACTCTGATGAGAATCAGAACGACAATAAGATTGATCACAACGACCTGCCTAGCGAAGATGACGAAGATCACGATGCTGACCTCAACGACTCGGCTGACAAGGACAGCGACGACGATGACGAACAACCAAGTCATGAGGAAGATCTAACTGATGACGAGGAACCAAGCGATGGTGAAGAGGATAGGGACGATGCGTAGGCATATTTTGGGCGCTTATCACAAGGTTATTGAAGTGGTGCATGTTTATCTACGGCATTTGTACTTTGCGATCCGCAGTTTAGAACAAAAGACAGTCAGTTCAATTCGCAGCTTGGGGTTCTGCCCCTTCCCTCCACCATAAAGCCGCAATCATCGCCAATGGTGCTTTCGGCATCGGCTTCTGCCCATATTCTCGCTCTCAAGGGTTGTGCCGTCCACGTTCTCAACCACAACCTAATCCACGACCCAGACTTGACCATCGAGTGCTCTCTGGTAGATGCCGCTGCGTCTGGAAGTCTTTCTTCCCTTCTAACTTATTCTTCGCAGTTTGCCGAAATATTCGTCATTTGAACTGCGATGTAACATCCCAGGCTGACTTGCGCGCCGTGCTTGACTCCATCGCGCGCATCGACAAGACCGGGGCGGATGCCGGCGTCTCTGGGGAATTTGAGAACTTCTACAACGTCTTCAACGTCCACAACAAGCACGTCAACCCCGGCTGCGGCGTTGTAGATGCCAACCTCCGTGTTCTGCTCAATATAAACAAGCCCGTTTCAAGCTCAGAGACTCGGGGGGGACCTGACCACCGCCACATCAGTCTCGCTACTGCGCACTCAGCGACATCATCTGAGTCTCCACAGGTGATATCGATTCGGGAGTGAAGCAGGATTAATTCCATCTATGAAGTCATTGACAAGAAGAATGTATGTGGTGCGTTTTTGAAGTCGACAGACACAACTTCTTGATATTTCTCCTGGCACCTTCAACGCCGCTTGCAAGCACGAGTTTCTATCAGTGAGCTCTTCTTCCGGATATCATTAACAAAACTCAAGGCCTATGGGCATCGAAAAGCTCAAGAACAGAATTCTTGCCAGAATACCGGTCAGCATCCCTTTAGGAGTAACGCTAGCTACCACCGTCAGTGGCACCCTCCACCGAACAGTTCACCGCGCACATCATCAGTAACCTTTTCTTGCAAACCACCCACTAGGAGTACTCTGAATCACGTCTTTGCGACGCGCAATAGATTCCGCTCCGTCTTTGACTCTGCATGACGAGTCTTTGAACAACTTAACCCTAAAGGCGCCCGTCACAATGTCAGCATTTATCGCGCCTATGACGAGCGAGATGACGCGCACCCTGACAGGCACGACTCAAGTCTCATTGTCTCGGTCAGAATGTCGCCAACGTGCTGGCCTCGCAGATGTCCATCCCCAGATTGTGGAGGTGGCCAGAAATGGTGCAAAGATTGACGAGGCATCGACGGCCAAAGACGTGCGCCACGCGCGGACCGCCAAAGGTATTTACGTCAGGGAGGCAGCCGGTCTCAAAACCAGATGCAATGTCATGGGCGCCCAAGGCATCAATGGCGTAGTTCAGCTTGCCACCAGCGAGGGCGTGTACCTCTGAAACGGCGGCGTTAGTGGCCAAACAGTCAATAACATCGTGTCAGAGAAGAGTTACATTGGGAAGGCTGACGAGGTGATTTGTCTTAGACAGCATACGGTCCGTTGCAAAAACGTGGTCGCGGCGGCACTGGACCTCGAGAACCAGCTTGAAGCTTATCTCGCTGGCGCTACACCTTGTGATGAGCATAAATTGAGTGGTAGCAACAGAGGCCAGGTTGTGTTACTTTCAATCTGGCGACGGCTGACACGTCTTTACTCAAGTGAACGCAGGGTTGATCGTACATTTGCTGGCAAGCAGGCTGTGAGTTCAGGCAACATTCGCTCTCTACCTGGACTGAGTCAGCAAGGGCAATTCCAATGGTAAGCCAAGGGCGTCAAACCATCCTCCATGCTGTGCCTCGCTTGAGCATGCAATGCATGCATAGATGCGACAACTAGCATTAGTCCCTGAGGTCATTCAACTTTGATCTACTCGTTCTGGGTCACTGGTCTTGCTGGTTGACGCCTGGTTTAGAAGGCGCCGATGTTGGTTGTTCACCAGCGGAAACAGGCAGAACCAACGAAAACTGCAGCAAGGCAATCGAAGATGCAGCGTTTTGGCGAAATACGGTGACAGTACGATGTCGATACGGTGCTGGTTTATGTGTTCAGCCTCAACTCATCTGCGGATGAGCCCGGTCTCCCGGAGCCAACGTCTGAACATACGGCTAAGACCTTCAAGGAAGCATGTTGTCGACTCTGAATTCAAGCACGATTTTCCCAAGCCGTCGACACAAAACGCCCGGTTATCTGCCGAAGTCAAACGTACATCTCATAAATCATAGCCCACAAGTTGTCAGACAGCTGTCTGCCTTCTCTGGGAAGAAAACTGCTTCCTGAGCGCTGTCCTCATTTTCTCTGGTTTCTGTATATGCTGTAAATGAACCTGTCTGCTATTGCTTTGCTTTCCCGCCCTGCTCACACTATCTCTTCCTTCGGGTCTCCTTCTGCGCCTGTTTGGCACAAGCTGTGCCAGCGGACGATAAGGCCGCTCCAACAGCAGCGCGCTCAAAGTTCGCTAATATGATTCCCTTGACCACCGCATTAAATAGTATATTCGGTGTTCGGACGTCTTCGCCGAGAATGGACTGCATGCGGTGACCGCATTGTCGCCCTTTCAAGGTGTGTCTGTCCAACATCTACCGCGTGGAGAGCTAGCCATCCCCACGACAGAAAGATCGTGTGTACGACGTGAACTCAGTGGTCGTAGCAATAGATCCGGTTCATTGACCTGAGGTTGACTAACCCGAGTAACACCAGCACATACATGCCTTGAATAGGCTGCAAGTCTTCGTAGACAGCCGCCCCGTTCTGAGCGTCCTGGATGAATGCTTAAACCGTCCCCTTGCTTGCTCAAAAATGTGTAGCCGGATTCAAGCAGAATTACCTCAAAGAACACGACGCATGTGCCACCCCTTCCTAGCCGCTTGATGCCCATTTCCAGTGTCCGCTGGAGCTGCTTCGACTGAGAAATTCCGCCCGATCGATTGGGTGACAGATAACTGTACGGTGTAGGTTGCGATGGCCACGGTGGGCACCACTGCGCTTGCCCAGTGTATCGACACGTTCGGTCACGTCGAATTGAGAGTACCTTTCCTCGCAAGTCCCAACAGGCACTTTTGAGTGCAGTGTGGCCTTTCTTGGTCGTTACTTCCACCTTCTCCGCCCCTGGCTGCTACGCTAGAACTCGTTGACTGCGTCAAGTTCCCAGGCCACCCTGAGCATGAGGGATTGCTCAGCGTTTCTCTTGTCCCATGGGCATTGGCGTATTTGGTACATCCCGTCTCGACTCATCGTTACATGACTTCTCGGGATCCCGCTGCTCACTCCTGGGCGGCTCGTCTCTTCCATGATCCCGCTTGCTCCACCATTTGCCCTGAAGCAAGTAGTGAGGTCTTTCGAACCCCTTGTACATCATTGGCGGGTATCCTGGCGAGCTGATTGTTGCCCGCCGCTCATCGTCTGAAATCGATCGCGGTGTCGTCTCGAAATTTTCCAACCATGTCTTCAGCTTCTTCATAGTATTGTTCCGTTCGTCCTGTCTGTGTAGCTGTTACCGACCTGGCAGGCCCACAGCCATCAAACTGAAGGCCAAGTATCGGCCGACGGCCGTTAAACAGTGGGAATGGTTGCATGTCCGCAGCAAGCTCCGCCAGATGTTACAGCAGCGTCTCGGACTCTGTCAGGTCGACCCAGAGCAACACAATTGGCTCGCCCCTCGTCAAGAGGCCACACATGTAGTGGTAGGTTTGCGCGATGGCGGCCACGGTAAGCCTTTTGGCGTGATGCTGAAATCGCACGTCCGAGTTAACAGATGTCAGGATCATCTTGCGATCAACCACCTCCTCATACATATTCATCGATCACAACCCGAGACGGAGATGCGGGGCAGTCAATTTGTGAGACGGCTTGTACTCAGGAACGTAGGGCATGGTGCGTTTCGTCGGGCTCATGTTTCTGGATCGGTAGATGCAATGTAGATGCAGATCGGATCGACTCGCAACTGCGGCAGGTCGGGTGGGGTGTGGCGTGGTGTCGAGGGCGGTGTTGATGGGTTCCCGTGGCGGACTACGTCTTCGGTGGTGTTGCTGATCGCATGTGGGGGTTTCTCGAATATTATGCCGTCATCTAGACTGAATGCGCGTTTGACTTCTTCCACGATCTGAAGCTCACTCGTCACAGTTCCAACCGGGTGTTCCGCGCTATCATACAGAAGGTCCTCGAGGACTTTCTTATCGCTGATCTTGCGCTTCGGGATTCTGGCTCCTAGACCAGATAAACAAGAGCGGTTCTCAAAAAGATGTCCACCAATGGGAAAGTTTTCGTAGAGCATGCCGAATGTAACCTCCTGTTGGTACAGGAAATCGTCCCGTTTGTCGCGCGGGGCGATGACAGGCCCCTCAGAGGCCAAGTTGCAGTCTGTTCCGACGTCGGGGCGACAGAATTCAAGGGAATGACAAGCAGAAATATAATCGTCGAACATTGTGGGCTACGTTTGTTGCTGTTCTTCGCCTCGCTCCTCCTCTGCCCCTTTCGCTCGTACTTCCGCCCCCGCCGGTCACCGTGTCAGCTCTTCGCTACTTCTTGACAAATCGACCATGGCGTTGGTGGTTGGCGTGGAGAGGAGGCGCCGATTTACACGACAGGTCTGAGATGTTGTGAAGATGCAGCGGCCCGCGTTGATTCGAATTATTACACGGACAATTTCGTTAGGCGACGCTGTGTGGGGATGTCAATCAGCGCTCGGCTTACCTTGCGCGAAAATATCGGCCCCACACCGACGAGCCACGGGCCCGCACCCGTGCCGGACCCGGAGACCGTGCTCGCCGCCCGAAAGACGAAAATTTCAACTGGGCCGCAAAGCAGGGGGTAAAATCGGAGACTCGTGTCTTGGGTGGGATGATTTGAGATGGAACAGACGAGAGCTTGGCCTTTTTAGGCCACTTTGAGTGGACCAAGAATCGCTGGATATGTGAAAACGACGGCATTTGGGCCGGGATTCCAGCCCTAGGAGCGGACCCAACATCGACCTCTAAATCACTTACAGATGGTAGTATCGGATTGCGAAGGTGAAGTGTTTGGGAATAGATATTGCTTTACTGAGATGGTGTGGGCTTCAATCATATAGGCGTGGACAGGTGGTTCAATTGGTGTTGCTTTCGCATTGTGAGAAGTTTATTGCTAACTACCTCCCGAACTGAAACATCGCCATGTAGACACATAAACGTTCTCCGCATTGACATAACGTCGTGAAACGTCCCCTCTGACATGAAGCAGCTGTTGATTGCGTCGGGCCACTGGGAAAGGAGAGACGCCAGGATGGAGAAATTTGCCGAATCGAAGATTTTGAGTTATTTTCGTTCTGTCTTATGGCAAAGTATCCAGTGATAATCATGCTCGCTGTATGAAAACATCTATCACATTCCCTGCGTCTGCAATGCCCAGGCTGAGGTCCTCGGCCACTTGATGTGACTTATTCGCATATGATGTCTGAACTCTCCAAGAGACTCCATCTTCTCAAGCGGTGGATTATCTCGAAAAAAGTGATTACGCCATCTTACATCGTTGCGCCGGAAAGCTCTTCTCCCCTCATGATGGCCCGAGAAATTGTCGCTACTGACTGTGAGGCCACGTCACTTAAGAGCTGAACCTTCCGCGTCGGTCCAATTATCAACGACCCAATATGGCATTGATACAGCTGGAGAACGCGGAGAAAGCAGGTAGATGCAGAAGATTGTTCCATGTCAGGTTACATTTGACGGTTGATCTGGCTGTGATTACATTTGACCGTCTTCAACGCCACTCGTCTGCCTCCCGATGTCACATACTGACTGTTTGGAGAAGTGCATCATCAGCGTTCACGGATCTGTTGTCATACTGGTCTTTCTTGCTATTGACACCATAGTCAAGCGTAGAATCCCGGTGCGCTTGTCCTAACTCCTTGCCTCGTGCAGGATGTGGCCCTCAGTTCTGCTTATCCCGCTGGCGTACCAGCCATCAGCTTCTTTGATTCGGCGGCAAGATGTCCCAAGGTTCCTGAGATATATCCTTTATTCAGTTTATACCAACTGCCAGCATGATGTAGGTGTGAAGTTCGTCAAGGGACTTCTTCATGTTTTGTTCGTGGAAAGGAATCCGCGGAGTAAATGAGTAGTTGCCATCTAGATAGGCGCCGTTGAAGACAATGATCATAGTTTCCAGTCTTGCAATTTGATCAAAAACAAATAAGCGGCATTCCCTACAGTCTGATCTACCAGCACTCGGTATTAGAAGTCCTATCTTATGTCATCTCACTGCTCACAATTGATTGCACTCGCACGTCCTCATTTCTGGAAAAGACCTGGCTTCCACGCTTCCTCCAACTCGTTTCCAAGCTATGCCATACAAGTAATCTCTCAACCTACAACGCTTCATGCCTTCGTTCTGAGACAAGCTTGAGCTGTAGAACTTCGGAAAACCGGAACTATCAGCACTGGCTCCTCTTATCGCACAGATTGTACTGGACCCGGGACCTTGAATGCAACGACTGCCCCGCAACTATCACGCTCACAGTCTGGGAAAACCTGTCTCAAAGTGCGACGGCGGCGGTCGCACTCACGGGGCACAACTCAAGTTCCTTTGCAGGCGTGACGTGGAATCAGGTTCTCGACTTCATTAGCTTGTGTGAAGTTTCTGAAATTCAAGATGCCTGAAAAAAAAATCATGGGTGTGATGGGAATCAGTAAAGCCCACAGACGATGCACGCCGCAAATGCTCCTGGTCTACTTTCATCATCAGGCCGCTTGTAGTGTAATATCTCACCAGCATGGCAGACATGTCGCGCAAAGGTTGAGAAAGTGGACGGACTTTATACTGTTAATTACAGGGAGGACTGCCTCGTTCAGCGGAGAATAATGGCGGGAGTACGCCATCATTGCTGCATCACCTGGTCTGTAAATTGCCCCGCAAATTCTATCCTGGCATCTTCTCGCCAGGTCTAGGAATCCAGATGCTCGGATCCCAGCATCATGAAGAGAACTGTGCTGGCCAAGGAGCTGAGGGAGGGGCACATAATACACGATTCAAGGCAGCAGACCGAACCAGCTTCATGCTACATAGCTATCACGCGCTTTGCAACAGAGATTATTCGAACTAGACTGTGAAACATGATGGGGCTCTCTATGTTGCGTCAGCAAGGGACTGCTTATTACATCTCTCCTTGATGGCATGACATAGTTATTTAGAGCTGTGATTATTCGTTTATGGTGTTTCCCCTGCCCGGGGGATCTGCATGTCAAACGAGGCCAGCTTGTGTCTGCAACAAGTCACTTGCGCTCGACTCCTATGACACCTTTGGACGTCAGTCTGGTTCGGCTTCCAGGTTGTCAGAGCCTCGTTACGAAGACTAGAACACTTCTTCAAACGCGATGGAAGATGACAGCTCTCTTGTATGTATACAGACTGTCAGAGCATCCCACTGAAAGCGCTCAAAGTCTTGTGCTTTCACATACACCGACCCTGACACCTTGTGTCAAGCATTTGCGCCGTTCTGCGATACTACCCGCGACAATGTGATCAAGTTGTAGGGTGCTTGGCAAATATGGACCCCGACTCACGGGACTTACTCTACTGCTTCGAAGTCTTTAAATGCTCGGGGCTCTCGAATGCATGCAGAGACCTCCCCCACCAGGCATTGGATCTTGGACTTTCTTTGATAGGGGAACTGTTAAACAGAGCCTCCATTCCTCTGGATGTTGCTTTCAAACGGGCAATTTTCTCTTGAAGTCCCATGCCAAGGGGACCATCAATGCTGCGCTCGTCGTGCTCAATATGTTGCTTTCTCCAGATTACAAAGCTCAGAACTTTGGCGAGTCCCCACTAAAAAGAACAAAACTGACTTCATCATCAATTTTTGAAGGTCGCAATGGGAGCGTCATGAAGTCAGAGAGGCTTTATGCTGTTAGCAACCTCCCCGATCTTCCTGCGCGGCGCACGACGCATTATCATGAAAAACGTCATGGAGACTATTGCATTGTTGTCGGAGAGACGAAAGACGCTTTGTATTATTTGCCTGACTCCTATAGGTGTACTTAGTTGTTACAGAAAACTCCTCACGATGACCGCGATTCGGGTTGACATAGTGTGCCTTGGAAAGCAAGCACGTGAGGAATTCAACGCACCTGATATCAAGGTCGATAATCACCGTTTTCGCTATCTTATGCTCAGTTATTGCTGGTCATCCCTTCCTCATCGGAATACAAAATCAACTGGAAACTCTGCTTCATCTGTGCATGCCTGATAAATATGATTATGCGTTTGTGTTTATACCAGAAACGTGAACTCTCCTTCGGAAGAAGCCTTGAATATGGGGCAAGACAGTAGAGGCACCCATGGCGGAGTATCATCAATCTGCAGGTGCAGGGTTCCCGTTGGACACAAGTCGTCGGCTGAAGAGAAGCCTCGGGGCCGGGATTCAGTACTTGAGGCGGGGCTTCGGCCGACCCTGGGTCAGCACTCCGGAAGCCACAGTCACAGTCACGTACACATTCCGCAGTCAATAGCATCCACACAACCAGTGGCAGATCGGCCTGACGTGAATTCAATTGCTTGAATGCCACAATTCCGTCTGATTCTACAAGGCTGTTATAATTTCGGACTAACCCTTGGTGCTTGTGCGTTTGTAATTACGCGTCGATCTGCATGGGCAAAGGCCACTACCGCCCGACCCAGCATGATATTTTGCCTCGGCCAGCAAAGACCCAGTTGACGCTGATAAAAACAGATTGTTCTACCAGTGTCAAACGCAATACTGTCTTTGCATCCTTCAGGCCGGGCCTGTGATCTATCTACCAACGCACTCTCTTCCCAATCATTGATTCTAGTCCTCGGAGTGGAATTCATTCAAGAGAACGACGGCTTTTTCCCCACAATCATGACCCTGTTCGTTAGCAACTACGACATGAATACGGTGACCAGGTCCGTCTTACGGTGACACTTGCGTTGCATTCTTCGTTTGGGAACACAACATATGCGAAACGGGGCAGCGACACCATTGCTGCCCAGAGGGCCGCGCATGATCGTTTGAAAGAAGTTTATGGGCCGTAGAACTCACTCGTCCCTGAATGATCGCAGCCCGCCCGCGACTTGTTGAATGATACTCTTATCTACGTAGCTTATGCCACATTCGCAGACACGCCGCAGGCTACAACTCGGAACATGACCCATGAAGATTGAGTCGCCGCATCGATCGCATGCAATCAAATCCCTAATAAGGCAATGCTACAGTACCTTTCTCTTCGAAATAAGCCATAGCAGGAGTATGTTGGGAGAAGATGAGAATACTTCCCAAGTCAGTTGAGTCACAAGCGCAATGCAGCTGCATCTGCCAAACCCCCGGTACTACGTCTGCATCTATGATCGCTTCCTTGGATTCAGCATGCATGGCGAAATCAATGCATGTTTGAGGGAAATGATTGTGTGCAGCTCCACGCAACAGAAGAGGCCATCAGGGTTGTCATCGACATCGCAGAGCCCCTCAAGATCAATAACGCCGCCAACGACACGACCTGCTCAACCACCTCCGTCGAGACTGGACAGCCGAATCTAAGTTACCATGCCGCTGATAGACTGGAAGGACATTGTGGAATAATTAATCTCCCAGTGCATGCCATCGAAACAACCTCAAGAGCCTTCAGGGCACAAGGACCAAATCTATGCATTCGAAAACCGATTTCACCGCATGAGCAGGACTGCGTCACACAGATCCCCGGAGACGCATTCCAATCCATCATTTGAAGTGCTTTGCAGCCGAACCATACCGTGCCCATCTTCACATCTCTCAGTCGGAATGATGAAAACACTTTCTAGCTCCATTGGGTCCGCTTGAGTGAAACAGCCCATCGCTCCCATGCCTTGGTCCGTGAATGTCTACTACCGCGTGCGCATGGCTAACCAGAATCTCGCCGGCCATTGATTCATCCGGTATACGGGCAAATGCTTGCGGCGTCTAAAGATCAAATGAGCCGCACCACAGATCCGTTCCGGAAGAAATGAAGAGTCCAGCCTACTTCAAGTCAAACCGGCCATCCGGACGCCGACGAGGTTTCCATGCCAATCCATGAGCACAGATATGCATTACTCAGTGCATTCCATATCAAAGGGTCTGCAGGCGTGTCTTAAGGACGTGTTCGGGCAGCATTTTGTGAAGAATTCTTTTGTGAATTTTTGTATGATCAGAGATACATAAGAGGTCCCCCTTACTCTAACTACCTCCTATATATCTAATTACCCCTATTAACTACTACTACGCTATAGTAATTATATATATATCCTTAAGTTCCTTTAATACGACGTTATACTTTAATAACATAAAACGCTCAATTTAATTAATATTATAGAGCTTATTTATTTTAAAGTTTATTTTAATATATTTAAAATATCTCTATACTTTAGTTTAATAATATATTATTTTATTAAAATATACTAGTAAAAAGTAATAATATATTAAACATACTATTAAACTTTATATTAAAAAATTAAGTTATATATTTAAAAATCTATATACTTTATTTTAGCTATTTTAAGTAATTATAAAGAAGTTATTACTTATTTTAAAGTAGTAATAAATAGTATTAACATAATATAGTAATAATATCTTAATATTAAAAGACTAATAAGTTATAGAAGTATAAAGAGGGAGATACTCACTTTTTAGTAATTTATACTTTTTTTATATACCCCTATAAGTAACTATAGAGGTTTCTCTATAAACTATCCTAGCCCTTAAATATTTCCCTATAAGAGTTATATAGTAGTTAATAAGGTGCGCCTCTAGGCGGCAAACTACGAAGAACAAAGTTAGAGGGGAAGAAAGACGTGTTTGGGCAGGGGGAGGGATGGCATGAGCATCAGGTGAAGGACGTCATTGGCAATGGCGTTGGCGACGGTTCTTTGCACAAACACGGCTTTGCCCCTGACATCATGAGAGAGGAACGATTCAAGCGGTGTTTCTAAATGTTTCCGAACAATGTCAGTCCCTCATGTTGAGAGTTGGTCATGAAGGAATGTGGATGAGGAGCATGATCTGGCTTTGGAAACGACGATAATCTTAGCTTAGATAATCTGCTAATCGACAGATCTGGTAAGCGAATCAAAAACCATAGTGCAAGTGATTACTAGCTCAATTTTGCGCCGTATCAGGCGGCCCTCATGATGGAGTGCCAGTCAGCCAACATCGCCAGGACAAAGGGCACACCTCCACAAGCCGGAGGCAGCCTAGAGAAAGACACCATTCTCACCACTGGCATGTGCGCCGGGCGGTAAGTGATTTGTTCCCAAGATCAAATAACTCCTTTTCAGACTGTTTCACCTCAACCTTCAGCTGCCATCACATCCCCAGCTCCGACCTTACAGGGAAATAATGTAATCCATCCGGATATTGTTTATTCGTGTTCCTTTGGCCAAGACCTGTTTCCGCCGTCCTATTGAACTTGGCGCGAGTATCCAAAGCCAACTCTTGGCACAGCCTGAGCCTGTCAAACCTCCATCAACCAAAAAAAGACACAACCCATCTCACAGCGTGGATAATAATTCTAGAGGTTCAAGTGCCTGATGTGCGTCCTAAAGCTCCCGCTCGCAATTCCTATAGCCGTCAGCAAGAAGGGAGGTGAAGCGAGCTTCCCAAAATGGGCATGAATCGCTGCCGAGAAAAAAGCTCAAGTGTTCACGGGCATCATGTGTGTCAAGAACGAAGACACTGACAGTCACATCTCAGGCCTTTTGTCGGAGCGCTTAACCGACATTAATTTCTTTTGCAACGCTTTGAGATTGCCATAGTGAAAGACCAAGACCAGTGATTACAGCTGGTCCAGAACTCTGCCTTACGATGAGGTTTGAGATTCACGGCGAGATGAGCAGCTGATTCAGCGTGTGCAAGTTTGCCACGATATCACAGGGGGCTGCGCCAGAGCTTTGCACGGTACCTGAGGTGAATTGGGATGTTCGAAACGAACTCATCTTTGATTACCACAGGCTCCATATCTATCCATACTCCATGTCACTGAAGCCCCAGCCTAACAATCGTATTCCGTTCAAATGATGCGACCTGATTTCATGCTCCATTCAATTGATACAGACATCCTCCGACTTTTCATACATCCCTTCTTCCACCGCAGCGTTGACCAGATACAGGCATCAATGCACACAGGCAAGAACACCAGGTTGTAGCAATTCTACGCGTCGACAATCCCTTCATCGGTTTTCTCAATGGTGCCTACGGCCTGGATTGTGGCGGCTGCTCTGGGGACTACGTTTGCTTCGAAAAGGTGGACAAGATCAGCCTTGTTTTTGGCCTTGGTGTAAGCGACTTCATGGGCGGCCAGCAGATTCCGCAACTGTGGGATCGTAAGGGATTTCGGGTTGAAGCTTGGATGTAGGTACGAGATATCGTCGGTAGGGTTGGGTATGTTTGGGAGGGGCGTGTTGGTGTCGACCTCGGGCGAGACGCCATTGATGGGCCCGTTGGTTGAAGCGTCGGTGGTGGAGTCGTCTATGAACTGGTCTGCCTCGACGGAGAGGTCTGAAAGCTGGGCGGAGAGGGTAGTCAGATCTCCAGCCTGTATGTCAGACGGTTTGACTTGATGCTCTTGCACGAGCTGCAGGAGCTGCGGCTTGCGGGCTCGGCTTGGTACAGCGATTGCACAGGTCTGCAAATAGTTACGCAGCTGGGCGATGGTCATTACCTCCGCATCTTGAGCCAAAGCGGCTGGGGCGTTCAGAGCTGTGCTGGTGGGCTGGGATGGCTTGTCGTTCAGAGTGGCTTGGTCAGCTGCGGTCGGGTTGGGCGTTGCCTCAAGACTGTCGATTGGGAGATCTGGCTCGAATTTGGCATCCGAATTCTGCCTGTGATGCTCTGCAGCTAGTCGGACGAGCTCTGCCTTCCTCGCCCGGGACGGAAAGCGAATGGAGTGGGCTTGGAGGTGCTGTCGAAGCTGCGCAACGGTCATCACATCGATGTCTAGATCGATTGCGGGTGGAGCGCTCTGGTCCGGGATGTTTGGTGGATCGTTGTCCTCGCGCAGGGTGGCCGAGGCACTGGTCGTTGGGGTCGGCTTCGGGGGTCGGACTTGGCGCACCATGCTGCAGTCGGAGGCCGGATTCTATCGGTCGAGGTGATGCCTGGAAAGAAAACGAGCTAAAAAGCGAGAATATGCGGTTGATGGAGACAAGCGACCGTCGGAGATTGCAAACGAGTGGAAGTCTGGTGGAGGAGATGCCGTGTAGTTGGATGGTGTCACGAGGGTTGGATGGACTGCGTGACATGCGAATCAGCAAGAGGTGCAGTGCTGCATGACGGTGCTCTTGCCTCGTTTCACGCAGAAATCTAGGCAACTGCCCTGGGAAACAAGTATCTCAGCAACTTCCTCATCGGCTTGGTAGCGTCTGTGCCTTCCCGTGACGCATGTTTGGGCGCAGGCCCGACGTGGATGCATCGGCGTTAGTTGGCCATGCCAGTCGATGTAGAAGGTAGGAAGCGAGGTGTTCGTGGTTTGCATTTACGAAAGCTTTCGAGGCTGCAAGGGGAACAATCCGAAATGAAATGGTCAAGCAAAGGCATTGAAGATGGCCATGTTGTAAATTCAACCAACCGACCACCACGCCGACGTCCAGTAGACTCCTATGGAAGGCCGGGACATCTCTTCCGACGGTATGCCGAGAGGGCTGACCTTCTGCCTCTGAATGTCCACTTCTTTCTCGAAATTGGGTTGATCTTCTTGAAAACCACTGGGCGGAACTCCGTCGCGAAGTGAGGAGTCCGCACATAGAGTCGACGTCAGATGCGCGATGGATTTGAGACATTTACCCGTTAATCCTCGATGGTGTTGCTTGCTTACAGCCGCCTCTGCTTGGCTCAACGGTGGGGATTGGCTTGGACGCATCTCCTTCGGACGCACCCAAACTCGCTGCGCCCGAAGAGCCAGGGAACGTGAAGGAGCTTGGGTGCGTTATTTCCAAGGAAAGAAGGGGCGAAGCTGTGTCATTCCTAAGCTACCTCATCGATTACGAGCCTGCTGAGGCGGGAGTGCTCTTGCTGAAAATGTGAACAGCGCGATATGCGGAAGGCGCATCAGCTCTCCATTCCCCATGAACCATCACCTCCTTCAGCATGCACCACAGGATCTTGCGCAGCCCGGTGTCCCATGACCTGGGTCACCAGGCTTGAGGCGCTGTTGGTGGCCAAGGCAGAGGGTAACTTCGGACCAGTGTCTGTGCTTGGGGAGGTGCTGACGATTTTTCGGCATCACCTCCCCCGAAGGGCCCTGAAGCGAATGTAGCCCCGTACTTCAAAACCACCCCGGGCCATGCACGCCGTCAGCCATCACCAAGCCAGCCCAAACGGAACGGGCCGTCCCGCCGCCAAAATGCAGCCATCAACGACCACAGCCCAGTAATAGTAGAACTGTTCTTATTTTAAAGGTTTCACTTGCATGATGGGAAATTGACTTTGCACCAAGCCGTGTGGGATGTGCTTTGATGCGCTCTCCGTGCAGAAATCGGGGTCCAAGGAGACATTCTCGTCGAACACTGGAGCTCTTGTTCTTGGGACGCACCTGATTACGTCATGTGCCCTGTGCCTGGGTCTGGGCTGCGCACCTCTCTGGGTCTTCGGGCGCAGCTTCGGACGCACCTGACTACGTCAGGGTTGCCTGCTTCTGTGGTTCTTCGGACGCAGTGGTTTTGGCTGCGTCCGAAGAGAATGCGTCCGAAGGCCCGCCCCCCCGCCTAATTGAGCTACCTGCCATTCTGAAGCCTCGCGCCCCTTCATGTCTTCACAGCGTGCTGGCACACATCTGCTGCGCAATCCCGCAGTCAATTTTGAGGCGGCATCCCGGAGCCGGCCATGTTGCAGCCGAACGACAAAGAACGCCACGATCCGACCCGATAGATACCGAGAAAAAAGCGCATCCGTAAGCCCATTGCACTGATTCTCTTGTTGAGCCAGATCAATCGACCGGAATCGTTTCGGGTGCCACGAGTAACAGCCAGGTTGTCCTCACGCGTCGCCACCGCAGGCCGGGCCTCAGATCATTGATGCACTTGCGGAACACGAGGGCTTGTCTCGCTGGATTTTGCAGATCTAATTGCCCGCGCGCAAACATGCTTCCAGCTCGCTGCAATGGAGGGGCGAGGGCAACGGGGATCCGGGACGGGGACGAGATGCGGCACTATCAACGTACGCCGCTAATCCCTGAACACCATCGTGTCCGTCTTCAACGGACAATCTTTTGGATGCATGCAAGACAATTCCTCTCGAAGCCAGTCTTGATTCAGTCGCGGGTGAACAGATCATACCAAATGTGTCTGCGTAGCCGCAAATTTCGCTGCTGTGTAAGGCGGTACCTACCGGGGAGAGTGGGTGCACACCTACAGTGCCCTTCAGGGGAGGTGCTGACAAAAGTTCGTCAGCACTTCTCCCGTCACCAGCCCATAGGCGCTGCTGCACTTCAGAGTCGTTACTTCAGGTCAGTCAACCCAGATCTTCCCTTATGTCCCGTTTCGTTGGCCGAACCTACCCACGTTTTGCACCTGCACCGACGTCGCACATCGAACAGCATGACCGACGCGTCCGGAAATCTCAAGACGCTTTCATTTCCCGAGCGACACCCTCCATCGCAACGTCTGGAAGTGGGCTCATGGCTCAGACATACCGCCGCTTTCTCAACCGTCAGCCTTTTCCCGGTCCCCGGTCATGGCCGAGGCAGGCAGTCGTTTGGACGACCGGCCTTGAAAGCAGCCAATCGTCGGCCAAACAAGTCGCATTACGATCCTCCCTTCTTTGTTCCCTCTCCGACTCTTCCAAAGTCCGCGCATCTGCGCATGGGATGATTGTTTGCACTGCGGCGTCCAAGCAATGTTAGGACGTCTCCCGCGCCCCCCTTCCAGTGTTGTTTTGTCTAACTGTCTCCTTGGCAGGGCTTTTGACGCCAACTCCATCGCAATGGCATCCTGCCCCCCTTTCTCCCCGACCGCGAGACCGAAAGAGCGATGGAGTCCGACAAGATGACGAACAACATTCCGACCGCCGACCGAGTCCAAACGGTGCAATACGAAAGCTTCATTGATGCCCGGCATCGATACCGGCGCGATCATCTTTACCGCCTCTCCCGTCCCCGCCAAACTTGTCGACCTTTCACACGCGTAGCCTTGCTGTACCGAAGCCGCTCGAAACCCACCACCAGAGCCCTCGACCTGCATTGCTCGAGACATCAGCCACGCGCCCATACCCACCATACACGTTGATCAACGTGGGAGCTTGAGGCACCTATTAGTGGCTTGTTCCAAAGATAAGGTGGCTATGGGTAGTATGGTTCAACCTGAGGCGCAGCAGGGGCTTTGTGGCAGCGGACGAGTCGGCAGCATGCCATCCAATTCGAAGGTTCAGAGGCAGCAGCAATGCGATTCAAACAGTCATCTACTCCGATGATTCGCGACTTACCTTGGATGCAATGGGGAGGCAAGTTGGATGCAGTCAGATGGACTGCTTTCGGCTCAGGATCTTCCTAGTCCCAGATATCGTCTGTCAAATAGCTCGCGAGGTGTTCTATGTCATCGCATGTGCCGTCGCATCTGCCGTCGTGTGTTGCTGCTCCAATATCTAGTGTCATCGTGGACTTGCTCCCAGGATTCTCCCGGCAAGTATCCGCTCATCGCTATTTCGATTTCGCGATTTAGCTTTCCCACTCTCCATCTTCCTTCGCCTGGTCGTCCATCTGGCCCCCTTGCTCGCTCTGCGCCCTTCCGTATCCATTTTCTTGCGAAAAGCGACCATGGACATGCAAACTATTTTGTCTTAGTTTGATTGGTGTCTCTGCTATCCCTGCGGCGGCATTCATCGTCAAAATGAAGGCCATAGACAAGGTGACTTCAAAAGGACCAACCACGTCATGCTCAACGCCAACGTTAAGCAGTGTGCACCCATAGAAGAATACTTTTTCACTATCCAGCCCAGCAACAGTCCCATTCACCTGGACCGAAGACTTTCCCCCAAGATGCTCTCAAGATACGAAGACACTTGAATTGGCGTCATGCTTGTTTGCGTCTTTGTTCCTGGTAAAATACAGTTTCGTCTCCAATTGGTTGTAGCGTGATTTCGAAGCGGGCGATATTCAGATTGCGGACATCCGTCATTTGCTCCAGTTCTTCGGACGCATCAATTTTGGGTGCGTCCGAGTGGTGCCAAAATCCAGGGGTCCGAGCTTCGGACGCAGCCATTCTTACTGCGTCCGGACCGTAAGTCAACCAAAATTTGGGTTGGTCCTTGCCCAGAACCTTACACAATGGGGTTCAGGGCGCCCTCAGAGTGCCAACACTGTCCTTGGGGGAAGGTGGTGACGATTTTTCGTCAGCACTTCTGGCACCAGCACCCACCCACACCCTATGAGGTTTTTAAGCACCAAAACCCCACATCTCTCTGGGACGGCCAATCAGCGCACTTCACCATTCTCCTGGCCTGGTGCTGCTCAATCAAGTAAAGCCTCCTCCTCTTCTCCGATACCAATAGCTGCACGCGATTCTAGCGATAAAGAGTCTGAGTTTGCGACTGGCTACGTAAGGGAGGGTAGATAGCTGTAGACGCAGCATGCGCCATGAACGCCGATGCCGAAGCCGAAGATTACTGTTAGCTGGAACAAATCAGAGTGTTTGCTTTGTTGTCCCGACGTGCTGCGCAACATCAAATTCGCTGCGACCGACGATTCTTGCCAAACCCAATGGCCCGGGCACTTGAGCTTTAGGTGCATCACCAGCCACTGGGTTCGGATCCAAGGTCTTACAATCCCCAAGCAAACCTGTCATTCAGTATTGGGGCTCGCAAAATGGAAGTCGAAATTAACTTTGAAGCCTGCGCTGTTAGCCCGCATTTTCAGATGATCTGCACGAGGGGAGGCCCGCGTCCGATCGCGCTAAACTGAGAACGGCCAGGCGCCAGACGCCAACAAGTCTTCAGGCCGTTGTGCACGCCAGCGATTGGGACCCTGCATTTATTTCACATGCTGAAGGGCCGCGATTAATGTATGCTTCTTGCAGTGATTGAAAAGGAGTGGCATGGCTGGTTTATCGGAGATGAGTCAGTATTGATTGCTAGATGCTGCGACTGTGACCTGCAACCCCACCGGGAGGTGCTGACGATTTTTCGGCAGCACCTCCTCGTCTGCCACCATACGTGAGCATCCTGTGCTGGAAATTCCGAACCAGAACCCCACATCTTGAACCAGCAGCCAATCAGCAAAGGCGTTTCCCACACACAACCTCAAGGTGAGATGCCGTGGCCACCGCGATGACTGGCAGCCAGTCGGCACGCGACACATACGGTCCATACAAGCCTTCATGGAACAAACACATTCTCCGCCATGGCTCGGAATTTGAAATGTCGAGACTGGGCGTACGGTGGCAAAAAGGCATTCCATCAAACTCCTGGAACTTTTTGCGTGGACGCGAGACTGACTCGTTGATGAACATCACCCCGTTGCCCGTGAATAAAAAAAAGATGCGCCAAAAGCCAAGACCGTCAGTTTCTGTGGCCGCAGTCCGGGTGGACACATTTTGCAAAGTGCGGATTGATTGGACGTACACCGCTCTCAATGGTGCATTCGAAGGGTGCGTCCAGTCAGGGGCATCGAAAGGAGGTTTCGGGAGAAGCCAGTGCAGCATTTGCGAATCAGACGACATGACACTTGCATGTATGCATGTTTGCCGAAGCATTTTTGGACGAACGCTATCATGAGGGTGCGCCGGAAGAAGACGATGTTGACGATAGATTTGACATTTGGGGTTCGTTCCGTTTATGCTGGCTTCCCCCGGTGAGGGCTGACGGCGGAGTCGCTTACTTTTCGTGCCGCCCGGGCCAAAAAGTCCGGCACTACCCTTTCTCGAAGTCGGCGTCGCAAAAAGCGGGTTCACATAAAGAAAAACGTCCCGCGGTGAATATCGATGCTCCGTTTGGTGGTGTCGGTTGTCGCTGAAGAAGTTCCAAGTCGAGCTATTGCGCAGAACAAACGCGAGAGGCATGAAGGTGTACCTTCTGCTGAGGCCGAGGGTGAGAAGTTCACGCGCTACTCTGCCTTGATAATAGATGGTCTCGGTAAATAGTTGGCTTGTGGGCCGGCCTGGATGAGAGATGGCAGTGGTCATCCCCCATGCCGCCACTATAGTGTCTAGTCGATGAACGGCAGACGAGCCTGAGGTCAACGGAGGTTGATCAGCTGCGGAGAAACGAGAACATGGGGGAAACGGACACTTCTGTTGTTGTTGAATAGCAAACAGCGCGAAGGGTTGGGACGAAGATGTCTCTCCTGGATGATCAAGTTACCAGCATGTGCATTTGCCTGGGGGCTTTGTTTGTGACTTGGTTTGACAGGACTTTATCTTGCCTTTCATTTCCTTTCCGTGTCATCAGAAGGCATGAACGAGATTCATCAGCATTCAGAAATCAACGCAAGAAAAGTCTTGTCGACATAGATCTGTTCATTGATTTTTCCATTGAGCTCTTTGTTGAGCGGCTTATGGATGGATTGGGTTCATGGCTGTACTTATGGTAGACTCACTGGTCTCGCTAGATACATGCGCGCGTGATGTCGGCCGTCAGGTACCACCAATTTAGGCCTGGCGACTTGGCTTTGAGTAAAATTCAAGGGTTATCTGCTCTTGATCTTCAGCTAGTTTTCCTTTCATCAAGCCCGCCAACCCGGGCTCCAACCTACACCTGGTAGCTGGATCGGGAGAAAAGCAGCTGGAGAAATGTTGTTGCCCTGGCCACAGATGGACGTGAAGCATCGGAAAAGCATCGTGTCCAGCCACGAGAAGCGTCCTTGGATGAAGAAAGTGCCGTGTAGAGCCGGCAAATACCGCCGCCACCATGTACTCTCTCGACCGCCGTCCTGCTCACTCGTCTCCCAACCGGACGCCTCTTCGTCATCAGCCTTGCTAGACTCCTGAGTACTCCTTCATGCATACTAGAATGATATTTATATTAATGCGTCTCCTCTCTCATACTCCGTTCCACGGTCTGCATCAACAGCCAGGCTCTTGCTGCGCTGAGTTGCTGATACACCATCATCTCTACCGCCCCCATTCCAAGGCTAATATGTTTCCTGACCACTGTCACTACCGTCCCCATGACTCCGACCTTCAGGGCACACAAATGCTTCAATGATAGGCGGCTGCTGGCCAAAAGAATCACCTGCAGGTCACCAGGTCACTGCCAACGGATATCATGCTATTGCAGGTAAGAAGCCAGTCATCCAGGCGCTGTGAAGACTGGGGAAGACCGGGGTGGGTTATGTAAGTACCT
Organism: Colletotrichum aenigma; assembly: GCF_013390185.1. Taxonomy (NCBI): domain Eukaryota; kingdom Fungi; phylum Ascomycota; class Sordariomycetes; order Glomerellales; family Glomerellaceae; genus Colletotrichum; species Colletotrichum aenigma. The sequence continues at coordinate 153,529 of NW_023500917.1, forward strand.
GCCGTCGTGAGGCAAACAGGATAGACCGCAGAATCTATTTGGAACTAACCAATGCTACACTATCATCAATGAAGTTACGATGCCGGCGGAGGGGTTGCCAATGTCTCAAGCAATCTCCTGATCACGATTGGCTCTAGTTTCCGCGCAGCGGGTAAGCTCCGGGAGGACATGGTGCTGCATGAAGAATCGCAGAGGCGAGACAAGGGAGTTGCTGGACATGAGGTTATGATGCCAGCGGCGGAACCTGGGGCGAGGTGTCCAGCGCAGCACGTAGAGAGACATCATACCGGGTGCATGCGACGGCGAGGGAGCTCCTCTCTGATCAAGACAGATACCCGATACTCCGCCGCAAACATTCAAATCCTACTGGTTCTTCGAAAGTCGCTCAGGGACGACTAGAAGCTTGACTTCCTGAACAGAACGTACGCGTGATGACGGACAGACGGACCCGTTCGTGATTGCGTTCTACGGGCCCGACGAGCACAAGGGCAAGACGATATTGGCGAAGAACCCGGCGAAGCTGCTCTTGGACGCGGTCATGTGGTCAAGACCTGGCCGGGCATTAGTCCAAGTGGCCCAAGGTGGACGACGTCAGGAGGATGTGCGAGAAGAGGGAACCAATATGCAATGTTTGCAAGATCGAGGGCGGGTCCTCGTACCAGCACATCAAGAGGTGGACATCTGACGCTCCGGTTCAGTGGCAGGACCGGCTTCTTGTTCCAGACGTTGAGCTCCATGATAAGAATGCGGTTAATGACAGCATCGATAAGAGACTTGTGATCTACGACATAAGGGAGAGCTTGGGCAAGTTCGCACCCTGCTCAATGGCGCCATCAACAACAAGGTTCATCTACCTGCGCGTGGTGTGAGGCAGTGCGTCCAAAACCCAACCACGTACGCGACCATCGCAAAGTATACAATGTTCAGGAAGAGCATCAACACGATCACTGCTGGAATGGGGTACGACCCCGGGAGCACGAGGGATAAATGGGCGTGGCTATGTCCACCCTCGCGATCAAGTGCACGGTCCAGCCCGAGAAAATGTGCATGACCATGAAGGCATTCTCGAACTCGATGGTGACGGTACCCACGCACGGCAGCCCGCACATCAGGAACATCAAACCTGCAGTAAAGCACAAGGTCACGTACAGGTGCTCAGCTCGCTGCATGCGATCGTAGCCAGGTCGAGCACTACATCGAGCACCTGAAGGAGGTTGTGAGGTTGCTCTTACCGGCAGAGCCTGGCGAACTTGGTCGACATTCCACTGTAGTTGCGGGCCCTGGCACATGGAAGCACGCGCACTCGGCCCACTGCGACAAATAACCTCACGCAGGCTGCTAGTGAGGCCATGGCCATGTCCCAAAACTCGTTCTCGTTGACGTGCCGGGACATCGCCATAGTCACGGCTGAGTCGCATGCCGCGTCCGGACATCGTAGATGTATCCGCCTGGGAGGGTGTGGCGAGGAGCAGCAAGGAGAACCCAAGCTCAGACTTGCACATATCCCCCGGGCTGCTGTTGATACTGCTGCTGCTTGCCACCAACACGACCTCGGAGGGGCCCTCGTCTTAGGCCTGGGACGGGTTCGTTGTCTAGTACTTGCTGACATACGGCTTCATCCACGACCCTAACCACAGTGCTCTCCATGTTTCTCCACCCAATCCACATGTGCGTGTTTTCGATCGAACGGTGGGTCGGTGAAACGGCCCCCGCACTGGGCTTGTCTATGGGGTCGATCGTGCGCCGTCTCGTTTGCGTACTTTCGTCAGAGTGATGAAGTTGAAATCGTGGCGACAGAGCCGTCAATTTTGAGCCATGGCAGGGGCTGCCGGAAGCGACTTTTTGCCGACGACGACGTCGAATTCGCCAGTTTGCTCAGTCCGATGCGACCTCGAGAGGTGGGAAGCGGAGGACCATGTTGAGGAGGGGTTGGAGAGTCGGGATCTCGCGATGCGGGGTCCTGCTTGGCCGAATCGGACTTTGGGCTAATTAGCACCTGTAACTCGATGAACCACATACCTTCGTCCTTTTGGCAATTCCTATAGCTCTGACATCTGCCTGATCATTCCCGACGGCGTATTCGCCGTCGCGAGAAGGCATCCTCAGCCAAGGCATGGTCGTGTTGCGAAATCCGCGAGGAAGAGGAAAAAACTTAGCGTCTCCGATTGGTCAGGGTCAAGATTGGGGTGGGTCACTTACTACCAGTTGCTCCTTACGTAAGAAATCCGACCCTGCGACAAGAATCGGACCCTGCTCGACCCTACAATAAGAATCCGATCCTGCGATGAGAACCTAACCCTGTATTGAAAGATTCGACCTTGTGCAAGAATTCGACCTTGCTTAAAAGAATTCGACCCTATGTGAGAAATTCGATCTTGCTTGGAATTAGCAGTGGCTTGTGGCTGAGCAGTCACCGTGTGGCTTAATAGTTGGCATGTCGCTGGGAGCATGTGGCTAGTGATGTGTGGCCAGGACCTGTGTGGCTCAGTGCCTTCCTCAAAAACTCCCACTGGTGTGGGAGTTTTCAAGGTGCGTCACGTAATCATTACGCAATCAGTACGCACTGACAGCTAGAACATGGCCGATCTCAGAAGCAGCTCAACAGTTCGGGCTCGGTGTGTTTTGCCGTCCGCCTCAAAATGTATTGCCAGATTCAATCGGGCCCTGGCAACGAAGGTAGATGGCTATCTTGATGGACAAGCAAGGAGCGAGCAGCCTTATGCACGGGGCAGTGCGGTGGATAGGCAGTGGAGACGATGCGCTGGAGATGGACGTAAGGTTGGACTCGGCTGATTTCAAAAGTTGAGACCATCTCACCCTGGACAGGGAATGAATGGGTCGATGGATGCAGCTACCCGTTTTTCGACTGCGTGAGTAAATTGGATGCAATTAGGCGTGCTGTCCAGCTAAGGCCGGACCTGCGCAAGGTTAAAGGCATGTGCGACGAACCTGCATATGTAATGCGTCCTAATGATTATCCATTGGGACGCTCTACGGCAGTTCCCAGAGACCGATCGGCCCTGCAGAAGAAGCCCGCCTGCGGGGCCTTTGCGCCGCCCGCCACCCCCGCAAAGGCGGGAATGAGCTGAAGTCGACGCGGGTCCGACTCTGAGGAGCACGTATGGACGACTCCCCTGCGTGCACGCAATCTCCCCTAAACCGAAAGTGCAGACGCATGTCCAGACGAAGGCATGAGCCCTATCTGCAACCTGCGCTAGCACCTTAGCTTGCCTGCTGTCTGATACGAAACCCGTAAGAGCAGGTCCCCGTGGAGAACGCTGTGAAGATGGTATTCAGACGGGCGGCACCAGACTGGAGACGGCGCTGGCGGCATGGGCCACCAGCTCTTTCGCCTGTCATCAAGTGCGTAAGCTGCATGAGCAGCTCGTGGAACACCTATCTCCCCCATGAAGACGGAAGAGCAGACAGGCAAAAACAGCAAGCAGATGGAGCTGGCGGCATGGGCCACCGTTTTTTTCTCGGAGTACAAGCTGCGAGAGCAGCTCGTGGAGCCCCCTTCCTCCCGTGAAGAAGGGAGAGGAGGCAGGCGAACGAGACGGGCTGGTAGCATGGGCTATCGGCTCACAGCCCTTTTGTCCTTCTCGCCCCACGACACCCCCCGACAGCTCCGCGTGGGCGGGCGCTGAGAAGATCATGCGTGAGAACGCAGGCGAAGCAGGAGAGATGAAAAATTAAATTTCGACGCGCGGGCGGATGAGCTTGACTTAAAGGCGATTTCCTATGCTTGAAGAAACACCACACCGCCCGTATGTTCCATCTATAAGAACTGCCTGCGTTGCGGGTCGCCCCCAATAGGTTCGCATCAAATAACTCCAGTGTTCATCAGGCATGCAGCGTCCCTACCTCTGCATGAACATACCCACTCGTTCGCTTTAAGACACCCGCTTATCTGCGTTTGCCCTGTCTGCCTGCCTGCCTGCCTACCTATCTGAGAGCTTCTGCCGATGCTATGGGTTTCGGGCAAAAGTCATTTCACCTGCCCACCGTAAAGAACACTTGATCCATAATCAGCAAGAGCTATCAACATCGCAGATCTGTGTGCTCCTTCACCAAGATGAACGAGGATTAACTGCGCGTAATTGATGACGATGTTAGCTGCGTGCACTACCAACGCGTCTAAATGCGTGCGCTTGACGAGAGTCGATTGCGCGCGCCCGACGATGCCCGCGATAGCTTCATTTGTGCGCGGCGTTGAGGTCCAGCCCAGATAGCAAACCTCTTTGAATTTTCTGCCAGTGTGGGCCCTGCCATCCAGAGGCCGAGTGCCAGCCGGCGCCAGCCTAGAGCCAGGCACACAGACCACTTACAGTAGTACGTGAATCGTCTCTCTGATTGGCCTGCCCTTATGATACCAGCGGTATCCTAAGGCTGGCCAGTCACATCACTGGTATCAGTGAACCAGAACACTAAGGTACCACAAATGCGATTGTCCGCTGCAATTAAAGCTCTCGTCGCAGGTGTGACGACTTTATCAGGCCAGCTGTGAGCGGATGTGAAGTGTGGCGCCCGGCAGCACATTGCCTTAGAAAATCGGAGGCTTGTGACCGGTGTGGCTGGTGCCCACTTGGCAGATACGACAGGTGCCAGCCCAGACCATCTCCCAGCGCGACTGGCATCCTCCTTGCATCGCATCAACACCTCTCGCCTGCCTGCATGCCTGCAGTCCACCATTCACTTCTTCTTCACTGGCAGAATCCACGTCACGATGCCCGCCGCAAACCAGTTCGCCGGTCTCACGCAGGCTCCAGTGTTCATGCACCACGCCGCATGAACCTGCAGAAGCTCGCAGGAGCTCTGGGGAGCTTTCAGTGTCGCCGGCCATGGCCACCACGATTGCCCCTCCTGTTTCGGCAATGGGCAGCACCAGCTCAGAGACATTCGAACGAACGGCGACGATGGCGGTCTAGAGACGGTCGCAGGAGCGGTGACGATAGCGGGAAACGGTTTGCAGAGCGCATTCTGCAAGAGTCGCCTGGTATATCCACGGACTCCCCGGGAGATGCAACAGCGACCCTTTCGTCACCCGCAAGCTCGTCATCTTACGAGCCCATTGCTGGTTCTCCATCGCCACGATGTGCCTCACCAACAACTCCATTGTACGTCGCAACCCCCCTCTTCATCACCCTTTTCATGCTGGCTGACCTCGCCCCAGAAACTCTGTGGCACCCTGCTGTCCTTCTACGAATCCAAGCCCAAGAAGCAGCGCGGCTTCCGCTGGTGCGTTCGCACGCGCGCCACCATCCTCTTCGCCCTTTACGCCGACCGCATCCTCCCCTCCGACACCAACCGCCTCCCGATCCCTCGCCTGCGCGCCGAATGTAATATCCTACAGCACGACCCGGCCTGGGCGTTCGTCCTGCCATACTTTGACAAGCTGGTGCAGCACTATGCAACCAAGTGGGTGAAGGAGCCCGGCAATGGGGCTGTTGTCTCTTGGTGTGCGGTGTCTGGCTGCTACAGGTGGGACGAGCAGCGGACGGCGGGATGGGCACATGGTGGCGTTGATGCTGTCGAAGCTTGGATGCGCCAGGCCCTCGGCAAGACGGACTGGTGGCAAGGAGGTTGGTCGTCCGCGTCGTGGTTGGGAGTGTGAGCTGACACGCGCAGAACAACCCGCCGTCGTCGAGCAGTTTGGCAGCATGTCTTTGCAGGCGCCGGCTAGCCCCGAGAGCGTGTACTTCCCCGGTTTCTTTGTTGCTAGCCGTGATGTTGACCAATCTCGAAAGCTCACACCTTCAGCAGTCGGCCCTCGGTCCACGATCTCAACAGCCCGGCCACCGACCCCGCCCCCGCTCCCGAGACGCCCAACGCGTGGGCAAGTCTCGAGCACGACCCCGCGTTCAACCCGTGGGGCGTCAGCGAGGCGGACGAGGTCCCCGCCAGCAAGCCGGTCGCGGAGCCCCTTCCATCCGTCGACCTGACGCCCGCTGGTCCAATGCCGTCTCCCCAGCCCGCCCCGGCGGCAAATCTCGCTGAAACCGGCACCGTTGTCTCTGCGCCGGCCAGCACCGTGTTCACCCCGCCTCAGACGCCTCGCACGCCTCGCAGGGGCAGCGTTGTGGGCAACAGCACCGTTGTGTCCTCGCCCTTCAGCTCCGCCGGCACCAACACCGTCATCTCCTCGCCGGCATCGACCGCGTTCACCCCGCCGCAAAGAATCCAGACGCCCCACACCATGCCCACCAGCACCATCATCTCCTCGCCGCCGACCACCGTTTTCATTTCCCCGCGACGACCCCACGCGCCTCGCACCGCCGCCAACAGCACTGTGGTCTCTTCCCCGTTCGGCACCACGGTCGTCTCCTCGCGACGTTCGACCGTGGTCTCTCGTCGACCGTCTAACGAGTATCGCCAACCCAGCGAGGCGTTCACGCGGGCGCTCGAGATGCACCGCGCGGCGCAGCGTATGATGGTCGAGGCGGAGATGGCCATGAGGGAGCTTGGGTTGTTTGGGTATGTTGGATACGTTCAGTAGCGAGGGGATGCTAGTCTACATGGTCGTTTCAATACATCGTTTGCCCGCTAAGTCTCCCACGCACCCTGTGCAAGGTTTGTATGTCCCAATGTTGAACAATCTAACTCACAGCTTCCACCACGCCTTCCTCCCCCTCTCCCTCTCTTCCCTGTCCCTCTCATCCCTCTCCCTCCTCCTCCTCGGTCTCCGCTCCTCCACCTCCCTCGCCTCTTCCTCCCCACCCTCACCATCTCTCAGCCTCTGCCTCTCCCTCGACCCCACCGCCTCCAGCTCATAGTCCAGCACCGCAAGCGCATCCTTCACCCGCCCAAGCAACACCTCGAACCCCTCAAACGCACATCCCCCACGTGTCCCCTTCTTCGCCTCCGCGCGTATCTCGTGTAGCGTCGCGTTGAACTCGTACACCCTTCCCGCCGCGTCCTCCAGCATCCTTGTCGCGGACTCGAGCGTGGTCAGGAGGGCGTCGCGGCGCGGGAGGAGGGGGGTGAAGAGGCGGTCGTATGCGTAGAAGACGTCTTCGGCGGGGCTGTGTGGTGTGTCACGGAGTCAACGCGGTCCTCAAGACCTGGGTGTTCAGGGACTGCAGTCGACTCACAAGGTATTCGGGTCCAAGCTGCCAACGGCGAGTTTGAACGCGCCCAGCACATCCCCTTCCATTCCCCTCGCCTGCCTTAGCGACTCCAGGGCCGATTGCAAGGGCACGGCGAGGGCGTTGTGGTCGTCCCACCAGTTGGGCAGCTGTGCCGTCACACCGCGGAAGATGCCCTCGGCCGTGCTGTTCCACACACCCTCGCCACCACCTCCGTTCCCATGCCGCTGTTCCTGTTCCTGTTCCTGTTGCTCCTGCGCCTGCGTGTCGATCCCCCACGCCATGAGAAGCACCGTATCCCTCAACGCACTCACCAAATTTCCCGGGCCAGCGCGCGCGCGGATGCCTACCAGCACGCGCGCGAGGTGCACACTCGTATCGTCCAGCAGATCGACAATATCATGACATACGTCCGCGGGGATGGCGTGGGCGCGTCCGAGGGTGCACAGCTCGGTGAACTCGCGTTGCACGGCGGGGAGAGGTGTGGCGGGGGTGCTGGTGTCGAGGAGGCGGACGAGGCGGGCATAGGGGTGGACGAGGGTGGTGAGGTTGCGGAGCGTGATCGGCCGTGGGCGCGGCGGTGGCAGTGGTGTGTTTTTGATGGATCGGAGGTCGGAGGAGCTCAGGACGGCGGCAAGGATGAAGGCTCCGGCGATGAAGCATGCGATGATCAGGGGGACGAGCCAGCGCCGGGCAGAGGGGTATGACGGGACGGCGATGGGGTCGTAGTCGATGACGGTCAGGTTATCGTGGTGGTGTTCGGAGTCCGGGTTGGAGGAGGAATCAGAAGAAGAGGTGTCATCGTCGAGAAGCACCTCGCTGCGGTTGCTGAAGTGGATGCGCAGGCGCCGGCGGGTGCGCCAGGAGGCGTGGAAGCAGAGGGAGAGTATCTGGCGGTTGAAGGGCGGCGGGAGGGCGAGGGGGAGGTTGAGCTGGATGGCCTGGCCGGTTTGGTCGTCTTCGTTTTCGGTCTTGTTGTTGTCGCTGTCGGCTTCCGTCTTGTTGTTGGCGGTGATGCTACTCTTGCGGCGCCGTCTTTGTGGCGTGGTTTGCAGACCAGGCGGAGGGCTGTCCGACGGGCGGCGGCTGGACTTGCTGCGCGTGACGGCCGGCATTGCATCGCTTCATCAAGGAAGAACGCAGGAACTCGATGGGAACCTACACGAGGAGGGCGGCTTATTCGTAGCCCCTGACCAAGGCTAGAGCGGCTGTCATTCCATTTCAACACGATGCAAACGGCGACGGGACAAACACACAAATTGAGGCAATCAACACATGCCACAAACACCTCGGGAAAGCAAACAATAGCATTCAGGACTGCATAACTCTCGAAGACGCGCACAAATCTCGACATACACGGCAACGAGTCCGTAAACATATGATCCAATCAATTGACCTAACACGACAATCTACTCTTTATTGTTCTTGGCGGTGTCCGCGTTGGCCTCCCGCTCCATCATCGTGTGGCGATGCCAGTGCAGCACCTTGACGCGCACCTCGCAGTCGACCGCCTCGAAGAGGTGGCTCTTTTGCTCTTGCAGGACGCGGTCCAGCTCGGCGTCGATGTCCTGCAGCGAAGCGAACGGGGCATACAATGGCAGTGGCAGTGGTTGGTGTTGGTGCTGGTGATCCTGGTATTGCTCGAGGACTGACGCCGCATCATGTTCTGGCTGTGGCTGGGCTTGTGGCTGCTGTGGCTCAGCAAGTGGGACCGAGGGGCGTGGCTGATACTGGAAGCCCTGTGGCTGGCGCTGCTGTGGCTGCGACTGCTGCTACTGCAGCTGCTGCAGCTGCACCGTCTTGGTGCCCCGCCACGAATCAAGGTACCGCGGGTCGCGCATCGCCGCTTCCACCGTCTGCCGGTCCTGCGCCGACTGCAAGCCCGGCGCTTTGCGAACGAGCTGGCCGATGTTGGTGAGGCCGGAGCGCATGATGCGCGAGGACAGGACGGAGCGTCTGTCGTCATCGTCATCAGCATTGTTGGCGTTGATGGCGGTGTTGTTGGCGGTGTTGTTGGCGGCGTTGGCGTTGGCGTTGGTGGTGCTGAGGTTGTTGTTGTTCATGTTGGTGGCCCAGTTGGTGTAGGCTTTGATATTGGCACCCTTGCGAGCAGCTGTGGCCTGGTTCTTCTTGGCATCGAGCGCTAGATATTCCTTGTCTCTCTCACTCAACTCGCGCTTGTTCTCGAGGTACTCGGCCATCTCGCGCGACGTGATGGAGTCTGAATCTGGAATGGTGACGGTGGAGGTGAGTCTGTGTAGACAGACTTCTGCAAAAAGACGGAATAGATGCAGAAACGCAGCACATCGTATTTTCAGCCTCCTGCACCTTTATGCTGCTTTTCAGACCGTACATCTTCCCATCCAATCTCACTCTCCGAGACAAGAACCACTCACAAGACACCTAACAAAGAAGCCCACAGATCCCGTCCCGTCACGCGTCTCCCAGATCCCTCCTGTCACCTCAAGCTGCATCACGCACCACCCCTCCAAGCAGCCGCTCCCAAATCGCACCCATCGGCGGCGCCTTCGCCTCGCCCACCTCCCGGATTCCCATCTCCCGCACCGCGGCACGGTCCAGCGCGCCCTCTAGCACCTGCAGCTCCTCCAAGCACCGGTCGCGCATCGCCTCCGCCTCCGCCCGCTCTTCTGCGCCGGCGTGCGCGATGCCATGCTCGAGGAAGTCGAGGTGCACCTTGAAATCGAACAAGTTGCCGGCTGCTTCGAGCATAAGGTTGCGGAGTTCGGCGAATGAGAGGGCGTCGAACTCGGCGGCAAGGGCGTCAAGCTCCGCGGCAGCGTCATCCTGCTCCTCCTCCTCTTCCTCCTCTGCGACGGGAGGCAGCTGCGCGCGGTGCGCAACTCGCGATCGGATCGGGGTAGGCGGTGGGGTGAGGATGAAAACATTCGAGACCGAGTCCTCCGGGCGCACTGTGCCTCTCTCATCCTCATCCTCATCATCTCCATTCTCACTCTCACTCGCACTCGCACTCGCACTCTTACTCTCACTCTCATTCTCAACCTCTTTCTCATCCAGCGCCAACAACCGCTCCGCATCCTCCTTTGCAAAACTGACCCCATCCCACTCCTCCTTCACAAACGCCTTCGCCCACTCCTCATACACCACCTCGCCGTCCTCATCGTACCGCCACACCCCCGCCTTCCCCAGCTCCCTGAATCTTCCCTGCAGTGCGTCCTTCATCCGCGGCACCATGAGCCGGTCGAACTCGGCGCTCCACCGCTTGGCGCCCGGGCCGGGGCGCACGATGTGCATCGCCGCTTCAACCTCGTCCATGTGCCGCGTGTGGCAGCTGCGCAGGTTGAGGGAGTGGCGGATGATGTGCTGGTTCATCGCGCGCGCGCAGCGCGGGCCCCAGACGTGCCGCGTGTTGGAGGCTTTGAGGTTCCTCAGGGGTCGGCCGCATACTTGCTGGAGGGCGTTAGCTGACTGGCAGTGAGAAAGGGAAGGGGGGAGTACGGTTTCGGAGTTGGATTGGCACATGACGGGCGGATGAAGCCGAGATTAGATGAGACCGAGATTGAATGATTGAATACGGAAATGACTGAGGTGGTGATCACCGACAGCCGAAATCTGAGATCTGGTGGTGATGATGGCAAGTTACAAACACACAAACGGCAATCTACTTTCCACCAGCCTCTCTGGCCTTCTTGCGCTCTTCCCGCGCCACCCACGCCCGGAACCGCTCCATCTCCTCCTCCGTGAAACCACCTCCAATGACAGGGTTGTTGCCGCCCTGGGGGGAGACGCTGCGGCTGCGGCCCCGGCCGTTTGCGCGGTTGCACTCCCGACCGCCTGGGCCGAACATGTGGGGGCTGGTGCTGAATAAAGCCGCGGGGGTGTCTTGGGTCTCGCCAAAGTCTGGAAATGCGCCTGGCACAGTCGCAGTGTTTCCAACACTAGGGAATGCGCCGGGCACAGGAGCAGTCTGTCCAAGGGAAGGAAATGGGTTTGATGAAGTGTATCTGCCGCCTGCTGGTGAAGAGTTGGTGGTATCTCTGCGCGTCTCTCCAACCCGAGGAAACGGGTCGAAAGTGACGGTGTCTTGGACGGTCGGACCAGGGCCAGGATTCAAAGGGTGAGCTGTGTCTCTGCCTGTGACTCCCAAGCGAGGGGACAGGTGGGCGACAGTGGCTGCCGTCTCTCCCACGGGGAGATATAGGTCAGTTGTCGCAATTTCTCTGCCCGGTGTCAAAGGTTTCGAAGCACCTCTGCCACCGCCTGCCATCAAAGGCCTAGCGCCCGGCAGCAGGGTAGTAGACACGGGTAGCCGCGAGCCACCACCCACCAATGCCATGGCAGGCGTCTGCTGCGTTTGCGTCTGGATGTGGCGCGGGCGACGGGGAGCAGGGGGCGCCGGCTTGACGGGCGTCGTTTGCGGGGCAACGGTGCCCATGCCGCTCAGATTCAGGACTGAGCCCAAGCCGCTGAGGCTCAGCAGGTCTGCGGCAGCCTGGGCTGCCTCATTGTCAGATTGCTGTGGTCCTGGAGCGGGTTCCGCCGGCGGCTGTTCCTGATCCTGTCATATGTCGGTGTTGTCTTTGTGAAGGTGAGAGGGAACTAACCTCTGCGGCTGCGACATCCTTCTCACCCGCCTTATCCTCCTTCTCCTCCTCCACAATGGCGAGACATCCCTGTTCAACATTAGCATTCTGTCTTTCACGGAAAAAGGGGGAAACGAACCTCCGTAGCTTCTTTCCACGGCCTACATGTCACAAACCCCCGCAGGCTCTTCACGCTCTCCGCCCACTGCGCAGGCCACCGCTCCCCGTCCTCCTCCTCATCCGCGGCAGGGTCGTACAGCGGTTGCAGGAAACGCGCGCGGCGCACGTGCTCGTTGGTGATGGTGTCGGCATGCGGCTGAGCCGGGTCCGCGGCCGCGTAGCGCAGGAGCTGTCGCGCGCGCAGGCTGTAGTCGGTGGCCATCCTCCTGTTTCGTTTCGATGTGACGAGTTGATTGACCCGGAAGGTGCTGCGAAGGGGAGCGTCGGCGGGCCAGTCTGTTTGGGGGTCGTGGTCGTGGTACTCGGTGAGGTGGACGGGGGTGTTGGGCGTGAGCAAGTGGCGGCCCATCGATGGTAGAGCAAAGATTTGCTGATATGGGGGTGAGAAGTGAGGGTTGGAAGGGGGGATGATATATCCTCTTGGTTTTCTGTTCTTGTTTTGCCGGTCTGGATGAGGCTGACGAGAAAGCCTTGACCATATCTGAAATGTGACGAGGCTTCTTCGGGTCGCATGCTGTTTCGGCCCGTGTCTCGTGTCTTCTTTGTCCATCGCCAACCATCGAGCAACCCGCAGCTCAAGTACAAATGCGCGCATCACTCCCTCTGTCATGCCGCGTCTCCAGTCTGCATCACCACAATGCTCCCCCACGGCATCCCCTTCAACATCTTCGTCGCCGTCTGCGTCCTCTTTTCACTCTACCAAGGCTGGACCTGGTGCTCGACACCGCCCCCCGCCCTCGTGATTGAGATCAGGAAGCCCGCTTCAACACAGACTGTCACCAAATGTAAGACACTTCCCCCCCTCTGTTGCCCCTTTCGAGGCAACCACAGCTAACCATCCAAAAGCAAGCGAAACCGTCACGCGAATCTGCCGCGCCTACGCCGCAATCCTCTTCGCAGTGCCCACGAACCGCCCGCCCTCGCTGTACGAATACCTCCACATCGCCGCCGCCTGCGCCCCGTCCCCGGCGCGCTCCAAGTCTTCCTCCGCCCGGCGCTGCTCCACACACCAGATTTATCTGGCTGTCGAGGGCACGTTGATTGAGTACTTTCCTCACGGGGGTTTCTTCTCCAACTCCAACTCCAACTCCAATCCCAATAAGAACAATCGCAATACAAACGATAACAACATAATCCACAACAACAACACCGTCGTGACTACGCTTGTCACAGCCATCCTCTTTGACGAGGACACGCGCACCATGTACGACCACCTCTTCGAGCCTTCACTCTCTGGCGGCGCGAGCGATCGGATTGCGTTTCTCCAGGAGAAGTGCGGCGAGGCGTGGCGGTAGCTTGCTTACTTGCTGCTGAAAAGATGATGACGGAGGAGGAGCTTGCGACGCACAAGGCGGGCAAGGAGAGACTCCGGGCGGAGATTCGCGCGCAGAGGGCTGCGAAGGAGGCGAAGGAGGCGAAGGAGAAGCAAGTGTCGGATGCCTCTGATGTTCCCCCGCAAGAGTCTGTGTCAAAGTCTGGCGAGAAGACACAAGTCCGAAGCTCCATCTCCACCACCACGTCCTCCACCATCAACACCACTATCACCAACGCCATCTTCACCTTCATCGCCACAATCCTCTCATGGTTCTGGTCGTGGTTCAGCTGGCTCCTCACCTTCCGCATCGTCTACATTCCCTTTGGACTGTTCTACTTCTTCACCCCCGCCCTCAACACTCTCCACGCCACCCTCTGCACCACCATCCAAACCCTCCAGACCGACACCCACGACGTATCCATCGCCTCCGCCGCGTCCAAATTCGCCCTCAAGAACCTCTGCCCGTCCCAAGCCTCCGAGGAGCCTCCGTCCTACCCCATCGCGCCCGCGCCTCCCGTTCCACGCTACGGCGACGCCCTCCCGAACCTCGCCGCCTGGGCCTCCCATGCAACAGACTTCACCCCACTCCCGCCGTCCGCCGCCGCGCACCTCACGGCTTTTGAGGGTGCCGTCCGCACCGCCCTGGGCGCTGTGTCGTCGAACCAGCGGGCGGCCCGGAACATCGCGAGGGAAAAGAGCGCGGGGAAGGTGAGGTGGTTCCACGTCGGCAAACTCAACACACCCGCCTCGGCTGCCCGCGCGCGGATCGGCAGACTGAAGATTGTGTTTGACGGCGCGCTGCGCGCCTTCAGAGACCTCGTAGAGCAGCTGGAGCCGGGTAAGGTGGAGGAGACGTTCGGGCCGGTGGAGGCGACGTGCGGGTGGAAGAAGGCGCTGGGGAAGAAGGAGAAGGCGCTGCGCGGGGTGGGGGATGGAGATGCAGACACGAGGACCGGGGAGGTGTTGGCTGTGGTGGAGGCGCAGGGGGCCGTGGCGGGGATCGCGTGCGAGGCAGCCGGAGCCGAGATGAAGCAATTGAGAGAGTTGTGGGGACGGTTGAACAGGGGTGTTGTGCCCGGGTTGGTCGAGCTGGCGAGGGTGGTGCGCGGCGTGGAAGAGGAGGCGCGGGAGAAGGGCGGCTGGGCGACGGGCGCGGATGTCATGAGGTGGGAGGAGGAGCTGAAGGAGCTGGCGGTGGAGTTTGAGAGGGTTGTGAAGAAGGCGTGGGATGGCTGGAATGGGGAGTAATGGTGTTTCGTTCGTCTTGGATTAGATCATTGGTAGAGGAGTTGGTCTTTGGATATTGCCGTGTGGAAATCTGCTTATGTAATGTGGCTTAAGTCGTGTGTTGAAACGGTAATGCAAATACGCCACCAACTCAAAACCAACGTCTGACTTGGATGATATCGCGAAGCACTTGCATCAGCTTCATGGATCGAGATTTGCGCACTTGTCGAGAAAGAGGTCGAGTCTGGCATTTCGGGAGGCTGCATACATCCCAGGCTACAAACTGAGCTTCCGGCGTACGGCGTTGCTCCGTTGTGTCGATAGCCGGCGACATCATCATGCGTGGGAGCGAGGGAGCGCCGTCGCATCGCAATCAAGAATAATAATTTGAGCGAGAACGGCAGGATAAATAGGCCAAGCTGGCAACTCGGTAGAAATAAGCGGAATATTGGAGAAGAAGAATGGGTCTTGCATCTGGGTTGATGGATTTGATGTTGCAGTCGCGGCGTGTTAGTGTGACGTGACGCGGCCTTTAGGGGTGCCCTTTGAGCTTGACGGCTGCCCGGGCGGCTACAAGCTGCAGCAGTGGCGGGTGGTTGGCGCCCTCAGTGGCCACATGCCGATTTCAGCTTTGGAATCTGCAGGTGGTCGCTGAAAGTTCAGTGGGGAGACAGAACCTGGAAGTCACCTCACATGTGCATGGGCCAATCAGTGGCATGGATTGGTAGCCAAAAATGCGCTACCGACAGGCATGCTGCGTAGCTACAGTGCACATACCCACTGAAAGGTACGTATCGCTACAGGTACGTACCTACATGGTGGAAGCCGCTAAAGACGAGTTGCTCTCAAATGAGTGAATTCCCTCTGCCACTAGTCAATCAACAACGTTTTCGAATCTGCCATCGACGAGGAACCCGCATCCACAATAGAGTGCACATACACTCGCTAGCCCTTCTCGTCTCCCTTACCATACCTACAAGTACTGTTCGTTCCAGTGTCACCCTGGAAAGTCATACCCTTCTGACTCCGAGAGACCAACGAGCTGCAACAAACGCCCGTTGTTCCACACTGCTATCATAACATCCCAGTCTTCTAACCGTTTCTCTTCATGAATCAAATTGCATATGAGGTAGCAGTCAACTCAGAGTTACCTTTGTGGCCAAATCAGCCGACTCAGTTATGTTGCAAGCGGGTGCCTGACGAGTTGTGCCCCCTTGACTATGTCTCTGCACCTTGGTGATTGACATGATGCCGTTGACGACATCGGCCTTGATGCTCATCGGCTGGCTCGCCCGGATGGACGTGTGAAACCCGTGATCTCAACGTCGCAGCCCGCCTGACAAGCCTCGGCCTGAATCTGGGCGTTGCGGTCGTTGTCCCGTCTTGTTGGCACCGGAATCCGTATCGGCAGGTTGCTCATCAGCTTTCCTGCGCGCAGGTCATACTACTCGCTGGATTCTGCCTCTTTTTCGTTGTGAGTATTTTTTCACAGGTAGTTACCATAGCCTCCGAATTAGGCGATCGCGGGCTGGCAAAATGGAAGTTTCAGGGTGGCAGGTTGGGCCGATGACAGAAGACAGGGCTTTCTGAAGGCGCACTTAACGAAGAGCAGGCGGTGGTTTGGAAGGGAAGGCGGGGGGTGGGGGGGAGGCGTGACCTGAAAGTCCGGACGATCGGGAAGTTGTTGCTGGCCAGCACTTGGGGCAGGTCACTTCCCGCTGGACCATCATTGAAAGTATGGACATAAGCTTGAGGCAAGGAGGAAGGCGGACACTGAGGGAGGCCTCCGTAGGGATCAATGAAGCAAAGTCGTTCCAACGGTGCCCTGAGAAACACCAACATTTCCATGAACTTTGGGATCATGTTCGCTGTGATGGCGCGTCTAGCTGTGAAGACATCCTCACGCTCTAGCCCGGCGTTTGATTGCACTTTCCTTGAGTATGAGTTCGTGGGCGGCTGGAGCGAACCCTTTTTACGCGAGGTCGACAGCGACTTTCGGTGTGGATGATGTGCCTCTCAAGGTCGGACAGCAAGGCAGCATCGATGCTGAGGAGGCTTGTGAGCTTGCGCTGGGGACTAGGCCTTGGTTGAAACGAGGTTCCAAGGTTCATAAGCTAAGGCGAGAACGGCACGCATCATGCATGCCTCTTGAATCAGCGGTCCGGTTGAAGGCACTGCCGTTGAGATGACCGGCAGATCAGGGTCAGTTGGACTTGTGCATTAATTTTATACTTGGACTTGTACAGGTGCAGCTGTGTTGTACTTGCTGTTTCTGAGTGAGACTGGCTGGTTCTCAAAAGGCAGGCAGGCATTTCTGTACCTGCCCAGCCAAGCCATGAGGTCGCAGCTCTTCAGGTCCTCTCTGCCGTTTCATGCTCTTGCCTAACAAGCTCCAAGTCCTGGGCCACCGGTCGCATGGTCCTTTGGCTTTCCTTCTCCCCTCTGCCAAGATCTCTCGCCGCTTAAATAAAACGGTGCAGTCCATCAGACTTCATTCGTCCATCCATCCCAACCAGACGACATCCTCCCAGTCCCCTCGACTACTACGCACCGTCAATCTCGTTAACAACCCTAAGGACTGACGACATGGTGGTATTTTGCACCTTTCCAGACCTTTGAGTTCCATTTCTCTGACCCATCTCTCGTGCAGATGCCCAAACTCAGAACCAACCCCTCCAGACCCCTCGACACAAGCAATGCATGACGAATCAGCCCCCGTTCGGACTCAACTCCTGCGGACGAGCTTCGCGATGTTCCCCTGACAAAGAGGCGGAAGAAACAGACCCATGGGGGTCCGGTGAAACAGAAAGAGGGATGGCTGCTGGTAGCCTCAAAGCCGCCCTCAAACGGAGGAAGAAGAAAGATTCAGATGCGTCAGAAGGCGACGAGACTGTTGCAATTCCAGTGCAACGGTTTACGACGAAGAAGACTCAAGGTGAAGGCGACGAGAACAGAAAACCTATGCCTGCGATTCCTGCGGTCTTCCTGAACAGGTTTGTGCCGTTGCTGATCTCGGTGTTCCTGGACGCTGACCAGCGATTCAGATGCGGCTCCTGGGGAGCAGCTTGCTCGTCTCAACAGCCTGATGAGGATTGAAGGACTAGCATTTGAGAATAGCGGAAGACTGCGGATGTGGACGAGCTTAAGGTGGCTGGCGTTGAGTGTTCGGGGAGATGGATGGAATTGGTCCGCTTACATGAGGAGGAAGTCATTGCTTTGGTGCCTAATTATTCAATCCACGATGCGTATGATCATACTGCCTGGCGCGAAAACTCCAAAAAAGAAGATGAATCGAGACGGGAATTCTGCTTCTTCAACCTTACCAAAGCCACCACTGTGCAAGCTGCGGGTGCATCGTGCGAAGCAGAAGTGTGCGGTGACCTGTTAGTCACGACATCATTCCATTCTGGGCACAATCGCGGGGGATGAAGATGCACATTCGTGACTTTTCTTCAACGCGCTGCAACTTACGGGTGGGTGACGATGGGTGCGGGTGGCAGTGGAGAGAAGTGCTGACGAAAAATCGGCAGGAGAAATTGTGCCAGCTGCAACATTTGAATTTTGTGCAGCACCTTCCGAGTGATTTGTGTCTTTTCGTGACTGGCCCGCCCGCTTTCCCTCTTCGCACTTTCCCAGGCGGGCTGGGAAGGTGCTGCCTTCAAGTGTTGTCTGTTTTCCCTACTTCCTCCGTGGGTCGTTGTCTCTTGCTTCCACGTCGATGCCTTGACCCTCTCCTTCTTTCCTTCTAACTTTCTTTTCATACTTTCGGCAGGTTACCGCCCGCGAGCACATCTTTATGACTGCCGCATGACTCTGCCGGGGAAATACGTGAGAGCCAGGATGGTCCTTTCTCTGTTGGAGTTTTCTACCCTTCCACGTCGCTTTCCCTCACCCCCCTCGCTCGAGTATTCTTACCTTGCAAAACCAAATCCTCTCGCCTGAACGACCATTTCCAACATACCCTCGCCGTGTCTCGGTTCCCTCTTCTCGTCAAACAAGCATCGATCTCAACTCCAGTGCATCATCTCGCCTCTCAGCTGTTCATTTCGAGGCGGCTCTTTGCACGAAGTCCGCACCGCAGAATTCTCCATCCTTCCGGATGTCGCCGTTGGAACAAGTCCCTTCCCGATCCTCGACCAACCTCTCCAACGTTGGTGTTTCCAAACCCCAACCTTTCTGGAAGTCGATTCCGCTCTACCTAGATCAGTCCTCTTCCTACGTCTGGCGCTGGATCTGGGTGCGTCCTCTCGCTCCGCATATGGGAAACACTCTAACCTTGACGCAGGAAGGACAGCCTCGTTGTCACGCTACGAACGGGTGTCGAGGTCTGTTCCAGCCCTTCAACATCGATCTGGAAGTTTGGGACTGAACCATCGCATGCCTAAAATGAGTGGATCATCATGGCGTGGCACCGCGACACTCAAGTGTCGAGTACCTGGTTCAGCAATCTACGAACATGCACGCACCGCTCTGAAGGATCGACTCACGGGTGTACGTATCAAATCATGAACGTTCTTCATGGTCATCTAGACTGACGCTATTCCAGATCATTCGTGACTATATCACATAGGTCGAAGCGTTTTGCTAGCCGGGCAGTGTCAGTTGGCTATCCGGGCAATGTTGAGTACCGCGGGGCCAAGACGATCACCATCTTTGACCAGTGTACGTGTCAAACCACGAACGTTCTGCATGGGTAGCTTGACTGACGTAGTGCCAGATCACCGGTGGCTATTATATCACATACGTGGAACACCGCGGTGCGAAGACCATCACCATTCACGACGTGAGTTCCTCCCACCTTTGACCTCCGCCTGCGGTTCTCGCCAGACCACCACCCCTCCGAGGGCCAACTGCCAACTGGAATCTCACGCTGAAACGGCTCCAGGCCATTCACTCCCTTCGTCGCCTCGGGGCACCAATCTACGGCTTCGATCCCGAGACCTACCATGCTACCAAGAAGTCCCAAGAAGGCTAAATTGTCCATTCCTGGCCCACTGCGTTCTTCAGCACGCCGAAATAGTTTGTCGAGGTGCTGGAATGAGGACGGGAGCTGCGCACTACACGTCGCACTTTACGACAAGTGTGAGAGGGCATTGCTAATGTATCAAAATGGTTTAGTCTCAGAAGTTTGAAGCCAGGTGTGAACAGAATCAATGAATCAGAATTGCAACACACCCATGGATCACCGATGCCTTTTTAACCAGTGACTGCCAGGTCTGACGAAACGCAGCCGGCGCTCTGGCAAGTCCTCAGATGCCGGCTCATGGAGTTGAGGCTATCGTTGAGCAGCGGCACCGCGTTGGCTCAATTTGCGTGGTATCGGCGCTCGTTTCGGACAGGGATGCGTGGGAGAGGACCAGCGTGCATGGCTAGCTGCAACTCCCTTGGCCCCGCGATGCGACGTGAATGCTGGCTGTTCCGTGATGGGCTCCGTGATGATGTCTGCTCGCGAAAAAGTTTCCCCCCTGACACCGACCGAAATGAATGTGCCACATTGCACAACAGATGTAGAAGCATGCCTGCAAGAAATGATCTCAGAAATGACTGGAAATTCAGCCTGCCTTGATGACGATTGGCACGCTTTGGTCCTTGGCAACACGGCGTGAAATCGGTCTTGACTCGATCCGCCCGTTTGCCCGGCCAAAGCAACCGGAGATCCCACAACACAAGCAAGTAAGCAACATTATTTTGTTTTTAATATTACACAGAAAAAGTCCTTGTCCACTAACTCATTTCCGCTCTCGCATCTTTGCATGTGGGTTACTCTCGCAATCTATTTCTTTGCGTCGGGCTTTTTCCCTGTCTGTACGGGTTGTTGACCATGAGTTATTCCAGTCTATGTTGTTTTCGAGCAGAATTACTGCTTATGATGATGACGTCATCTGCATCGGGGAAACCCCCTCGTGAGGGTTGTGGTGGGCTTGCTTTTAGTGCACTGTACCGCCAAGGTCAGCCTCATACAGCCCGAGTAGAAGTGACGGACGCTGCTTGTGGCATGAAACTGTGCATGCTTAGGCTCACCTTGATCTCGTTTGATGCAGGTGAAACAGGCAAGCGGTTGGATGCAAGAGACGTGCGATATGGTCTTCTTCATCTTGAGCATGCCGGCGGAATCAGGCGGAGTCATGTCATCTCTGTGCCCGTCATCAGGCATCTAGGACTAAGGTGTGTTGGAGCGAAGCTTAGAGATCTTAGCATTAGGAAGCCGAACAAAGACGGTCGGGGTGTTGGAGGAAAGATGATGGCAATAAGTTTCAGGCCGCCTGTGCCATTCCATTCATTACAGCAAGCCTTGATGGGTAGTTTGTGCACGGCGACCGACAGCGGCGAAAGAAATCTCAATCCAAACAAGGGGTGAGACCAAGGCTGCTTTGGACACAGTATCGTGCAACCTCACCAACCTTGTTGTCAAGATCATGAACAAAGAATAAGCGCTAAACATGATATTAGCTGGGTAAAGTGGCTTGGGGATATGGGCGCTTCAGAAGTGGCTTTCGCTCTGGTGCTGAGAGCATTCATTCACCGTTTGTCCCTCGTCATTCTGTTTCCAAATCGCTACAAACAAAGCAGGTCACCTCACTTTTCAGAGACAAGCAAGCTACTGTGGTGCAGCATATTGCGCAGCATCGCGCATGAAGTGAGCTAACTCAGCTGAGCTTTGCCTGAGCCTGAAAAAGCTCTATGATTGCCAGAAACTGACTGTTTTGCTCCCTGTAGTGCGTTAATGCCATGAAGTACCTGATAATACGCGTTTGAGGTGCGAAGGTAATTTCGTGCGGGCCCATTGCTACCGGTCACAGCATGCGTGTTCAGACCGTTTCAAACACCACAGCGAGAAACGGTAAATGTAGAAAAGAACGACAGCCGGCCGTCAGTATGATGCATCTTTTGTAGCACAAACCCTTATGCCACCAAAAAAAGACTCAAGACCGCGAAGGAAGGCTCAAATTCATCGACCACCGCTTCAGTAGCACAGGACAAGTTGAAAATCCCAGTGGAAGAGCAGCCAAGATGTCATGGGCGTGGGGGCTGGGAGGCAAGGGGGGAATCACCTCCAGTCTCGACGAGCTGAATCATCAGAGCTTCGAGGAGACACAGCCTCGAGATAAACTCCTTCAGCCGCACTGCCACAACGTCACTGGCCCGCAATAAGTGTCTGAGAGATGCGGGATGCTTCTGAGGATGGCACTTGCTACAGGTTTGGAGCGGAAGCACGACGTTCGCAATGCCCTTCGCCGAGAAGAAGGTGTTGAAGGACGAATCTGATTAGGAGTCTCAAATCGGGACTAGTCGAATGCAAGCCACTTTGAATCACGATCCATGAAGTCAAGATGAGTTCTGTGAGCTTTAAAATGACTTCATCTACGGCTGCTTTGCGATTTCTTCTGTCTCTACCTCTGCCTTTTCTTGTTTCGGATGAAGACTTTCCTCTCCCGGATGACGCCCATTTGGGGCAGCGCATAAGAACGACATCCACTATGGAGTGATACACGAGTACGGAAGGACCGAAAATGGATACTGAGACCTTGAAATGGACTTTTCGAAGTTTTACGCGTACTTTGCGCACCCCTCTGGTCCTCTAGATCGTAAGGTCTCCGATGGATGAGTCCCTGCAACACAGCCTCGCTATTCGGGGAGCTTACCAAGCCGTTTGGTGCATGCTTCTAAGTCTGTTAATTAGTAAATTCTGATGTCAGCCCCCTTGCACGCTGGTGCTGGCCGCTTGTCACTTGTCTTCGTAGGTGTCTATCAAGAGTGGCCTTTGTTGCTCCATTTTGGTGGCAGGTGCCGATTTTTCAGCACGTGGCCAGGCCGCGCATCTCAATGGCGGAAGAGGGAGCGCAGCGGAAGGGGCTGCAACTGCCAATGCTGCGAAAGCCTGTGGCTTGTTGGTACGTTCCGATTTTGCTCTTGAAGTTGGGACATGCAGGTCAAGCAGTCAGAAAGCCAACGTAGTTGGCACTTTGTGGTGGGCGACAGGCCCTGTGGTCGTGCGTCGGTACGTACCTTATCAGACGCTCGCAGGTTCGGAGAATTTCTTCGGGCCGGACCGATCGTAGATCAGATCAGATGGCACCATCCGAGTCTGGTTAGCGCGACCTTCGGAGCGACCTCGTTTTTTGTCGTTTGCTTTTGACGGCGTTTGCCTTTGGATTGAAAGATTGCGACCTACACCGACGACGTCCGCTTCGGTGGTTTCCGGCTTTCCGGAACGAGCTGCTGATTTTTGAAGCCGCATTTCAAATTCAATCTTTCGAAAGTCCCAAAAGCGCGCGCGCCTTGCATCATGTCCAACAACGCCAATAGACCCGCCGAAGGCCAAGGCCGTGAGGCTGACGACGATAATGATGACGTCCGTATCATCAGTTGGCGGCGATTGCCCTCTTCCAGTGCCAACCAAGCTGCAGACGCCCGACAGACTGATACGGAGGACGAGGTAGAGTTCCTTTCTTCACGCGCCATTCGGCCCAGTCCGGGACCCAGCAGCCTTTATACTCTGTCCCACTCAGGAATGTCCCGTGCCATGGCGGGTGGCGGATGCCTCTGCAGCAGCTCTGTCGAGAAGATGTATCTTTTTACCGAGTGTTTCCATGTGAGCAAGACCTCATTCTCGCCACGTACCAATGCAATGCTGACCGTTGGCTAACTGACAGATGGCATGTGGGGCCTGCGCCCGGGGCGCCAAGTGCTGCCATAAAAACCAGCGATGCATCATGGTTTACCCGCCTCAGTCTCCAGAATGTCCGCTTTGCGAGGAAGAGCCGGCGCTGCACCTTTGTGTTTTCGAGTGCGGTGAGTCTTGTGGATATCCTGTGCATGGGATGCTTGCGTGTGCTGACTGCGATGGTGGTAGGTCACATAGTGTGTCCAACCTGCCTCCCAAAGTTGCCGAGTCTCCTCTGTCCGTTCTGTCGCGCGGATTTGTCCGCCGGACCGGTCGCACAGTACCCCATCGCACCGGAACAAGCCAATCTCCGCGTCTGAACAAGCCACGCGCCGGCATCGTTTGCTACATTTTCGCTGGTCAGCTTGTTTGGCGTGCTCCTTGAGGTTGAGCGGTGGAAACGGCAATGTCTGTGCAGTGGACAAATTGGTGTGACCTGCAGCACCGCTACAATTCAAACCCAGAATAGCTTTCGAGTGTTGATAACTGCGGGTCCAAAGGAGTCACGGGCAGAAATGAGAGTGGAGGGCGCGAGGAACGGTACTTTGGTGTGGGTTGGCCTCGTTTCTTGGATGAGGTGGCCAGAGGGGTCGCTAGGCTTGGGTGGGTTTCATTGTGACTGAGGAACGACTCTCAACGCCCTGCAGCCTGTGATTGCCTTGAATAACCCTTACAAACCACGACGTGACATCTCGTCCAGGCCCGCAAGGTGCACTGAACGAGATTCTGGATCTCGTTCATGCCCCATGTGCCTTCCGTGCCCAACTACCTGCACATTGATCTTCTCCCCCAGCAAAAGGTGGCGCGCTTGAGACGCAAGAAAGACTCATTGCCTATTGAAATCTCGCCATTCTCGAATGATCAAGCGTCAAAGCCGAGGGTGGCAGCAGTTATAAAAGATGGGCGCGGTGCCTTGGAGTGCCAGACAGACGTTTGGCGTGGGAAGTTTGGTGGTGTGGGTTCCAGGGCGTGGGTAAGGCCCGTAGCTGGAAGTGCGCTACCCATAGCTCCAGTGGGTAACTAAGGTACCCGACCTTACGCTGCATCTACCCACTAAAAGGTACGTATTTTACAGCGAGACCAGTGCCTGGTTGGTGCCTAGCAATTTGATCTCAACCATCTCCATCGACAACCATTGCCACGTTCAATTCGTTCTGTCCAGCAAGAAGGTAACTCTCTGGCAAGGGCATGCGCCAGTAGCATAGCCATCACATCGATACGGATGGGGAAAGGGGCCCCATCCGCATTCTTTGAACACTGGTTGGAAACGTATCGGCCATCGTGAAGTTCTTGGTCGAGTTAGACGGTTGTGGGCTGGTTGGCAACATGCGCACATCCAATACCCTCCACAAGGTCGACCGTCGAGGTACCCGTAAAAGTACACATGAGCCCGTACAAATAAACCAGCACAAGTGCAAAGAGCCCGTTCATTTTCAATGTCCATCGTCTCATTGCCGAGAAGGCTGGTATGTTGAGATCTAATCACCAAAAGGTACGATGGTGTGGTTGGTGCTGACCGCCCTGCTGCTGCCACTGCTCAGGATACCCGCCCACCCTAAGCCCTGGAGCACACCTCACATTTCTTTCACCAGCCCGCCTTCGACCACCCCGATCAGCTCGCCATCACTTTCCTTGAAACTTTACGCAGCCACGCTTTCTCCCGCGCACGTAGCGTGGATTTTATGGACAACACAACAATACCTGCACTTCAAGTCTGACGTCTCCACCGGCCCCACGCTAACACTCACCAGTCGCTGCCATCAGAGTCGCTACCATTAGAGTCGCTGCTAGTGGAGTCGCTGCCACGGCACCCACATTGCCCTCAACCTCTCGATCACATCTAGACGCCGCATTCCTCTCTTTTTTATCCCTTCGCGACCAGCTTTAGTTTCGAGAAATTCGCCGATGCGTGCAAGCCGGTTGTAGCAGGGCAGGCTACCAACCTAGTTT
The DNA here is from genome assembly GCF_013390185.1 of Colletotrichum aenigma. Lineage (NCBI taxonomy): Eukaryota > Fungi > Ascomycota > Sordariomycetes > Glomerellales > Glomerellaceae > Colletotrichum > Colletotrichum aenigma. The sequence goes on from NW_023500917.1 coordinate 178,513, forward strand.
GGACGGGACGACAAGTACATGCACCATTCGGGCGGCTGTCATGCAGGCAACAATCCAACCAAGGCCAGCAGATTAAGCGTGCTGTATGTCTGAGCGAACTCCCGGGATGGACACTGCACATGCGGTATTGTCTTCAACTGCGCGCGCGACTTTGCAGTCTCGAACGTTTGCAAATCTCGCCGCAGCGAGAGCATCGATGGTGACCCACGATGGCATAGCCATATCAAGCAGCATCAGAGGCATTGGTAGGCCATCATCTATTCATTTAAGGCCAGGCGGGATAATTGCGTCTCTCCGAGAGGCCGACCTGGATGATGATTTGTATTTTTCCACCTCCCCGTCTCGTCACCATGGCATGGGCACGATGCAATAGAGACCGACAACAGTGATAGACATAGACTTCGTGAACAAAGCAGCATGAGTTCAATTCGAGCCAGCCGTCGAAAGCAGAGAGATTGGTGTCTATCCGGTGGACTCGTGTAAGCACTCACATGTACATTGCGCATCAAGCTACCTCGTCAGATTGCCAGCCATATCAATTTCATTGCAAGTATCTAAAGCCACTTGCCGTCGAAGACTCAGCAAAATGTATTCAATGCGTCATTCCAATAGAAAAATTAGCCATGTCCCTGCTGCGCTGTGGCTGCTCAGCCTGTACTGGCTTCTCTGGGATGGAAAGGTGTTGACTCAGGGTCGGGAGCAGCATTATCAGCTTCGACGAATTCCAGAGGGTTAGAACACAGATAAAAATACGCCAGTCATAAGCTTCATACACCAGGCTATCTAGAACCGAGGGAAGGCCATGGCATATCAAACGCCAAAGCGTGAGGCCTCCCTGCGGTGTCAAGCCGACAGGTCCGTACAGGGCGCAGTGCAGTAGCCATCCATCGAGCTCCCGAACACATTTCCGTAGTCAATTCCGACCGGCGCCGACTAGCTCAATGGCAAGATACATCTGCCCATTGCCAGTCAAGTCAAGTTTGCTTCCTCTAGTACTCTCATCACAGCGCAGATCTTCAAGCGTCAGCTGGATAAGCAGATAAAGGAAAACGGCTGAGGGTGTACCGTCTTGTTGGTTGCGATGAGGAGATCCCTTGGAAGATTTCTGCACGCTGTGAAAGTGGAAGTTTGACGTTGTCGCCGTCATTTCTTCGGGTGGACCAGCCTGGGAAGCCCGTCACTGCTGTAATTTCCGTCAATCAGGTTAGTGGCGATAGAGCGTCGAAGCTTTGTCCGAGATACGCAAGTGCGAGAGCAGAAGCTTTCGGTCGGATTGACTCATGAACTCCGCCATTGTGGCCTGATAAGCAGGGTCAGCTGACCAGAAAGTAACGGCCGAACGATAGAATCGGGGAGCGGGGCCTGGCAGCCGATGAAAGACGCAGACAAGGAGAAGAAGAGTGACGAACAGACTGGCCAATCGGGTAAAAATGTCGGCAACAGAGTGATTGTGGTGGCTGGGCGCGAGGCGTGGAGACAGGTGGTTGGAGTAGGATGGCCAACATCCGACGATTCTGTTCGGAGTATGACGGACGAAGAGAATGTGGAAGATGTGGGAGGAGAATCAAGTGGAAAGCAAGCCGGGACCGTGCTGGCGTGCTGAGGCACCCCGGTAAGGCAGGTAGGCAGCCTTCCTTTCACCTTTGCGGCGTTGCAGAGGGGAAAGAGCGGCCTGGTCGGCAGCCATATTGGGGTGGGGGTGGCGTGCAGCTGGGTGGATCGGCGTGAGAAGGCAGGCAGGATCCATGCGAATCAGCCCAGCTGGGCGCGGCCGGCGCCTCGTCCGCGTGGCAGGTGCACTCTTCAGCCCACGTCACTGCAGAGACGTCCAACCATGTAAGCACAGCGGCAACGACGAAGACGACAATGGCGAAGACGACGGCAACGGTGATTGAGGATTCCTATTACTCTCCATCCACCGCCACTTATTTAGCGAGATTTTCCTCCAAGATCCAGCCGCAATCTCAGAGCTCCCAATCTTACTTGAAACCGGAATGGTTGGAGCCGACATCCAGCGCCTACTTCGGCACCCAAGCTTTGAACACTGCTGACCTGGTTCCAAATTCAAACTTCGCCTCCTGCGCGGAGAAAGTAGCCTGCTATGCGAAAGTATGAAAAGGTCAGAAGGAAAGAGGACCGCCATCGCCGCAAAGAACAACTTTACCACACATCGCTGAATGCAAGGGAGCATCCCAGCAAAGGGGACCTTCGGTGCCTTCTCAGTCGGCAGATGTACCTCTTTGCCAGCTGGATCTGTGCCTTCACCCTTCTGCACTGCTGTCGTAAAGAACTCGGTGACATCCATCGATGCTCTTGCTCGGCTGACGCATGCAATGCAAGATGCCGATGCAGCGTTCCACCCAGCTTTCAAGCCGCGAGAAAACGCACCAGGTTGATTGAACCGCTGCTCTATCTCAGAGCCTGTTATCCATAAGAAATAGTTCAAATTTGTTCTCATGCTTGAACGCCACCGACTCCTAGTGATGGGTCAGACTTGCCGTCGAAAATTCCAGCTCGCCACATTGCCGCTCGCCGACTTCAGCCCGCGCCCCTGCCCTACGGTGCCGCAACTTCCTACTCAGACTCCCTTATTTCGACAACCAATCAACACATGCCTATTTCCCGCTTTCGGACAGAAAGTTGCACCGCGCATCGCCCGCCTCCACTGGCGCTACAGCCTTCTTTTCGCAGTGAACCTTCGATGCGGATCTTGTGTTCGTTGGGCGTTAGGCCTCCCCAGACTCTCAACCGTACTCTCACCTGCGGCGCTGGTGCTTTCCTTTCCGATCCCATTCACGCTTCGCCAGGCAACCCGTTCGAATGCATTAAAGAAAGGCAGATGTTTGCTGGATCATGGAGGCGGCTGAAAACCCCCGACTTGAAGCGAGGGCATTGTCGCCGCCGTGTTCATGGCATTGTGGAGGATAACCTCCAAGTCCTCCGCCCCCGACCAAAAGCCAAGACTCCGACGCGCAATTTGTACCGTCATTGGTGAAATTGACCCCCGGACTATTAAGTCTGGCTGGCGATAATTGCCTTGGCTGGATAAATTCGAAAGGTGCTCTGGGTAACGTATTCCAATCAAAGGGGAACCGCATGAACATAATACAGGCGCACCTCAGACAGGTCAGGGCAAGCGGACCTTGTAGTGGAGTGGGTTTTCAGCAACTGCCGTTTACAAGCTGCTGATGTTACCTCCTGCGGATTCTCGACTACCTGCCGATCCAACAAACTGACGGTTTTCAGCAACTGCTATTCCGTCCCTTCCCGCACAACCCTATTAGGTGCAAACCTTCTCACTGGTTTGGACCCTTCATTTTTGGTAGGCGGAATGCGAAGTCTCTCTTGGCACACTGGCCGAGGGACGTTCGCGACTCTAGTGGCGGCGACAGATAGCAGGGAGTCCAGTTCATCTGACGACACTTTATAACAGGGAGCCTCCGTCTTTTTGTCACTGGCATATGCACCTCTGGAAGCTAAGTGAAATCGGATGGCTTCTTCAGATGACCCTTAAAAAAATACAACGCACATGTCTTGGTGGTGGTGGTGGATATTGGTAGTGGGACCTCGCGATAAAGACATTTCTTTGTTTTCTTCATAGGAGTGTGAGGTGGTGGTGGCAATATGAGGACTAGCAGCGACTCCACTAGCAGTGACAGATGGCAGCGACTCCACCCAGCAGGAACCTTAAGCGACGGCATCGATAGCATTAACGGAAAGCGCTACTCAGTTCTGACAGGTGCACAAACCAGCATTGGGAAATGACTCGCCGAACCCATATCACTGCACCCAAAGCAAAATGAAGTCTTTCAAAGGCCATAGCTATAAGGCTGCACTTTGTGTCTTCCCTTAGCCAGGAGCGCATCTGGGAGTCTCTCTCTAGTTCAGCTAATCTGCATCCCAGCTTTTGTTTGGCGAAACTCTGGGCACACCGTCGTCCTGTCTGATGCTCGCGACAAATTTCTAATTATTCCGTCTTATGATAACACTTGAAAAGGTTTAGGAAGCAGCAGTTTTAAGAACAAATCGAGCATGGACAATCGATACCGGTGGCAGGGCGCCTCCGCGACGGATACGCGTTTGTCCTGGAGATTCGTTTCGAAAACGAGGTCGATGATATTTGCCTTCAGGATGTAGCCCTCGGCGGAGACCTCTGCTGCGGGACCATCATTTCGATGGCTTTAGTAGCGGAGCCGGGAGGATGGACGCAGAGGCAGAAGTCGACCTATTTGCTCATATCGAGCTGGCAAGGTCGAGGGCAATATTGGTTGTTGTTCTCTGAACACGTCGAGGCGTGACAAGTCAGACTAAAGGAATAGCGAGCGAATGGGGGATTGGCCGCGGTACGCACCATCAAATTTTGGCTCGGCCAGATTGACGACACTACGATGGAAGCCGATATTCCCGGCGCTTCGTTCCATGCGCAATGACGACAGATCTTGCTCCGCTGAGAACGCTTGATTTCGAGCATGGAGATCCGAGACGGCCGCCCAAGGGTCCATCGACAAAGCACAAGAAGAGTCTGGCTTGCTTTTAATCCAGCTGGGTATTGCTTTTTGTTCTCCAACGCCGCTAGGAAACCTCATGATTGGGTTTGAGGGGAGCGTATGGGTCTGGGCCACTAAACGCTTGATCTTGTGCGGGCTTTTTGACCCGCAATCTAACGGCAATCGGACGGAACAAGTCGATTTTAGATTGACTGGTTGATTCGATTTTTTATTCAGCCAGCTTGGCGGGACAGGGGGTGGCGCTGGCTGGGGGGACGGGACGATGGCGTTGACAAAGGCTGTGACGATGCAGGTGGTGGTGGTAGTGGCGATAGCAGCGGAAATTCTTCTTCACACACTGATTTCAAACCTGAAATTCAGCGGGGACTTCTGCAGCGTGAGCCATGAGTCTGCCTTGGGTGTAGCACCTCTAGCCTAAGGGGGGGGGGGAGGCAGGTCCACATTAGTCATAGTAGGCGTGGTAGGCGTGGTAGGTATGGCAGGTAACCTTGGGGCCCTCCTACCTTCCTTCTATCTTTCCTACCTTCAATTCTTTTCACTGAGCCCCCCTCCGACATGAACGTTTTCCCCAAAAGACAAACACTTGCGAAAGAACGAGATTACCAGGATACCAAACCGTCTCCGTAGGTTCTCCCGCTCGGTCCACGCGTGGTCGATCTGGTACGTTCCCCGACTCGGATTCAGTCTCCCGGCTGAACTGACCCCACTGCCTGCAGATGTGGCAGCGGTGTACCGACTCTAAAGGTTACCGACAGCAACCTGTTCCGATCACGATTTCTTATCGAGAATCCTAGCCAAGCCAACAGCGCGATTCTCCAAGTCTTGACACTGGTGTTCAGCTTGCGCGCTTCTCTTCCGAAATTGCTCCTGCCCAACCTACCTCGACGGAAGCTCCTCCCTTGTCGATCTGAGGTGAAAACTTCGACGTGACTCCAAGTTCATCCTCGACAAGTGCCATCTCTATGGGTCGTTTTGCTCTTCAACCCTTCAACGCAAGACTGGGCAACTCCTTTGCTTCGGTCTCCGGCCATCTGCAAGATCTCCTTCGAGACGCCGTCCGCCTCCCCCTTGGTTGGTGCGTCAAGGATGAGGGCATACCACCGAGCCTCCTCTACCGGCCTGTCACCTCGTTAACTGATTTTACTCATAACAGGAGTCCTTGTGTTACAGCCCAAGTACGAAAACTAATGCCGCCACAGCATAAGTCTGTCATGCTGCGGGAGACCTTGGTCGTCCTCTGAGGGGTGTGGTCAAAGACGTACGGAAGGCCTGCGCCGCGCTGGACAGACACCACATTACCATTGTTGCCACACACATGCCATAATTATTATTCGCATGGGCCGCGCCTTCATGACTTGATGGGATTCTTTGGCGGGCTTTACGAATGGGCATCACGCGAGATGCAAGTACGCAAGGGTCACCTTTCTAAGTCCCAATCTTCTCCAAAACATGGAACCTGCCTGGATGCTTATTGTTCAAAGATTGTCTGTCGGTGGATATCTCTCGACTTTGGCGCTGCTTGGAATCGGCATGTGTTCATTGGGGGCCCATGGCGGAAGATGTATCCGGGCCCGGTGCGAGCCGCTCAGCCAGCGGCTCGTGCTAATTCCTTTTCCAATGGCCGCGTTTCTCAGCTCGGGCCCTGGACGGCGTCTCTCCAAGCGACAGAACGTGTTTGGCAAAAACGCCATTGTCGGCCCCCAAAGTGTGTTCTCGGCCTCGAGCATCCAATCGGGGGGTGTCATCGGCTTAAGCATCTTCACGCGAGCGGTGATGAGAAGCAGATAATTGAAGATCTGATGATCTTGTCTGTATTGACACTTCATCAATCGCAAAGGTCCTCGACGAGCATAGAGGAGTCTGCTTGTCATTACTAAAGATTACATGCGAGCCATTCCTCCAGCCGGTTTGTATTAAGCTGCAGACTCGGTGCCTCGTCTTGGGACGCAATGGGTGCGGGCGTTCGCTGGAATCATATGGCCAACAATAACCACAATGCAGGTACACATGATTCAATCGATGCACGCGAACTACCGATCAACATCGTTGGGGCCGACCGCGGAGTTGAGCAACCAGTCGGACTCGGCGCGGAAGGGAACGCCAATATGCTTCCCATAGCACTCGTCACACAGCCTCAGGCTCTTGAACCTTCGCTTTTCAGACCTGCCGCACCACGTCGACACAACACCGCAGATGGCAATTTCCTCTGCCTTGTTCATCGGGTTCGGGCCAATAGGAGTGTATTTTATGATAAGGTCGATGAGGCGGTCGGCGGGGTAGTCTCGGTGGCCCCAGGTCGGGTTGCGGTCGGGGTTGGCCATGCGTGCCTTGATGGCGCAAACGGGGCATTCGGTCGATGGATCAAGAGGTGCTGGCTTCGGGTTATGCGGGTCATCGATGAAGTCGGTGCAGCCCATTGTGTTCTGTTGGTTGAGAAAGATTGTAAGCGACGGAGGCGGCGGTCGGATTGGGAATCAGGTCGGCAGTGAGCGTGGCAGCGGAGACGGAGAGATTCAAAGTGGGAAGATGCTGCGACGAGACCTGTCGTCTTCTAATATGCTGCAAAAGACTGTCAGCCTGGTGGCTGCCGGGGGCAGACAATACAAGGGGCCTTGTCGATGTTGGATCAAGCAAACATTTCATGCTGGCTTGGCGTTGGCGGTTAGCCGGGGTCTTCCGGCGAGGCTGCTGTGGGAGGGACTCTGGTGGAGGGATCAGCAGTGAAAGTGAAGTCCGTTGGAGTTTGCTGTGCGATATAGACGATGATGACGCACTGCGTGTCGAGTAGAGCACTGCGCTCGATATGCGATGTTGGCGGTTACTTGGAGGTTCCTGAAAAAGAGAGAGAGGAGATGCTGAATGCCTCGTCGAGGTCGTACTTTTTTGAGGTCGAATTTTTGAGGGTTGAAATCTTTTACCCTAGGTTCGAATTCTTGTCAGGTCGAATTCTTGTCAGGTCGAGTTTTCCTCGAGGTCGGGGTTCGAGACTAGAGTCTGATGGAGGTCGAAGCTCTGCTACTTTCCGTGAATCAGCTTCTTCACAGGGACGGCGGCGGGAAATGCGCTGCCCACAGCTACACTGTGTAGCTACAGTGCACCTACCCACTGAAAGAACCTACCACGTGACGTTCCAGGTTACCACAGGTGCGTGGTGGGTGCTGGGTGCTGGGCCTGGAATCGGTACGTGCCTAAGGTACCCGGGCACCAACAGCACTGGAACGGTTGCGCGGCATCGCCCTCGGCCGTCCGTGTCCCCCTCCAGTGGACGCTTTCCCCCACGCAGCAAACTTCAACAGGACTGGGAGTCTGCTGAGGACTTCCTTTATTCCATAACATCTCATTGGGGTCCAACTTCTGTAGCCAATGTGGAATGTTCCAGCTTGAGTGCGGCGGCGCTACGACAGGTGCTATCCTCCGTGTGCATTGCCAATTTCATCAAGCGTCTGGCGGCCACGGCAGTGCGGTGACCAATCATCTTACATGTTCAGCGCCCAGACCCTGCACCAACTGCGCAGCCGAAGACGAAATGAACCAGCTCCATCGGTCGCAAAAGCTCATCAGCCGATGAACTGCAGACGGCGCCTCAAGCAGAAGGCGTCCGAGGTCCAATTGCACAGAGTCACCAACAGGTCATCCCCACTCGACAATGCTCACTAAAAAATGTCGAATGCATGTTGGGGCAGGGGTCGTCAGGTCAGCCCAAACCCCGGGATGGGGATGCGTGGCAAACATGCCGGGGTCGGGGTCAGTACAGCTGTTTGTTTGCCTGCATGCGGCTAATTGGAGGGTGAATCGACCATGCACCATGCTCACCAGGCTGGTTTTTTTCTCCTTGCCCACTGTTGGTTTGGAAACTGTTGGTCCATGTCCGCCATGGTGTTCCCCTTGCAAGACAAGCACTCGGTTGGGGTCTGTTGCCCCCCAATCTGTCCACCCCCTGCCGTTGCAGTCTTTTTCTGGTCGAACACCATTTAGGATTCAGGCTTCTACATCCTTTCTGATTACAGCTTGGTTGTTGGAACTTTGAATCACGTCGACAAACACAGGGGTCAGTTGGTCTAGGCAGCGCGAACGTTGCCCCTGTCTTCACAGGCTGGCGACTTGCGGCTTCTACGGATACCTAATCACAGCAGCCCCTCGGTACCTTCCTCCCCCCCCTGAGCAGGCCCCCCGCCTCCCCGCCTGCCGCAAACTTGCCTCCCCAATTTTCGACGTCACAACAAACAATGAACCAACAAACCACAAGCAAACTCGCCAACGGGCCTACACCCAGCTAGGGCTTGGGCAAATTCCCAGCCCCTTCGATGCCAGATCGTCCACCTCTTTTGAAAAGTTGTCTTCCGTCCCCGATCCACCTCCGTCTTCCGCAGGCGCGGTCGGCGTCCACTTAGTACCGATGGCAGACCCCAACATTCTCCAATCCCTCGCAATGCAGCTCTAGCGGCTGTCTCTCCCCGACTTCGACTCGCGCTTCAGCGAGCTGTGGACATGGATACGCAGGCTGTCCAGCGATGCTACCTACCGAGAAATCCTCTGGCGCCGCCACTTTCCATCGGCCACGAGACAAATGCAACCGAGTGGCCCAGAGCTCTGACTTTGCGTACCGAGGTTGCTGTGCAAGAGATTGTCGTCATTGGCTGCTCGCGGAGGCATTCATTCCCATCACGCTGCCCTAATACGTACGCTTTTCCTTCCCTGAAGATCGTCTTTTGTTGCAGAAGCTGACCGGCCTCGTACCACGATACGTCTCGGTCGGTGATCTACACAGCCGGCGCTTCCCGTCCCCTCCTTCGCTGATTCCACATACTCGAAACGGTCATCTCCCTCCGCCTGAGTCTGCATCGACGCCAGGACAGCCCCAAGCGAGCTCTAGGTAACATTGAGAATCGTCTTCTTCATCCCATCGGCCCCAACGGCAAGCAGCACTTCCACGACCTGAATACGAACAATACGCAGGAACTTCACAAAGATTCCATAGTCTTTGAAATCGACACCGAGCCATCTACTTACGCTTGATTCGTGTGGCAACGAGAACATACTCTGCCGAGAGGTTTTAGAGCGAGCGAATATGCTGAGTTTGGGAATGGAGTGTGGTGGATAGAAAGATGAACCCGCATGCTGTCTTCTTGCTCGCCTGAGCATCGTCATGGCAATGCATCTGCCGATGTCATGTCTAGGTGATTGAAACATGGCTCACATCCACCCAAGACGCACGATCGTCACCACAACCCATACTGATGCATCAGGCAATTGGGCAAGGCAATCAAGCTTTGGTCGATGCTTCGGGCATCTCACCCGTCAGACTAATTGTCAAGCCATGCGACAGCTTCGCGCAGAATGGTTATTGATGCTGCAGGAGGGAAAGAGACACCCCCGTGGTGCATGAGTCTTCGAATGATCAATTCGTTCTCTTTGAGAGGAAAGACCACAGAAGATGCCGAGCTTGGAATGGGGTCAGCTTTGGGAATGGAGCACTGCAATCGCTAATCACTCAACCGACGCTCTTCTCCTTTTCTTTCGCACTCATACCAAGCGAGGCACCTAGCTATCTTCTGTTCACACTCTTTCTTTTGGGGCGTCCGGCCGCGCGGCTACCCAAGAAACAAATACCTACCTCAATTGCATGCAGATATTTGCATCTTGCCTGCATCATTTTCCTGCATATTCATCTTTCCACGTCGCTTCTGACCGATTTGGTTATCCCCCTTTGGCACTCCAAAAGGGCCTTGACAACAGCGGTGGCTGCATGGCGGCATGACGAAGGATCTGTCCAACTCGGCAGGCTTTGAATGATGCAACAGGCGGGAAGATACATGAGGCGCGTGAGAAGACCGCATATGGGGGGAATATGTCGGCGGGGCGCGCCCATTAGACAACTTGATGCTCAGCTTGCTGAAACCGGAGGGAGATTAGGATGCTTGGTAGCATGCGTGTTTTCTTTGCCTGCAAGGGTTCTTGAAGAAGTAGCTCGTACGCCATGCATGTGAAACCTGCGACTAAGGTATTGCTGTCTGTAATGTTTGACAGCCCGTGTCAGGTAGTAGACATTTGTGTCATTCTCGTGTATGATAACCAAATCAACAGACACTACTCATTCACAGTGTTCGTAGGATCATCAACGCGGCTCCATATTTACCACGTCTGCGCTGAAATACAAAGCAAGTCTCCTAGACATCACCGTTCGGGTTCTGTGTTCATGAGACTCACAGGTCAAATGTGAAAACAACTAACCTGATGTGTCTGAGATTTCGCAGAGCTGACGAAGCGGACAATTCCGGCAGCTGCAGCTAGATCTAAAGTCTCCCCGAACGCTATTCGCTGCGTGTGCCAGTTGCACTATTTATGCTTCTTGGCTTCAACTAACAGACCCCTGAAGCCAACAGCCGGACGATCGGCGCCAGTGCCGGTCGAGAGGTCGCGTTAGGCGGCCTCGAATCTGAGTCTCGCTTTCAACCGGATGAAGATCAGATCAGCCTGGATTTGAGTGGTCTGAATCAAGAAGTGAGTGCAAAAGGCTGCGGATGACTATCAAGCAATATGGAGATGGTGGATATGTCTGCCTGGCGGCAACTTGTGGTAGTGGCGGATGTCATTGGTTCAGTGAACCTCAAATGAATCCGGTGCGCATCGCTAGAGGTCAGAAGTCCACCAGCTGGCATGTTACTTACTCCTTTAAACCTTTCAATACAGGGCCTAACACGTCTAGGGAGCATTTGAACACTTCAAACAGGTGAGCAATCTGTCTCATCATACCAGAAGACTCTTTAGATTCGCCCGAGTATTTGTCCATTGACTAGCCGGCCTCCTTCCTGTGTTAATATCAGCCGCTTGAGGCTTTGAGATCGAACAAAGAAACTCCCTTCTTTGGTCATCCATCTGAAGCATGAGGTCTTTCGGAGTCAGATAGGCTGCTATTTTTTAGAAGGATTTGAGTAGGCTTGTGTTGGGCAGGAATGCGCCATGACACCGGCAGTTGGAGGAGCCAAGAGACAGTGCAATACTACCTATGCAACATAAACCTCAATCGCAGCGAAAATGTGATAAACATTGCAAATTCGACGCTGGAGGTTGCAAAAAGCAGAGCGAAACATGGGAGATGTCGTTGAACATGGGTTCAGCAACACTAGCACTGTGTCTGATCGGGGCAACGTTCCGCTGGCTAATCCTGCTTCACAGCTTCATCCTCTATGAAACAGAGGCAAACCCAGTCATAAAGTGAGCAACACAGCTTCACACATCTGCGCAACCGCCAACAAGAGCATACCGCGGCAGACAATGTTTGGGACGAGGCGTAAGATGAAGACGGAGCGTCAGGCTTGAGGATCGACCAGGATGCTTGTCCACAGGAGAGGCTTTGTTTGCGATGAACGACGCTGCTTGATAGGCAGAAGCTGAGTAGAAGAATCAAATTATTAGTCTGAGCAATTATGACCTCGTGAATGCCAGAATCAGTAGTGCTAGATATCATGAAAACCTGGTCTGAATTGTCGTGTTAAATACCGACTTTTTCACTGCACGGGCTACGTCGCTTGTCCTCCGCGGTCTAGCAGCCGCACCGCCTCGTCCGCGAACTGCGGGTCTCAGAGCGGCCAGATGCCAATGCGTTTGTGACAGAGCTGAAGCGGTTTCGACCAGAGGCAGGACTTTGTTTGTAAGGCGAGACGATTCGGGTAAAGTGATGGACGAGTAGAGGAGCTGAAAATGATATTCTAGTCGCAAATGCCCATCTAGGAAGTCCCATGGTCTCAAACAGATCAACTGAAGGCGGTGGCCTGCTATGAAATACACTTCTACTAGGCACTCGTAATTAGCTTAAGCCTTTTTGCCTCTCATTACCAAACATCTCAGCAGAAGTCTTGTTTCTCCTTTTCCTTGTCGGTAGAATTAAGAAGGTTAGCTTGGGAACGCCACCACACTAGCTGGTGGAGCAGATCTTGTACAAAAGTTCTACTCGTGGACTCGATGCCGCTGGAACATGCCAGTAGCAACACAGGCAGACCAAGCAGGTGGGATATGGCGACACATGATTCGGTTGTAGGCGAAGGGGTTTGTGCATGCGATGAAGATGGAACAACAAGACGATGAGGCATGATGGCAGCGGGGCTGGAAGAGAAGTCCCGGAATAGAACGGGAAAGAAGTAAAAGAGACTTCCGGTATGATGAAGGTTCTCAGCCGTCAAATCATGCGCTTGTGGCTGAAGCATGCACTTGTGGCCGAAATATGCAAGTCTCTGTTGAGTCTTGATCACCTTGGATTCCTTTGACATGACCTCGACATGTTATTGGAACAGGGCTCGGATGCAGTCAATAGTTCCCTCAATTGTTACTTAGTAGTCGACGAGACGATAAGGTATCGTCCACCAGTCCAAACCCAGCAGTGCACCAAATAGAACCAGGTTTCAGGGTATGATTATACAACTAGCTTGCGCACGATAATCATATTAACGGCCAGCAAAGTTGTCATGATGGAAATCTCATCGTTTCCTCCCGCGAGTTGTGTCTGTTATCTTGCGTTTGCTGACTTTTGCTCTTTCGTCTAGCTCCTCTAATGTGCTCCCGTGCAATCGTTGGAGCCGGGAACGACAACTACAAAAATCCGGACTTGGCCAATAACCCTGGGTATGATTCTTCCCTGAGATCCAGCCGTGTATTCCGCAATGGAATATCTCGCATTGAGCCGCCTGGCGTCGATACACTCGTGAGTTTCAGTCGCGATCACGACAATAGCGCAAGTGACGACATAGCCATTGGCCACATACAACACAGGCAAATGTTGATGTTGAGACGTCTCATGTTGGAAGAATCTTCTGCGGGGATTCGGCAGAGAGTCCACAACAGAACGGAACTTTTGCATCACCAGTGAGTCGCAGTTCCATCCTTCGCACAGCGTATGCGGTTTTGCAGGGCCAGCAGACAGAACCCATTCGACACAGGTTTCCCATATTTCGTGTTCATGAGGCGAAGGTCGGCTCGGTGTAGAGGGTCCGGAGGTGGAAGAAATCTGAGGTCGCGAACCTCCTCGAACTATGCATGCAGCGAGAGGGTTTTACCGCCGGGCAAGGCGGCGACAGCCAAGTTTGGTGTGGGATGCGGAATTTGACTAAGGTGAGACATTCTGGGGGACATATCTAGTTGGTCTGAATCGCTGCAGTGCGATGCGGTGGTGTGGCAAAACTTCATAAGCAAGGCATGCTGATATCGGCCGAGGGTGGAAGCTGAACTTGAGTTGGGATGTTCCCATAGGGCAAGAGAAGTTAAGACATCAACCCGCCGGATAGTGTGTGGTAGGTCTTGGACAGGGCCTTTCTCTGTCTGAGCCACTAGCCGGCATCGTCGGTGATGACAGTTAAGCCGGGAAGAGGCTGATCAGCTGCTTCCCTATCCCATTTGTTTGCGGTCGATTCATATTGCAAGAAGGCTCGGCGTGCTGCAGAGGATTGGATCGATGTCGAGTGATCGTGTCTTGTGAGTAACTTACAGCTTCCAATACTCGTTGTGGACATTTGACCCGGCGAGGAGCAAACGTGGACGGGGACGAGTTACTTTCTTGGACTCTGCACTGCGGGGCGCGTCTCGTCGCGTCGCCTTCGCGGAGCCGGCGCGGAGGCGGCACAAAGTCACGTGCTTGGAAGGTGTTGGGCAAGTGCGTGCCTGGGTACTGGTTTCGCAAATTGGCAGGAGGTACGGAGTAAAAATCGACAGTTGCTCAAAATCGGCAGGTGGTAAGTGCAGCCTAGAATTGGTGGGTGCCGCCACGCCCCCCAATGACCGATGACCGGTGCCTGGACTGACATCACGAGCTACAGAGCTGACTGGGGATGATCGTTTCCGAATTCAACATGCTGGTTCCTTCAATGCGCAGGAAGAAAACTTACCCAAATATCGCCCAATGCATCCGCCTCCACTCTCTGTCTGCAAGTGTTACCAACTACCAGCTCCGACGAACCGGAGCCTGAGTTCCGCAGGTGGCTGTGCTGATAAAGTACAGGCGACGACCCAAAGAAAACGCCCCGAATTCGCACTGGCTACCACATCCGGCCCGAGCAAAGGTTTCGGGAGCAAACCAGGAAGACCATCATGATCAGTGATCCCGTGCGGACTGACTTGTCTCCCTCAATGAAAGACCGAGCGGCGGAAGCTCAAGCAGCCCCATTACTAACTTGTTTGCCCGACTCTAAAGAATTCCGTCCAACCTTTGCCGACACCTTCTTTCGTCTCCTTGATCTTCTCTTGGAACAGGTTTCCTTCCACGAGCCTGAGAGCACGAGATAGATAGTCTGAGGGCTTGGCATTGCGCACAGCCGTTGTCTGTTGGCCACAATGGGGTGTCACCTAGTTAGCTGTAACCCCGTTTCCCGCCGGTCGTGGTGGTTCCTTTTTGTTCATACTGCCCTATTTGTCTGGGATGAGTTTGGACGTAGTATGCGATCCGATTGCGGGCTGAAGACTTGCTGCATTTAATTTCACAGCATACGGAAGGCAGCAGCAGCGTGATAATGGCACGTAGCGCGGGCATCCCAAAAGACTTTCTCGGAGGGCCCAGCCCATCTGTCCATGCTGAAAGTTGCAGCCGTCTCCTGAGTGGGACACCCACTCTCAATTTATGGAGCTGTCTTCCGTACGAGACTCTGAGTTATGCAGATACCTGAAGTGTGATCATTCAGGTGTCTGTGGGTTTGGTTGATTGTGGGCTCCTTACAGAGGACAAGGTGAAAGAGACGCAATTCCATAATTCAAGTCTTCTCAACCAGTGAATCACATTCAGTCAACTATCTACAATGAAGGAGAGCAGGTCACGTGGCTATGGAACTCAATGCACACAGCTGCAGGTCCCTCCGTCGACCTACCCCCTTGGAGGCTTGGTGGTTTGAATGAGTCTTTGTTAAGGGGCACATTGGCATTGTTAGAGCAAGTTATCGCCCCGGAAGTTCTGGCCCAATCCAGCAGAAAGAAAAGCTGATCACTCACCGAAATGGCCATGATAAAGGCGTTGCGAGGGCTGAGATTCCTAACACTCGAGACTCCACCTTGGCACCGGTTGTATGGGAGGAGCAGGATGCAGAACCTTTGTGTGAAATTGTCACCGTTGCTGAGTAAAGTGAAGTGAAAAACAAAAGGCACATTCCAGATAGGTAAGCATCAAAGAAAAGTCTGCTGAAGAAAGGTCTGGTTAAGAATTGATGCGATAAGAAAGCAAGCTTGACAATTTACTGAGACTATGATATAGTGTTTTTGCACTTCTGGGCTTCATTTCCTCTCTTACGACTATTTCCTCTCTCCCCTATCATCTGGGACTACTTCTCCATCTCCATCGCTAAATCAAAGCTGGTAGTCAATAGCTTCCTCCTCGAGACAGATGATATCTCCCGTGCGTAGGTCTCGTCAACAACAAATATTGCGCTAATTCAATGGCCAGTTTCGTGTTAAGTAACCCCTTGCAGCGAAGACGTCACTACCCCATCTCGTGCCACCCAGGCTCGCAATAGAATGCGCCCAAAGCGGGTTGACCTGACCATAACTCTCCCCAACATCTCTTGCGCCGCTTTGCGCTGGCAAGACCCTGTCGTGAATCATCATTTAACTCCGTGTGGTCAGCTTTTCGAAATGCAAAGGACGCCGTCGCGCCATTTTGTGCAATGGCCAGCATCATATGCCACCTGGCTGGGGTCAATCTCATATTAAACCTCAGATACGTCAACGACAACCACTTTCTCTAGTCTTTCTTGCCCGCATACAAACTTTGATACCGGCCTGGATTCGCCTTCATCTTCTCGGGCCGCTCCGTCAAGCTTTCCAACTCATTGCCCCGAGTGGTCTTCCGCAACAAGTTGGCTAGCAGCACCTATTTACCTGGCATTTTTTTCCTGAAAAGCACCTTTATCTCCCACTGGCTGCATATTCACTGAAAGATGAAGATCCACTGGAAGAATTGTAGGGCTCGAGATCTCTTTTAGAGAGCGATACGCAGCTCGGTATTTTCCCCCAGAAGGTTCCGATCGCGCTGGATGATGTGCTGGGGGTCATCCATTTCTTCTCTCTTTTTCCTGTTCATCATCAGCTGACTGATGTAAGGTATTCGAACAGAACCATCGCCAAGTGTGTTCAACCGCACCGATCACGGCCATCGAAATCACAATCTGAGTCAAGCTTCAGAATAATTCGAAGGCTAATACCATAATTCAAAGTATAAAGAATAGCAAAAAGGAAACTGTCTCCAGTCAGACTCGATCTGACGACCTTCAGCTACCATCACCACACTAAGAATGCCATGAGGCTGATGCTCTACCGACTGAGCTACGAAGACCTTGTCGTCGATAATTGCTAGAAGATATGGGTAGATCACTATTTGAAAGTTTCGAATGTGAGTCAAGGATGGACTTGATGGGCTTGATGCACTTGATGGGCTGCTTCAGAGCTCTCTCGCGAACCTTGCTGGCTGCCACCTCGCCAGCTGCAGGCACCTTTGTGACGGCATTTCGTGTGTTCACTTCAGCCTCCATTCTCATTCTTGCAACATAGAGACACGGGTTCTGTTCATGTCTCTCGCTAGTTGATCCAGGATGTAGCTTGGCAGCCGGTTGGAACGGCCTCCTCCAGGGGCTCGTTCAGAAGTGCCCCCATCATCCGTCTGGGACCTTGATTGGGTAATTTGGGCCAAACTTTCCACAAAACTTGTCCGTGTGCTTCTCCTCAGTTTTTTCATCGGGGCAGCATCGATCCCGCCGCTTCGTCTTGGATGGAATGGGATCGACTCGTGGAGATTTATGCCATAGTTGCGCTTGAGAAGTAAAGACGATGAGGGCAACGACGGCAGCTCTGCAGACAGATTCTGGACATGAAGCCCAACGCATTGACGGGTGTCTTGATCCCAAATCAGATGGAGGTGCAGCTTAACCACCCGCGCTCCTGCGGCTTGGTCCGAAGTCAAAAGTGAAGGATGACGAGCAGCAGAGAGCGTCTTGCATCCTACCGTCACTGCTGCTCTTGGATTGAAGTCGAGTTGCCCGCAATGCTTCGGCTGAGTCCATTTGTTTTTGGTCGTCTGGACCAAGTTGCGCTGCGCGCTGCACCGCTGCATTCCGCCGTTTCTTTTCTTTCTGTAATTGCGGTTCTGGTTCTGAGAGAGATGATGAGACTGATGTCGGGCCATTGAAAACCGGGTTGATTGAATCGGGCGTGGCTTGGCCTGGCCTGGAGTATGCGGGTTGCGCGAGGGATTCGAACAGCCGACGCGAGGCCTGTGAAATGTTCGTTCTTTACCCGTTTGCTCCTGTCCAAGATATTCTCAATTATTTTCGCTCTAACGCCAGCACATTCGTATCTTGCTTGCTTCATCGTCCGGATGCGGGTCGTTTTATTCGTTTGCCACGGGCATGCTTTGAGATCCCTGCTGTATGGCTTTCGTTGGTGGTTCGTTGGTAGTTCCGTCGAATATTCTCTCTCGAATTCGATCTTTTGGACAGGATATTGCAGAAGGCGGGCTGCTTGTTCGTGTAGATATTGGTAACTGGCCGTCTGAACTTCATACTTGTTAGATGACAATCGCCTAAAAACGACTCCCACACTTGCTTTATTCTCTGATGCTGTTGTTGCTGCTGAGCAGTGAAGTCGCTTGGCTCAACTCCCGAATCCTTCGTCCCAAGAGCCATACTTGAAGCATACCAACTAGTGGGGGTGGAGACTCAGATGTTGCAATGAGGCCACCAGCTCTATCACTGAACCGAGGCGGCATCCTTGGGTCTAGCTCTTACTTCTCCGTGCACCTCCGTTTTAGTCTGCTCATGGGCGCTTCAGTCTTCGCTCCGGTACGTAGAATCCACATTCTCAATGTTTGGTTCATTATCTTCCCCCTTTCACTCGCACGCATTATCGCTGTTCTGGCCTCCGTCACGGTCGGCATACGTGCCCTGCTCGAATACGCCTCCGTCGCATTGGTACTGCCGTCCAGGTTTTCATCGAAAGCCTAATTCAGCAACATGTTGGTTCTTCTCATTCAGCTCCCATGCAGCGGGCCAGAACATAACTCTCCTCAAGCTAAGTAAAATATGATTGCTGAAATCCAACCTTTCTGTAGCCATGTTCCTAGTGGCTGCGGCTTCTAAAACGATTGCTGTTACACAGACTATAGACCGAGCCTCCGATGACGACGCCTCGAGCACCAAACGCGTTCTTGGTGAGACAGATTCATGGTGAGAGAACGAAGGGATCATGAATAAGAGACCAAATACAGAATGCTTACAATACCCCAGGAAAACACGCATCCCGTAAGTCAATGCGACAGTCCCCTGTGAGCTTGAACGATGATGATTACTAGACTGTTGATGTTTGATGATAACACAGTACCCCTCGATGATCGCCAGCGCTCCTCGTCCTGGTTTCCCAGCCCGATAGCTCCCTTCTTCTTCCCGTACGCTGGGGCAGACTGAATGTAACGGAACTAGAATACAACATGGATGCATCGAGAAATGGATCCAGTGCAGCCAAAGCTGTTCCATGACCGACAGTATATGAAAATGCACTGGCCTTCCGCGCGAATAAGGGCGAAATGGCCTAGTTGATGAATGCAAAGGGGATGACTACCGCCAAGAACGTCGCCCTCTGACGTCCAATTCAAAGGCCCCTCCCCGATCGGCTCGTCGCAAGCACGCATATGAAGCTTCGGGCAGACTTGTTAGAAAACATCTCCTGCATGATCAACCATGATTTACATACAACTTTTAATTCTGCTGGAAGCCTGCTATTGCGTTCCGGCCTCACCGATGCCGTAGATGGGTTTTCCAAGCTCATGGTCAAATTCAACAGCCTGTGGCACCATCTCGTTTGTCTAGTCAGCCATCTGGGGCATGATCCCGCCGCTCAGCATGTACGAACAGCTTGATCCCGTACCACTGAGAAGCCGGAGGCCGATGAAGCAGTGCGCGTTTACCAGACCACGTCGCGGAGATCCAACGCAAAATTCGTGGCGGAAAGTACGTGGCCTATGCCGCTGCTCAGGTCGGGTGACAAATAGCGGCGGCGGCAAGTCTGCTGATGAACACAGCGGAGCGGAGTTTGTACGAATATGCTTTAACTTCATGCTGGTCTTGCTCGGGGAGCAGGGTGACTTCGAGATGTTGCAGATAGGACGAGGGTAGTTCCAAGCAAGATTGACTGATAGGGTGCCATGTGACGAAGTATCATCATTCGGCTGCTGAATATTGACCATCCGCTGGTACTAAACTGTCATGCGTACTCGTATCATGGGATCGGCAGAGAACAGCGCTCCCGGATCTTATCACCTTAGGGAGAAAGCCACCGACAAATTGCATGTTCTCTGCTGGTCAGCCACGCATACATCTTCCTTTCAGCGTCTAGTGAAAGTGGAAAAGTTCAATACTCCAAATCAGGCAGAAAACCGGATGTTATAACCCGTAAATAAGGATAACAGCTGAACGACCCACTTAGGCGTCAGGCGGCTAAGATAGGATATTTATATTGTAAGATTATAGGAATAATAAGGACTTACTTAGGATAGAAGAACTATAAAATAAGTTATATATGTTACGGTCAGCTATCCGACAGTAGGGTCTGCTAACAGAAGCTGGGGATTGATACGTTCTAACAGTACACTAGGTCGTGGTCGTAGGTCGTAGTTTGTAGGCTGTAGTAGATCGGGTCTTCAGAGGCTAAGGTGATCAGTGTTAGACTCAACAAGTAATTCGCAGTGAAGGTAAGCTGAGAGTATCCGTGAGGATGAATACTAAGTTGATTGCTGAAGAGCTATGGAAGTCTGACCATAAGCTAGGCTCAGGGTTATACTATATATAAGTCTAATTCTGAACATATTCCTTTATGCCTTAGGTCGATCTGGATCATTCCGATCCAGAATGATCGTTTGGCCCCTAAGTTGTGTTGGATCAATATGATCCAATATGATTGTTATCTTATCATTATGTGACTTAGACTATAGTTCTTCTGTTACTAAGTGAGTTCCTGTTGTTCCTATGATCCTGCAGTATAAATATCTTATCCTAGCCGCCTGACGCCTAAGTAGGGTTGGTCAACTATTATCTATGCATAACAGGTTGTAACATCAGGTCCCCTCTCTAAAGGTCTTATCCTTAAGACCTAATATAAGTAGGTCGTTAGTCCTAGGTTAAGGTCCTATTAATTATGCTTCCTGACTTATCTATAATGCTGACACTATATCAGGTTGCGTTCAGAAATCAGATTCTCATGAGACTTATCGTACTCAGATTTAGCGTATCCATAAGGCTCTTAGTGCTCTGGTCGATCACTATGGTTATAATGTAATACCTTGTTCCCCTTGTTTTCAGCATAATCAAGTGTGCAAAATAGACCTTGCTAACTTAAAGCGTTACAGCAAGTGTGTGAAGCAGGGTTTCTCAAACTGTGATAGTAGTGACGTGGCGAATGCTCGTGAGTACCTTAGCATCTTAGTGTTTCTTAGTGTTGCTGATTTATTGCAGTAGTAAATCATTATTTCAATAAGCAAAAGAAAGTGGAGCGGGAGGAGGAAGAGGCTGAGGAGGCGTTAGAGGTGTTGCAGACTCAGCTTGCTGCCGCTCTGGGTTGTTTATCTTATCTTCAGAGACAGAAAAGGTTCTTAAAGGAGCGTGGTTTAGATCTGATTTGTTAGGGAATACAGTCTGTGGATAAATAGGAGGCTGAGGAATATGCTCTAGAAGCTTAGGAGTCCTAGGTGATAGAGGATTTATCGCTATAGGGTGCTCAGAATAAGTTAGATTAGTCTTCTCTAGGTACTAGGGTGGTTGATTTAGGTATTCCTCTGAACGTAGGTTCTTCTGAGGTTTCTTAACTGGCTTTAGGTGTTCCTAGGCGGATAAATAGTTTTCCTTATTGCAGTCGATCTGCTTCAGTAGGTGGTCTAGTGAAGGGATATAGGTGTCTGATTTATTTATATCCAGCATTCTTCTGGACTAATATAATAGGTGCTAGTGTAGCTTCTCATTCTTAATATTGTTGCCAGTAGATTATAAGTTCTTCTGCTGCTTTAGTGATATTTTTAGCTGGTTCTAATATATTGTCTTTATATCTATATCCTTTCTAATTAATAAGGTATTAATATTCTTCTGGTTCCTTAAGATAGTTAATAATTTGTTTAACTTTATACTCTGGTTTGTTATCTTCTATAATAATAATATTATTTATCTGTGATCTATATAGTGCTGGTTTAAGGAGTGAGATATAGAATACTAGGTGACACTTTATAGTTTCTAGGAGTCTGAGTTTATAGTTAACTAGTGAGATTACTTGTGAAATTTTGAAAGGTCTGAGATTTTTATAGTTAAGTTTGTCGTTTGGTCGCTTTGTCTTAATGTTTCGCTATATAAGATAGGCGTTATCTCCCTCTTTTAAGGTTAGTCCCTGAATCCTTTGTTAATTACTGAATCATGCTATTAATTATCGTCTAAATTTAAGTTCTTTATATGTGTTAACTTAGATATCCTTAATTTGTCGTACTGAGGCAACAGCTTTAACTGCAGCTAAGCCTGGTTATATGTTTCTATAGGCGGTTGGTTCAAATCCATAGTTGAGATAGAAGGGGGATTCCTTAGTACTTTCTCCTACTGCGCTGTTATAGGCGAATTAGGCTATTAGTAGCAATATAACCTAATTATCTTAGTTATAGTTGATATAGGCGTGGAGATATATTTTGAGGATTTAGTTAATTCGTTCTGTTTGTCTGTCGGTTTATAGGTGAGACGCAGTGGATATTACTTGCTTGATGCTGAGTTATGATGTGATTAACTTCTAGAATTTAGAAGTGAAGATCTTATCTCTATCTGATATAATTTCCTTAGGTGTTCTGTGATTAGCGATAATATATTTGAGAAATATGTAGGCATATTCTTCAGCATTATTTAATTCCTTATATAGGATGAAGTAAGCATACTTTATAAGTTAGTCCATAATAATAAGAACGCTATTAAAGTGTACTCCTATAAGGGGTTCTTAAGACTTTAGTAATTTGACGATAAAGTTGAGGGGTATAGACTGCTAGGCGGTTTGCAGTATAGGCAAGGGTTATAGCATACTATAAGGTTGATATTAAGCAGGTTTGCTTTTGAGGCAGACCTTATAATCCTTAATTGCTTTTGCCACTTATTTTCTGGTAACCTTTTCTCTATATTATTATCATAGTTATTTCTAGGTTTTTATGATTCCTTAGTGACTATATATTATTACGACCTGTAAACAAGGATAACAGTTGAACGACCCACTCAGGCATCAGGCGGCTAGAACAGGTCAATTTGTACCGCAGGATCACAGGAACAACAGGGACTCACTTAGAACGGAAGAACTATAGTATAAGTCACGTGACGATAAGATAAGAAAACGATTAGTGGAGTACAGAAGGGAACGCTCAGTGATCAGTTAGTCTTGCCAACTGATTGCGATCACCTACGCACTTAGGTGATCACTCTGGGATAAACCAAGAACACTATTCGGAACTTATATATAGTATGGCCCTGAGCCTGGCTTATGGTCAGACTTCCATAGCTCTTCAGCAATCAACTTAGTATTCATCCTCACGGATACTCTCAGCTTACCTTCACTGCAAATCACTTATTAAGTCTAAGACTGATCACCTTAGCCTCTGAAGAACCGATCTACTACAGCCTACAAACTACGACCTACGACCATGACCTAGCGTACTGTTAGAACGTATTAATCCCCAGCTTCTGTTAGCAGACCCTACTGTCGGATAGCTGACTGTAACACTAATCTGTTGTTTATTCAACACTTTTGAAGTTGTGAAGTGTGAAAGGTTCTTATGGTCTGAATATATAAGTACTTCATAGATAGTTCCTAAAAGCTTAGGTCTCTATTCCTTAAAGGCTTCGATAATTGCTATGAGTTCCTTATTATGAATCTGATAGTTGAGTTCAGGTCTGTGGAGTTTGCGAGAAAAGAAGGCATATAGATATAGTCATCCTTCTGAATCTTATTACGACAGTTATGCTCCTATCGCATAGTTAGATGCGTTAGGCTCTACTTCAAACTGTTTTGTTAGGTCTGGAATAATTAAGATAGGTTTGCTGGCGATAAGGTCCTTAATCTTCTGGAATGCTGTTTGTTGTGGTTCTTCCTATATAAAGGGCGTGTCTTTGCAGCTGAGGCTTATAAGAGCTGCGTTAATCTTGCTATAGTCTTTAATAAATTTGCAGTAGAAGTTGATAAAGCCTAGGAATTCTTAGACTTCCTTGAGGTTGTTAGGTACTAGCTATTCCTTGATAGCTTTAACTTTGTTTTCTGATATATAGACTTTTCTAGGGGTGATAGTGAATCTGAGGTATTCTACCTTTTATGTGTGGAATTTACTTTTCTCAGGTTTAACTAATAGCTTAGCTTCTTAGAGGGCTTATAAGATATAGTGTACGTCTTTTTTATATTTCTCAAGTGTTGATGAGAAGATGAGGATGTTATTAAGATAGACTACTACGCAGATGTTAACATATTTGCATAAGACTTAGTTGATTATATTTTGGAATATTGCAGAGGCGTTAGTGAGGCTGAAGGGCATAACGAGGTACTCGAAATATCCTTTTTGGGTTCTGAAAGCAGTCTTCTATTCTTCTCCTTGCTTTATTCTGATCAGGTTATAGGCTCCTTTGAGGTTGAGGGCTGTAAACTAGTTGGCTCTGTGGAGGAGTCGTCTCATTTTGTTGATAAGCAGTAGTGGATAGCAGTTCTTGATCGTTATCTTATTAAGTATGCAGTAATTAATATATAGTTATAACTTTCTGTTTTTCTTAGGTATAAATAGGATTAGACTCCCTGCTAGTGATGTTAAAGGTCTGATATATCCCTTCTTAAGATTTTCGTTAAGATATTTATCTAGGGCTTCTATCTCTATCTGGTTAAGTCTGTAGATTTTATTAAATCATATTTCTTTTCCTTCTTTGAGGGGTATTTTGTGATTAAAACTAGTGTGTTCAGGTAGTCCTGTTTCTAATTCAGCTGCAAAAAGCTTCTTGTAAACTCTGTATTCTTCTAGGATAGACAGAAGTAGATCGTTCTTTTGTTTAAGATCTGTCGTTATTAGTGGTTATAATAAGGCTTCTTTTGCCTTAAGGTAACAGAGGTATCATTTTGCTGTTCCTTATCATATTGATTTATTTGAGGCCTGATTCTGACAGGGCTGCTCAGGGACTGAATTATTATGGTCCTAATAGAGTTAGCCTTTGCTCTAATCTATCTGTGGGTTGCTTATTTATAGCTAGGGTAGTCCTAGCACTATATTATATATTCCTAGATCGGCAATATCAAACTAGATTCTTTCTTTTCGATTTAGGTAGCTTATCTTAAGAGGTGCAGTCTTATTATAGATAGTACCTCCTTTATACTTAAATTCTTCTCCTTCTGCTGTGTGTAACTAGTATGGTTGTTCTTTTCCTCCCTATCGTACTTCTAGCCTATTAATAGCTTGGGGGGTAATAAAGTTTGCTTCAGCTCTGCTGTTAATTAGCATAAGTGTTATTTATTTGTTGATAGTGACTTTAAGTTCTATATTGTTCTTATATCCTTATAACATCTAGTAGATAGATCTTTGCCTTATTGCCTGTTATGATCTGTCGTCAGTAGGTAAGTCTAGTTTTTTATCTGCTCTAGTTATCCTAGGTAGGTGATTTGCTTTCCTTCTCATCATGCTTTTGCGAGGCTGTTTTCGCAGATCCTAACCTATAGAGGTCTAGGTCTATTCTTTATAATTCTCTAGGCGTATGCCTTTTCTTAGTAATATACTTAGCACTCATCTTGCTGGCATTCATCTTATTTTATGTTGTTATTATGTTGACATCTTATGGGAAATCATAGGCTAGGTCTGAAGACTGTAAGGCTGTCTTCAAATAGTACTATAGTCTATCTAATCATAATAGAGGTTGAGTAGATCTTATAGATAGGTTTGTCGTTATATCTTCTGGGGTAGAACTAGTAGTTATGCTTTTCTCCTATATATTCCTTATATTTATTGTGAAAACACTAGGGCTAGAAGAGGGTTTAGTGAAGCTAGTGGTTGCTTCTCAGCGTGGGATGGCCCTCTATATGTAGCTGAGGGGTGTAGCCTCAGTCTCATTAGGCTGCTGAGGTGCTATAGAAGTGGCGTTATTGCTTATCTTAAAGCATATCGATTTCTTAGTATCTCAGAAGTTGCTTGGTTCTTCCTTCCTGGTCGTTAGGTTCTTCTTCAGAGCTAGAGTCGTCCACACTAAGGGTGATTCTATAGGCGATCTCTGTCTAAGTGTGTTATCAGGCAATATTATAAGGTTTATCTGAGTTATAGGGTGAGCTTTTGTTCTTCCTAAAAGTCTAGTTACTGGTCATGCTGAGGAGTTGTTATTCTATTAAAGGGTTGTATTGATATTCTGGTTCTTCTTCAGATTCTGCTTATTAATATAGTTATATTTATCTGTTGTCTTCTTGCTGGATTAGCTCTATTTCCTTCTGGATTTATTGTTCTTTGTGGTGGAGTTGCTGGCTAGTTATACAGGGGGTGATTAGTTCTAATCGCTGAATTTGCAGCATCTCATTAAGTTGTTCAACTGGTTTTCTAGCAACTTTGCTATTGCTGGAATGCATTATTGCTAGGGTCCTAGGGCAAGTGTCTAGGATGGTTATTTTATATCCAGACCGTCTGGGGTTGCTGTCCCTTAGGTAGTGTCCTAATATTTCTTTGTCTTTGAGGTGAATTCAGTAGTAATCGTTATAACATCTGGTCCATAATTAGGATGCATATAGGGCTTTTGCGATTATATTGACTCATTAGGATCGCTCTGCCACTGGTCTCTAGGGAAGCTTCTTAGGCTGTCTGCAATCTTTAGCGATATAGCCTTGCTTGTTGCAGTTGTAGCACTTAGGGTTCTAAGGCTTCTTGTTGTTAGGTTTGGTCATTATGCTGAGATCTATAGGTCTGCTCTGTTATCTATAAGCAGTGCTCTAGCAGGTGTTATTCCAGTTGTTGCAGGGTCTGTTGTCGTTCTGCTGGCTGTTGAATTTCTGCTGGGGTTACCACTAGTACTTACGTCTGGTATTCAGGGTTTGTTATTTCTCTCCTTATTCCTTTTGTTGTTTATAGAGGCGGTTGTCAACCTTAATAGCATGTTCAACATAGGCGAGGAAACTAGGAGGTGTTTCTAGTTTAGCTATTTCATCCTTAATATCATCCTTAAGTCCTTAGTAGAAGGTAAAGACTTTGCTTTTGTCAGTTATATAAAGTCTTACGGCTAATCGTCTGAACTCTGCAGCATAGAGTGTAGCTGACTTAGTTTGTTGTAGGTAGGATAGGTCTCGCTCAGCCTGTCTTTGTTTATTAGGGTTGAGAAAGAGAGATTCTAAGGCCTTAACATAGCCTGTGAAGCTGAAGAAGATGCTTTTTACTTCCTCGCTATACTTCTTAATAGGGTTGTCAAGCTATTCCTATTAGAGGGGTTTAAACCAGGCAAGGGCTTATCCTCAAAGGAAAGTGGCTGCATGTATAATACGTTTAGTGTCGTTCTGGAAGGTGTTTATATAGAAGGCCTAGTAGGTCTGAACCTATACTAGGTGTCCTTTGAGTTATCCTAGGGTTCTATCGAAAGTGGAGGGCGTGTTAAGCTTGAGGCGTTCTTATCCTTCGACTGGGGCGGATATGACGTTAGCGGCAGCTTAGAGGGTGGCGACTTCTTTCTCTAGATCCTGGTTTTTGCAGGCTTATTCCTGAAGTTCGCT
This sequence comes from Colletotrichum aenigma, assembly GCF_013390185.1. Lineage (NCBI taxonomy): Eukaryota > Fungi > Ascomycota > Sordariomycetes > Glomerellales > Glomerellaceae > Colletotrichum > Colletotrichum aenigma. Next base: position 205,752 of record NW_023500917.1, read on the forward strand.
AAGGGCTGCAGCGTTCTGGTTGAATATTTCACATATTGCCTTAAAGTCGCTGTTGGTCTTGTTAAGCTGGCGCTTAAGTTCTTTAGTGTCGTCCTTGCTGTCTGAGTCGTCCTTTATCTTCTGGTCTCCTAGTTCCTAGGCTAGGTTTTAGGTGGCTCGTCCTCTGGAAGTAGACGAGGATCCCAGGGTAGGCGACTTAACAGAGGCGTGTTACGACCCGACAGGCATGACACGTTGGAACAGCCCCGCCTGGCATCTCGGCGGCTAACACAGAACATATGTAAGCAGTAACACAGGTGTAACCAGGAACCATCGGGAAAGGAAGAACTATGGTACAGGTCACGTGACTTTGGGAACAGCACGGATACAGGGCAAAGATGGATATGTTGGATATGTCCGCTATCCCAGCTATCCATGGATATGTTGGATAGCACGGATATCCTACATAGCCACCATAAGAGATACTGTGCAGAACTTATATATAGTATGACCTGAGCCTAGCTTATGGTCAGACTTCTATAGCTCTTCAGCAATCAACTTAGTATTCATCCTCAGGATACTCTCAGCTTACCTTTACTGCGAATTACTTATTGAGTCTAAGACTGATCACCTTAGCCTCTGAAGATCTGATCTACTGTTAGCCTACGACCTATAACCCAGACCACGACCAAGTGTACTGTTATTACGTCTCAATCTCTAGCTTCTGTTAGCAGACCCTACTGTCAGATAGCTGACCGTAACATTTTGATTGCTCCTGTTCAGTAAGTTAACTATTGAAGCCTACTAACAGTACAGACAAGAATGTCTTCACGCACCTCTGCCAAGTCACCCACTCCGGGAAGCTCCTCTTCCTCTAAACAGCCTGTCAAGAGCCTGGCTGAAGAACTCGAGGGAGCTCCGATAGCAGTGGACTCAGACGACGAAGTCACTCTCAAGAAGGAAACCTACGACAAGCTTTAAGCCTAAGTTAAGAAAGGAGACGACAACATCGCTAAGGTCCAGGCTATATATAACGAAACTGCTAACGAACTCTAAGGCCTCAAACAGATGATCCAGGAGCTTAGCAACAGACCTCAGAGACTTACAGACCTTGAAAATAGAATCGCTCTCCTAGGAGGATAAGGCAGCAACCCTCTCATATAGGAACTACAAAACGAAGTCAACACCCTTTGGGCTGCTGCTAATATCATCACTACCCCTACTAGGGGACGACAGATACTTAAGCTTAGTGCCCCTATCACCTACGACAGCACCCCTGGACAACTTAAGTCATTCCTGATCTAAGTCAAGAACTACTAAAACTTCCACTATAGAGACTTCACCAGTTAAACCAAGAAAGTCGTCTATGCCGCCACTTACCTACGAGGATAAGCCCTCAAATGGTTTGAACCTATCCAGGAAGAATTCCTTAAGTATGAAACCCTAGACGAGTGCTCCACTGAGACCTAAGACATCTACAGCAGTTTTCAGGGATTCAAAGATGCCCTACGATCTCTCTTCCAGGACCCTAATGAAAAGCGACAAGCTGAAAGAGATCTCGCATAACTACGACAGACTAAGTCAACTAAGGAGTACGCCGCTATATTCAGACAGCTCAGCATTCAGCTCGACCTCACCAAGGAAACCAAGATCTTTATATTCTATCAGGGCCTTAAAGACGAAGTCAAGGATGAAATCGTTAAGATCGATCGCCCTAAAGACTTCCTTCAGTATGCCGACCTTGCAATTAAGATCGACAACAGGCTATTTGAACGACGCAAAGAAAAGGGCGAAAAACAACAAGGACCTAACATAGGACGCAAGTACCAGTGGCAACCCCAGCATAAGTTTAACAACCAGCAGAACGACAACAGACCCTGCAGCAACTGGAACAACAATCGACAAAGCACCGCTTATAGACAACACAGCAGACCTATAGATCTCAGCATGATGACTAAACCTAACGACAGGAAGCCTTAGAACCCTAAGTGCTACAACTGCAATAAGCAAGGCTATATCGCCAAAGACTGCAGACAACCTAAGAAACTTCCCTAGAAACCAGTAGCCAAACGACCTCGATAAGTCAACACGATTGCAAAAGCCTCATATGCATCCTAATCTTAGACCGGATGCTATGATGATAACTGCTGAATCCACCTTGAAGACAAAGAAATGTCAGGACACTACCTAAGGGACAGCAACCCTGGACGATCTGGATACAACATAAGTGCCCTAGATACTCGCCCTAGAACCCTGGCAATAATGCATTCCAGCAACAGCAGAGTCGCCAGAAAGCCAGTTGAATAACTTAACGAGATGCTATAAATCCAGCGACTAAAACTAATCACCTCACATGAAGATACCTGACAAACACATCTACGCCAATAAGAATCAGAGGAAGAACCAGAACATCAGCATGATCCTCTGACAGAACAACAACTTCTCAGTATGACCAGCAACTGGACTTTTAGAGAAGGCGAAAGTTCACCCTATGACTCAGACGAACCTCGCGATATTGCCCAACAACATGCTTAGACAGAGATCACCTATGGGTTCACCCCTAGTGTGGACGACTCTAGCTCTGAAGAAGAACCAGACGACCAGGAAGACAGAATTAAGCAACTCCTGAAGTACCAGGAAATCGACATGCTTTAAGATAAGCAATAACGCCACTTTTATAGCACCTCAGCAACCTAATGAGACTGGGATTACACCCCTCAGCTACGTATAGAAGACTATCCCACACTAAGAAGCAACTACTAACTTCACTAAACCCTCTTCTGGTCTCAGTGTTTCCACGATAAATATAAAGAATATATAGGAGAAAAGCATAACTACTAATTCTACCCCAGAAGACATAACAACAAGCCTATCCATAAGATTTACTCAACATCCGCTATGATCGGATGGACTATAGTACTGTTTGAAGACCACCTTGCAGTCTTCAGACCTAGCCCTCAGTTCCCTATGAGATGCTAACATAACCACAACATAAAGTGGGACAAATGCCAGCAAGACGAGTGCTAAGTATACTACTAAGAAAAAGCATACGCATAGAGAGTCATAAAGAACAGACCAAGACCCCCACAGATCAAGATCCATAAGAACAGCCTCACAAAGGCATAACGAGAAGGAAAGCAAATTACCTACCTAAGACACTTAGGGCAGTCAAAAAACTAGACTCGCCTACTGACGAAGAACCACAACAGGCAACAAGGAAAAGGTTCATCCACTAAATATCACAAGGACATAAGAACAACATAGAACTTGAAGTCACTATTAACGAACAAACAACACTTGCGCTGATTGACAGCGGAGCTGAAGCTAATTACATCGCCCCTCGAGCCATCAATAGGCTAGAAGTATAATAGGGAGGAAAAGAGCAACCCTATCAGTTACACACGGCAGAAGGAGAAGAATTCAAGTACGAAGGAGGTACCATCTATAATGAGACTGCGCCCCTTGAGATGAGCTACCTGAATCGAAAAGAAAGAATCTAATTCAACATTGCCGATCTAGGAATATACGACATAGTGCTAGGATTACCCTGGCTACGAACAAGTAACCCACGGATAGATTAGAGCAAAGGCTAACTCTATTGGGACCATGACGACTCAGTCCCTGAGCAGCCCTGTCAAAACCAGGCCTCAAACAAGCTGATACAGCAAGAAACAGCAAAACGATACATCTGCTACCTCAAGGCAAAAGAAGCCACGTCATAACTATTAATAACAACAGATCTCAAACAAAAGAATGATCCACTTCTGTCTATCCCAGAAGAATACAGAGTTTATGAGAAACTCTTTGCAGCCGAATTAGAAACCAGACTGCCTGAACACACCAGCTTCGACCACGAAATACCCCTCAAAAAAGGGAAGGAACCACGCTTCAACAAAATCTACAGACTCAACCAGACAGAGATAGAAGCCCTAGACTAATACCTTGAAGAAAACCTCAAGAAGGGATACATCAGACCCTCAACGTCACCAGCAGGAAGCCTAATCCTGTTCGTACCCAAAAAGAACGGAAAATTACGATTATACGTCGATTACTGTATGCTCAACGAGATGACGATCAAAAACTGATACCTATTACCCCTCATTAACGAAATGAGACGACTCCTCCACAGAGCTAACTGGTTTACAGCTCTCAACCTTAAAGGAGCCTACAACCTGATCAGAATGAAGCAAGGTGAAGAATAGAAGACCGCCTTCAGGACACAAAAAGGATATTTCGAATACCTCGTCATGCCCTTCAGCCTTACCAACGCTCCTGCGACTTTTCAGAATATAATCAACTAAGTCCTACGCAAGTATGTTGATATTTATGTAGTAGTCTATCTCAATAATATTCTCATCTTCTCACTAACACTTGAAAAACACAAAGAAGATGTACACCACGTCCTACAAACCCTCTAAGAAGCTAAGCTGTTGGTCGAGCCTGAGAAAAGCAAATTCCACACACAAAAAGTGGAATACCTCAGATTTACTATCACCCCCAGCAAAGTCTGCATATCAAAAAACAAAGTTAAAGCTATCAAGGAATAGCTGGTACCTAACAACCTTAAGGAAGTCTAAGGATTCCTAGGTTTCGTCAACTTCTACCACAAATTCATCAAAGACTATGGCAAGATCAACGCAGCCCTCACAAACCTCAGCTGCAAAGACACGCCCTTTATATGGGAAGAACCACAACAAACAGCGTTCCAGAAGATCAAGGACCTCATCGCCAGTAAACCTATCTTGGTCATCCCAGATCCGATAAAGCAGTTCGAAGTAGAACCTGACGCATCCGACTATGCGATCGGAGCGCAACTATCTTAACGAGACTCAGAAGGACGACTATATCTGTGCGCCTTCTTCTCTCGCAAGCTCCACGGACCCAAACTCAACTATCAGATCCACGATAAGGAACTCATAGCAATCATTGAAGCCTTTAAGGAATAGAGACCTGAGCTCTCAGGAACCACCCACGAAGTACTTATATATTCAGATCATAAGAACCTTTCACACTTCACAACTTCGAAAGTGTTGAATACATATCCGACTTCCCTCCTACACACCACCCCACCGGCACCCACTGTTAGTGCCGCGCTGAGCTCGTCACCCTACCACTAACACCACCAAATCCACCCCTACAACCTACTCTCGCCCGCGATGGCCTCAGAGCCAGCCGCGGGCGCCTCGCAGGGCCCTAACGGCCTCCTATCCTCTATGCATAACCTGCCGAAGACCCCTCCCCCCCTTACCTCCCTACCCCCGCGTCCGAGGGGCCTCACGCCCCCCCCTATCCGGCCCCTTGGAGGAGGGCCACAATCGGCCACTGCCGCTCTTCAGCAAGCCCGGGAAGGTCGGGCCCTCCGAGATGAGGCCCTGGACCTCCTCGCAAAAGGCCTAGATGCCCTCATTAGGACGGCTCCAGCACGTCTGAAGGCTACAGCCCAGGACCTTATCGACTCTTTTGCCAGATTTACAACCACAGAAACTTCTGGACCCACCCCTACCAGCCCCGGAAAAACGTACGCCCTGGCCGCCGGAGGCTCCACTAAAGGTGGATCCCTCTCCAGCCCCAGCCCCAGCCCCAGCCCCCGGCCGAGCCGAACAACAGGCCGGCAGGCCACCAACTACGCAAACAAGCCAAAACAGACCCAGGATCTCCGCCTACTGGTTAGGCTTCCTGCCGAACATATCCCTACCTCCAGAACCCTAGCCCCTCACTCAGTAAAAATAGTAGTTACAAAAGAGCTCAACCTACAACCACAAGACCTAGTTGAGGTTCGCCATACTGCTACTGGCTTCTCGCTGAGGCCCCAGAACAAAGAGATACAAGCCCTACTCCTTCAGAGGGCCCCTGAGATTAAGAACTGTCTCACAGCTGAGAAGGTAGAAGTGCCTACAAGATGGTACCAGTATTCCATCCCTTTTTGCCCCCTATACTTCACAAGCCTAGATGGAAGTAGGATGGGTATTGAATCTGAAATAGAGGAAGAGGTCTTCCTACAGATAAAGCAAAGACTCCTCTCCTGGCGCCCAACCCGAGATAGCCCTGACCTAGCCACAGCTACGCAAAGCCTGATTATTGCCCTCCCCCAGGGAGTTAAGGAAGGCTTCCGCCTGTTCGGCCAGTCAGGCCCAGCTCGTCTGCTCCCCCCTAGGAAACAGGTCCCTAAACGACACTCCTCTGGCTGCCAGGGCTTCCACTCAAACCGCTACTGCACCCGGCAACCCCTCTGTGAGAACTGCAGTATGCCCTTAGATTCGCATGAGGATAGGATCTGCCTAGCCAGGTCTAAGTGTGCTAACTGCTATGGGCCCTTCCCAGCAAGCCATGCCAACTGCCCAGCCAGACCGCTACTAGTTAATGGAAAACTTGTTATACCTACCTATAAGGAACTGCGAGGGATCCGGAAGGTTGGTGGCAAGGCCTCAGATGACCTCCTAGCTAGCCAGGCCTGCTCCCTAGGCAGCACACAGCAAGCAGAGGCCAGGCTGGGCACTACATCTAAGCGCCCTCGACCCCTCACACCTACATAAGACTCAATTGTTGTTGCAGATACTGCTAGCATAGCTGGAAGCAGCAATAGTATGGATGAGGATGAGGCTAAAGACTCTGAAGCCCTCCCCCTTACCAACCGCCCTATCTGCCCGCTTCCAAGCAGTAGCAGAAGCCAGAGGGTAATACAGAAGCCTGACTACAACGTTATTAATGCCTATACCCACCTCGATCTCGACTCAGAGCCGTAGGCTCAAAATGGCTACCCCACGGGTACTACGGGTCGCCCAGTGTAACGTGGGGAAGATCAGCCCAGCTCATACAGCTCTCCTAGAGCTCTGCTGGGCAGATCAGATCGATATAGTACTGATCCAGGAGCCCTGGATAGGCTATAGAGATAAGATGCAAATCAACACACACCCAGGCTATAACTCTTACGTACCAGTTGACTTCTGGAACAGCAGGGACACAAGGCCTAGGGTTATGACCTACACACACAAAAGTCTAAGGTTACAAATACAGCAGCAAAGACCTACCCTATCAAGGGATATCCTATGGATCAAAGCGGGCGACATTACTATTGCAAACGTCTATAGACCACCAGGTGAACCCACAAACCACACAACAAATACCCTCCTAAGCTATCAACCGCCGGAGAGAGCCCTTATTGCTGGGGATCTCAATGCTCGCCACTCCTCCTGGGAACCTGGCTCCCAAAGCCGGAACCGAGGGGACGATATTGCAGAGTGGGCTGAAGGCTGTAATCTTAACTTTATTGGGGTAGCTGGGGCTCCAACCCATACCCATGGGCATATACTCGACCTCAGCTTCTCAAATATCCCCTTTACAGAGGCCTGCATCAGCCCACACCTACATCCAGGGGCTGATCACCAAGCTATTATAACGACCATACCTATAAGCAAAACCCAGGACTTGAGGTGTCAGACTAGCCACCCTGTGGTCTCAGACTCATCCCTACTCCGGCTAGCCGACCTAGTGAAAGTAGGGATCCTAGCCCTGCCTACCTTAGGGGATACACCTACTTCAGCAGAAATAGACTCCCTAGCTACCCAACTAGTCAGCCTCCTCTCTACAGCTATCCAGGCTGTAGGGAAGAGACGGACTAACCAGGGCAGGGGAGCCCCCTGGTGGACAGAGGAGTGCTCAGAGGCCCACCAAGCAGCTATTGAGGCTAGGCGTCAGCAAGCCCAAGAACCTGGGCTAATAATACCACCGCCCATCCTAGAGGAGCAGAAGGCCTTTCTGACCACAGTCAGGAAGGCAAAACGCGCCTATTGGGCTGCTAAGATTGAGGAGGCTGGGTCTAACCAGAACTTATATCAGATACTTAGCTGGCGTAAGTCTGGTCTAGCTGTTAAAGCCCCACCTCTATTGGTAGATGGACAGGCTTTTAACAACAGCTATGATAAAGCCTAAGCCTTACGGAAGGCCCTACTAGAGAGATTTGACGCTACAGACGACTTCCATGGGAACCCATTTGCTATTCCTATAGTTCCAAGGCGTCTAATACCCTGGCAGCAGATAGTCAACATTAAGGAAGTACGCCAGGCAACTCTCACAAAGGCTACAACCCCTGGGATTGATGGGATTACTACAAAGTTACTACAATCCATTTGGGGCCTGATAGGTGTTCCTATACAGCAGCTCTTTCAGGCCTGCGTTCAGATAGGCTACTTCCCTAGGACCTTCCGCAAAGCAGAGGTAGTTATGATCCAGAAGCCGGGAAAAGCAGACCTCTCAAAGGCTGGATCCTGGCGCCCAATAGCCCTCTTATCCTGCCTAGGCAAGGGCTTAGAGCGGCTGATAGCAAAGAGGATGGCATATCTCACCATTCTGGAAGGAGTTGCTAGCCCACAGCAGGTTGGGGCATTACCAGGGAGGGCTGCAGTCGACCTGACAACCTGTCTAACCCATGAGATCGAAAGAGCTCTAGACTCAGGGCTTACTGCAACTCTAGCGACAATGGATGTCAAGGGGGCGTTTGATTCTGTCCTACGAAATCGACTTACTATTAGGCTACGACAGCAGGGCTGGCCTAGTAGTCTGATTAGACTGATCTTCAACTTCACCTCTTGCCGCACAGCCCGGGTAAGGTTAGAGGATACTACCACAGAGGACTTCCCTTTATCCTGCGGACTGCCGCAAGGCTCGCCACTATCACCTATCCTTTTTCTGCTATATATAGCCGATATCCTAGCTGACGATCAGAAGCTACGGTTTAGCTATGCAGACGATATAGGCCTGCTGGCTACTAGCCCTTCCCTGGAGGGAAACACTGCAGCCCTTAGCCAGGAGATAACTCAGATCCTAGACTGGGGCACTGATAATAAGGTTACATTTGACCCGGCTAAATGTGAAGCAATCCACTTTAGCAGGAAACACAACCAGTCAAATAACCTACCAGATATACAGGCAAGGGACCTAACTATCAAGGCCTCAACTAAGCCTGTACGATGGCTAGGGGTCTGGTTCGATAGGAAACTCACCTTCCGGCACCATGTTGATACAAAGGTAGCAGCAGCAAAGAAGGTAGCCCAGTTCCTACAGCACCTATCAAACACAAAAGGAGGGCTCCCAGCAGCTGCAGCACGCCAAGCTGTTATTGCCTGTGTCCTTCCTACAGTCCTATACGGAGCTGAGACCTGGTATGCAGGCTTAAGTAAGCCAGCTAGGAACAGCAGCACCACTGCAGTTAGCAGCAGCACCACTAACCAGGTAACTACTGTCAGTACGAGGCAGAAGGGCCTGGTTAGGAGTGTTAGAAAGGTTATCACAGCAGCAGCAAGGGCTATCCTGCCTGTCTGGAGGACTACACCAACCAGCAGCCTCCTCCGAGATGCTGGCCTGCCTACAGCAAAAGTAGCCCTTGAGGCAGCACGCCTACGCTTTGCCACACGCCTACAGAAGGTTGACCAACACAACCCCTTAGTCCCTAGGCTTCCACAGCTAGGGCGGCAGGAAACAAGGCTTCAAAGAACAGCAGCCCTCCTACCTAAGTGCCCAAGGCCGATGCTCCTACAGCCACAGCACCTCTCAGGATCAAAAGACCCTACAGCTGGCCAGGATAAGGAGAAGGCAGCTAAAGCGTTTCAGAACTGGGTTAAGACTGTGCCAGATAACCATACGATTATCTACTCAGACGGCTCTAAAGCCACTAATAGGGCTATGGGATTCGGCTTTGTTATCTACCGCGGAAACAAACGGATAGCCCAAGGGTGCGGCCGTCTCAGCATTGCAGAAGTATTTGATGGCGAGGCAGAGGGGGCGAGGGCAGGGCTCCAAAGGGCCCTTCCTACCTCCCAAGGCCAGCCTATACATATCTGTATTGATAACACCAGTGTCATCCAGGGGATACGCGGCAACATCCCAGACTCCTCACAAGCTGCCTTCTTAGAGATCCAGGCAGCAGCCAGGATATATACTATACAAACCCACTGGTCCCCAGGGCACCAAGGGATAAAAGGAAACGAGGAGGCTGACAGCTTAGCTAAGGAGGGCACAACGCTGCCAGTCCCCAGAGGCCTACTGCCGACCCTATCAGGGATCAAGCGGCTTGCTCAAGAACGCAAACAACACCAGCATAGAAAATGGTGGAAGAAAGAGGCACCCCCCTGTTATACCCAGCTGGGGCTTAAGGCCACCCTTGGCTGCCCTCCTGAACTAGCTCTACCAAGAGCTACCCTTCATCATCTCCTAGCAGCACGATCAGGCCACGGAGACTTCGAACAGTATCATCAACGCTTTAACCACACAGAAGCACTGCTTTCCTGCTCCTGCGGGGAGGCTAAAGAGGCAGACCACCTGGTCTACTGCCGTAAGACACTAGTGAGGAGGCAACGGTGGCCTATCCTCCACCCTTATAGTCGAAGGGAGCCTCTAGGACCTATAGGCTCTCTAGAGCGCTACTTTAAGGGGCTAATCACCGATTATGAAGGCTTCCAGGCCTTCCTTGACGTGACAGACTTCTTCCAGAAGATCTGCCCGCGTTACTAATAGATAGGACTTAACCTATCCTCTCAACAACAGACTACCTATAGTTATCAGGACAGCAGATTGCTATAACGGAACTAGGGCACCAGTGGGAACTAGGGACGGATAGAACACATAGTGGCCCTCGGGCAAGATCTGGAGGACGCTAGGAAGAGGCGTGTACTACACAGTAGATAGCTAGATCCTGCGGCCCTCCACGCCACATACCCTTCGGGAGGTCTGCCGCAAGGGCGGCTGCGCCCTTGCCGCCATGGCGTTAAAAAAAAAAAAAAAAAAAAAAAAAAAAAAAAAAAAAAAAAAAAAAAAAAGTGTTGAATAAAAGACAGATTAAATAGTTGGAATTCTTATCAGAATTCAACTTCTGAATTATCTACTGCAAAGGATCAGATAATAGCAGAGCTGACGCTCTTAGCTGAAGGCTAGACTATAACGTCCTGGTACCTGAAGAAACCCAGGTGATTCTCAAAGGAAACAACAACGGAGACCTCATGCTAGCAACCAAACTCTTGATGATGGCTGGGCGGTCTAGTACTAGCCTGACTAGCAAACTAGACGACAAAGCTATTATGGAATTTCATGCTCGCCCTGCATATAGTCACTAAGGTATCACGAAAACCTAGAAACAACTACGACAACAATATAGAGAAAAGGTCACTAGAGAACGTGTGGCAAAAGCGATTAAGGATTGTGAGGTCTGCCTCAAAAGCAAACCTGCTAGATATCAACCTTATGGTATGCTACAACCTTTGCCTATGCTGCAAACCGCCTAGCAATCCATATCCCTCGACTTTATCGTCAAACTACTGAAGTCACAAGAGCCCCTTATAGGAGTATATTTTGACAGCGTTCTTATTATTGTAGACTAACTCACAAAGTACGCCTACTTCATCCCATACAAGGAAGCAAGCAATGCTGAAGAATACGCCTATATATTCCTCAAGTATATCATCTCCAACCATAGAACACCTAAGGAAATTATGTCAGACAGAGATAAGATCTTCATATCGAATTTCTGGAAATCAATTATGTCACACCTCAGCATTAAGCAGTTAATATCTACTGCGTTCCACCTGCAGACCGACGGACAAACAGAACGAATCAACCAAATCCTCGAAACCTACCTCCGCGCCTATATCAACTACAACCAAGACAATTAGGTTATAATGCTACTAATAGCCTAATTCGCCTACAACAGCGCAATTAGAGAAAGCACTAAGGAATCCCCCTTCTACCTCAACTATAGATTCAAACCAACCGCCTATAGAGAACCCTGAGCAGGCCTAGCTGCAGTAAAAGCTGTCGCCTCAGTACGACAGATCAAGGATATCCAGAAAAACGCACGACAGGAACTCAAATTCGTACGACAAAGAATGACCAAGTTTAGCAACAAACGAAGGATTGAGGGACCAACCTTAAAAGAGGGAGATAGCGCCTACCTCATACGGCGAAACATCAAAACAAAACGACCAAGCGACAAACTTAACTATAAAAAACTCAGACCCTTCAAAATCTCACGAGTAATCTCACTAGTTAATTATGAACTCAAACTTCTGGGAACCATGAAGTGTCACCTAGTATTTCACATCTCACTACTTGAACCAGCCTTATGAGGTTCACAAACGGACAACCTTATCATCGTAGAAGATAATAAACCAGAGTATGAAGTAGAACGAATTATAGACCACCTCAAGGAGCCAGAAGGGTATTCATACCTCATTAAATAGAAAGGATATGGATATAAAGATAACATATAGGAACCAGCTAAAAACATCACCAACATAGCAGAAGAACTCACAATCTACTAGCAATAACACTAAGAATAAGAAGTCATATTAGCACCCGTTATACTAGTCCAGAAGAACGCTGGATATAAGCGAATCAAGCACCTATATCGCTTCACTAAACCACCCACTAAAGCAGATCGACCGCAATAAGGAAAACTATTTATTCGCCTAGGAACACCAGAAACCAACTAAGAACCGCTTCCCTAGGACACCCCCAGAGAACCCTGTTCTGCAATAACAGGAACAGAGTTAAGTAACCCAAACTCAGCCAACAAGGAAGGAGATAAAGCTATATCGGGATAAACCGTATCCTAATCTCTGACAAAATCCACAGGAAGATAGTTAGAACCAGCAGAAGAAGGACGCGCCTCCTCCCGCTGACGCTGCTCCGCCTCTGCCTCCTCCCGTTCCACCCGCTCCAGCTCCTCCACACTATTGATACCACGACGCACCGCACACATCATCTTCTCAAACCACATCTTCTTCTGTTTGCGAAGACGCTCGACCTTAGCGTCTAGAGCATGACGTTCCTCCTCAGCCTGTTCCAAGGCATCCTCAAGTTTTTGGTGTTGATCCCTAATACGCCGGAGTTGTTGCGCAGAAAGACCTTGGAGGTCACAGTAGGATTTACCGCTGTGAACGCATTCAGCATAACGAGAAGAATCCAAGGGAGAAACCTCACACGACGAGAAGCCGCAACGCTCGCAAGACGAGCAAACAGGCATGACGACAGAATGCTGAAGAATAGCGGAAAGTAAAGAATTCTTTTCAACTGTCTTTTTAGCAGGACGACTATCAGGCGACGACACAGCCTTTCGTTTTTAAACGCAACCTGACATAGTGTCAGCATTATAGGTAAATCAGAAAGCACGATTGATGGATCCCCAACCTGGGACCAACGACCTACTTATGCTAGGTCTTGAGGACAAGACCTTTAGAGAGGAGACCTGATGTTACAACCTGACAGGCATGACACGTTAGAACAGCCCCGCCTAGCATCTCAGCAGCTAACACAGAACATATATAAGCAGTAATATAGGTGTAACCAGGAACCATCGGGAAAAGAAGAACTATAGTATAGGTCACGTGACTTCAGGAACAGCATGGATATAGGGCAAAGATGGATATGTTGGATATGTCCGCTATCCCAGCTATCTATGGATATGTTGGATAGCATGGATATCCTACATAGCCACCACAAGAGATACTGTGCAGAACTTGTATATAGTATGACCTGAGCCTGGCTTATGGTCAGACTTCTATAGCTCTTCAGCAATCAACTTAGTATTCATCCTCAGGATACTCTCAGCTTACCTTTACTGCGAATTACTTGTTGAGTCTAAGACTGATCACCTTAGCCTCTGAAGATCTGATCTACTGTTAGCCTACGACCTATGACCCAGACCACGACCAAGTGTACTGTTATTACGTCTCAATCTCCAGCTTCTGTTAGCAGACCCTACTGTCGGATAGCTGACCATAACAAGGCGCAGGAAGACATTATTATATATTACTGTTAGTAGGTATTAATAGTCAACTTACTAAATAGGAGCAATCAAAGTGTTACAGTCAGCTATCCAACAGTAGGGTCTGCTAACAGAAGCTAGGGATTAATACGTTCTAACAGTACACTAGGTTGTGGTTGTAGGTTGTAGGCTGTAGTAGATTAGTTCTTCAGAGGCTAAGGTGATCAGTCTTAGACTTAATAAGTGATTTGCAGTGAAGGTAAGCTAAGAGTATCTGTGAGGATGAATACTAAGTTAATTGCTAAAGAGCTATAAAGGTCTGACTATAAGCTAGGCTTAAGGTCACACTATATATAAGTCTAAGGTAGTTTCCTTATTCTGAAGACTGATATCTTTCTGAGCGGTCCCCAGGTGTGGACCGCTTTCTCTATGTCGGTCCTAAGTCAGGACTGCTTATCGCTTATCGGTCCTTCTTATCATCATGTGACTTATACCATAGTTCTTCCATTCCGAGTGAGCCCCTGTTGTTCCCATGATCCTGCAGAGTACAAATATCCTGTCCTAGCCGCCCGACGCCTAAGTGGGGTCGTTCAACTGTTATCCATGCATAACAGGTTGTAACACCCAGGGCGATGCGGTGGAAGGTTGGCAGCTTCGTCAGGTTGGAATAGCTTGTGGAACTCAGCTAGTATAGCTGGCGGAAGGAGGGCCTTTAGGTCTGCCTTCTCAGTCTTCTTCATAAGAGCCTTCTGTATATCTGCTAGGCTGATCGCTTGAACTTTATATCTGGTAGTGCCTTTGGTGTGTTGATATGCCCTCTTATAGAGCGTTGCAAAAGGGGCTCCTGGGAGCAAGCGGGCAGTCCTGATCTGGCGTACTTGTTCTGGCTCTTCCTCGCCTTTCAGATGTAGGTCTACACCACCCCTCCTATGCTGTATACGCTATGCTGCAGCATCATATAGGATATAGTTCCTCTCTATCTATAGCTTCCCTAGGAATAGGTTGTTGCTAAGGCTACGTATAGTATACGCAAAGATCTTCTCGTTATAACCGCATAGCTTAAGGTTAAAGATAACTATGCCTATTGCTTTTATAGCACCTATACTATCGCTAAAGCTGCCTAGTACCTGCTCAGAGCAGTCTACTATAGGCAGGCGGAGCTTATAGGCTAGGTTGTGGTCGATAAGGGCGTATAGGTTGCACCTAGTGTCCACCAGGGCGTCCGCCTGAGTGCCCCTATATATGCAGGTAGTGATCACTGCTGACTTGCTGCTCATGCGATACTTAAACTGCTTCTATTCTATAATATCACTAGCCTCTAACGCCTGACTTTGCGTTAGAGTTACTCTTTTCCTAAGCTCTCTTCAGCCTCAGAACTTCTCAACTTATCTATAGCACTATTATTGCTGCTCTCCTCTAGCTTCTTAGCTTTCTTAACCTTCTTAACCTTCTATAGTCCTGAACGCTTTAGTTTAGGGCACTATATAGCGATATGGCCTATCTTGTTACAGTTGTAACATCAGTAACTATCCTTATGTGGTTGCTTACTACCCTCAGACTTAGATAAGGAGGAGTAGCATCTGTGGCGCTGCGGTTCTATGGCTCTCTTCTTGTTCCTTGCGCGGCTTATGCCGGTCATAACCACATCACTATCGTTATCGCAGTGTCTGCTTACTTTGGGGGCTCTGGGGCGGTATGAGCTGTTCCTACGCGTTATAGCTGGAAGTCTCTCTAGCCTTGCAGCTACGTCTTGTACGCGCATAAGCTATCTATGGTAGTTATCAACAGGGAGGTTGACAGTAATAAGAGCTTGCTGGAGCTGCATATTAAGTGCTCCCTTGAGGAGGGTTATCTTCGCCTGGTCTGCCCAACTTGCTCCTCCAGCTTCTGACAGTATTCTCTTGAATTAGGGGAGAAAAGAGGTGAGAGACTGATCGTCCTGTTGCCAGATCGTTCGTAGCATAGCATCTGCGTGAGAGGTAGCACTTAGGTCCTTATATATATAGTCTAAATACCTTATAAACTCAGAGGGGTCTTGTTTACCCTTAGGGCTACCAGCAGCATAGAAGGTAGCAATAACTTACTGAGGGTTAACGTTAAGGCGTGAGTTGATATAATACCAGACCTCAGCCTTACCCCCTATATACTATATATCCGAACGCAGACGATGTACGAGCTGGGTCTTCAACAATCTGGACGTTCCAGGTTGGAGCTGGCCGATGGATGGGAAGACATCGGCGCGCCGGGTCAAATCAATGACCTCAGTGTTCGGCCGATTGACATGCATCAACGAAGACCTGCCTCACCCCGAGAAGGCCTTTTTTAGGATGGGGCAAAAGTAAAGTCACTGGAGCGGAGATGGGAAGACTGCTGGTGGACCATTGCTCGTTGATTGAATTTGTTGGACTTAAACTGGTCAACTGTTTTCGACTGGCTTTCTGAAAAGTTCAGCAGGTGATGTTCTTGAAGATTTGTGATGGCACCTTGTCACCATTTCGTCAAAGTTCAAAGATATCTGTCTTGATTAGAACGTCCATAACACTGAAGTGGAATGATGGTTTGAAGCTTATGGAATTGCGATTAACGGCGCTGCTTTCGTTGAGAACCGGAACAAGAGACTGCTACGTATTTGGCGAGATTTCTTTGCCGTCACTATGAACGACATAGGGCCCAAACTTCCCAAGCTGTTCGGCCATCTACTCCACCTCAGTATGTCTTTCAATAGGTTTTTGATCATGGAGCTTCGGTCAGATCATTCGAGGTCTTTCAACTTCTTGCATGACTACTTTGAATAGCTTGACTTTGAAGATTCTTATTTAAAACTTCGAAGAGGATCATATTTTCAGACAAAATCACCGCTGAAGGCTTCGACTTGGCTGTTGAAACTTTGAGCACGATGCGCGAAGACAACCATGGGTTCAAGTGATTGATGAAGACTTCTAATCACCTTTATAGTAGGAAAGAACTCGAGTGCCCAGTATGATTGGCACATTATCTCATAGAACTCATACCCAGTCGGGCAGCTCTAAAGCAAGAGCTCAAATAGCGTATATGGAACATCCTTGGAAGGATGCCTCGGTTGGAATTATGTCTAGGCAGAAGCAGTAAGTGGAACGTTCCTTTCAATGGGAAGTTGAAATCGCAGACACCCTCGCCAGGATATTACACGCCGTTCACACGCCCTGTAGGCCAAAACTGATACCATCCCAGACTTCAGTCTCTCGTTTCCGTCCGTCTGCGGATACATCAAATAATGCAACAAGGGTGGTGTGTTTCCAGTGTTTTGGGACTTAAGCCTGGGACTGTGATAGACGACAAACTGGTCTGGATCATGAGGATTGAGGCATTCATGTTGATGCAATTGTCAGGCCCAGAGATCCAGTAATCGGAGGTTGAAAGAGACGCTCTCTTTGGGACGAAATTCTGAAAATTAGACGTTCGCTTCCACGACAAATGTGAGCGCAAAAGTCGGCAGGTGGCCCTCAAACCTCAGACGAATCCGGTCCGTTGCAGGTTTCAGCCACACTGCCAGCACTGCAAGCACAGTCAGTTCCATGCATTACACGTCAACGGTTCGCACTCTTCAAAGCTGGACAGTGCTGCAGGATACGGTTTCCAACGAGAACATGATGCACCTTGTTATGGAACCTAGGCAGGTGCGCAAAACGTTCTCTACACATTCCGCTTCTTCTTCTGGCTCTGCTTGACGTCGTCTCCGACACGGAATGAGATCGTTTTGGAGTAGACCCGAGCTTCCGCACTTGGGCCAAAGGTTCGCTGCGAGGCGAACAGACAAACAAACTCAAGCTGGCTCGCGTACCCAACATAAAGTTTTTTTCCACTTGACCCCCATGGGGCCTGCGGGTTCTATAGGCATTATTACATTCCCATAGTCCTACTTGCAGCTGCAGCTCTCAATACCTAGCCCATATCTAGATCAAGCGTCACCACGCCACAACCCTGACAAGGTTTACTTCGGCCATATGTGAGCCGAAAGCGAGATATTCTGAGCATGATTGCGGCTGAATCGTTCGGCGAGCCGAGCAAAGCGTCGTACTCTGCGATGTGGGTGCCTCCAAGACGTAGAGCGGCATGGGAAGATGAGGACACCTTTCTCATGTTGACGGGGTGAAAGTTTGTTTCATTTATTTTGACCAATGAAGCGCGAGGGGCAAAAAGCAAAGACTGAGGTGTTGCTGCCAGCACTTTTGCTTTGTTCTCGATCATGGATAGTCTCCTTTTACTGATATGAGTCATATGTCTGCGCTGCTCTCATCCATAAACTCACTGTGCGATATGAAATCTGATTGTAGATGAGCTTTCTCGTAATATTAAGCTGCGCAGCTAACATCGCATGAGACGTTTCAGCTGAGTAGCATCTGTCTGGCTGCAACACTAATCCAAATGATTAAGAAGTCTTTATAATAGTTATTAGTCTTAACATAACATCACATGATCTAGAGATTTTATTCCATGCATCTTTCAATGAACTTAAGTTTACATATGCATCACGATTATTACGGCTTGGATGCTAGCTAGCCTCTTGCTGAAAAATCAACAAAAAGGGGGGCGACGACGGACTAGCAACCACAAAAAGACATACAACACCGGGCATTCGCCGGTCGTCACCGACCCGACTACTACTCCAGCCCTCACTGGCTTATCTATGGGAGAGCGGACGGGATCCCGAGTTCTACAGTGGGTATGGTCGTATGTGACATTTCCCTGAGGTTGACAGTTAGATCTAGCAAGATGCATGCAATTTTGGGCCAGAGTGCAGAGTGCGGCGTGCTGTGACTCTCACGCATTACTTTAGACCCGAGAGATAACTGGTGACGGCAGTTTTGCAATTACGACCGGGGCAAAGTACATGTATTTAAAGTCACATTCCGGCCACGGCGCTCAAAAGATCGCTACAGGCTCTTTAATAGCGCTTTCGGTGATGATGTTGAGCACGCCAGGGCATTGCGGGCGAGCCAAACAGCTGCAATCGACTGGTTGTGAAAATAATTGCCTTTGAAATGGAGTGCCATCCCTGCCCTTCCATAGAAACGGGAGTCAGATCACTAGGAAGCAAATGAACCATTTGGGCTCAGGGAACTTCCTGCGGGCAAGGGGTCGCCCCAGCGCAAGGGATGAGCAAGTTCTTATTGTTTCTCACGAACGGCAAGATTTCTCGGTGTCGAGTGGAGCACCAAGCCGGAGGTGTGGGGCAATCGGAAAATGGCTCCGGGGGTCATCGGAATGGAACCCGGGTCAAGTTAGACCAACCTGTGACGGCTTCCACGTTTGACTCGCAGCTGGTTCTTCATTTACTTGTTCCATGACCGGTATCTTCTCTACCCCACTTTGGATTCCTCAGACGCCGGTGCGAACTGACTTGTCAGCTTGGAGCGGGAATCTCACTACAGAGCCCTGACTTCTTTGCGGATTGCACAGCCTGAACAAGACTCTCGCGACACCTTACGCCCCTATTCGTCACATTGACTAAAAAGCTGGCAGATGGCTATCTCACCTCCAAATAACCCGTCGAGCGGAATAACGGACAGAATCACGGGAATGTAGATGCCCCACGATCAGAAAAACCGCGCGTCCTGGATGAAGATTAATTGGGTTCCCCCAAACAAGGAGCAACGTCATCGCAATAGGCAGGAGATGAGCGAACCCGGCACAAATGTGCATGCCCTCGTGCCTTTTCGGCCTCATTTCGCCTCTCAGTCGTCTCGCCTCACCACAATTCAGAAGCCCCTGGCGGTCAGCTTAGTAAATTTTGAACAGGGCTCCATTTCTTCATTAATCGTCAACAAGAGTCAGTGACCGTCTCGCCCATGGTACCTGCCCAAGGGCTTCTTTCGCGTTCGCGCATAGATCCGCATCACACACTCAGATACGCGACCCTAGGAGTCATCGTCATTGAAGTGATACCAATGCCCTGTGACCAGTGCCAGGAGTTCAATCGCCTCCTCGGTTATCTTAGTCCCAAATGCCGGTTAATACTTCGCAGCGGGCTCCTTTCGGCTATTCTCTGTTTTCGAAAGCGACACCTTCTCCCTCGCCCCATGAACCACATCATCGCCGTGACGAATGCTCAAACAATCAAGATAGTTTGACCTGCCGATGAAAGTGCCCATCGCCGAATCAAAGTCACGACCCTACACCATGAATTGTTCTTCCAAATGAGATACTGCAAGTGCAATAGTCGAAACGGAACGATTTGTCCTCTCAATTTCCAGCCCCACGGTCCCACGGGCGGGCAAACACGACCTGTTTCCGAGTCCAGACCTGAGATTTGTCAAAAGAGTCTCAGGAATTGATATCAACCGCGCCAACTTTGATATGCTGAGGCCATGATATTCAGAAGAACGGATGTTTACTAACTACTGCAATAGCCTATGGTCGCTGCGTTTGGAATCTCATCGTATGTTCAAGCTGAGGCTTACAAGAAGATTCAATCTGGAGATTTTCCGTCATCAGCTACTTGCCGCCTCTGACTGCTCTACGTCACTAGTATCGCCTTTTCATGACACCAATACGACGCCCAGGTGTCTTTGATTCAGCCGCCGCCTTGATAGGACGGGCCTGGCCTCATGCTGCAGTGAGCAGGGTGAGGAGGGTGAGCCAGGCATCTTTGCACAAAACCGGTAAATGAATTGGGGCCAATCCTTTCCACATGAGGAGCAATCAAGAGCTAGAGTAACAGATCTCAGGCGAATTAAATCTGGATAGTCACGTGAATATTGAGACACTGTCTTCTCACTTGTGGACAACAGCTACCGTGGCGCAGCATTCACGGACATTGACATAAGCCTCATGCTGACTGTCGGCTTTCCACGTCCTACATTGCCTGATTATAAATTCATAGCCTGATCTATTATCAATCTTGAACCGCAACTCCGAGGGGTCCATCACCAGCGAAGATGTCTGAATCCATACGCGTTGGTCTTTCTCGACCTTTTACAAGTCTGTGGGCTTGGCTGGCCCCCAATTCCGAATCATCCCTACAAGTAAGGGTCCATGGCACATGTGGCGCGAAGTCCTTCTGACATATGTGCTTCTTGTCCTAGAGTCTTATCCAGAGTGAGCACCGGAAGCGTGAAAGTGTACCTCAACTCCATCTCCATCCCCTCACGAACTGCGTCCTCGGTTTGGGGAAATCAAGGTTTTTCTCGCTGACCTTAGACTTTGTTCCTTGGCAGCTGAGTTTCAGATGTGTTGGCGCACCTTTGGAGAGTCAAGAGCTTCCACGGCGTAACGAAGTGACAATCTTCGTTAATGCTGTCGTAAATACGACGGTTTTGGGTACTCATACGCTCAGAGTGCCACTCTCGGATAGACTTTGAGCGAAGGCATTTGAAGTGCTAGCCAGCCTTCGCGAAGACAGGCTTTTCCCATACTTTTTCGACGGAGGACAAGAGGGTCGGTTCAAACGTGCCTTATTGGAAATGCCAACGGAGAATGCACGGCTAATATCTTCAGTTCACAGAGAGCTTCAGCAAACTTTACGAAAGCCAGATTGCCTTTTACGATCAAGGCTTTGCCATAGCAGCTTCTATGTATGTTGCAAGGTCATGGCTTGAAGAATGCATGAAGAACCACGACGAATGCCACCGCGATCTTCGCTTCGAATGTCCGCGGCGTCTTGTCGACCTAGATTCATTGTACGATGAAGACCAACACACTCTCTCAAAGATAAATTGCCCGCAGGAGATCAACAAAGTCGAGACAAGTCGCCTTCACAAACCCCAATATCTCGCTGTCAGCGATGGCCAGATAATCCAGACACGAATCAGCAGCTCCACCAAGCCACGGAAAGCCGTTTCTTGGATGAGTTCCCGACCGCAGACCTTCCACGCGTTTTTTGCGACGCTTTCACAGCAGCAAGAATGTTGGGCTTTAGATATATATGGATTAATGCCTCGGTAAGTTTCTTACTGCCGTACTTTCAACGCTATCTTGGTCTTCCTGACGCATTGCGCATTAGTGTATCATGCAGGGAAAGGGGGGTGACTGGCACACGGAAGCTTCCCAGATGGCGTCGGTATACGGCAACGCCATACTGACGCTCTGCTTTGGCGACGGAACCGACCAGAAGCTACAGATGCCCAGTACCCATCATGAAGCACCGATGAAGCCCTGCAGAAGCGAGCGGCATAATTGCACTCTCGAAGAAGCCTCTAGGGCAGCATTAAGGCCATTTATAACAGGAAAGATTTCTGAAATTGACAAAAGAAGCCCTGAGTCCATTTACCGCTGGCTCGAGTCTACTGGTAACTGTCCATTCAGGCCCGAAAGTGAAATCAACCAACGAGGCTGGACTTTCCAAGAGAGATTACTGTCAAGAAGAGTCCTGAGTATCACGAGGAGCAGCCTTTTCTAGGATTGTTGCCGTCTTAGCGCAGCTGACACTAGACCTTCCGGCTTACGGGGTGATTATTCAACTGGTTTTCGAGACTCCGATGAGAGAAAGGTCAAGAAACAGCTACTCACCAGGAACCTAGATTTCTCCGAGGATCCTTGGCACGACATTCATCTCACCTGGAGAAGAATCCTCACGGACTACACAAGAAGAAAGTTCTCGCGTATCAGTGACCGAGTCATAGCTATTGAGGGTGTAGTGCAATGCCTAGCAGCTGTCTTGAATGAGAACGAGAAGTGTGTTCTGGGTATATGTGAAGGGGACGTTGTCCGCTCACTCATGTGGTTCTGCGACTATACCACCGTCGAGAGTAAGAGTAGCAACGACATTACTGCCCCATCGTGGTCTTGGGCTTCAGTCACGGTTCCGATTCATTACAAGCTATGGCATCCTCTGGAAGGTTTCACAAACCGCAGAAAGGAGTCAGTACACCCATGCATTCGCCTCTTGTCTATCAAAGCCTCGCCGACGTGCCCCGCCTTATTTTCTGACTTTACCGGGGTGGTCGTTCTTCGAGGCCCGCTTGCTTGCGTGCAGCGGAATCATTTGTCCCGTGAGGGATGCAAGCTGTCAATGGACAACCGCTGGACGAGGAACGGGCCAGATATGCGACGTTATCTCGAGATGGGTCCATGGAAGATCGCTTCCAAGGTCCCCGTACTGCTAATCTTTTGGGAAGGCGCTTCGAGGATTCACCAGACCGTCTACTGTTTAGTCTTGGCCCCCGAAAATTCAGAGCTGGTGTTTCGGAGAATCGGGGTCTTGGTCATTGCTTTTTCGTCCAGACGTTTATGCGTAAACGACCCTGATCTTTGCGAAGGCGAGAGGTGTAACCCTAGCTCCCCGCGACTCCCCGCATCCAGACGAGTCTTTCGACACATCACAGTCATTCATCGCCGAAGCTTTCCTAGCTTTCGACGGAGACGGCGTGAATACAGGCGCCAGGAGCTCTCGGTCAGACCATCCAGGGTTCGCCGTAGTCTTTGGCTTCTCGTGGTTTTCAATTAATGGACCCGTTAGGAATCAGGACACCAACCCTAGCATTTCGCATTCAACGCTCGCCATATCCGGTGTGCCAATGCCTTCGGATAACCTCAGATCACGCAAGTCAGAAAAGATGAAGAGAAAATGCTAAGGGACGACACAGACTATAGGACTATTTAATTAAATTAGCTGCCGTGTGCAAAACTAAATAGAAACTATTAGACTAATACGTCTAAATCTACTTATTTTTATTGCTTTATTTATTTTAAGTATTACTTTATTTAAAAGCAGCTACTTTTAAGTAAGCCTTAAAGTGAGTAAAAAACACTTAGATAGTATATTCACTAGCTTATAAAGGCTATATAGGTCTGATAACTTATATAAGACTTTAAACTACTTAGTCCTATTATAAGTGTCTATTCTTATAACTAGCTGCTATTAGAAAGACAGTTAATTGTTTTCATTATACTACTATAATGAAAGAGCGTGGAGGATATAGAGAGACGTTTAAATACTCATCCCTTAGCTATGCCTAGCTAGATATAACTAAGGAGCCTTATCTCTAAACTGCCCCCTCCCTATATCTTATGTTGAGAACGTCCGGCTAGCTTGCGATTATCAAGATTCTGCTATTTTAGATCTAGTCACATCTTGGCGATTTATTTTCAAGTGCAACTGTCGTAAGCTTTATTCTTGACAGTATTCTTTCAGCAGCTTTTAGCCCATACAACTCTACCACTTTATAGTAACTGAGGCACTGTCAGCCAAATTTACCTCAGCGTGGAGCCAGAAGTAGCACTTCTTTCAGCCACATTTCAACGAACAAATCGTCAATTACGGGATCACGTATCCCTCACCACCCTGGACTGAGCGTAGCCCATGGTCGTTGTAGTTCTAGCCCCCTCAACCTTCATGTCGAACGATAGTTCATCATTTGCCTTTTATCCTATTCAGCAGAAGGATGCTATCATACAGCCCAAACGGTCAAACACCATGCTACGATTCTGGACAATGCAGCGAAATTGACAAACGCGTCATGACTCAGGGCCGCAACCTTGCTGACAATAAGTCGCTGAAGCGGCGTTCGTACTGGCTTAACCAAGCATGCGATTCGTGTCTCTACGTGGTCGGCCTTGCCCTTGCCTTCCTGGTCACACGAAGCGGCCCGGTAAGCCATACCAACTCGCTGGAAAAAGGGCCAACAAAAGTTCGGTGGAAAGGGGCCAGACAGGTCCGTTGTAGGCTCTTCGCCTATACAATATCCTGCCGCATCAGTGAGACTCAGGGTCGCAAGTCAAAGACACTGACCAAACGACCCGTCGTATCGAAAGACACCCCTACCATGGAGGTCGTCTGGGCAGATTGGCCATGAATTCCCCTCCTTGTGGAAAACGATAAATATGCTTGCTCAGTTGAGTCCGGTGGTGGATCCGTTTACGGTCGGAGTATGCGCGCCAGTGTGCGCGCGAGTAGCGTCTTAAGCAAGTTGCACCTGCAACCTGGCCGCAAAACAGAGCAAATGTTAACCGGTAGCTTGTTCCATTTGCGGTTGCGAGGATTCGAAAAGTCCTTACGGGCATCGCTCCCGTTTCAGGGGTCCCAGCGCCTTGTTGTTTATGTAGCCATTTGAAGGTGAAGTTGGCACCAAAAGTGCTGGAACTCTGCATCTCGGTGAGCCATCTGTCTTGGGGAGAGCGAGATACCTGCATAAGTGCTGCTTGGTCTTGTCTCGACGGCTAGGGCTGAGTAAAGCTTTTGTAAAACTGTTCGGTAAGCTCACATCGTCTTTCTCGGGGCATTTCGGTGTCGCCGGCTCGAGTCATCAACTAGCGGAATCATCAGTATGGGGGGGGCAATTGATTTCTTGGTTGAAGAAGGACAGCAGCGTGCCAAAAAGGACAATTCCCTTGGTCATATATCTGTTCGGCGCGACAGGAAAGTGGCGAGCCCCGGTTCAGTATCTCGCAAATATCCCGCCGGCGATCGCTCTCTGCCGGAGCGAAGTGGGCGGTGGCTGGAGAAACTGGTGTCTTGTCGCAGGGATAGATATTTGCGAGCATTTGCGACATTCAGGTCAGGTCACACGGCGGTAAGATTTTATCCAAAAAAGGCCACGTATATGACGTGAGTCTCATACTATGACACACCGGTGCAGGTTTGAAATCGCAAAGACATCACCGGTAGAAGCAGCACGGTTGTCTGTGTGCGGGGTGTCTTGTCCCCGGAAGCTGGACATGGTGACGTGGGAGACTTGGGGTTTCTCACTGGGGACTTTTGAGTGGAATTCCTGAAGCTATTCGTTGCTGTCTCTTGAGATGAAAATAAGAATGCGGTTCGGCTTGTCACGGATGTAGGTCCGGCTGCTTGTCTCTGAGACAGGGGCACTTAGCAAGGCGTGGGACTGCTACTAGTTGATAAAGCAGGCCTGGGCGCAGTCTGTTGAAAAAGAGGGCGCCCCACGGCGGGGACTTGTGCCATCCTTTGTTCTGCCTCCATCCAAACGCCTGATCTGGTCTGTAAGGCTCTCGTCTCGCTTTCAAGCTGTTCGATGAGGGCTACAAGATCGACTTGGCCTCGCGATGCAGATATTATGATGAAAACGCCGACACGCGCTGAGAATGGCGCCGGACCACCGTCAACGCTGATGAGCTTCGCAGTCAGCAATCCATATTCCCTCAGATCATGCACGTACTCCGTCATTCATGTCCTAACGGGGGAGGGACAGTGGGCCTGGAGGCTGTGCTTCGTAACGTCGTTGATTATCATTACCGTTATGAACATGGCCGTCTCCTCATCCAATGCGAAGGATGACACGCTGAAACCACGGCCAGTACGTCTCTTGTATCCAATTCCCAAGCAGTTGCAACACTGCAAACACCTTGTAGATCCCCTCGATTGTCTGCGTAGATCCGATTGGCATCTTGTGCCAGAGGTTGGTTTTCCCATTCGCGGCACGTGTCGCCGCAACAAAGTACCACTCGTGTCCCTGCACAATGATCCCGGGCAAAAGCGTCAGCCCGGCGGCTGCCGCTGGCGAAGGCCGGGGCCTTCGAGCGTCGTCTCCAGTCCGGGGAACCACTACACCACCCCTGACCCGCGTGACGAGGTCATCCAGCATATCCCAGTGCGCGAGAAGCCAGGCGGCCATCTGGTTCTGTGCCTGTGTCCAGTCATGCCCTGTGAGCTTTGTTTCCACTGAGAGTGCAATGGGGCGCTGGAGGAGCCCAGCGGTGTCAGTGTGGTTGATGGACTGGAATGGGGAAGCGAGAGTCGTAGCAATCAGCTCGGGGGAGTCGTCTTTGACATAAACGCAGAAGTCAACCCTCTTGTTATGATGGGCTATTTTATCGAACCGCGCGTAGTCTGCGTGGATCTGGGCCGTGGTACTAAGGTAGTTGCAGTCAGAAACGAGAATCCAAGAAGGAGGGTGGGGGGTGGGGAGGTAGGCGCACCAGCTACAGACGCCCATCTGGTGAAAGTGGCGGAGGGCGGCATAGAGCAAAGGATAATGGACAGCACAATTCCAGTGGCCCTCGTGATGGCTCATCTTCTCGGCATCATCGGCTTGTCGCCATATCTCTTTGACCCACTCGACAGTAGGCGTAGGTCCCAGTTGATCACGGCTAGACAGGGGTGTTGAATCCTGGGCAGCATGACGCGGGGGAATACGGGCGAAAGACTTGTTCTTGACCCAGCTGAACTGTCGACTGCGCTGCGCCTGGGAAACGAGGGAGTTCTGTGGAAAGATAGTGGTTAGGTGACTGAGGCGACCTAGTCAGACAGATGAGGCAGGGAATAGAACCGACCTTGTGTGTGGGGGAGACAATTCCACTGCCCTCTGCGAGATTCTCTATGCGGCTCTCGAGTTCATCTAACAGAGTAGGTCGGTCCATGCCACTCCCGAAGCTGACAGATTCGATGGCATCCTCCAGGCTCATGACGGCTTTTTGTTTCCGTGGACTCGGTTGGCGCGGGCGCTTCTTCCCCCTGGAAGCTGATGTCCCAAGGGAATGTGCTGAGCTGTTGATGGAGGAGGTCGTGGTGACGCTTCTCGAGTCTACATCCGACACAGCGGCCTCCGAAGCCATCGTCCCCATCGTCCTCTGTTGTTTTGGCGCCCTCGGGGTGGAATTGGGGTCCGGGAGGGGTGCCGACGGCTGCGATGAGTTTGTATTCTGGGCGTTGGCGTCATCCTCGGCGGGCTCGTCATCGTAGTATTCTTGCATGGTCGTGTCCATGTTGGGACTTTTGGGGGGCGAGGGCAGACGGTGCGATGGCGATGGCGATGGCGATGTCGATGTTGGTGCCCGCTTGCGCTTGCGGCTGTTGCTGTCGCTTTCGTGGTGGTTGAGATATTCGGCAGGATACCTGGGCAGAGAGGATATCCAGGCGAGAACGCTATCTTGCGACTGCATTAGGACTGGATGGGCAACAGCGAAGCGCATCGAATGGTCGATGATATGACGATGCGTGGATGCTGGGCTTGTCTTGTGGATGGGTCAACAACTTTGTGGTGCGGATTCGGGGATTCGATTTCGGACCACGGTAGCAGGGCCACAGCAGCGTACTGCGTAGCGTCACTGGAGCTTGGGGGTTGGCTGGGTGACCTCACCTCACTCAGTGTCAGGGTTCAATAGGTGCCCTATGCCAGCTTACCTAAGGTAATGGAACACTTGGGGGCGGTAAAAAGGGATGTGGGGCACTCCCCAGAGCCAATGGCAGCCCATCGACCAGTTCCAGCGAGTACAAGGCCACTTGTGCACGGGCCATCCCACCTGCTTACTCAGATTCTTGGTGCTCCCTGCGCCTAGTGACATCGCATCG
This sequence comes from Colletotrichum aenigma, assembly GCF_013390185.1. Classification (NCBI taxonomy): domain Eukaryota; kingdom Fungi; phylum Ascomycota; class Sordariomycetes; order Glomerellales; family Glomerellaceae; genus Colletotrichum; species Colletotrichum aenigma. Next base: position 233,708 of record NW_023500917.1, read on the forward strand.
CACTAGGTAAGGTACCTTAGTAGCAGGCCCCTGGGGATAGCAACGCCACATGGCCCGCGCCACACATCAAGCACAGCCATATTGAGCACGGCCACATCGAACACCATCATTGGAGGTATCCGTTCAACAATCGAGTGGATTGCTCCTCCACCAGCGGCCGAGACTTCAACCCTCTCGTCAACTCTCAGATGCGGCTGGATTTAAATCTGTTCGTACATGCTGTTGCACCTTTTCCAAGTCCATCTGTGGTCGGAACGAAAACAAAATATGATGATACGTCGGTCGTGATGCCGTCTCAAGCACTGCCAAGTAGAGGCGTTATCAGCCATCGTCCGCAGAAATGAATAGTGACATCTTTGAAATAAGTGACAGCATACCAGGAGCTTTCCCACCTTTTGATGCTCCGAAGAGACCGTGCACAGGAGCAGGGGCGAGTGGACATTCGTGTCCACCGTCACACGCGATCCTTCCCGCAAGTTCGTCAGTATGGCACTTATGATAAAGAAGCTGAAGACAAACCCTGCGACGGACCTTATACTGGATCCTGTTACAGACTCTCAGTGTCCATGAGTGTCAATTGTGCACGCGAGTTGACCGATGGGGACAGTTCCACCGTTCGAAGCACACAAATACACCCGAGCAGACGACAAATAGATCGAGTGGTTTCGTATGTCTTGCTGCGGTGTTTTGTCTGTGGAACGTTGTTGCCTGCTCTCTCGGATACTATATGAGCCAATTCATTTGTGTTCTCCGACCTAAATGAGGGTTAGAGATATTGCGCTCGTCGATGACCATGATGTTTTGCATGCGGTACCTCGGACGTTATCAGGTTTAGTTGTGAAACTATTCACACGGACCTGGTGTATATGGAAAGAGAAAGAAAGACGGAGGGCAGTTTCGGGATGTCTAGATGCTGTGCATGAGTAGTCTGGGGGTTCTTCATGTCCGGTTCGTGTCAGGCACGCCGCACATATGGCTCATGCTGGCCCGGCATGGGAGCAGAACTAGAATCAAAACCAAAATGCCAAAGACATGTTGAAAGCCACTTCACCACAGCTTCCAATAAGGCTGGGCCCCAAACAGCAGGGAAGTCAGACTCTTGAAGCGTAAGCACAGAAATCCACGAGATGAGCCGATGATGCCGGAAGAGTGAGCTGGGATAGATCTCCAATAATAACTCAAATCAATAGCACTTTGACGGTAGAACCAGAATCCCAATACCCAATCGAGTCAAACAAAGGCTATTGATCTCTTGAACTGGCCTGGGCCAGATGTGGGAGTTCATCCGTCCTCTTCAACGTTCCCACTCTCCACCCTCAACCCATCGATCATCACCCTAGCTACTTCCCCTTTTCCGAAACTCTTGGTACTGATGCCTCTCATGCTGAATACCTTGGTCACGATGCCTGTGCACGAAACCACAACTGCAAGACTTCGTTTTCAGCTGCAGTTGTGTCAAATATCTTGCGATATTCTCACGTACATCCTCACGTGCATCGCAATTCATACGCATGGCTTGAAAATTCTCGAAAGGGCTGGCTGTTTCGCAAGCTCTATGTGTCTTACTGAACACCACGAGAGTTGTTTTTCAGAACGTTTCAACTGCGCAATCTATCCTATTACCATATTGACTCGAACCCATCTATTTGCAGGCGAGACACAATGGCGTGCCTGGATCGAATGAAGTGGATCATCCTCATTCGGCACCAGACGCTGTCCAGCTTTTGCCTGACTGCCGTTACTAGGGGTAAAACTGGAGGCAATCCGACATGTTATAGATATTGCTGGAATCTCAAATGAGGCCCAGTGTGCACAGTAAATGTGGCGGGCGGTCGGAAGCAGACATTTGTAGATTTCGCCGACTTCCCATTGATATTCTTGCTGCGCTACAAGGTGATGCCTGTTCGGGAATGGGCTGGCCCGCCTACACGCCCTCACATGGACAAATACTTCATACCTTCTCACGCCTCGATGCTGGAGGATTGGGAGAAATGGACGAAATCATGAGCTATAGTGCAACTGGCCTAGTAAGAGTGGGTGAGCCTTGAAAGGTCACTTAGATGAGGCATGGTAGCACCAAGGCGTACGTTCAAAATAAATCTACCAACGATGAGTTATAAAACCGTGCGATATGAGAATCCGGTATATCTCATGATGGTGGTTGTCTCATTCAGACCACTGCATTGCGAAGAAGATGTTGTGATTCTCCGAAAGATAATATCATCAATTTATTATGGTAAGTTTGCTCGCATCAAGACGCAGAGTAGACCCCGTCTGGTAAATGTGGTCGGAAGGCCGAGAAACGGCGAAGAAGGCAACCTCAAGTCGGGCCACAATCGTCAGATGTCGCCGGAAGAATCATGGTGTACTTTTGCCCCAGACTCTGCGTTTTGGACACGTGCTCAGAAGACAGTAATTGGCTTCTTCTCGATGATTCCATGGGCCCATGGTGATCTACGTAGAAACTAGATATGTCCGAGTTAGGCCAGTGGACAGGTATTTCCTTATAAACACATAGGATTTTCGGAAATTCGTTGAATTCTAAGAGTAAATTTGCAATAGCTACTTGAGTTTTAATTATTTTTAACTACCTTCTTCCACACTAATAAGTTAATATTAATAATAACCTAGGTTGCTGAAGTCTAAAGCTTAGTGCTTTAAATACTATAAACTATTATTCTCTAAGGCGAAGAGCCTAATTATAAGGGAATTAATATTATAGAACTGAAATTAATACTTCTAAAAAGTTATTCAATCTATTTGCTTACCTTCCTCTAATATTTCAGTAACTTCCAGCTAGTATAATTATTACTAACTCTTATAGCTTTATTAACTTTAGCAAATCAAAAGGGCATATATATTAGCTAGAATATAGGGGGGGTAGTAAAAGTGCTAAGCTAGAAAAGTGGTATACTATAGGGGAGTTATTAAGGCTATCAGCAGAGATATAAAATAGGATAGAAAACCTTTAAAGCATAAAACTAGAGGGTAGTATGCTGCACTTAGATTCTATATATAAGTCGCCTCTGATATTTTATATAACTGCGATATTTTTTTTACTTATTAAGTTGCCTCTTAGTGTTTTTATTATAGTATAAGCTAAACTAGCTTTAATATATAATCCTCATTAAATAGCAATTAATATATCTAGCTAGATAAAATTGACAGTAAGTATTACTATATATTTCGTTAGTATTATTATATTAAGGTATTTAACTGCTTATATTAAGGTTTCTCTATATTTAGCTTTATTAAGAAAAGAAGTCTAACCTTCTTTAAAACCTTAAGCTAACCTCTCTATTAAACTCACTATATACTATAGTTAGCTATCTAACAGTAAGGTCTACTAATAAAAGCTAGGAATTAACACGTAGTAATAATATATTAAGTTTATAGTTTAAGTTATAAGTTATAACCTTTATTATAGATCAGCCTTTAGAAGCTAAAGTGATTAATCTTAGACTCTATCAATTATTTATAGTAAAGATAAGCTAAAAGTATCCTAAAAATAAATATAAAGTTAATTACTAAAAAGCTGTAGAGGTTTAATTATAAGCTAAGCTTAATATGTACTATATATAAGTTCTAATTAGTTTTTTTTTATTTTACTACTAATTATTAAATAGGTATTAATAAGCGCTTAATAATTATCAGTAAGTGTTTAGTAACTCTGGTTAAATGCTTAGTAATCTATATAACTTATATTATAGTTTTTCTATATCTAAGTGAGTTTTTTTTATTTCTATAATCCTATAGTATAAATATTTTATTCTAGCTATTTAATACCTAAATAACTTATTTAGCTATTATTTTTATTTATAAGTTAGAATATTAAGTCTCTTCTTTAAAAATCTTATTTTTAAAACTCATCATAAATAAGTTATTAGTTTTAAGTTAGAGATCTATTAATTATGTTTTTTAACTTATTCATAATATTAATCTTATTTTAAGTCATATTTCTAAAACTCCTATAATTTCTATTTCTTATTACTATTATTATTCTTTAAATATTATAGAGAATAGATTTAAAATTATATTTTATTATTATTATTAGTTTAAAAGGTTATATTATAAAATATTACTTAGCCTTTTAGTTTATAAAGAGTATATTACTGTAAGTGATATTTATTATTTATATAATATATAATACTTCTAATAATATAATCTATTAATATTTATATAATTTAAGTTTATTATATTATATTTATATTAATTTATATATAACAAGACGTTTGATAGTTAAATCTTATTATTTAGATAATAAAAAAGAAAACACTAATGATTTATTTTAAAAAAGAATAGAGGCGTTATAAAAAGTATAAACTAAAGTAAATAAAATATTTATAAAATTAGATTATATTTATAAAGCTAAATAAATAGTGTTTAAAAAAGGTTATAAAGAGATTATAGTAGTTATTAAAAAGAGGGAAATAATAAAGCTTTCTTTTACCAATTCTTCTTTAACTTTTAAAATATAGTCAATAAATACTTTTAAAGTAATAGATATTAATATAATTCTTAAGGCTTAAAATCTTAATATTTTAAACTTCTTATTAGGGGAGTTTTAGTTATTTTTAATATTCTGAAGTAAATAAATAGTTTTCTTTATTATAGTTCATCTACCTCTATTAGTAATCTAATTTATCTACGTAGGTATTTAATTTATAAATAGCTAGTAATATTTATTAGAAGTAGTGTTACTAATATTATTTCTCGTTTTTAATATTTTTACTAATAAGGTATAAGTTTATTTTTTATATTAGTAATATTTTTAGCTAATTCCTATATATTAAGTTTATAATTATACTTTTTCTATTTAATAAAATACTAATGTCTTTTTAGTTCTTCTAAATAGTTAATAATTTATTTAATTTTATATTTTAGTTTATTTCTTTTTATAATAATAAAGTTACTTATTTATAATCTATATGGTGCTAAGTGAAATAGCAGAACGTAGAATATTAAAAAGCATTTCTTATTATATTAGATAAATTAAATGTATAGTTAACTAATAAAACTTTTTAGAAGATTTGAAAAGGTTTAAGTTTTTTAAAGTCTAATTTATCATTTAGTTATTTTATTTTAATATTTCGCTGTATAAGATAAATATTATCTACCTCTTTTAAAGTTAATCCCTTAATCCTTTATTTATTAATAAATTTAGTTATTTATTATCATATAGATTTAAGTTCTTTATATATATTATCTTAGATCATTTTAATGTATCTAATTATAGGAGTAGCTTTTAATACTACTAAATTAGTTTAAAGTTCTCTATAAATAGTTAATTTAAATCTATAGTTAAAATAGAAAGAGAATTCCTTAATACTTTCTCTAATTATGCTATTATAAGTAAATTAAGCTAGTAATAATAATACTATCTAATTGTTTTAGTTATAATTAACATAAAAATAAAAATAAATTTTAAAGATCCAATTAATTCTTTCTATTTATCTATTAGTTTATAAATAAAACATAATAGATATTACTTATTTAATACGAAATTACAATATAATTATTACGACCCGTTATGCATGGATAACAGTTGAACGACCCCACTTAGGCGTCGGGCGGCTAGGATAGGACATTTGTACTCTGCAGGATCACAGGAACAACAGGGGCTCACTCGGAATAGAAGAACTATGGTATAAGTCATATGATGATAAGAAGGACCGACAAAAGATAAGCGGTCCTGACTCAGGACTGACACAGAGAAAGTGTTACGACCCGTTATGTATGGATAACAGTCGACCGACCCACTTGGGCATCGGGCGGCTAGGATAAGACATTTGTACTGCAGGATCATGGGAACAACAGGGACTCACTCGGAGACGGAAGAACTATGGTATAGGTCACGTGACGATAAGAAGGACCGACGAGAGATAAGCGGTCCTGATCTAAGGACCGATATGAAGAAAGCGGTCCACACCCGGGGACCGCTCGGAAGATATCAGTCCTCAGTTTAAAGAAACTACTTAGACTTATATATAGTATAACCCTGAGCCTGGCTCATGGTCAAACTTCTATAGCTCTTCAGCAATCAACTTAGTATTTATCCTCACAGATACTCTCAGCTTACCTTCACTGCGAATCACTTATTGAGTCTAAGACTGATCACCTTAGCCTCTGAAGACCTAATCTACTACAGCCTACAAACTACAACCTACGACCACAACCTAGTGTACTGTTAGAACGTATTAATCCCCAGCTTCTGTTAGCAGACCCTACTGTCGGACAGCTGACCGTAACACTTTGATTGCTCCTGTTCAGTAAGTTGACTATTGATTCCTACTAACAGTAACAAACGACAATATCTTCCTGCGCCTCTGTCAAGTCGCCTACCCTAGGATCCTCGTCTACTTTAGGAGGACGAGCCACCTAAAACCTAGCCTAGGAACTAGGAGACCAGAAGATGAAGGACCACTTAGACAGCGAGGATGACACCAAAGAACTTCAGCGCCAGCTTAATAAGACCAACAGCGACTTTAAGGCAATACGTGAAATGTTCAACCAGAACGCTGCAGCCCTTAGCAAACTTCAGGAATAAGCCTGCAAAAACCAGGATTTATAGAAAGAAGTCGCCACCCTCTAAGCTGCTGCTAACATCATATCCGCCCCAGTCGAAGGATGAGAACGCCTTAAGCTTAACACGCCCTCCACTTTCGATAGAACCCCAGGACAACTTAAAGGACACCTAGTATAGGTTTGGACCTACTAGGCCTTCTATATAAACACCTTCCAGAATGACACCAAACGCATTATATACGCAGCCACTTTCCTTTGAGGATGAGCCCTTGCCTGGTTCGAACCCCTCCAACAGGAATAGCTTAACAACCCTATTGAGAAGTATAGCAAGGAAGTAAAAAGCATCTTCTTCAGCTTCACAGGCTATATCAAGGCCCTAGAATCCCTCTTCCTCAACCCTGATAAACAAAGACAGGCTGAGCGAGACCTATCCCACCTACGACAAACTAAGTCAGCTACGCTCTATGCTGCAGAGTTCAGACGATTAGCTGTAAGACTCTATATAACTAACAAAAGCAAAGTCTTTGCCTTTTACTAAGGACTTAAGGATGATGTTAAGGATGAAATAGCTAAACTAGAAACACCTCTTAGTTTCCTTGCCTATATTAAACATACTATTAAGGTTAACAACCACCTCTATAAACAACAAAAGGAACGAGGAGAGAAATAATAAACCCTAAAAACCAGACGTAAGTACTAATAGCAGCCTCAACAGAAGTTTAACAGCCAGCAGAACGACAACAGACCCTGCAACAACTGGAACAACACCCGCCAGAGCACCGCCTATAGACAACACAGCAGACCTATAGATCTCAGCATGATAACCAAACCTAACAACAAAAAACCTTAGAACCCTAAGTGCTATAACTGCAACAAGCAAGGCTATATCGCTAAAGACTGCAGACAGCCTAAGAAGCTCCCCTGGAAACCAGTAGCAGAACGACCTCAACAAGTCAACATAATTACAAAAGCCCCATATACATCCTAATTATAGACCAGATGCTACGACGACAACTGCTGAATTCACCTTAAAGACAAAGAAATATCAGGACACTACCTAAGGGACAGCAACCCTGGACGATCTGGTTATAATATGACCATCCCAGACACTCACCCTAGGACCCTGGCAATAATGCATTCCAGCAACAGCAAAGTGGCTAGAAAACCAGTTGAACAACTTAACGAGATACTACGAATTTAACAACTAGAACTAATCACCCCCCACATAATTAGCCAGCAACTCCACTACAAAGAACAACAAATCAAGAAGGAAATAGAGCTAATCCAGCAAGAAGACGACAGATAAGTATGACTATATTAACAACAAGAATCAGAAGAAGAACCAGAACACCAACATAATCCTCTAATAGAACAACAACTCCTCAGTATGACCAACAGCTGGACTTTTGGAGAAGGAGAAAGCTCTTCCTATAACTCAGATGAACCTCGCGACGTTGCCTGATAACGCGCTCAGACAGAGATCACCTATAGGTTCACCCCTAGTGTGGACGACTCCAGCTCTGAAGAGGAACCCAACGACCAGGAAGGAAGAATCAAGCAACTTCTGAGATATCAAGAAATCGACATGCTTTAAGATAAGCAATAACGCCACTTCTATAGCACCTCAGCAGCCTAGCGAGACTGAGGCTACACCCCTCAGCTACATATAGAAGATCATCCCACGCTGAGAAGCAACCACCAGCTTCACCAAACCCTCTTCTGGTCCTAGTGCTTCCACAATAAATGCAAGGAATATATAGGAGAAAAACATAACTACTAGTTCTACCCCAGAAGATATAACGACGAACCTATCTATAAGATCTACTTAACCTCCGTTATGATCGGATAGACTATAGTACTATTTGAAGATAACCTCGCAGTCTTTAGACCTAGTCCTCAGTTCCCTATGAGATGTCAACATAATAACAGCATAAAATAGGACGAATGCTAATAAGACGAATGCTAAGTTCACTACTAAGAAAAGGCGTAAGCCTAGAGAATCATAAAGAACAGACCTAGACCCCCACAGGTTAGGATCTGCGAAAACAGCCTCGCAAAAGCATGACGAGAAGGAAAGCAAATCACCTACCTAGGACAACCAGAGCAGTTAAAAAACTAGACTCGCCTACCGACGACAGATCACAACAGGTAACAAACATAAGATCTATTCATCAAATATCATAAGGATATGAGGGTAATATCGAACTCAAAGTTACTATTAATCAGCAGATAACACTCACGCTAATCGACAGCGGAGCTGAAGCAAACTTTATTGCCCCCCGAGCCATCAATAGGCTAGAAATACGATAGGGAGGAAAAGAACGACCATATCAGTTACACACGGCAGAAGGAGAAGAATTCAAGTATGAAGGAGGTACCATCTATAATGAGACTGCGCCCCTCGAGATGAGCTACCTGAATCAAAAAGAAAGAATCTAATTCGATATTGCCGACCTAGGAACATACGATATAGTGCTAGGACTACCCTGGCTACAGACAAGCAACCCACGGATAGATTAGAGCAAAGGCTAACTCCATTAGGACCACGATGATTCAGTCCCTGAGCAGCCCTGTCAGAATCAGGCCTCAAACGAATCAATACGACAAGGAACAGCAAAACGATACCTCTGTTACCTCAAGGCAAAAGAAGCTGTATCACAACCACTGATAACGATAGATCTTGAACAGAAGAACGATCCACTTCTGTCTATCCCATCTACCGCAGTAATAGACGGATAGCCCAAGGGTGTGGCCGTCTCGGCATTGCAGAAGTATTTGATGGCGAGGCAGAGGGGGCGAGGGCAGGGCTTAAAAGGGCCCTCCTTACTTCCCAAGGCCAGCCTATACATACCTGCATCGATAACACCAGCGTCATCCAGGGGATACGCGGCGACGTCCCAGACTCCTCACAAGCTGCCTTCCTAGAGATCCAAGAGGCAGCTAGGATACATAACATACAAACCCATTGGTCTCCAGGGCACCAAGGTATCAAAGGAAACGAGGAAGCAGATAACCTGGCTAAGGAGGGCATAACGCTACCAGTCCCTAGAGGCCTACTAGCCACCCTATCAGGAATCAAACGGCTTTCTCAGGAGCATAAACGACACTATTACAGGAAATGGTGGAGGCAAGAAGCATCCCCCCGCTATAAGCAACTGGGGCTCAAGGCTACCCTTGCCTGCCCCCCTGAACTTGCCCTCCATAGGGCTACCCTTCATCACCTCCTCGCGGCGCGGTCAGGCCACGGAGACTTTGAACAGTACCATCAACGCTTTAACCATACAGAAGCACTACTTACCTGCTCCTGCGGTGGGGCTAAGGAGGTGGACCACCTAGTCTACTGCCGAAAGACACTAGCGAGGAGGCAACGGTGGCCTATCCTCCACCCTTATAGTCGACAGGAGCCTCTAGGACCTATGGGTTCTCTGGAGCAGTACTTCAAGGGGCTAATTATCGACTCAGAGGGCTTCCAGGCCTTCCTTACCGTGACAGACTTCTTCCAGAAGATCTGCCCGCGGTACTAAGAGATAGGCTACAGCCTACTCTCTAATTAACGAACTACCTCTACCAGGGGAAAAGGAAGTGGCTATAACGGAACTAGGGCACCAGCGGGAACTAGGGAAGGACAGAACACATAGCAGCCTACGGGCAAGACTTGGAGGACGTTAGGAAGCGGCGTGTACTTAGAGTATATAGCTGGGACCCGCGGCCCTCCACGCCATATACCCTTCGGGAGGTCTGCCGCAAGGGCGTCTACGCCCTTGCCGCCACGGCGTTAAATACAAAACAACAAAAACAAATTCTGTCTATCCCAGAAGAATATAGAGTTTACGAGAAACTCTTTGCAGCCGAATTAGAAACCGGACTGCCCGAACACACCAGTTTCGATCACGAAATACCCCTCAAAAAAGGGAAGGAACCACGCTTTAACAAAATCTACAGACTCAACCAGACTGAAATAGAAGCCCTAGATAAATACCTTGAAGAAAATCTCAAGAAGGGATATATCAGACCCTCAACGTCACCAGCAGGAAGCCTAATCCTGTTTATACCTAAAAAGAACGGAAAACTACGATTATACGTCGACTACCGCATGCTTAACGAAATGACGATTAAGAACTGCTACCCACTACCACTTATCGATAAGATGAGACGACTCCTCTATAGAGCCAACTGGTTCACAGCCCTCAACCTCAAAGGAGCCTATAACCTGATCAGAATGAAGCAAGGAGAAGAATAGAAGACTGCTTTCAGAACACGAAAAGGATATTTCGAGTACCTCGTCATGCCCTTCAGCCTTACTAACGCCCCTGCAATATTCCAAAATATAATCAACTAAGTTTTACGCAAATACGTCGACATCTGCGTAGTAGTCTATCTCGACGACATCCTCATCTTCTTATCAACACTTGAGAAACATAAGGAAGACGTACACCACGTCTTATAAGCCCTCTAAGAAGCCAAGCTATTAGTTGAACCTGAGAAAAGCAAATTCCACATATAAAGGGTGGAATACCTCAGATTCACTATCACCCCTAGAAAAGTCTGTATGTCAGAAAACAAAGTCAAAGCTATTAAGGAATAGCTGGTACCTAACAACCTCAAGGAAGTCTAAGGATTTCTAGGTTTCGTCAACTTCTACCGCAAATTTATCAAAGACTATGGCAAGATCAACGCAGCTCTCACAAGCCTCAGCCGCAAAGACACGCCCTTTATATGGGAAGAACCATAACAAACAGCATTCCAGAAGATCAAGGACCTCATCGCTAGCAAGCCCGTCTTAAGCATTCCAGACCTAACAAAACAGTTCGAAGTAGAACCTGATGCATCTGACTATGCGATAGGAGCATAATTATCTCAACGAGATTCAGAAGGACGACTACACCTGTGTGCCTTCTTTTCTCGCAAGCTCCACAGACCTGAACTCAACTATCAGATCCACGATAAGGAACTCATGGCAATCATTGAAGCCTTCAAGGAATAGAGACCTGAGCTCTCAGGAACCACCCACGAAGTACTTATGTATTTAGATCATAAGAACCTTTCACACTTCACAACTTCGAAAGTGTTGAATAAAAGACAGATTAGATAGTTGGAATTCTTATCAGAATTCAACTTCCAAATCATCCACCGCAAAGGATCAGATAATAGCAGAGCTGACGCTCTTAGCTGAAGGCCGGACTATAACGTCCTGGTACCTGAAGAAACCCAGGTGATTCTCAAAGGAAACAACGACGGAGACCTCATGCCAGCAACCAAACTCTTGATGATAGCTGGGCGGTCTAGTACTAGCCTGACTAGCAAACTAAACGACAAAGCTATTATAGAATTTCATGCTCGCCCTGCATATGGTCACTAAGGAATCACAAAAACCTAGAAATAACTATAACAACAATATAGAGAAAAGGTCACTAGAGAATGTGTGGCAAAAGCGATTAAGGATTATAAGGTCTGCCTCAAAAGCAAACCCGCTAGATATCAACCTTATGGTATGCTATAACCTTTGCCTGTGCTGCAAACCGCCTAGCAATCTATATCCCTCGACTTTATTGTTAAACTACTGAAGTCATAAGAGCCCCTTATAGGAGTACACTTTAACAGCGTTCTCGTTATTATAGACCGACTTATAAAGTACGCCTACTTCATCCTATATAAGGAAGCAAGCAATACTGAAGAATGCGCCTATATATTCCTCAAGTATATCATCTCTAACCATAGAACACCTAAGGAAATTATGTCAGACAGAGATAAGATCTTCATATCGAATTTCTGGAAATCAATCATGTCACACCTCAGCATTAAGCAGTTAATATCCACTGCGTTCCACCCGCAGACCGACAGACAAACAGAACGAATCAACTAAATCCTCAAAACCTACCTCTGCGCCTATGTTAACTATAACTAAGACAATTAGGTTATAATACTACTAATAGCCTAATTCGCCTATAACAGCGCAATTGGAGAAAGCACTAAGGAATCCCCCTTCTACCTCAACTATAGATTCAAACCAACCGCCTATAGAGAACCCTAAGCAGGCCTAGCCGCAGTAAAAGCTGTCGCCTCAGTACGACAGATCAAGGATATCCAGAAAAATGCACAACAGGAACTCAAATTCATACGATAAAGGATGACTAAGTTTAGCAACAAACGAAGGATTGAGGGACCAACCTTAAAAGAGGGAGATAGCGCCTACCTCATACGGCGAAACATCAAAACAAAACGACCAAGCGACAAACTTAACTATAAAAAACTCAGACCCTTCAAAATCTCACGAGTAATCTCACCAGTTAATTATGAACTCAAACTCCTAGGAACTATGAAGTGTCACTTAGTATTTCACATCTCACTACTCAAACCAGCCCCACGAGGTTCACAAACGGACGATCTCATTATTGTGGAAGACAATAAACCAGAGTACGAAGTAGAACAAATTATAGAGCACCTCAAGAAGCCAGAAGGGTATTAATACCTCATCAAATAGAAAGGATACAGACATAAAGACAACATATAGGAACCAGCTAAAAATATCACTAACGCAGCAGAAAAACTTACGATCTACTGGCAATAACACTAAGAATGAGAAGCCACACTAACACCTGTTATACTAGTCCAAAAGAGCGCTAGATATAAACAAATCAGGCACCTATATCGCTTCACCAGACCACCTACTAAAACTAATCGACTGCGATAAGGAAAACTATTTATTCGCCTAGGAACACTAGAAATAAGCTAAGACGACACTGAAGCACCACCAGCATCAGACACTAAAGGGCCCAGATTGACAAAGTCCAGACTAAAGCTAAACTCTTGCTACTCTGGATCGTTAGGCACCCTAGCGGCCTGAAGGTCGTTCACAACCTACTTCTCATGAGCATCTAGCGCTGGAAGCACACCATCCTCCTCGTCGATTTCCTGCATTCCCTGCTCAAAAGCCTCAGTCTGACGCTCTCTCACTAACTTCCTCGTCTTACGAATACAACTTAAGCGGCTAGCAGCCTCTGCTATTTAAGTCTGCAAACAAGCAAACTCCTAATGAAGTGTAAGCAGCTCCTCACCAGCCTTCTCTTCTTTTTCATCCCACTCCTTTTGTTGCTTATTCAACTTTTGCACTACAACACAGTTAGTCGTCGCTTAGGTAAATCAGGATCAGAAGTCACTATATAAGTCGAAGCCACCAGAACGCCATCATAAGGCTTCTTCGCCTCGATGCACGTATGACACCTAGATGATTTCTCACCAAAACAGCAAGGAACCTTAGCTTGAAAACAATAGGTATAAGGCATGTCGCTAGCCAAAGAATAAGACTTAACGTATTCAATTAAAGCTTCACGCTTACGATCCTTGAGCGTAGTGACGACCGATTTCTTTTTCGATTTTTGGACGTAGCCTGACATAGTGTCAGCATCATGAGTAAATCAGGAAGCATGATTAACGGATCCCCAACCTAGGACTAACGACCTACTTATATTAGGTCTTGAGGATAAGACCTTTGGAGAGGGGACCTGATGTTACGACCTGTTATATATAGATAACAGTCGACCGACCTACTTAGGCATCAGGCGGCTAGGATAAGACATTTATACTGCAGGATCACGGGAACAACAGGGACTCACTCGGAGACGGAAGAACTATGGTATAGGTCACGTGATGATAAGAAGGACCGACGAGAGATAAGCAGTCCTGATCTAAGGACCGACATAAAGAAAGCGGTCCACACCCAGGGACCGCTCAGAAGATATCGGTCCTCAGTTTAAAGAAACTACTTAGACTTATATATAGTATGACCCTGAGCCTAGCTTATGGTCAGACTTCTATAGCTCTTCAGCAATCAACTTAGTATTCATCCTCATAGATACTCTCAGCTTACCTTCACTGCGAATCACTTATTGAGTCTAAGACTGATCACCTTAGCCTCTGAAGAACTGATCTACTACAGCCTATAAACTACAACCTACAACCACAACCTAGTGTACTGTTAGAACGTATTAATCCCCAGCTTCTGTTAGCAGACCCTACTGTTAGATAGCTGACTGTAACACTTTGATTGCTCCTGTTCAGTAAGTTGACTATTAATTCCTACTAACAGTAATAAACGACAATATCTTCCTATGCCTCTGTTAAGTCGCCTACCCTAGGATCCTCGTCTACTTTAGGAGGACGAGCCACCTAAAACCTAGCCTAGGAACTAGGAGACCAGAAGATGAAGGACCACTTAGACAGCGAGGATGACACCAAAGAACTTCAGCGCCAGCTTAATAAGACCAACAGCGACTTTAAGGCAATACGTGAAATGTTCAACCAGAACGCTGCAGCCCTTAGCAAACTTCAGGAATAAGCCTGCAAAAACCAGGATCTATAGAAAGAAGTCGCCACCCTCTAAGCTGCTGCTAACATCATATCCGCCCCAGTCGAAGGATGAGAACGCCTTAAGCTTAACACGCCCTCCACTTTCGATAGAACCCCAGGACAACTTAAAGGACACCTAGTATAGGTTTGGACCTACTAGGCCTTCTATATAAACACCTTCCAGAATGACACCGAACGCATTATATACGCAGCCACTTTCCTTTGAGGATGAGCCCTTGCCTGGTTCGAACCCCTCCAACAGGAATAGCTTAACAACCCTATTGAGAAGTATAGCGAGGAAGTAAAAAGCATCTTCTTCAGCTTCACAGGCTATATCAAGGCCCTAGAATCCCTCTTCCTCAACCCTGATAAACAAAGACAGGCTGAGCGAGACCTATCCCACCTACGACAAACTAAGTCAGCTACGCTCTATGCTGCAGAGTTCAGACGATTAGCTGTAAGACTCTATATAACTAACAAAAGCAAAGTCTTTGCCTTTTACTAAGGACTTAAGGATGATGTTAAGGATGAAATAGCTAAACTAGAAACACCTCTTAGTTTCCTTGCCTATATTAAACATACTATTAAGGTTAACAACCACCTCTATAAACAACAAAAGGAACGAGGAGAGAAATAATAAACCCTAAAAACCAGACGTAAGTACTAGTGGCAACCCCAGCAGAAATTCAACAGCTAGCAGAACGACAACAGACCCTGCAACAACTGGAATAACACCCACCAGAGCACTGCCTACAGACAACACAGCAGACCTATAGATCTCAGCATGATGACCAAACCTAACAATAAGAAGCCTTAGAACCCTAAGTGCTACAACTGCAATAAGCAAGGCTATATCGCCAAAGACTGCAGACAGCCTAAGAAGCTCCCCTGGAGACTAGTGGCAGAGCGACCCTAATAAGTCAACATAATTGCAAAAGCCCTATATATATCCTAATTATAGACCAGATGTTATGACGATCACTGCTGAATTCACCTTAAAGACAAAGAAATATTAGGACACTACCTAAGGGATAGCAACCCTAGACGGTCTGGATATAATATAACCATCCTAGACACTCACCCTAGGACCCTGGCAATAATGCATTCCAGCAACAGCAAAGTTGCTAGAAAACCAGTTGAACAACTTAATAAGATGCTATAAATTCAGCAATTAGAGCTAATCACCCTACGTATAACTAGCTAGCAACTCCACTACGAAGAACAACAAATCCAGAAGGAAATAGAGCTAATCCAGCAAGAAGACAACAGATAAGTGCGACTATATTATTAATAAGAATCAGAAGAAGAACCAGAACACTAACATAATCCTCTGATAGAATAACAACTCCTCAGTATGACTAACAACTAGACTTTCAGAGAAGGAGAAAGCTCTCCCTATAACTCAGATAAACCTTACGACGTTGCCTGATAACGCGCTCAGACAGAGATCGCCTATAGGATCACCCCTAGTGTGGACGACTCTAGCTCTGAAGAAGAACCTGACGACTAGGAAGGAAGAACCAAGCAACTTCTGAGATACTAAGAAATCAACATACTTTAAGATAAGTAATAACGCCACTTTTATAGCACCTCAGCAGCCTAATAAGACTGAGGCTACACCCCTCAGCTACACATAGAAGATCATCCCACGCTGAGAAGCAACCACCAGCTTCACCAAACCCTCTTCTGGTCCTAGTGCTTCCACGATAAATATAAGGAACATATAGGAGAAAAGCATAACTACTAGTTCTACCCCAGAAGACATAACGATAAACCTATCCATAAGATCTACTCAACCTCTGTTATGATTAGATAGACTATAGTACTATTTGAAGACAACCTTATAGTCTTCAGACCTAGCCCTTAGTTCCCTATAAGATGTTAATATAACGACAGTATAAAATAGGATGAATACTAATAAGATGAATGCTAAGTTTACTACTAAGAAAAGGCATAAGCCTAGAGAATCGCAAAGAATAGACCTAGACCTCCACAGGTTAGGATCTGCGAAAACAGCCTTATAAAAGCATAACGAGAAGGAAAGCAAATCACCTACCTAGGATAACTAGAGCAGTTAAAAAACTAGACTTACCTACTGACGAAGAACTATAACAGGCAATAAGGAAAAGGTTTATTCACCAGATGTCATAAGGACATAAGGGTAATATCAAACTCAAAGTTACTATCAACTAATGAACAACACTCACGCTAATTAATAGCGGAGCTGAAGCAAATTTCATTACCCCCCAAGCCATCAATAGGCTAGAAATACAATAGGGAGGAAAAGAACAACTATATCAGTTACACACAGCAGAAGGAGAAGAATTTAAGTATAAAGGAGGTACTATCTATAATAAGACTACGCCTCTTAAGATAAGCTACCTGAATCAAAAAGAAAGAATCCAATTTGATATTACTGATCTAGGAATATACGATATAATGCTAGGACTACCCTGGCTATAAATAAGCAACCTATAGATAGATTAGAGCGAAGGCTAACTCTATTAGGACTATAATAATTCAGTCCCTGAGCAGCCCTGTTAGAACCAGGCCTCAAACGAATCAATACGACAAGGAACAGCAAAACGATACCTCTGTTACCTTAAGGCAAAAGAAGCCATATCATAACCACTGGTGATAATAGATCTCAAACAGAAGAACAATCCACTTCTGTCTATCCTAGAAGAATACAGAATTTACAAGAAACTCTTTGCAGCTGAATTAGAAACAGGACTACCTGAATATACCAGTTTCAACCACGAAATACCGCTCAAAGAAGGAAAAGAACCATAATTCAACAAAATCTACAGACTTAACCAGACAGAGATAGAAGCCCTAGACAAATATCTTAATGAAAATCTCAAGAAGGGATATATCAGACCTTCAATATCACCAGCAGGAAGTCTAATCCTATTTATACCTAAGAAAAACAGAAAGTTACAGCTATATATTAATTACTGCAGATAACGATCAAGAACTGCTATCCACTACTGCTTATTAACAAAATAAGACGACTCCTCTATAGAGCTAATTAGTTCACAGCCCTCAACCTTAAAGGAGCCTACAACTTAATCAGAATGAAATAAAGAGAAGAATAGAAGACCGCCTTCAGAATACGAAAAGGATATTTTGAGTACCTCGTCATACCTTTTGGTCTCACTAACGCCCCTGCAATATTCCAGAATATGATCAACTAAGTTCTATGCAAATATGTCGACATCTGCGTAGTAGTCTATCTTAATAATATCCTCATCTTCTTATTAACACTTGAGAAATATAAAGAAGATATATACTACGTCTTATAAGCCCTCTAAAGAGCTAAGCTGTTGGTTAAACCTGAGAAAAGCGAATTCCACACATAGAAGGTGGAATACCTCAGATTCACTATCACCCCTAGAAAAGTCTGCATATCTGAAAACAAAGTTAAAGCTATTAAGGAATAGCTAGCACCTAACATCCTCAAGGAAGTCTAAGGATTCCTAGGTTTTATTAACTTCTACTGCAAATTTATTAAAGACTATAGCAAGATTAATGCAGCTCTCATAAGCCTCAGCCGCAAAGACACGCCCTTTATATGGGAAGAACCATAACGAACAGCATTCCAGAAGATCAAGGACCTCATCGCCAGTAAGCCCGTCTTAATCATTCCAGACCTAACAAAGCAGTTTGAAGTAGAGCCTAACGCATCCGACTATGCGATTAGAGTGTAACTATCTTAATGAGATTCAGAAGGACGACTATATCTATACGCCTTCTTCTCTCGTAAGCTCCACAGACCTGAACTCAACTATCAGATCCACGATAAGGAACTCATGGCAATCATTGAAGCCTTTAAGGAATAGAGACCTAAGCTCTCAGGAACCATATATGAAGTACTTATATATTCAGACCATAAGAACCTTTCACACTTCACAACTTCAAAAGTGTTAAATAAACGACAGATTAGATAGTGAGAATTCCTATCAGAATTTAACTTCTAAATCATCTACTGCAAAGGATCAGAGAATAGCAGAGCTGACGCTCTCAGCTGACAACCAGACTATAACATCCTAGTACCTGAAGAAACATAGGCGATTCTCAAAGGAAATAATAATAGAGACCTAATGCTAGTAACCAAACTCTTGATAATAGCTGGACGATCTAATACTAGCCCGCCTAGCAAACTAGACGACAAAGCAATTATAGAGTTTTATGCTCGCCCTATATATAGTCACTAAGGAATCATAAAAACCTAGAAATAACTATGATAACAATATAGAGAAAAGGTCACCAGAGAATAAGTAGCAAAAGCAATTAAGGATTATGAGGTCTGCCTGAAAAGCAAACCCGCTTAATATCAGCTGTACGGCATGCTATAACCCTTGCCTATGCTGTAAACCGCCTAGCAATCTATATCCCTCGACTTTATCGTTAAGCTACTAAAGTCTTAAGAGCCTCTTATAGGAACACACTTTAACAGCGTTCTTATTATTATGGACCAACTTATGAAGTACGCCTACTTCATCCTATATAAGGAATTAAGCAACGCTGAAGAATATGCCTACATATTTCTCAAATATATTATCGCTAATCACAGAACACCTAAGGAAATTATATCAGATAGAGATAAGATCTTCACCTCTAACTTCTGGAAATCAATTATATCACACCTCAGCATTAAACAGTTAATATCTACTGCGTTTCACCTGCAAACTGACAGATAAACAGAACAAATCAACCAGATCCTTGAAACCTACCTCCACGCCTATATTAATTACAACTAGGATAATTAGGTTGTATTGCTACTAATAGCCTAATTCGCCTATAATAGCGCAGTAGGAGAAAGTACTAAGGAATCCCCTGTTACGACCGCTACAGTTGGTCACTGTAGGATTGTAACTATATAATGCAGAACAGGGGATAATGACAGCGGATTTGTCATTAGCGAAGCTTTTGCTTTGTGCCACAGTTGGTTGCCCTGACCCGCTCGTAACATCCCTCTTCTATCTCAAGTATGGATTTAAACCAATCACCTATAAAAACATACGACCAAGCCTAGCTGCAGTTAAAGCTATCGCCTCTATACGATAAATCAAGGATACCTAAGATAACGCACGCAAAGAACTCAAATTTATATGATAACAAATAGTATGATTTAGTAATTAACAAAGGATTGAGGGACTAACCTTAAAAGAGGGAGATAGCGCCTATCTTATATAGCAAAATATTAAGACAAAGCGACCAAATGACAAACTTAACTATAAAAAACTCAGACCTTTTAAAATCTCACGAGTAATTTCACTAGTTAACTACAAACTTAAACTCCTAGAAACTATGAAGTATCACCTAGTATTCCATATCTCACTTCTCAAACCAGTATTATGCAGATTATAGACAAACGATATTATCATCATAGAAGATAATAAACCAGAATATGAAGTTGAACGAATTATTAACTATCTCAAAGAACTAGAAGGGTATTAATACCTCGTTAAATAGAAAGGATATAGATATAAAGATAATATATAGGAACCAGCTAAAAATATCACTAATACAGCTGGAGAACTTATAATCTACTAGCAATAACACTAAGAATAAGAAGTCACACTAGCACTTATTATACTAGTCCAGAAGAACGCAGGATATAAGCAAATTAAGCACCCCTATAGATATATCAGACCACCTACTAAAGCAGATCGACCGCAATAAGGAAAACCGTTTATTCGCCTAGGAACGCTAGAACATAACTAAGACTCCCCTAACAGAAAATTCAGAGTACTAGGATTTTAATCACCTAAGACAGCGTCTAGGTCTACCACACTAAAACCACCTATAGACTGAACCTCTAACGTAGGTGACGCTACTAGTTCCTCCTCGGTAACCTCCCAGCCCTTCTGGAACACTATCCTCTTTTGCTTATGCAAACGATCTAACTTCGCTATAGATTCATCTAACTCAGCCTGCACTATATATAAAGCAGCAACTTTCTTTCGTAACACCTCCTCTTCAGCCACCTCTATATCCTCCAGATGAGCAGCCTCATCTAACAAACGATCGACTACGATCAGTCAGCAAGGCTTATAAAGCATGATAAGCTTAAAGAATATATAAGCGTAAACAGCATCTGCTGCTGTATTATAAGACTGCCCTAGATAAGTATACTTACTATAAACTTCACTATTAGGAAGCAACTTATAACGCTTGCCTGAAGAATAATAATAGGAATAAGGCATATTGACAACAAAACCAAACTCAGCAATACGCAGCGTATAATTGCAATAACAAAGAGTAGAGGCAGAATTTGATTTCAATTTTTGAATATAACCTGATATAGTGTCAGCATTATAAGTAAATTAGGAAGTATAATTAATAGATCCCTAACCTAGGACTAACGACCTACTTATATTAGGTCTTAAAGATAAGACCTTTAGAGAGGGGACCTGATGTTACAACCTATAAATAAGGATAACAGCTGAACGACCTACTTAGGCATCAGGCGGCTAGAGCAGGATATTTATACTGCAGGATCATAGGAATAACAGGGACTCACTTAGAACAGAAGAACTATAGTATAAGTTATATGACGATAAGATAAGAAAACAATTAGTAGAGTATAGGAGGGAACGCTTAGTGATCAGTTAGTCTTGCCAACTGATCGCAATCACCTTATACACTTAGGTGATCACTCTGGGATAGATAAAGAACACTGTTTGGAACTTATATATAGTATAACCCTGAGCCTAGCTTATGGTCAGACTTCCATAGCTCTTCAGCAATCAACTTAGTATTCATCCTCACAGATACTCTCAGCTTACCTTCACTGCGAATCACTTATTGAGTCTAAGACTGATCATCTTAGCCTCTGAAGACCCGATCTACTATCAGCCTACAACCTACGACCCAGAACACGACCCCATGTACTGTTATAACGTGTCAATCCCCAGCTTCTATTAGCAGACCCTACTGTCGGATAGCTGACCGTAACACCTTGGTGCAGCCTGGGTTTTCAGCTCAGCTGGCATGGCCGGAGAAGTCTGCGTCCTTGGAATTTCAGGTACCGCTATGTCTTTGTTGATTGCCCCGGACGTTGTGGATTCGAAAGCATCTTCTGCCGGAATTACAGAACTGGGGAAGTCCTAGGTTATACGATGTCTATCTCCAAGATAAAACCGGCAATCCTAGCTGTGACTGTTTCCGTTGGGACAGAAGGCAAATTTCTAAAATAGATGGTAGAATTAAGTGACATGTCGATATATAGTGCTTTTGGTGATCGTTTCGGAGATGGTATGGTTCGATTCAAACGTTAAAAAAAACATAACTTAAATGCTCAATAATCGGAGTAAATAAAGCCGTAATAATTAACCTTCTAGTAAGGTGTTTATAGTTAATTACCTATTATAGTAATTACTTAATTAAGTGATTACCTAATTAACTAAAGGTTTGCGAGGAAAAAATGTATTATATGTATGATAGATTTTTCCACTTAGAACAGATTTTGAGGAAGCAAGTAATTCAACAACTTGTATCCATTTAACTACTACTTATTATTACTACCTACTATTCATTATTATTAGTATTATTTCTTTCATATTATTAATAACTATTTATACTGGTTATAGATGGTTATTATTGAATACGAGGAATTTTATTATAATAATCAACAAAACGAAAAGTTTCCCCCTTTTATTATATTAAATACTACCCCAAACCTTCGGGCGGCATTGAATTTCTGATGGTAGCTGTCAGGTCCTGCACGGTCCGTCTGTAGTATAAGTAATAACTCGGAGACGTCAATAGACACCCAGGATGCATTTCATACCTCGTCGGAGTGTTCATTCGGGTGCTCGTTGAAGACACCGCCTCAGAGGTGCCATGAGGTTTCAATCCTGGCTTGATGCGCAGTTTTATCCTTGCGTACTTGTTAAGCAGTCTCAGAATTGTACTGAAAATGGCCACCGCACACAACTCGAGAGCAACAAATCGCGTCGGCGTCTCTTGTGGCATTACCGGCAGCCCTCGACGCAAACTCGAATGATATGTGGAGACACGCTGCAGCAGAATGCCGTAAGGAAGAGCCAGCAGTCGTTGAGACGAATATGAAATATGTGATTCGGCGAAGACATCAATCAAGTGGAACAAGAACGGA
The DNA here is from genome assembly GCF_013390185.1 of Colletotrichum aenigma. Lineage (NCBI taxonomy): Eukaryota > Fungi > Ascomycota > Sordariomycetes > Glomerellales > Glomerellaceae > Colletotrichum > Colletotrichum aenigma. The sequence goes on from NW_023500917.1 coordinate 256,704, forward strand.
AATCTTTGGGGTTGCTTTGAAAGAATTGACCCACACATAGACAGACAGACCTCAATACATCAAGAAAGACCTCCGCAAACAAAAGCAGGCGTTTAATGACACATCTCTCCTGTTTCTTCAGCTCAGCAGTTCACATAAAACAAGAAACACCACATCAATCAAACAGTCCCTGAATTACATATACATGTCTTTTAAAACTCAGTAGCGAAAGACATCAGAACGTCAAATAAGGAGTGGCATACGTAGCCTTGAACGACGATGCACAGCAACGCATACCCCTCAGACGGCAGATGCTGATAGATAAAACTTCCAACAAGCAGTTCATGAACTGAAGAACGTCAAATCCATCAGCAGCATTCGTCCCGTTTTCTGCAACTGGCTCTTCCCACCTCCAAAACAAGTCAGATTCTAGCCCCTAAAGACACAGAAGAGAAGGCACGAATTAACTCAGAGACCTCTTCCAACGTTTTGATCGGTTCACTGCGACTTTCAAGTTCAATGCCTTTCTTTAAGCAGAGTAGAAATGCGGAAATCGCAATTTCCTTCTTCCCTTCTTGTGGTTGAAATCATATATGTTTTAGTTGTTTAATACGGTCTCTTTCGGATGCTTTACATCTTCACTGATCTGGCATTCACCAGTGCAACGGCCTCCAGTATGTTATGCTGTTGTGAACTTATCAGCGATGAGTGCGTTTGGAGCGGAAATAGAATGGTTCTCTAGTGAATTTGAGCCTTCATTAATATGTTCAAGTTGGCATAGATGGATGTTTAAGATGGCGTAAGGATCCAAAAGACAACGGCACTTCTTTCCGACAGCGTCAGCATGCTGGTGGGCGAGCTCCACAAGGACCCGCACTCTAGAAATCCATACATCGTTGCAGACATCGGCGGCGATGAACATATAAGAAGCTTTTGTCTAGCAGCGTTAATGATCAAGTATTTTTGGGCACTTGAGCCCCAGACGAAACAAATGGGAATAATGAACTAGAGTGGCTATGTCTGAAGCGATGACCATTTGACTACTAGTCTGACTGGCAGCTAGCTTCTACCTGTGCGTGCAGTCAATCTTCGCTGCTAATTAGCTAGAAGAATGACAAGAGGTTTATATAAAGAGAACTGGTTGTGTTCTCAGCAGTTGTCCGGCTTGGAGCTGCAATCAGGTGCTTTAGCGACTGTATGGAATAACGAAAAGACCGTCCAGAGCTGGGGCGAGGTGAAAGGCAGGTTGCATGCCTAAGTTTCTGTTTGAATCGGATGGGTACTACTCGGGAACCCTTGGGACTGACTGCTTTGAGCCAGATGTGTCTTGCCATTCAACTGCTCAAGAGACCCGCCGTGATGGTGCTCGGTGCGTTTATGAAGGAAAACGCTAATCGCTTATACAAGCTTTAGTCAAGGTTTGTTGTGGAAGGGCGGCGTTGAAGTGGTAGTTAAGGCGGACGTGCCGTTGAGTACGCCTGGGTTTTTGAAGGAAGATGCTGGTGGATATTATAGAACTGGCGGCCTGCTCAATTATCTCGAGCTTTGTGGAAAGGATTTGAGAAACGTGTTTGATCCATCAACAACAACTGTCTTGTTTGATTCCCAAGCGTCGTCCCCTCCTTCTAATGAAGCGCCAATCCCCATTTCCGCCATTTCGAGGCTGGACAGGCGAGCACCAAGGTGATCCACCGTTTCTCGCCCATGCAGCATGTCAGCTGAGGCTTTGCCGAGGCCAGAAGCGACCTCTCCGTGTCGGACGCGGTTAATGTTCTCCGCCTGAGCAGCAGCACCCCCTAAATCTTGGAAGACATGTGATCTTGTGTAGCAAAAGTCTCTCATCAAGCTGCACAATTATACGTACGCAAGCAACGATAACTATGAATACAGGACTCGAGACCAACCTCCGAATCTCAACCCCCATTTCTGGGCCTTTCCACCCTAATTCAAGTCGCAATGGAACCACCTATTGATAACTTGTGAGTCACATACATTGTCTTCTGTCAACGTTTCTGTTTTGCTTTTTATCTTTGAAATCTCTAAACCTTTTTCAGATCGTTTGAAGTTCTCCATGATAAATGCCGCCAAGTGCGACCAAGATGAGCCGCGAGAAGCCCGGAATAACGCGTAAACGTAATTCAAGGCAGGTATCGATTGTGTATTCTGGCAGCATGGGTTGAGTAAGGACATCTTCTTTGCTTAGAACAAGTAGATGGTTCGGCCCAACTTGCATTGTCATGTGTCGGAGTCCTACTCCGCGGCCTCGACGGTCTTCCTGAATACCTGCATCGCGCACTCACCGTCTCGAATCAGCAGACGGTCTTCGGTCATATTTTGAACCGAATCGATGTCGACCGCGCGTGCCTCTAGTAGAGGTGCTGGGCCTGACATACTGTTTACTCGCCGGATCTCCTTGCGAGGCCCCTTCAACAGCTCGTCGTGGGCGGTATAGTCCATTCCCATTCTGCGTTTCACATCTAGCAGGGCTTTATCAATGCGTTGAATGTTATGAATTGGGGCAATAATTCGCACAATCGCGATTGCCTCAAGGATCTTTTCATAGCTGGGCAGCAATGAGGCACCAGTTTTGAGGATCGATGGCTCCTCAAGGCCCTTTCGGTGGAATCCAAGAATTATTTCCTAGGTTAAATGTACCACAACTGCAGCGTACTCTCGTAAGAACGTCGTGACGCAGTTGCTCTCATCCAATCGCAGTAGTTGAGCCCGCTTTCAGGCGTCGTATTGAGCAGTAATTGGAGCCTTGGTGGGAGGCATGCTTCTCGCCGCCAAAGATGGAGAGAACACGCCCATGTTGCAGCAGGCTGTTCACTTTCCTGCGCATCTTATCTCCTCAGGGGTCGGGATCCTGCGCCAACATGGTGTCGACGAGGTCATTGACCAGATCGGGATCGGAATCTCATTTCATATTTGGTCCTCGAGGGCGGTTGTTGAGATGAGCTTGTGCTTTGCGAAGCCTCTCCAGAAAGACCTAGAGGTCTCGAGCATCTGTGATCTCGGTGATCTTGCCCAAAAGGCTTATGATGTAAAAGAGACTTTGTGCTGAGCTGTTTCATGGGACAAATCCGAAAGTGCCCCCGGCTAACACGGTCCGCCATACCCGCAACGTCCTTCAGCGCGAAGACAAGCATTCCACTGCCAAGATGTCGTGCGCAATATTCTGAACGCTTCCCAACTTGCGGCTGTAGTCTTTTTTGCCGTCTTCGGACGGGGCGACGGGCATGTTTTTGTATTCTCTACTATCTTTTATTCTCTTGTGGAGATGTCAGGTCCTGTATCTATTGGGTTGGATATTGACGCAAGAGGCATTTGGAGGAGTTTGTCATTGATTGCAGCTCGCGGGTCTCTGTCGGTTCTTTGGCTGATTTGGATTGCAAGTGGCTCCCCACTCTTGGCCGCGGCTCAACAGGTGCCTTGAGCGGATCTTGGGTGTCATGAGTTGTCGTTCTTACAGAGGAAGAGGCATCGAAGGGATTGGTGGTATCGTAACCGCGTTAAATGGGGTCCTCTAATTCTTTGCATGTTCTTTTGATCTCAGACTGGGTTTCGTCCAGGAGCGAAGTAGCTTGCAGGAGTCTTCGGTTTGCTCTGCCAAGGAATCAACGGATGGCGCCAGGAAGTTTTGTCCGTCATCCATTGGTTTTTTCCGGTTGTGCAGCCGTCTGTCTGACTGCACCTATTGCAAAAGTCGGTCTTGTGTCTGTTCTGTTGCCTTCATTGATCGAGGTCTCGTCGTGGGGCTTCGGCCCTTGGCGGCTTCCATCATTAATTCTGTGCGATTTGGTGCTTGCTTAGTTATAATTCTACTTCTTCGGCACGGTACACAGAGCGTCGAAGCAGGTTCATTCGGCACAAGTCCTAAGTGTCGTCGCCTCGAAGTATCGAGAATTCCTGACGACTAGACGGGCGCCAATGACCCACACGATCGCGGCGCATGCCGAGGGCTAGAGAAGAGAAATTATTGATGGGACATGGCAAGCATTTGCACGCAGGTGTAACAGGGATGCCGGTGGAAGAGGGCGGATTCGGTGTGCATGATTTGAAGGTTTGATTTTGGACTGACGGTGGCGGGCCTCATAGTGCGAACGCCTGTCTGGTCATGGTCAGGTCGTCGGCCGGGATAGCAAGGCAGGCAGGGGCGACATCTGCCCGGAAGTAGGTTATCGGGGTCGAACATAGACGGACGGAGACGAGGCCGAAGATGGACGGCGAGATCATTCTCACATTCGGCCATTTACAAGAAGATGCACGCTAGTAGACGCCAGAAACCTAGGCCTGCATTACTAAGCCAAGGAGAGACTCACATTGATACGCAGGGCACCGACTAGGGAAATCAGCAGTTAGTCGAAAAGTTAACAGGTGGTCGAGAAATCAACAGGTGGTCGAGAAATCAGCAGGTCGATAAATGAACAGGTCGAAGAAATGACAGTCGATCCGTGCACTTGTCCGCTTATATAAAGAATTATGATGTGGTAACTCTTCCACATCGGTAAGCCTGGACCAAACCGGCCACCCACCTCAGTCCCGGCCAGCCCAGGGTGCCACGCTCATCGTCGTCATTAGAGTAAGAAGTCATTCGACGATGAACAGCATTGATGATGGCTTTGTTCTATTCTGACTCTCGGGTCGTGGGTGAAGGGGATGGCGGCGGAAGGGAGGCGATGGGACCATCTTCGGCTTGAAGGAAGTGGCTTCGTTGCTTGGCGAATTTCAGATCACTTCCGATCCACCTCCTTTGGCGTTTGACAGCACAGCCTTTCATGGATTTTGTCATTGGTGACGGCAGGCTGACGTTCGTCGCTGATGCGGTGAACGGTGCACAGCGACGAACGGTGCGTGTGGAGGACTGGCGCAGTGATGACGCGTCAAGTCGCGTCGCGACGCGTTCAAATCCAGCGCGCAGTCACGTGTCGTGTCGACTCGCTTGGACATGTGCTCGCCAACCATTGAATTGGATTGGATTGGGAGGACAAACATTCGTCGAGCATCTCACCTCTCGACCCTTCAACCACGCGATTCGATTGCATCCTACCGCTCGCCCCTGCGTGCATCCGCTGGACCACGGAGCCTCCCGATGCTGGGCGGTTTCCTGGCCCGATCTTCGAATCACGACCCGTACGTACGAGCCGGGGATTTGGTCAGTCAAAGTGAGCTTGATCCCGTCCAGTTACGAATCAGTTGCTCCCCAGAGCGGGCCGCACGTTTGCTGGTTGAATGAAAGCTCCTGCGCTTGTTCTACAGCGGTGCATCTCAAATTTCCAACCCAAGGACCGGAGCTTGGCTTCAGTCAGGCACGTGCACGTGCACGTGCCTTGTGCGACACGGACAGCAGGCCCCACAAAATCAAATGTGACGATTAGTCCACTGTAAGTCGTCATGTTCAATTCACTCCAGGGGACCCCCCACTGAACACATGCACCGTGCAACCCCCAGCAGGGTGCCTGCACTTCCGCCGACCTCCGCCAACCACCACACCTCACATGCATACACAACGCTGCCCTCTAACATTTCAAGCCCCCTCAGTTTCATAGATTACACGGCGCTTGATATGCTCTTCCGTCATTGTACCGTCTACTTCCTGCGCAGTGTGCCGCTTCAGCGAAGCCTGCAGACCCAAACTCGCCCCCACCCCCTGGAGCGCCCTGGGGCTTTCATGCGTGCTCTCGCCTCTTCCCGCTGCCATACCTCCGCGAGCTGAATGCTGGCCAATCTCCCCTCATCTAGACTCGCAGCATATGTCTTGAGTCAAATTCAACCACATTCGACGACTGGCTCCTCCTCTAATCGTAACCAAGCAAATCTCCTTAGATCTGTGTCTCAAAATTCTCAAGGGCTCTGATGAGTTGGAGGGCCTGCTCGCACCGCTTGACGCCTTCATCGCGTTCGCCATTGATTCGATAAGCCAGACATGGTTAACCCCTACAGTCCGCCAAGACTTTTGCTGCACGACGACAACCGAGATGGGGCCTAGAATGAGTTTTGAGTTGTCAGCCGGATCACTGGTAAGCTAGCTCTCGCTAGAGTGACAGATATTATATCAGTCTATTGCGGGTCTAAAACCGAAGAACCTCGGAAAGACCTCAGAAAGCTGTCGTTCTGTGTCTCCCCCCTCTCCCTCCTTGGCAAAATGCGGAAGACATCTACAATGATCTAAGTATCGTATATTGCATATAGACTTCACTGGTGAACTCGACTTGCACGTATTCCTAATCAGCAAGGTTTGCGACTGAAGCGGCTATTGAAACTTCGCGGCGTCGTCATGCTCTTATTATTAAAACTATAACAAAAAGAAGACAAAAAAAGGTCAAAAAAGTCTAAAAACCACTGAAGCAGAAGTAATGCTACGAGCAAGGACGCTGGGGGGAGGGAAGCAAAAGGACCTAAAACGCCCAGCCAAAATGGCCTCGTGAGATTGACGCACTTTGGCGCTCCGCTTGGCTGAAGAAGCTCTGTGTGCATCGCGGATGCGGGCCTTCGAGAGCTGGTCGACAGAAGTTGGCAGTTGCTGCTTGATCACAGCAAGCATCTCTTCCTCGGCCTTTTGAGCTTTGGATCTGACTGCAGGGACGGACTGTTTGGCCTGCTTCTTTCCCATTGTCGCCTTGGACTTCTTCGACTTCTTTCGGTCTGGTGTGAGCTTCGATGTATCGGCCTCCTCGGAGTACTGCCAGTCCTCCTCCTCCTCCTCTCCTCCTCCCAGTCATCATCTCGCCTTCTTTGCAGCCCCTCTGAATCTGAATGAGTGTCGGGGAAGGCCAGGCGGGATAACGTTGGTGCTCTTAGCCTTGGTCTTGCAATTTGGCTTGTGACCAGCAGAAGAAGGGGTCGAAAGGAGGGAGGCGGTTGAAGAGTCGGACGGAGTAGCGGGCGGGCGAGGCGGAATGGCAGTAGACATGCGAGAAGTGGGAGAGGAGGACAAATTCTCGAAAACTGGCAGAGAATAGGAAGGGGGGAGAGGGGGGCCTGAGGAGAGGAGCTGGCGGAAGTCCACAACACGTAGCGGAGCTTGGGCAATGGTCGCATCGGCGTTCGGGCCCGCCGAGAATCGTCCGGCTTCTCCCGCACCTGCGACTGCGACGGCTGTTGCTGCTGCTCTTCCAGACTTCTACATATTATCTTTGCGTCGGGGTTCATTCGAACTGGTCTCAAGGCACCACAAAGTCTGTTCCCTTTCAATGATTCTCTCTCTCAAGGCCTGAAACGAAGCTCGACTAGTAAATCGGTTTGTTCGGAGAAGCGCATCTGGCCATGCTCTGATCACTTTCTTCCGCTCCATTCCAATACCATGTTTCTCCCATACGGAGAGCGTTCCATATCTCCGTCAGTAGCTTCTCGTTCTTTGTGTCTCTAATTCATCTCGTAACGGATCCAACGTTAGACCGGCAGCGAATCTTTGGGCTTGATGGCAGTCGGAATGCATGCAAGATTATATTCTAGCCACATAAATGCTCTTGCTAAGCGTTTATGTTCGCAACCCCATCCTTGAGATGTGTGCAATCACGGCCCCACGGCCCCAAGCTTGATTCTGTTCTGGAACCTTGAAGTCTATATGAAAAGTAGATTTCGTTTTCGCAATCATCTCATAGCCAGTCTCATCCCACATTACGGCTCTTATATTCATTGGTGAGAGCTCGCGTCATGTGCAGTTTGGTGATTTGGCTTTGGCCCCTCATGAACTTGCTCATTTCTTCAGGTGCTTGACTCACCGTGCAGCTTCACCAAAGGCATGTATTCATGAATTCAAACATATGTCAATATCATCGTTGCCTCCTAATTATATCGCAAGTTGTCTTTTGGTAATTAGCGTGGCAGATAGCATGGGTCACGAGCCGTCTGCGATAAATCATGTCAACTGCTGAAAATTCAATGTCTAACATGGTACTTTTTAGGACTGGAGGGGTTTCTTTGCATTACCGACGCCCAATGGTATCAGGTTCTTGTCTTTCAACAGTCTACCACATCTATTGTGTACGTGCTTCACCTAGGTACATGCGTGAACACAGGCATGGCATTCAGGATAGCTTTTCAACTCTGGGAGTCCCAATTTAATTAGCCGACAGGGATAAAAGTCCGTTTAGACCGGTATTGACACTCTTTTTCTCTTCAGTCTCCTCGTGGGAGAGTCTCCAGTATATATAGCTTTACTATATATGCAATTACCTCCTTCACCTATGGGTGCCGTATGCCTGACGCAATCATCTTGCTGGAAGTGGAACGGTTGATTAGGCACGCAGTTTATCGTGCGGAGAGTTAGCCTGTAAGGCAAAGGAGCCTCCGGCGGAATACCTCCCGCCGGAAAACGATGAGTAATTTTCTATCTGTGGGGAGGACACGGTAGCCTGACTCAGACATCTATAAAATAATGCTCGGTTTGTTTTGTATTCTACAACGCATGAAGATGCTTATTGTGATGGGTGAATGCCACCTGTTCTAGATCGAATGCCCGTGGATAACCTTGAGTCACGAATTAAGTCATTCTGACTTTTAAATCAGACAATTGACACATACTTGAAGTTTTTTCAGCGTTCCGAAATAAGCGCAAGTTGGTTTTGTGAAACAAACTAAACGCCGCAGAAAGTCAAGACTCTGTATTTGCACATGGCAAACAGCTCATCACTTGCTTTGATTTTAAGTCAGGAACCGATGCTCAAGTGTGTGCGCACTCATCCCCGATGTGTAGAAGTCTGGTCTTTCACATTCACTTCATAACTTGTCTCCAGCCCGTCGCGTTCCGGCGGTCTCAGGCATCCCTCATTTATCTGCCGTCTATCTTGAGGCTACGCAAGGCAGTTGTCTGAAGTCTTATAAGAACACACTGTTTTGCGTTCAAGTACAGACAAACGGGGTCAAGATAAACCTTCCAACGGAAGGAATGCGACGAAGTCGGTGCGCAAGGTATAGGTCTGATTCAATACAGCCGAAGCACGGCCGGCACATGAGGACTTCCGTACGTTGTTTTCTTGTCTTTCCTCTCCTTAGATTTCTTTATGCAAAGCAACAGAACATTATCGATACTTCGAAGCCTGTGCCAATATATCGGAGCATGTGCCTAAATACCGGAACATGTACATAAATGTAGGAAGAAATTTGGAAAGCTCAGATGAACACATTGGAATCTGTGTAATAGATGAGCACTTTACTTTGGCCCCAGCCAAGGGGGGGGGTCTTCAAAAAAGTATCTTATTGATCTCCCGAGTAAATTCGCACACACCACAGCCAACCCAAGTCATGAGAAGACCCAGATGCGTTCTAATGAGCGCGCTCCAAAAGAACACTCGCAAGGCCAGGTCGAGTTCCGGTGATCTCTTCAACTCTTGGGGTCGCGAAAACGCTTTGCAAGGTGCACAGGTCGACCACCGGCCGGTCTGCTTTGATGCTCACCATGTGTATCATGTCGATATGATGCTTGAATGCGGTGTCAGGCTGCACTAAGGCTGCACTCGGGCTGAATTTAGGTAGGGACGAGAAACCGAAACTGCACACAACGATGTCTACTTCAGAGCGTACCTCGCTCAGTGATTCAGTGAGAACGAGATCATCCTTTGCGCCATCTGTGTTTCTTGATCGGCATTTTCGAATGTCCCCACCCATTGTCAATCTCTCCTGTGAATACATGTAATTTTCGAACCACAGTCTTCGGATGTGATAAGAAGCCCATAAAGCAAGGTTACCGGATGAGCATGCCTGGTGAACCATGAACAGATGTTCAGTCTGGTTGACGGTTTCCCGCCTGCAACTCGGTAGCGCCATCCAAGCCCCGGACCCACCCGCAGTTCAGAGGCAGGCACAGGCAGCGAAAGCGCACCTGCCGCAAATGGCACACCAGTCGTCTGTGAGTGGCTGCTGCATCTCAACAGAGCTGTTAGTGGGTCGGGCAATGGAACGTCCCCAACCCCGTCCCTGGAGCGCGGTCTGCGAGACGAGGAAAAACATCATGCCTGACTCCAAGCGAATGAGCGATGCGTCATGGAAGAGGGCATACTTGACCTCGACCTTGTAGTCCAGAGCACACTTTTCAAGTAAGAATGAATAAATGCAACAAGCGGGTCTGGAGTGGTCAGACAGATGCGCCCGGACGGGTATTGGGGGCAGTAGTCTTTGTCGTTGTTGAAAGCAAAGTGCACGAGATGGGCGTTCCAGGCGACCGACTTGCACGTCGCGATTGTACTCGGATGCGAAGCAGCGGTGATGACTGTGAGGTGCATTTCGATTTTGTCCGCAGTAATAGGTCATCATGTGGCAAAGGTTTTTTTTAGTTCGTTTCTGTTTTCCTTCATTTGTTTGTGTGAGCTGACAGAGAATACCTAGGTAAGGTCTGATGTGCATTGCTGCAGTGGAAGGGTCCAAAGGCGGATCAGCAACTAATGGCCCCTGACAGCGCCACCGGACAGCATGTTCAGGGGAACGGTGCGCTAAGAGAAATGGAGTGTGACGGCAGGTGCAGCCCCAGCAGGGTCTCAGTGAGTGTGGTTGCCCGCTAGGGAAAATCCCAGCACAGGGTGCCTCAGGTTGGTACTTGCCTCCCTAAGGTACCTAAGGTAAGGTAAGGTACCTACCTACCTGCCTCTGCCTCACCGGTCCCGTCGTCATGGCCATGGGGTGCTTCCCAGCCCAAACCACAAACTCCTTGCATCTCCAATGATAACCTACGCAGGTCGTCATGTCAATCGCTGCTTTTTACGGCATCATCAGCTGCATCACCGACACGCACGACCGCTTCTCCTCCACGCGTCGACAAGTTCATCACCATCCGCCCTGTCACCACGTCTTTCCGTCCCGTCCCGCCGCAGATACAGCAGACGGCTTCTGATTAGCTCCCCTCCGACTTCAATGTCTTTGCTGGCAAGCCACTTTTCTGCGCACGTTTAGCATTCAGATTTGCCACACCTCAAGCTGACGCTGACCTAGCATCAAGACTACCTCGACCACCCTCCACGAAGAACCGAATACATAATGCACAGTCCAATCCCTCCAAGAGATTCCCAAGTCCAAGTCTTATTATCTTCACGGCACCTGCGTCTAGAAAGTCATCCCCGAGCTTTCTCCACCACCCGCTGTCTCGACGTCTGTACCGCCAGTTCCTGAACTCTCCACGACGAGCTCGTCTCCAGGAAGTACCTTCGTATCGAACCCGTTAGGGCCGCCGGCTAGGGTTGCTTTCTTTCACTGCCTCTTTGACCGACAGCTTGGCCATTAGAGAGAGGGCTGCGTCCGAATGGTCTAGCCGAAACGCAAGTCGTCGGTTCACAAGCAAAGTCGATATCACCTCGAAAATCCTCAAGGGTTCCGCAATGCCTCGACCCAGAGCGCAGCCCCAGAAGTCGAGAGAATGAATCGGATTCAAGACAAGTCGGACCTCTTTTCGATGCCACCCAGGGCCTAAGAGCCGACGATGACAAGGATTCGTCTTCGGAGGCAGCAATCAATGACGAGGTCGAGCCTCGAGGATTACACCATTCGACCAAATCTCGAAACCAAGATGTCCCCGACTTCCACACCACGAACGGCCCTCTGCCAGCTGTTTGGGCAGAGAGCATGAAGCCTCGTTGTGTAGGAGACAAATCAGGCCCTATCCCTTCGAGACCGACTGAAGCCAGCGTCTCCGTGCCAAGTTGCTGGTCGCCGTCGTCCAGCACGACAGGAAGAATTTCCGAGTAACTGCTACATCGCTGGCAGCAGTATCGGCCGCGCCAGCACACATCACAGTTGAATGCCGCCAGCACTAAAGACAAACAGCTGATGTCTGCTTCGCAGCATTGGCCCAGTCCTTCCGCTTCCGATCACAAATCAGCAAGAAGTTTTGAATTCAGGGCTCCTAAGAGTCTACTCTCAATTCATTTGTTTCGCTCAAATTTACTCCAACAATTCAGAGTCTATCTTGCAGCATTTCCGTTTACACGAGACAAATGCTCGCCGGAGATGCTGCTCAAAGAGCTTGGAAACTGAGGTGAGAGGACCTTCTGCGCCAGACTCTTCGGGGCATTTTTGATTGCTTGGTCTGGCTGAAGCTAGTCATCCGGCTTCTGGTCGCTTTCGTCGTGCTCCGGCACTCCCGCGCAACGTATGCGGCGACACAACGAAGGCCGGGTCCAAAGAGAAGAGTAACAACGAGCAGTCTCTGCCTGTGTCTTTCTCTGCCTCTATCTTGGTTTGAAAATCGAAATCATCATCTGTTTCCGTTCTTCATGCATTGATTCCGGGAGCAAAGCAGGCCGGCTTGCTGACGTCCGCGGCTTTCTTTCTTTCTTTTGATTCCCACCTCACACTCCAGCCAACCCAGTCAACACTTCGCCTTTTTTGTCGCTTACCCACTTGCCAACTACATCAACCCCGAGCTTCAACTCCATGACTACCAAGGACGATACGATGATGAGCATGCGACTGTCTCTCTGTCCAACGACCTACAATACCCGGTTTCTGGGACAAAACAAACTTGACAATCCCTCTTCACCCCCTGGTCGTCTTGGTCGAACTTCCACCCCCATCAAGCCGTCTCTGCATCCGACTTCCTTCCGACTTCCTTCCGACTCGGCCTCCTACCGCAGGCGGGCTCGCCATGCATCATCACATCGAGCCACAAATGTCAACAATAGTACGGATAAGACCACCGGCGGCCACATCGAAAGACACGCCCAGATAGCTCACAAGATTATCGCCAAAGAGCGCGCGTAAACAACCAAAGATGTCTTCGGGATTGGTAAAAGCCTCCTCGCCTGTTTCCAGCCGCAATTCCTTGTCAAGCTGGTACAAAGTCCCTGGCCCCGCCTCTCGTAGCGCTCACAAGAATGCATATTACACGACTAAACCCACCAGAGACACAGCTCATCATCTCGGTATGATCACCAGCTTATTTCAAAGTTTCCCAAGAATCAGACTTTCCAGTACCAAACGTCTTCGAAGGTTTGGTTTGAGAACACATTGGAATAGCGAATATCAGTGCCTGAGTCCGCGCTGAAGCCCGAGTAAGTCTCGTCGTCGCACAATCTCGGCATCAAAGCCTTCCTTTGGTTCTGCCCCGATGACGGCCGACTTGCCCGAATCCGAATCAACATCTTGATTCCTCCTCCGCTTGACCAAGCAATGCTCAATCCCTCGGGGAACGATCTGGTGTCGCTTATGACTTCAGACACGGACCCATTTGCTGCACCATCTCAATAACCTTCTACCTTGCCCTGCCCTTCCAGTCATGCATGCATTTCGTTCTTATTAAGCCCGGTGAGGCCGACGCTACTTGGCAGCTCCTTAAGAAGATCGTCTGTTGATTTCAAGTTGGTGTGCGGTCACTACTGAATTCTCCTTGTAGACGTCAGAAGCGAATTGCGACTGGCCCAACCGAACCTCAAAGCCTGAATTCCACTATGGTGATAAGCAACGTCACTCCGCACCTGGCTACAGTTGCCTGGACTTGATGTCAACCGCCAGACGAGTAAGTATGCGATGATGGGGGTTCTATGGCAGGAGAGCATGCTGAGATTTGCGGGATGTGCGGCAGTATGCAGATCATGCATTGTCACACACAGGCATTCATTTTTAGGCTACGGAGATGTCACCGTTCTGCTCTGAATCCGGGATGCAGATGATGCAGATGATGATGAGGTCAAGCTTGCGCCAGCACCGTTGGAGGGAGCTAAGTGCAAGCTGACGGAGATCCAGAGTCCCTCAAGGCTCACGGTCTTCTTCTTGAACACAGACAATCCGTTCTTCCATCTAGCGCCTCTTTCGCGTCATATTATGTTCTCAGAGCATGAAATGGAACCATGAAGCACGGCTCGAGCAAAATGTCCGATTTGATACAATCAAACCGACTCTTGTGTCTCTCCCATAGATCCTGGATCACTCACAAACCTCAGAGTGTTTCCCTCCAAATGTCACCGCAACGGTTGTTGACTTTGTTATGCAAGGCAGGCTATCTTCCCTCCAGCGTTGACACAATGAACCTGAGAACATCGAGTTCGTGCCGTCGTCCAGCGGCATGTCAGCCATGGGCATGCTTGTAACCCAGACTTCGGCCGCACGCCTGTCACTACCACGGCAATCGGCTTCGGTAATCGACCGCAGCTCTCCGCCGATGCCTCCGCCAGCCATGCGTCTTCAGGGTTTCTGGACTCCTGGGAAGCCCTCCTCGCCGGGCGGACCAACGGCAGAGTGCAGCATTCAAGTTTCAACACCTCAGAGGCGGTGCTGGAGAATACGCACATTTGCCAGTGCTGAAAGCCCACTCCCCCCTTCCGTTCGGCGAAGGGATATCTGCGTGTCACATCGGGATGAGCAGGAGGATTGAAGACGACAGCGGGACCGCGGCTACATCGCTTTCAGGCCCACAGGGGGCACGGCAAGGGAAAACGCCAGAGGTCACTTTACTCATATGCAGAGAAGATACTACTCCAGTTCGTTCACAGTAGCAAGCGATAGCAATCGATACGATGACCTCGGGCATTTGAATAGGAATTCGGACTAGAACCGTCATGGAAACTGGGTCATGACATTGCCGATTGGGCCGCCGCGTCATATCGAACGCTCACCGAAGTAAGCTAAGATTGCTAGCCACAAAGGGGTGTGAAGAGCAGCGTGGTTTCCCACGATCGGCGGTCCGCGGCTGCTGCGACCTGTGGAGGGAAAGCAATGTTGATGGTCACCGTAAAGTTAGTCACAGACAGGAGGCGAGTCCAGTCATCGGTATGATATGACGGAGATGATGAGCCTACGAATAATCGCCAGTCATCATACAACTAGAGAATGCAATGGTCTGGAAATCAAGCATGCCAGACGCGTTACTGATCACCTTGAGGAGCAATGGCATCATGATGCCTTCTAAACATGGTGGCGATTGGAGTGGATGCAGCGGTGAGGAGGCTTGAACCTGGACCTCAATCAATAAGACGGTTGGCTATGGAATGACACATTTGCACAGACTGCTGCAGCGGCGCATCTTGCCTTTGCAAGGCGTTCAACCACCCAGTCCGCAAATAGTTAAATCGTCATCTTGAATACTGGGCAGCGAAGGTGGAAACAAGCATGAAGAGCCATTTCGTTCATGCATGATGAACAGCATCTGGGTGCGTGCGCGATCTGCCTCGGACTGCTGGAAAGACGGGGCCGATATGCTGAGAAACAATCCCCAGCTCACAAGTCAAGCTGATGATCAGCTGAGATCCTGGCCGTCTCTTTCCCATGTCTGTTCCTGCAGTCCGTCTACAACTAACAGCAGGAAATAGATTAATGACTACTGGGCGTCATCTTCGACAATCCATTATGGGCAATTGTGTTTTGACGCACCAACTAACATGGCTTGTCTTTATGTCAAGAGAAATCGGGCGATAAGCTTACGCCGAAGAAGTAGAAAGCCAACACTTGCTAGTCTCTTCTACTGGCGATATCAGCCAAATCAACTGCCATAATTCGCGCGTAGTATATAGCAAAGTATTTGCCCATTGAGTCTGTCTTCCCCCGACAAAGACAGCGACCATCACTTGATGCATTAGACATGAGACTGCCATTGAGGACTCAGCCTTGATGATGCCAATAGACAGCTGAGCTGGGGGACCTGGGGAAGGAGAGGTAGTTAGGGAAGGGTTGAAGAAGGCCTGAGGGGATGGACACAGAAGGCATGTTTGGAATTGCCCCACAGGCTTGGGGAGGTGACGGTGTCTGGCGACACAGGGTTTGACGAGACCGAGGATGATGCCTGTAGAACGAGGTTGCGAATAGCCGATGACGAACGCAAAGATGATACCTCAGATGGGTGCGATGGTTTGTACACCACCTAGGCGACAGCTGGCTTGCGGCTCATGTGTATGGCAATCTGCGACGGACCAATGTCCGCGAGCTGTCTATTCCAACCAGAACTCGGCAACAAAACAGACGGTCTCGTGGCCACGGAAAAAAATTGCACTCCTGCATGGTAGCTGTGGCGTGGGTATCGGCATCTTCGCGAAGCGGGGGGATCTGCCAATCCTTTGGGCTTCGTGTTTTCATGCTTGGTTGCCTCAGTGGCGTGGCTGTGGCCGCTTCTAGCGCCTGAGTGCCTTGGTCTACGCTGAGGGCACGTAAGTGTGGGGTCCTTTTGTCGTGCGAACATGATGTCCTCGGTCGAGTCGAGGGGTCGAAGGGTGTTGAGGGTTCGAGGGGTTGAGGGGCTGAGAGGTCGACGAGCGATGTCGAGGTTTGGTAATGAAATCGAGAATAATTGGCTCGGCCTGCGCAGTGCGAAGACATTCAGTATTGATTTGCAGACACGACAAGACATGGTGTTAGCAGTGGCCGAGATTGGCTTCAGCTGCAAGACACCTTGATGGAAGGTCCTAGCCGGCGCGGTCTGACAGCGACAGGAGTAGATAACGCCTGGCGAATGGCGACGCGACGCTGAAGTTTAAGTGGGTAAGTGTGCACCTAGAGGTGTACAATGGCCCACTTTTGAGCAGCACCGTAGCAGTGACGTGCTTATCGATAGTGGAGAGCTTCAGCACGAGCCGCTGGCACGGGCCACTGGAACCTTGACTGGATGCCCTGTTTGCACCCCGCACTGTCGCACGCGTTTTGAATCCAGGAAGCCATCGCGGGACGTCAGGAACCATTCCACCGCACCTCACGACGCGACTGCGAATAGTCTCAAATACGGCTCACCACCCCATTTCACAGCTAGGGATCGCCGGCTCCGCATCTTCCATATGCCGCCAGCCTACTTCTCCGTCTTCGATCTTCCACAGCCGAACTCCGACCGCGACCGAATCGACCAATCGTGCTGTTTGTCCCCCGAATCCGCACCTCACTTGCCTTCTCTTCGCGGTGCCGTGACGTTGCTAACTCGCATGCTACCTACAGGACTGCCATTCGCACATCCTACAGGGCGAATGCCTAGTGGAATCGTCAATCAATTACCACCTCTGAGCTCGAGTCCGCTGCCTCCTTGAACGACGTCTGTCCTCACGCGCTCCTTCTACCTCTGACCGACCTTCCTCGACCCGCAAGGCATTTTACGGATCCTGCCACGAGCAAGAACAGTCGGACGACTTTCAAGAGGCGAGCAACAAGGTCTGCTATGGCTTTGTCTATCTGTGGGCTGTCAGAATGGAAGAATCACAACAAGCTCGAGGGTAATCGCGCCCATTGCTACGTCCACAAGTATCATGGCAATAACGACCAGACGCTCTCGTCGGACGCCCTATTGCACCTTCGAGACCGTCAACGGCATCAGTCTTGCCATGTATGGAGCGTTGTAGTAGTCTACGCGAAGCAATTGGCAGAGATTGGCGCCATGGTCCCCCTCATTCACCACAAGCGCGGTGTTGCTTGTTGCCGTCCGAGCGCGGCATCCTCGCAACGCGCTGCTCGTTGACGAGATGGTAGAAGAGCCGGATATCATGGAGCCTTGCCCTAAGTGGGACAGTGCTAGCAGACATTTATGTCGCGGCCACCGCACCAAGTCGGTTCGCGGTTCAAGGAAATCACCAGGCAGCTGTCAAGGCGATGCAGGAATTGCTCCCGCCGCGATTCGAGAAGAATTTCGAGACAGTCGGCCTGGGCCAGGCGAAACGCAGCCGAGTCTGTCAGGAGAAGGCCTGAATCCTACACTCCCCATGCAATTCGTTGTTCTTGACTTCTTCCCCGTTTCTTACTTCAATCCCTTCATCCTCTACCATCCGGGACGTCTAGCCACTTCGGATCCCATTAGCCACGTCGAGGTCAGTGGCATCGCATCCCAAAGAACAACTGCGCGCGCCTGGCTCTCTTTCCCCTACAACTATTCTGCTGGCCATCTTGTACTGCATCGCCACCGCCGAGCGATACGTCTAAACTGGCCCTCTCCCTCACCGGCCATACCATCAACGTGGGGAAAGAAGGCGTCCCGTGGGGTTAAGGTTTCCTGGCTTCGCAAAAACACTACACGAGACGCCTGGGCGACTGAAGATAGGCAGGAATACCTCTCTTCGCCGCAAGCTACTTTCATTGCCAAGCTTGTCGTGTGGCAGGATTTGAGCATGTCTCGGATATTGACTGCGGCATTCTCCCCGACCGTTCGCCATCACTCGCCGCCTCCAGCCTCCACAGCCATCCGATGCCTTGGCCGTCCTGCGTATCTGTCTCCACGTTCGGAGACCGAATCGCTGGCAAGCTCTTTCCTCATCGACGCCCAATATCCCGCATGGTCTGGGCTACTCACTTCCTAGGTTCAAGTGTTCTGCGTCGCTTTCTAATCCAGCGCGGGTCTCAGATGGCTTGGCTGAACCGCCAGTTGCCTCTTCTCCATTCCACGCCCCAGATGATCATGAGGACACCTTTGAGCCTCGGCTGCAGTCCCACGAACTGTGGCCAATCAAGCTTCAGTGCTGACGCTGATACTGCGGATTTCTCTGCACCTCTCCCACTCGTGTTTGTCGACGCACACGCCATCGACCTGTCCGACTCCCTCGCGCGACATTCACAAGCTCCATGATCTGCTTGACTTCGTCGATCTCGAGTACCCTCGCTCCAACGCACGCCCTTGATTCTCAGCCCCTACGATGCCTCCGCGCTCCTCACCCAGCCTTATCATTGAAGATACTCCTTGGCACTGCTACGTCGGATGGCATCTTGCTCGGCATCCTCGTATGTCCGGCATCGCTTGCGGCTGTGTTCTGTCGGTGATGCCACGACACCGGTAGTTCTGGTTACCTTCCTCCCATCCCAAACGAGCATGTGCAGTTTCCGTCTCGACGCTCCTAAAACACTCCATACGGGCCCTTTCTTCCTGTTCAGCAGCCCGTTCTCGGTCTCATCCCGCTGTTGCTGTATGCATTGAACGTCTCATCGCCATTGTGCTACACGGTCTTCTGGCCCCCGATTGGCCAGCATGCATCGCTATTCTCTCCGATGTGCAATCATGAAAACTCTGTGCCCGACCTCTCGTCGACGCTCTCGGCAGGAGCCCATAGCTCGTCATCCTTCTGCTCGATACCCCGTCGATGTCAACAACGGTTCGATACAACCCAACAACCACCACCCATTCGCATCTGACAGGTCGCCGCAAGCTTAGCCAATCTCACGCATACCTCTGCCTTTCAGCTACGAAGCAGCGTGAGTTGTCATGGTGTGCAAGCTCTTGGCCGCAGCAGTCCTCATCATCCTCGTCCTTGACACGGACGATCTTTAGGCCAGCATTATCGCGGAGATCTTTGGTCGGGCAGACGAAGCAACTGGACCCGATACCTCGACAACCATCTCTATCATCCGGTCAAATCCAAAACCAGCGTGTCGACAGAAGCAAAGCGCCCTCGTACTACGCCGCGGAAGCGTGTGCGCCCCATCGAGGAAGCACTTGAACGCATAGGAGCGAGTAGGATAACGGTGATGGCAACGTTGGTCAGCCAACATGGACGATAAACACATCAGTGACCGGCTCACGTGCTCACAATTCTACCAAGGCTCGCGTGACGTCCGGCACTACGTCCAACGTTGCCGTGGATGTCAATACCACGTCCAATTAGTAAACAGACTCGCTTCAATATGGCGTCCTGTGAACAATCTCCCTGGGTTCTGGGTCGCCCGACAACACCGAGTTAGCGGTCCACTCACCCCGAAAAATGCGACTCGGTTTGCAGACGACGAAGGTTTGCCGCGCTCCATTTCTTCCGTGCTGGCCCAGCGGCGTCGAACGCAGCCACAATCCTCCATTGTTGTTTCGCACCACAGGACGTGATCAGCCCATTTGTCCTTTGTGGACCTGTCGCTTTCTAACTGGAGCGATTAACAAGCTTGCGAAGCTCCTACCCGCCCGCACGGAGCCGTCGCTGGCTGCGAGCCTCATGCCGATGCCCTCCTTCCGGTTTACTTCCCGCTCCGCCGCGACCCGCTTCATCTGCAAAGGCACCCGCGACCGGCCCGCCTCCCAACATCCTCCCGACTCGACTGCCTCAATTCGGTTGAGGTCTTCTGTGTCGCCCATGCTGCTATCGCCTGAGAATACTGCTGGCCCTCCACGGTCTTTGAGAGGGGAAGGTACTCACGCGCACACCCCTGGCACGAGCTGCCACTCCCTGAGATCCACCGCGCCATTGAGCGTCCCCGAGGTCGAGGTCCCCGTCAAAGGTCCTGTCGTATCGACCGCGTCGACCGTGAGCATTATCAGATTGTTCAGCGCGATAAGCACGTCGCCGTGAAGCTGCCGGTGACGCACCTCGGCACGATCACGCTGTTCATCGCTTTGAAAGCAATATGACCCAAGCGAACCGCCTTCCGCCGTCGCCATCGGATCCCGCCTGACACGTCTGCGGGCACTGCCTCAGCTACTGTTTTCCTCGGGTTTGAGGCTTCGGGACTTACTTCAATCTTCCACGTCTGGCAAAAGACACGAACCTCCGTGTCACCTGACATCAGACAAGCAGAGCACCTCCACACCTCGTCCCTAGCAAACAGGAGAAACGCGCCAGACGTAGGTGCACTCATCAACCCTTGCGTGGAGGTCGGCATGCGGTCACATCCATCCAACGCGACAGCAACTCTCGCAGAGACCGTCATCTTGATCGAGACTCGTGGGCATTCTTTACTCCCGGCCAACCGACTTCACTATGCCAATCTCTGGAAGGACTTTCCTGGTGCCGACGTTCAGAGTTATTCGGCGGAGTCTACTCGTCTCATCGTTGAGGTCTTTGCAAGAACTTCGTCAACTTACCCGAGCCCCGCACGCCCAACCGCTGATCACGCTCAATCACACAACACATCGCAGGAGACTCTAATCTTGGTGCTGCGGGATGAGAACTTCTGTGGCACTTCCATGTGCTCATCATAACGCATCTCAATAGCCAGACGTCGCCTGTTTCCGAGCGATTCATCCATTCCCCCTCTCAGTCGGCCCGGTCCCTGGCTAGGCATCACCGGAGTGGTTCCTTCATATGCGGCTCGAATACCTTCTGCAAGCACATACGACCATACCCATTGGAAAACTCGGGATCCCGTCCGCTCTCCCATAGATAAGCCAATGAGGGCTGGAGTAGTAGTCGGGTCGGTGACGACCGGCGAATGCCCGGTGTTGTATGTTTTTTGCAGTTTTCCTTGATCGAGCGAGGATCGATGTTCGTTTTGTTCAACCATCTATCCCCGTCTGTTTTGTATGTGGGCGGCCGTCGTGCGGCTTCGTCTTCCGGGGTGATGAACGACCACAGACTGGCTAGCTGAGAACGCGCTGCCGGTGGTGTCCGCTGCCGGCGGATGCAAGCGCAGCTCGGGTCCAGGCGGCAGCTCTCCGCCGGGCTGCGATGGGAACATTTGACTACTCTGCTTGAACGCCTGCCATCTCGGTCGTTGGCCCCTGGGAGTCCCGTTTGGAGCAGTACTCGGAGGCTGCAAAGGCCGGGGCATTCAAACTGTTTTGCTGTCGGCTCTCAGCATCTCTCGGCCCTTGCAGTTCGGTGAGAAGCTGAGGCAGTCACTGCCAGGTTTGGCTTCTGCTGCACAAGGCAGTTCGCCAGGTTGGCGCTGCTGAGGCGACACACTCGACGCCAGGCCGCTTCACCGCCAGTGAGGTACGGTACGGTATGGTAAGGTATGGTATGGTACCTAAGATCTCTTCCTTCGTCTTGGACGCTTGCTGACAATCGAGCGCCGGGATCCAGGCAGCCAGGTGGTCGATAATGTTGGCAATGCAATGAACAGGGCCAGCCAGATCCGCTGGTCCATCTCTCTCTGGTCCAGTGGCTCCCGCAGGCGCATCATGCCAGTTCGACCAGACGGACACCGGGGGCGGCGAGAGGATGGCTGTAGGTCTATTCGACGCGCATGGCCGGCGGCGGACCGAGCGAAGCTGCCGGGACCAACATCCTCGGCCGTCAGCAAGTCGCCCGCTTCTGGGTCACGGTGGGGGGCTTCGACAATCGATTCAGCGCATATGGCAGGACTCCAGCCGATTGTCGACGTCGATCCTCAAGGTCACCATGTTAGCACCAGGACAATCGCCTCTCCAAGGTGGCAGCCGTTCCGCCGCCTCGGTCGGAAACGGGTTACTTTGGCGGGTATTATTTTGCGAGTCACTTTAGGCAGGCCGACAAAGCAACAACAACGGTGAGTAGGTATTCTCGTCTGTCGCTGGTCGGACGGTGGTGATTGCCGACCGCAAAGAGGCAGAGGAGGACAACGAGGGCGGCCATGGACATTGAGATGAAGATACAGAAGAAAACGAAAAGATCAGCGCATCCAGACGGAGGAGCTTTGGGCCAAGTTTGCGGCGCCGTCTCTGATGTCAAAGCCCAAGCTTGGAAGACTGGGGACGCTGTTGGCCCCATCGAAGGCGAGACGTCCTGGCGTGGTCGTACTGATGTAGTGCCGACCGGAAATCCAACACACCCGTGACATATCCATCAATGTTGAGTAGTAACGGAGCGGAGTGCTCTGCTGCACCGATCGGACAGAGTTTGAGGCATAGTTGGTTGGTTAAGTTGTTGGCCGATGCGGTGGATTGGCAGACAGCTGCGGGCTTGTAAGCTTGAAGGGGCGGTCACTCCTGGGCGGCACCTTCAGCGGACCACCCCCTACCAGCCGCTGACAGGACTTGGAAGGGCAGGGCCAGGCCCAGTAGAGGCTGCTTCGGCATCTTGCTGGGATTTTACGCAGCAAAGCGGAAGGTGCCAGGGGTGATCGAAGGTGACGGTTTTTGGTGGGAAAATCGTCACTTTTATTCTGGCGCCTGCCCCCAGGTCTCATCTGAGTGGACCATCAATGTCCGCACCTGACCTACCTCCCAAGGTAACCATTTCTTCTCCCGCGAACATCATGGTGCGCACATCTTCAGACCCTTCGTGACGCGTCCCTCGTCCACCAGTCCTCACACCGAATTTCGCCATGCTGTCAGGCTCCTGTATCGAACCTTGCCGTGCCCAAGCCGACGCATGACGCGCGCGCGATGTTTCCAAAGGCACCACAGATGTAGGACTTCTCTCGACCTTCCTTCGGATGACTCGACCTCGCAGATACCAAGTCGACAGTAGAGAAGCACTCGAGCGATGATGATACTGCTGTCACGACGCCCACGGCAGCGGCTCTGTCAAGGTCGAACTCCAAGTATCTGTCAAAGAGAGTGTCACGCCGGGCCTCGTACTGCGCTGCAAGTCGCATGCAATTCGGTCTCGCCCACGTTCACGACCCACAAAATTACCATATGGTAATTTTGTGGGTCGTGCGCCACGTCTCCAGCACCCGCCACCTGTCTATGGCTGACGGGTGCGCAGCCTCTGCCACTGGGCACCCACGCCACTCTCAAAATGTGCCAATGTACCAACCAGTGGGCCATCACATTCAAGATGTACCAGAGCCATTCTCACCACAGCCCGGATACCAGCAAACCACAAGTGGGGGCATGGTCAGATATGCACTTAAACGGAACAGATGCCCCACCCTCGAAGTCTCCCCTGGTGCATTACTCAAAAGCTACATCGGCCAGCGCGTCATGCCCCTTCAATGGAATTGCCTGCCAGCCGATCACAGCGTCGCAGCTCCAAAATCCGACACCCCACATCAACGTCCCACCGCGAGACACCTCTGGCTCTCCAATCCAGCTCTTCGATCCCACGGCAGCATGCCTCCGAGCGCCACGATGACTTTTTGCATCGCTTGAGACACGGGTCCCGCGCGATCGCATCCGTAGGCCTGCGTCGGGACTGCTCCCCAGGGAGGAGCGCGACATCAACACGGCTACAAGGAACAAAGAGCAATGGCATGCAAGTCTGCGAATCTCGTCACCCGGCTGCGGATGTACAAGTACTTCTGCATCTCACATCCCACACGCGTCGCCCACCTGTCGTCTCAGGCACCGAGAGGCATCTGCATCTCCATAGCGTAAGGTATCCTGTCGTCCAAAGCCTTTGGATACTTGCTAACAAGGCAATCTAGCTTGTCGTCTTCTGTTGACACATAATCGACCGTCAAATCCAATAAACGCTAGCACGAAGCCTACCCCGCGCCGTCATGCCCACACCCAGGGCAGGACCCTTGAGCTCGGCACCCAAACGCGTGGAACGGCAGGCATCATCGCCCGAGGTCAGCTCTCGCATGTGTCGCCGCACTCAGAGGGACAGCGCCGACGTACAGACAAGGCGCTTTCATCTGAGGAACAGTGCGGCTCCGTCCGCCGCCCTCCGCGTGCTCGATCGGCTGGGCCGACGGTAGCTAGCAACCTCTTCTCCGACAATGCACACATGCCATGCCTTCAAGAGTCACGCTGCACGGCAACAGTCCGCTGCTAGCCTGCCGGCTGTGCTCACAAAACAAATCGATTGCCACCATGCCTGGCAGTGCATCTCCCAGCTGACCGGCGCGCGACCAAATCTGACAGAAGACCTAGACTGCCTAATAACCTCTTTATTTTGCATCACCTCACTTGCTGCCCTGTGCGTTAACAGCAAGGGAAGCAGGTCGGGAAGCAACATATTCTCGGTTGCAAATACGACAACCCGGTACATGGCGATGAGCATGGGCCAGAGGGAACAGAATGTCACCACATTTACGGGAGAAAGACAGACCCTCAAAGGCCAAAGACGAATGGTGTTCTGCAACGAGACCGTCTCTGGTCTTCAGCTCAGTTCACCAGACTCGAGGCATGAGACGACTGCATGAACGACGCAGCCCGGAAGCCGAACCGCTCCGATGATTGGGAAGCGATCCAGCGGAACGTCCAAAAGCCCTGTGTGCCGTTTTGCGCCCGTCTCCCAGACATTGTGGTCTTCTACCTCGATTCGCAGCAATTGAGGCCAAGTCGGCGCTGCCACCAGCTACTGGGCACCCCAGGGCCACGCCATCGCAACCAAACCCGTCAGACTTGGCGCTAAGAGCTCATTGTATCCTCGGTCCGGCGGGAGTATGCCTAGGCTGTGACCCATCCCCAAGGTCTGGAGTTATGGCCGGGTTAAACGTCTCCAGCTATTCCTTTTCAGTCATTCACCTGCTTGGGATGCGATAGATAACCGGCGCCTAGCATCCGACATGGTCCACTTGCGGCAACGGCGCCCGTGAATCTTCCTCGGGAGGCATTGCAGGCGGACAGACGTGGACTCGTGCTTGTTCGCCAGAGAGCAGCAGCATACATGCGCGTCATTGGGTGAAGTGGATCCAAACCTTTAAGTCTGCAGTGTAGGGGATCAGGCAGCGTCGGGTCGCCCTGTGTCTGGCAGAAGGGGCCGGGATCGGATCGGTCGTAGATACCACAGCGGGATCGCCAGCCACTCCACGTTGGCTACCCGTACCTCAGCATCCCCCTCCATCTCAACGGCCCACTGAGCACACCTTGTGTTGGCTCCTTCGGGAGAAGGGACCAGTTCGAAAATAGCCTTCCGTTCCTCGCGGGCAACATGCCCATTCGATCTGCTAGACTTTCCACCTTCCTTCCTATCTTCCACATTGCACCGGGCAGCGAACGTTCAACTGTTGACACCGTACATGGAGACCGAATGATGTGTACAGACTCATTGCGTGACAAGCTCCCCGCTCCCCTGCTACCTTCCTTCACGTCTTCCACGTGCCTTCCGGGTCCTGCCTTCCGGGTCTTACCTTCCATTCTCATGAGACCCACAAAGGTACGGAAAACGCTGTCAACCGTTCACCTTCCTTGCCCGTCCACCTTCACGTTCCGCCTTCAACAAAAAGAACGCGAACACCAACATCACCGAGTCAAGAGCGATAACATCGCAACCTCATTCAATTACAGCCCTCTCTTTGTTAGACTCCACTTGTGGTCGAAATAAAACCGCAGACCCAAAATGCCATGCCCACGGATTTTGACGTCGTGTCTTGTCGCTTCGTGTCCCCTTGCCTTCGACCGTCGCCCTGTAGTAACACTCCGTTCCAGTCTATCCCAACTACGCACTACAGCCGTGCCACCCGCCTGCTCAAACTCAAGCTGGCGTGGCGAGTTCAATCATCTGGACCACTTTCTGCTTGTGACCAACTTGAGCTGGCGGGTATATCCCCAGGGTAGGAACTCGACAACCACCTCCAGCAGCATGCGATAAAGTCACGCCCACAATCCTGACCCGCCTCCCTCCGAGGCGTCTACATTGCTGCCAGCTCCTCGGCAACAGAAGTCGGCTTAGCACTGCGGCTGGCCAGTTTCTATCTCGAGCAGGCGTCGTCTGAGCCCGCAGGAATGGGTCATCACACTGTTTGCATTGATCTCGGGATCGCGCTGGCCACGTGTGTTGCGCGATTGCGTTCTGCTGCGGCGTCTCTCCACGCCAGCCGCGGCTATCAAGAACCGCGCATGTACCACTCCAGCGTATACCTAATGCATATGACCGGCATTAGGGCTCCGGCCGATTACGGCACGGCGAATCAGAAATGCCTCGCACGGAAGGGAGGTATGGGGCCAGAACTGGTCAACACCTCCGGTGCAGACGCAATTGAGGCGCTATGGTCCTAAAGGCTAAGATTGCCGTCGCGATTCTCCACGACCGAACCAGAAGCGCGTAGCCCAGTTGTGAACCAACACATAGTGAATGCTGCCGGGGACGATGAGGCTCGTTGTCACTTCCGTTTTGCTTACAGCAAGTATTCTTCTGACTCAAGCGGCAGCAATAGTCTGTTTCGCCCGCAATGCAAAAAGTTGAAGAAGCATGGCATAAATTCACGATTCTTAGTATAATCAATAATCTTTTGCTCCTAAATTTTAGCTTTATATTCTCTACTAATATCCTTTAGTAGCCTCTAGCTGTTCACTATGATTTTTAACTACTTAGAGCGATAGACCTCTTAACTCTATACTTCTTAATAATATATATAGCTTTTAGTAATATAATCATAACTCTCTTAAATTTAGCTATATTTATATACATATTATAATAACATTATTATTTCTAACTTTATGTTTATAATAATTAAGTTAATAATTACTTAATAATTAATTATTAAATGTTATGGTCAGCTATCTGATAGTAGGGTCTGCTAACAGAAGCTGGGGTTGACACGTTATAACAGTATATGAAGGTTGTGGTCTGGGTTGTAGGTTGTAGGCTGTAGTAGATCAGATCTTCAGAGGCTAATGTGATCAGTCTTAGACTTAATAAGTGATTTGTAGTGAAGGTAAGCTGAGAGCATCCTGAGGATAAATACTAAGTTTATTACTGAAGAGCTATAGAAGTCTGACTATAAGCTAGGCTTAGGGTTATACTATATATAAGTCTTAAATAGTGTTCTTAGTTCTAATACTACTTTTAGTCTTAATAGGATCTATTTCTGCTAAGTATAGCTTCTATATTCTTAGCATATAGATCTAATCTTTTATCTTATTATTATATGATTTATATTATAGTTCTTTTGTATTAAGTGAGTTTATGCTGTTTTTATAATCTTATAGTATAAATATCCTATCTTAGCTGCTTAACACCTAAGTAGGTTATTTAGTTATTACTTTTATTTATAGGTTATAATATTAAGTCCCCTCTCTGAAGGTCTTACCCTTAAGACTTAATATAAATAGGTTATTAGTCTTAAGTTAGGGATTCATTAATTATGCTTCCTAATTTACCTATAATGCTAATATTATATTAGGTTATATTTAAAAACTAAATTAATCTAAGTTAATATTTAATTCTACTTATAAAGATATTTTTAATTATCTTAGTTCTAATAACATTATGCTTTATATTTATTATTTTTATGTAAAGCATATATATTAAATAGCAGAAGGTATAAAAACCTATTAAGGTTATAAGAATCTAAAACATCCTTATAATAGTCTAATAGTAATATTAAGCTATAGGTTTTTCTTAATACTATATTAATATTATATAGCTAATTATCTTATAATAAAGAGGCTAAATAATTAGTATTAAGAATAAGAGGAGAATGAGGAGTAAGCTAAGTAATACTCTAGTAAATCTCTATAAGAAATCAGTATGGGTTTAAGCTGAGGTAGCTAAAGCAGCTAGTTACTTATTATATATTTATGCAATTTAAAACAAAGTAAAGGAGTATTATATAGAAACGTTTTCTCAGGATATATAAAAGTTAGAAGAGGATGATGTTCTTTTTGCGCTAGATATGCATGAGAGTAGTATAGTAGGTGATCTTTAGTTTCTTAGTGTTGAGAATAATTTGGATTAGTAAAGTTTTAGTGTTAGCAAGGAGTTTGCAGATCTTAGTCCTTTAGTTAATAGTAACTAGTTAGTATTCTTAAAGGGTTTTTAGTTATATTCTAATATTCCTAATTAAATAAGTAGTTTCTTTTATCTTAGTTAATCTGCTTCTATTAGTAGTCTGATATATTTATAGGGGTGCTTAATTTATAGGTAGCTTAAGGTGTTTTTTAAAGTGATTAGTTTAAATACTATAAGTATTATTTCTTATTCTTAGTATTATTACTAATAGATTATTAGTTCTTCTGCTATATTAGTGATATTTTTTAGCTAATTCCTATATATTATCTTTATATCTATATCTTTTCTATTTAATAAGATATTAACATCTTTTTAGTTTTTTAAGGTGGTTAATAATTTATTTAACTTTATATTTTAGTTTATTATCTTTTATAATAATAATATTATTTATCTTTAATCTGCATAATGCTAGTTTAAGGAGTGAGATATAGAATACTAAATAGCATTTTATAGTTTCTAGAAGTTTAACTTTATAGTTAACTAGTGAAATAATTTATAAAATCTTAAAAAGTCTAAGTTTTTTATAGTTAAGTTTATTACTTAGTTATTTTATTTTAATACTTTGCTATATAAGATAGGTGTTATCTCCCTCTTTTAAGGTTAGTCCCTTAATCCTTTATTAATTGCTAAACTATATGATTTATTATTATATAAATTTAAGTTATTTATATATATAATTCTAAATATCCTTAATTTATTATATTAAGGCGATAGCTTTCACTATAGCTAGGCTTAGTTATAGTTCTCTATAGGTGGTTAGCTTAAATCTATAGTCAAGGTAGAAGGGGGATTCCTTAGTATTTTCTCTACTTATGCTGTTATAGGCGAATTAGGTAATTAGTAGTAATATAACTTAGTTATTTTAATTATAGTTAATATAAGCGTAAAGATATATTTTAAGAATTTAGTTAATTTGTTCTATTTATCTATTAGTCTGCAGATAAATATAGTAGATATTAATTATTTAATACTGTCACAGGCTAGAGCCTGGATTGATATCTCCAGCTTCGCCGGAGCAGTTACCGAGATCCAGCTCCGTTGGACCCACTATTCTGCCGCAGTACGCCGCCTAACCCAGCCTGCTTCACCGCTGTTAGGTGCCTACTCTTGTAAAGTCCTTTCTTCCTTCTTCAGCTTAGAATAGTCAATCGACGGCACCTCTATGTTGAACAGGCCTAGGGGCCAGCCCCTTACATATTCTAAGCTGAACAACAAAAGACGCTTACGAAACCTCACGAGAGCGATACAACCGATTCGCTAGAGGGTAGCGTAACGAGAAGGCGCTATATGAAAACCTCACGAGTGCGACACGATAGATTCACCAGAGGGTAGCGCAAATGACGCGATGACTGCAGAGATTAACCGCAGGGTTAACGAAGCGGTTAACGTAAGCATACGTCCTCTTTAGGACCAGATAATGCAGCTCTTGACAGCTCTGAACGGGCTTATGTTAATAGATAGAGCAACCCTTATGCTGATTGCAAGCAGCATACCTACCCCGTCTACAGCTGATATAACTACATAGGTAATAAGCGACAGTATTGCAATAATAGTGGCTGAGCCCTATAAACCAACCTCAACTAGACGACCAAGGCTAACGCTTCCTAACCTCCTAAAGTTTGATAGCATAAGACAACAGTTTCTACAGTAGGCTCTAGAGATAAACTTAAAGCTATAGATTGACGCTGAAGCTATAGGCAGAGAAGAGAGCGTATTCGCATATATCTACGCCAGGCTGGAGGGAATCGCCTAAGCAACATCCTCCGCCTTCTTCGCTGATAGAGTAGCCTGAGGAGACACCTCCCCAGCTCGATTTATAGACTATCTCAAAAGAACGTATAGGGACCTAAACGCTAAAGCCTAAGCCTTGGATAAGTTACGCACTATGCGGTAACAAGAGGAAGAGAGTTTTACTTCCTTCTTTCCTAAGTTTGAGAAGGAGCTTACAGTAAGTAGGGGAGGATCTTAGCAAGATAAGATTAAGATTAACTACTTAGAAGGTATACTGAATTCCTAGTTAAGCAACCTATTAATAGGGGTACCAGAAGCGCCAAAGGACTACCACTAGTTTATAAAACTGCTTCTCATTATGGGATCCCACTTAGATAGTAGGAAGCTTAGGGAACGCTACCTCAGTTATACTTCTCAGAAAGTGCTGCAACCTAACTGCTAACGAGACGCAGATAGAGATATACTGATGTCTGGCGTCAGCTGCGCTAAGGGCAAAGAGAAGACAAAGTCATATCGCCAACAAAGCAGCTCCTTATCTGAAGACCTGCTGCAGCTTGTGAGAGACACCCGCAAGTGCTTCAACTGCAACCAGATCAGCTATATTGCTATATAGTGTCCTAAGCTGAAGCGTTCCTATCTTGCGAAGGTTAAGAAAGCTAAGAAGCGAGAAGAGAGCAGCAATAAGAGTCCTATAGAGGAGCTGGGAAGCTCTGAGGCTGAAGAGAGCTTAGGAAAAGAGTAACTCCACTGCAAAGTTAGGCGTTAGAGGCTGAACTTAGTGATATCATAAAATAGAAGCAGTTTAAGCATCGCATAAGCAGCAAGTCAGCAGTAATCACTACCTATATATATAAGGGCACTTAAGCAGACGCCCTAATAGATATAGGGTGCAACTTATACGCCCTTATCGACTATAACCTAGCCTGCAAGCTCCGCCTGCTAGTAGTGGACCGCTCTAAGCAAGTACTAGGCAGCTTCAGCAACGCTATAGGCGCTATAAAAGCAATAGGTGTGGTTATCTTTAACCTCAAGCTGTGCAGTTATAATGAGAAGATCTTTGCATATACTATATATAGCCTTAGCGACGATCTGTTCCTAGGGAAGCCCTAGATAGAGAGGAACTACATCCTATATAATGCTGCTGCGCAACAGATATAACATAAGAGGGGCGGCGTAGACCTACGTCTAAAAGGTGAGGAAGAGCTAGGATGAGTGCACCAGATCAGAGCTGCCCGCCTCCTCCCAGGAGCCCCTTTCGTAACGCTTTATAAGAGGGCATGACAACACACCAAAGGAACTATAGGATATAAAGTTTGAGCGATCAGCCTAGCAGATATACAGAAGGCTCTTATGAAGAAGACTGAGAAGGCAGACCTAAAGGCCCTCCTTCCGCCAGCTATACTAGCTGAGTTCCACAAGCTATTCCAACCTGATGAAGCTGCTAACCTTCCACTGCATCGCCCTGGGGTTAACCATAGGACCCCTATCAAATAGGACGAAAGTGGTAATAAAGCTGTACTACTATAGGGTCCGCTCTATAGCATATCATAAGAAGAACTCCTCATCCTCCATAAGACCCTATAAGACCTACTTAATAAGGGCTTTATCCGCGCTAGCAGCTCAGAAGCATCAGCCCTAGTACTATTCGTATGTAAACCAAACAGAGGAATATGTTTCTATGTCGACTACTACGCTCTTAACAAGCTTACTAAGCGCGACTGATACCCTCTTCCCTTGATTTGAGAGACGCTATAGACTGTCAGCGCTGCTAAGTGGTTCACTAAGCTAGACGTAATAGCAGCGTTCCATAAGATCCAGATCGCTCAGGGAGAGGAGTATAAGACAGCCTTCCAGACGAGATATAGGCTATTTGAATAGCTAGTTGTCCCCTTTAGGCTCACAGGAGCCCCCGCCACATTCTAACGATATATTAACAGCATACTTTAAGAGTATCTAGACGACTTTACAACAGCATATATAGATAACGTCCTGATCTACTCGAACAGCTTATAATAAGACCATGAAGCAAAGGTTAAGCTAGTACTGCATAAGCTTACTGCGGCAGGGCTACATTTAGACCCTTATAAGTGCACGTTCTCTGTGAAGACAGTTAAGTACCTAGGGTTTATTATTACAGCTGGAGTTAGTATCTCTTGCGACCCTGAGAAACTGAAGGCGATTAAGGAATAGGCAGCTCCAAAGACAGTTAAAGGAGTCTGAAGCTTCCTTAGATTTGCAAACTACTACTGGATCTTCATCCCAGCATACTTAGAGATTGCTGGACCCCTGATAGCTCTTATAAAGAAGGGTGTCCCCTTCTGCTGGGGTAAGGAATAAGAAGCAGCATTCCAGGAGCTTAAGAGGATCTTTGCTGCTAAGCCTGTTCTATATCAACTGGACCCTGAGCGTATAACCTATGTTGAGGCTGATTGCTCCAGCTTTGCCCTTAGAGGCGTACTCTTATAGGAAGATAAGTATAGCAGACGTCACGCAGTAGCCTACCACTCGCAGCAGCTTAACGCTGCCCAGTTTAACTATCTGATATATAATAAGGAGATGCTAGCTATTATAAGCTGTCTATAAGAATAGAGAGCAGAGCTACAGAGTGTCAGCCACTTTAGGATCCTATCAGACTATAAGAACCTAAAGTACTTTATGACGAAGCAGAGGCTTATAGAACAGCAAAGCCGATAGGCAGAGGAACTATCTTAGTACAACTTCAAAATATAGTACCAGCTAGGAAGCAAAGCAGTAGTGCTAGACGCACTCTCTAGATGTAAACAAGACGTACCTACGTCTCTAGAGGATGAGCGTAAACAAGGTTGAATCCTATAGCTCCTCCCAGAAGCAACCCTACCCTCAGCGCGTATACAACATATAGAGACAGCACTATTAATGCTTATATTTACTGACGACGAAGAACTACAGCAACTCTGGGATCAGACCTAAGGATAAGATGAAGTCTACCAGCAGGCCTACGCTGCTGTGAAATAACGAGAAAGAAGCTTCCCCCTAAGCCTTAAGCTAAAAGTTCAGATCGCTAAGTGCAAGATTGATAATAGCAACCGACTACTGTTTAGAGATCAGATTTAGGTACCAGGTAACAAAGATCTGGATAATAACGCAAACAGGCTACGCACCTATATCGTTCAAAGCACCCACAACTCAGTGCTTAGTAGCTATCTAGGAAGAGATAACACCCTCGCGCTGGTTAGTAGATGGTTTTACTAGCCTGGTTAGTCGCACCTAGTATAGTGTTTCTGCTATAACTGCGATAGTTATAGGCGTAGTTATATCTAGAGGGAACGCTGTAAGGGACTTCTGAAACCACTACTGATACCACAGCGTATATGAAGCGACCTCGCTATAGATTTTATTACTAACCTTCCCCTTACAGATAAGGGCGAGAGATATCTTTAGGTAATTATCAACCAGCTAGGTAAAGGCGTAACCCTCGAGGCGATAGAAAGCATAGAAGCTGAAGCCTGCGCTAAATAATTCCTGAACTGCTACTTCAGGTTTCACAGCATCCCTACATTAATTGTGAGCGACAGAGGGAGCAACTGGATAAGCTGCTTCTGGCGGCAGTTCTGCAAGCTTTTGGGAATAGAGCAGCAGCTTAGCACCGCCTACCACCTGCAGACTGATGGAGGCCTAGAGAGGATAAACCAGGAGATCCAGGCCTACCTATGCAACTACGCCACCTACTCACAGAAGGACTGGGCATATAACCTTCAAGCAGCTCAGCTAGCGCTTTGTAGCTGCGATAATAGCGCTATTGGGATGAGTAGCTTCTTCCTAGAGCATGGATACAACCTAGAGCCTATTAAGGTCAAGGAAGCAAACCCAGCAAGCCCTGAGGGCACCTGTGAGGGCTAAGCACGCAAGTTGGTAATAAGGCTTCAAGATGTGATAGATATAGCCTAATCAACCCTTGCGTTAACGCAGCAACGCTACAAGGAACTGGCTAATATGAAGCGCCAGCCTACAGAGAGACTGGAAGTGGGCGACAAAGTCTGGCTTTATATAGGTTATTACAGATCCCCTAAGCCTTACAAGAAACTGGATTAGCTACACTATAAGTACACAGTTACAAAAGTTATCTCACTATACGTAGTAGAGCTTGATATACCAGCAGCTAAATACCTACGCTTCTATGTGGATATCCTGAAGCGCGCAGGTAACAACCCCTTACCCGGTCAAACGTTAGATGATGAGCAGCCGCCACTAATTATAGACGATAAAGGCGAAGAGACCTGGAATATAGAGAGTATTAATGCTGCTACCTGGAAGTGTCGAGGGCGTGGGCGACGCCGCGAGGTTCTGGTTAAGTGGGAAGGATATACAGAGAGGACCTAGGAGCCTATTGAGACGCTCCAGGGGACAGAAGCAATAGAGGCTTACGAACGCCGTTACGGCTCTGCGATGGAGCATGATGGGGACCCAGCCTTAGCGCCGCAGGCGCGCCAGCGGAGGGGAGCGGGGGGGTGATGTCACAGGCTAGAGCCCGGCCGAGATCTCCAGCTTTGCCGGAGCAGCTACCGAGACCCAGCTCCGCCGGGTCCACTATTCTGCCGTAGCACACCGCCTAGCCCCGGTGTGCTTCACCGCCGCTAGGCGCCTATCCCTGTAAAGTCCCTTCTTCCTTCTTCAGCTTAGAATAGTCAATCGACGGCACCTCTACGTTGAACAAGCCTAGGGGCCAGCCCCTTACAATAGGCAAGGGTTATAGCATGCTGTACAGCTGATATTAAGCAGGTTTGCTTTTGAGGCAGACCTCATAATTCTTAATTGCTTTTGCCATATGTTCTCTAGTGACCTTTTCTCTATATTATTATCATAGTTATTTCTAGGTTTTTGTGATTCCTTGGTGACCATATATAGGGCAAGCATAAAACTCCATAATTGCTTTGTCGTCTAGTTTGCTAGGCAGGCTAGTACTAGATCGTCCAGCTATCATCAAGAGTTTAGTTGCTAGCATTAGGTCTCTGTTGTTATTTCCTTTGAGAATCACCTAGGTTTCTTTAGGTACTAGGACGTTATAGTCTGGTCGTCAGCTAAGAGCGTCAGCTCTGCTATTATCTGATCCTTTGCAGTAGATGATTTAGAAGTTAAATTCTGATAGGAATTCTGACTATCTAATCTGTCGTTTATTTAACACTTTTGAAGTTGTGAAGTGTGAAAGGTTCTTATGGTCTGAATATATAAGTACTTCGTAGGTGGTTCCTGAGAGCTTAGGTCTCTATTCCTTAAAGGCTTTGATGATTACCATGAGTTCCTTATTATGAATCTGATAGTTAAGTTTAGGTCTGTGGAGCTTGCGAGAAAAGAAGGCATATAGGTGTAGTTATCCTTCTGAATCTCATTAAGATAATTATGCTCCTATCGCATAGTTAGATATATTAGGTTCTACTTTAAACTGTTTTGTTAGATCTAGAATAGTTAAGATAGGTTTGCTAGCGATGAGGTCCTTGATCTTCTGGAATGCTGTTTGTTATAGTTCTTCCTATATAAAGGGTGTGTCTTTGCAGCTGAGGCTTATGAGAGCTGTGTTGATCTTGCTATAGTCTTTAATAAATTTGCAGTAGAAGTTGATAAAACCTAGAAATCCTTAGACTTCCTTGAGGTTGTTAGGTACCAGCTATTCCTTGATAGCTTTGACTTTGTTTTCAGATATATAGACTTTTCTAGGGGTGATAGTGAATCTGAGGTATTCCACCCTCTGTGTGTGGAATTCGCTTTTCTCAGGTTCAACTAATAGCTTAGCTTCTTAGAGGGCTTATAAGATATAGTATATATCTTCCTTATGTTTCCTAAGTGTTGATAAGAAGATGAGGATATTATTAAGATAGACTACTATGCAGATATTAACATATTTACGTAAAACTTAGTTAATCATATTTTGGAATATTGCAGGGGCGTTAGTGAGGCTGAAGGGCATAACGAGGTACTCGAAATATCCTTTTTAGGTTCTGAAAGCGGTCTTCTATTCTTCTCCTTGCTTCATTCTGATCAGGTTATAGGCTCCTTTGAGGTCGAGGGCTGTGAACCAGTTAGCTCTATAGAGGAGTCGTCTCATCTTATCGATAAGCGGTAGTGGGTAGCAGTTCTTGATCGTTATTTTGTTGAGCATGCAGTAGTCGACGCATAATTATAGTTTTCCGTTCTTTTTAGGTATAAACAGGATTAGGCTTCCTGCTGGTGATGTTGAGGGTCTGATATATCCCTTCTTAAGATTTTCTTCAAGGTATTTATCTAGGGCTTCTATCTCTGTCTGGTTAAGTCTGTAGATTTTATTAAAGCATGGTTCCTTCCCTTTTTTGAGGGGTATTTCGTGGTTGAAACTGGTGTGTTCAGGCAGTCTGGTTTCTAATTCGGCTGCAAAGAGTTTCTCGTAAACTCTATATTCTTCTGGGATAGACAGAAGTAGATCATCCTTTTATTTAAGATCTATTGTTATTAATAGTTATGATGTGGCTTCTTTTGCTTTAAGGTAGCAGATGTATTGTTTTGCTGTTTCTTGCTGTATCAGCTTATTTGAGGCCTGGTTTTAATAGGGCTGCTCAGGGACTGAGTTTTTGTGGTCCTAATAGAGTTAGCCTTTGCTCTAATCTATCTGTAGGTTGCTTATTCGTAGCTAGGGTAATCCTAGCACTATGTTGTATATTCCTAGATCGGCAATATCAAATTAGATTCTTTCTTTTCGATTTAGGTAGCTTATCTTAAGGGGCGCAGTCTTATTATAGATAGTACCTCCTTTATACTTAAATTCTTCTCCTTCTGCTGTATATAACTGATATAGTCGTTCTTTTCCTCCCTATTATATTTCTAGCCTATTAATAGCTTGGGGGGTAATGAAATTTGCTTCAGCTCCGCTATTAATTAGCGCAAGTGTTATTCGTTAGTTGATAGTAACTTTAAGTTTGATATTACCCTTATGTCCTTATGACATCTGGTGAATAAACCTTTTCCTTATTGCCTGTTGTGGTTCTTCGTCAGTAGGTAAGTCTAGTTTTTTGACTGCTCTAGTTATCCTGGGTTGGTGATGCGTTTTCCTTCCCATACTGCCTTAGTGAGATAGATTTTGACCTGAGGGGGTCTTAGTCTGTTTTTTATGATTCTCTATGCGCAGGCCTTGTCTTAGTAATAGACTTAGCATTTGTTGCGTTAGCATTTATTCTATTTCATACTGTCGTTATGTTGATATCTCATAGGGAACTGAGGGCTAGGTCTGAAGACTGTAAGGCTGTCTTCAAATAGTACTATAGTCCATCTAATCATAACGGACGTTAAGTAAATCTTATAGATAGGTTTGTCGTTATATCTTCTGGGGTAGAACTGATAGTTATGCTTTTCTCCTATATATTCCTTATATTTATCGTGAAAACACTAGGGCCAGAAGAGGGTTCAGTAAAGCTGGTGGTTGCTTCTCAGCATGGGATGATCTTCTGTGTGTAGCTGAGAGGTGTAGCCTCAGTCTCATTAGGCTGCTGAGGTGCTATAGGAGTAGCGTTATTACTTATCTTAAAGTATGTCGATTTCTTAGTATCTCAGAAGTTGCTTAGTTCTTCCTTCCTGGTTGTTAGGTTCTTCTTTAGAGCTGGAGTTATCCACACTAGGGGTGAACCTATAGGCGATCTCTATCTGAGTGCGTTATTAGGTAACGTTGCGAGGTTTATCTGAATTATAGGGTGAGCTTTCTCCTTCTCTGAAGGTCTAGTTGTGGGTTATGCTGAGGAGTTGTTATTCCGTCAGGGGGTTATGTTGATATTCTGGTTCTTCTTCAGATTCTGCTTGTTGACATAGTCATGCTTATCTGTCGTCTTCTTGCTGGATTAGCTCTATTTCCTTCTGGATTTGTTGTTCTTTATAGTGGAGTTGCTAGCTAGTTATGCGTGGGGTGATTAGCTCTAATCGCTGAATTCATAGCATCTTATTGAGTTGTTCCACTGGTTTTCTAGCAACTTTGCTGTTGCTAGGATGTATTATTGCTAGGGTCCTAGGGCGAGTGTCCAGGATGGTCATATTGTATCCTAACCGTCCAGGGTTGCTGTCCCTTAGGTAGTGTCCTGATATTTCTTTATCTTTGAGGTGAATTCAGCAGTTGTCGTCGTAACATCTGGTCTAGGACTGGGATGTATATAGGGCTTTTGCGATTATGTTGACTTATTAGGGTTGTTCTGCCACTGGTCTCCAGGGGAGCTTCTTAGGCTGTCTGCAGTCTTTAGCGATATAGCCTTGCTTATTGCAGTTGTAGCACTTAGGGTTCTAAGGCTTTTTGTTGTTAGGTTTGGTTATCATGCTAAAATCTATAGGTCTGCTGTGTTATCTATAAGCAGTGCTCTGGCGAGTGTTATTCCAGTTGTTGCAGGGTCTGTTGTTATTCTGCTGGTGATTAAATTTCTGTTGGGGCTGCTATTAGTACTTACATCCTAAATTCAGGTTTTATTATTTTTCTCCTTATTCCTTTCGTCGTTTATAGAGGCAGTTATCGATTTTAATAGCGTGTTTGATATAGGCGAGGAAACTAGGAGGCGTTTCCAGCTTAGCTATTTCATCCTTAACATCATCCTTAAGTCCTTAGTAAAAGGCAAAGACTTTGCTTTTGTTAGTTATATAGAGTCTTACAGCTAATCGTCTGAACTCTGCAGCGTAGAGCGTAGCTGACTTAGTTTGTCGTAGGTGGGATAGGTCTCGCT
This sequence comes from Colletotrichum aenigma, assembly GCF_013390185.1. NCBI lineage: Eukaryota > Fungi > Ascomycota > Sordariomycetes > Glomerellales > Glomerellaceae > Colletotrichum > Colletotrichum aenigma. Next base: position 295,243 of record NW_023500917.1, read on the forward strand.
CAGCCTGTCTTTGTTTATCAGGGTTGAGGAAGAGGGATTCTAGGGCCTTAACATAGCCTGTGAAGCTGAAGAAGATGCTTTTTACTTCCTCGCTATACTTCTCAATAGGGTTGTTAAGCTATTCCTGTTGGAGGGGTTCGAACCAGGCAAGGGCTCATCCTCAAAGGAAAGTGGCTGCATATATAATGCGTTCGGTGTCATTCTGGAAGGTGTTTATATGGAAGGCCTAGTAGGTCCAAACCTATACCAGGTGTCCTTTAAGTTGTCCTGGGGTTCTATCGAAAGTGGAGGGCGTGTGAAGCTTAAGGCGTTCTCATCCTTCGACTGGGGCGGATATGATGTTAGCAGCAGCTTAGAGGGTGGCGACTTCTTTCTCCAGATCCTGGTTCTTGCGGGCTTATTCCTAGAGTTCGCTAAGGGCTGCAGCGTTCTGGTTGAACATTTCGCGTATTGCCTTAAAGTTGTTATTAGTCTTATCAAGCTGGCGCTTAAGTTCTTTGGTGTCGTCTTCGCTGTCTAAGTCGTCCTTTATCTTCTGGTCTCCTAGTTCCTAGGCTAGGTTTTAGGTGGCTTGTCCTCCAGAAGTAGACGAGGATCCCAGGGTAGGCAACTTAACAGAGGCGTGGGAAGACATTATAGTTTGTTACTGTTAGTAGGAATTAATAGTCAACTTACTGAACAGGAGCAATTAAAGTGTTACGGTCAGCTATCCAACAGTAGGGTCTGCTAACAGAAGCTGGGGATTAATACGTTCTAACAGTACACTAGGTTGTGGTTATAGGTCGTAGTTCGTAGGCTGCAGTAGATCAGGTCTTCAGAGGCTAAGGTGATCAGTCTTAGACTCAACAAGTGATTCGCAGTGAAGGTAAGCTGAGAGTATCCGTGAGGATGAATACTAAGTTGATTGCTGAAGAGCTATAGAAGTCTGACCATAAGCCAGGCTTAGGGTCATACTATATATAAGTTCCGAATAGTGTTCTTGGTTTATCCCAGAGTGATCACCTAAGTGCGTAAGGTGATCGCAATCAGTTAGCAAGACCAACTGATCACTGAGCGTTCCCTCCTATACTCCACTGATCGTTTTCTTATCTTATCGTCACGTGACTTATACCATAGTTCTTCCATTCCGAGTGAGTCCCTGTTGTTCCCGTGATCCTGCGGTACAAATGTCCTGTTCTAGCCGCCCGATGCCCGAGTGGGTCGTTCAACTGTTATCCTTGTTTACGGGTCGTAACACGTTGGCGACCGATCCTGGGAAGACAGTCCACGCTCCGCATTCAGGCTTGAAAATTCCATCCCTAAAGTACGGTTCTGGGTCTCGAATTGATTTTGATCAAGATGACTGCATGTACGTCGCGACAAGCTACGGCAGCATCAGCATTAGCCCTTGGCAAAAGACTGAACGAGACGAAGACTAATCCTTACCTTGTCCATCTCTTCGGCATCTTCTCGAGCCTTCTTGGCGAGGGCTTCGGCCTTGCTGGCTCTCTGGTGCGCTTGGCGCTTGGCGCGGACAAGAGCGTCAACGAAAGCATTTTGCGGTTTGGGGCTGCCTGCGTCAAACGGGGTAGCCGCCTGCATATGCTCAGCGTGCATCCTCAGAAGCTGCTCTACAGCCGAAAGTTCTTTCTGGCTCTGGTCCTAGCTTGCGTCAGGCAGATTGTTTCAAGGCTCGACGATGGCGACGTGATTCTTACCCGCTGCGAGACGTCGCTTTCACCGTGTCGGGCGCGCTGGCTGGCTTCAGAACACTCCAAAAACACGTTAGTCAAGCAATACAATGCGATAAACAGTTCGAATATACCTCCATGGTAGTCTGTATGCGGCGTTTTCGCTATGCGTTCAGGCGGGGGCCGGAGGTGGTGGTCATGTCGAAAGTTGGGGAGGAAGGTGCGAGGGTCCGGGTCTGGGTCTTGTGTCTGAGACATCAACCGTCGTCCTGACCAGAAGAAGGTCTTGGTGGCCCATTTCCACCCGCGAAGCGTTTGAACTCGACGACATCCCACGGCAAGCTTTGAGATACCAGCAGTGCACTTTTCGCTTCATTCGGACTGAGCAACCTTGTGCACCTGGCTTGCAGGGCAGTCATCCATTTACGCTGAAGGTGGTGAATTATTTAGCCCCGGTGAAGCATCGCATTGATCTCGACGGTTTGGGGCATGGCCTGATTCTCCACAGCGCTGTGCGTCTCGGGTCGGTTGGTTCGGGGACGGCCGTACGCAGCTCACTTTCACTGGACCACGAACACCTTGAACACTTTCCTCTGAACCGGACGTTTGGTTCAAAATTTGCCTGGTCGTGTTGGGGGCGGATTGCACACGTGCTTGTTCCCGTTCCGCAATCGCATCATTCATCCGTGCAAAAGCATTTAGTGCAAAGGCATTTAGCAAGTGCCCTGCAGTTTGAGGCCTGCGGTGATGAAAGCCTTCCTGCCGGTAAACGAAGGGCGGCGGCAACCGAAGACGGACAGTTCGCAGAAAGGTGTCCGTTCTTCATTCCGAAGAGGGTGTTGGGGTGGTAAGATTGGTCTCGGATGTCGGGTCAAGGTAGGGAGTGATCTTGGATTGCGGCTGTAAACCAGACATGGTGTCGAACGATGGGTTGTCCAGAACGATTTCGTCGACAGGCACCACTGATTAAGGTAGGCACTGGTTGGCCGACAGAAAGAGGGTACTTCGGGATTTCGCGGAATTGTGCGGAGATCTGGAGGCATTTTGCCGAGCGAGTCTGCGTTCGAGGATGGCATTGTCTGGTTGCCTTTCTTGTGGTCTGTAGGAATTGCGAAGACAAGCTTTGTCCGACGAGGGTTCACCAGGTGCATATTCTCTATCGGGCTTGTTGAACATCAGGAGGAAGTTGCCGGGTCAGCAATTTCGGGGAGCAAGAGGCAATGACGATGTGGTTGGGATTATTCTCGCGACGTGGGAAGGAAAGCCGGTCAATGCGGACCCAGAAGGTTGAGTTGGCCCAAGTGGTACGTATCAATATGCTGCCTTACCTAGTGGGTGAGGGTAACGTAGGTACCTAGTCCTGAGAATCGGGGAAGGGCATGCCTTTGGACCACCATCCTTCCTTACCTGCCAAGGTACGTACCCAAGAGTACCTGCCCCCATCTGTTTGCAGATTTTCGCAGCTCCGGCATCAGGTTCACGGAAGTCCCTGGCAAGAAAACGGTGGGGTCTGCGCAATGCCGTGAGCTCTCTTCCACCCTCCCGATAACCCGCAACTTTCCTTTCTACTAACACCGGTCAAATTTTTCAACTTTAGAAGTTTCAATCATTTGCTCCTCGGTGCCGTCACCTGCGTCCATCGGTATCCCGTCGTTCGCGCCCTCGTCTCCACTGACTGCATTCCCTCCAACGTCGTCCCTCGCCTTCCGCGTTTCGCTCTGTCCAGGTCTTTGTTCTCTCCACCTCTGGTTGGCAACGCCCTTCCGATTTTCAGCCGTCGGGTTCCTGTCTTTTCAGTCTTCGCTCTTTTTTCTGTGTAGAAGGAAGCGTGCTTGCACTTCCCGCCTTGAGACGCTTGGCGGAAGTCACAGACGACGCCCCTTCCGTGCGGGAAAGACCACCCCACCCACTTCCTTCCCTTCCTGTTCCTAAGGTACTAGAACACAACGCCTTCCTTCCCGTCTCTGACGCGGGTGCCTTATGTGCCTGGCTGATCGCATTCCCATCACTACCAGCAGCGTGCATATGACCTAACGGTTGTGTGTATGTGACAAAGCTGACCTGCACATGCTAACCTCTATAAGCGCTCATAAGTTCGAGTATGCCGGCTGGATGCCTCTGTGCAGTATTGAAGGCCTAACACCCCTTACCAGGTGTTAGGAATAGGGTTGTCCACCTTCGGGTGTAATGCTCCGCCTTGCTCACACCTGCTACATATAGTCTCAGAAGAACTGTCCATGAGAGTCGTTGCACTCTCGCCCTGGTAAGGGGGGCCTTATCTCCATGCGATTGTAGCGAGTGAAGCAAGGCTTAATGCTTTTGTCATTGACATCAACTTTTTTCTTTTTCTGATCGGCGATTAGTCGGTAAGACGCGACTTATACTGAAGAGACCAAATCGTGCTTTTACTGCAGTGCGGTGTCCTATCTCCTCTACTGACCTCCTCCGCCTTGAGATAGCTAACTCTATCCCTGTGACTGGGAAATCTAGCGCGGTCCTTCCACCTCTCAGCGACTTTCCACTTTGCGCTATAACTTATAAGAGTGATTGTTTCTGTTGAGTAAGGGATGATGCACGTATTGGATGGTGTCTGACATAGCTGCGGTCGCGGACGGCATGCTTGCATTGCGATCGAGACGCCCAGTCTGTTGTTACACCAAGCAAAACACGTGGTTCCAATGCTGGAGTGGCCTGCCCGAGATGAACTGAAATGTTTCTGAATTTGAAGCTGCCCTTGATTGCTGCTGCGGGAGGTGTCCGTGTCGGGCTTGAGGTCTTCTTTCGTTGTCGCATCGCTGGCGCCTATTCGGATACGTCTCAATCGGGCTTTGGGGGAGCTATCTGGCTGGGTGCGTTGGGTTTAATTCTTGCAAACCGTTCGGTAGGAGTCGGCGGCAGCTTGCGCGGACTGTTTGGACCTGGCGACATGGTATGGAGAGTCAGTTTCTAAGGGATTTAGTCGTCTGTGAATGGTTAGTTCCAAATGATCAAACGAGTTCGCATGTACTTGGGCCGTCGAAGCCATGCCTCTTGATGATTGGGCTTGGGGTGGTAGACAACGAGCTTGGAGTTTCATGCGGCGCAGCGCCAGGGTGACGCCGTACCTTGAGCGAATGACGAGGCACGCTGGGCCGGTCAAATGTTTGAGACACGTCGAAACATGCCTCAATGTGATGTGGCTCCTGGAGCCCATTCCGGCAGACGGGATGTGCTGAAGAAAAAGCCCTGAATCTGCGGATGCCGTCCCTTTGTGCAGACCGTGGTGGCCTAACATAACCAAGAATCGTCAGTCCATGGCAATCTAATGGGCTAAACAAGCAGTGACCTTTCGCACAGCCTTCCAGGGCAGAAGTCATGACCGACGCCCATACCCCAGAGGGCCGACGTCAGGTCAAAGTTTTTGGAGTGTGGACAATATCCCGCCGCGAAGTGGATCAAGCCTTCGGTGAACCCTTTTGCGCCCGGTCCCCAAACTTCCGGCTCAAAGCCCGCATGCCTCCCGTTTCCCAAGCTCCCGGGTGCATGGGTGGCTGCCCTGCCCGGCCGCGAACTGGAAGCTGTGGCGCGTGGACTGCGTGCATCCCCACAAGAGCAACTCAAAATACTGGACTGCTGGCTAAGACAAACGACCTTTAATCCTCAAGGCATACCGATTTGATAGGTATGGAGCAGTTGAACTCCATCTGCCTTGGGTTTGCACTTGAGCTCTGTCGATATGAAAATCGGTCTTCCATCTTAATGTCTGGACATTTTTGGATTTCACAAGCTCCACGAGGTCGACTGACGTCCCCACCCCCAAAGTCTAGGTACGGACTCAAAATGCCTGCCAAAATCCTCACAACCCCTGCGACGATCCATGAACTAGGGGTTTCGGGCATGGCTGATGGTTGTTCATGGGAAGATGGGTAGGAATAAAAGAGAGTATTCACACCACGCACCCCGACAGCTAGCCTCTGACTGCGCGTTTGGACTCGACGTGGCCTTTATTAGAGTTGCATTCTGATTCTAGAAGCTGTCAGCGACTACCGTCTCGGTCAAGCTATTGGTCGTTCGATGAAACTGAGACTGAAATATTGCCCGATTTTGAAGAGGAGCTCCGCGGAAGTGGGTTGACTTTGAGACCATCAGATGTCCTGAAGTGCATCTTGGACGCACATGACGACATCCATTCCCCTGCTTCGGATGACATCTATGACTAATACGATTCCCCGTTGGAAAACAGCAATGATTCAAACCTTTTCACGATCGAGTAATCGACGACCCAATAAAACGCCTCAAGCGCCAAACTTTACAGTACCAAATGAGACAAAGATGAAGAACATCACAGCAACGACAAAGATCATTGCGAGGATTACTACACTGGCGGAGCAGGGTCGAAGCCTCGCCGTTGAAGGAGTGGCTCCAAAAGGACATTGGATAATACTGACACTCTCCTCCTCGACCTCTGCATTGTGAATAAAGTTAATATGTCTGGCCTCCTCCACCGCGTCATCCGACAGTCCGTGCTGCTTAAGGCCATGATCTTTCCTGCTTGGCATGGTGAGAGTTTGGGAGCGGAAGACCCATCCTCACAAGGATTCGCCAGGTGGCATTGCTGGAATTCAAGAGGGGCCGAAAGGTCTTTGGGAGGAAAAGGCCACCGGAGCGGAATTTGTGAAGCAAACGAGGACAGTGCCATCAACTATCAATAAAAACCAAGGGTTACTTGATGCGACACCTGAGACGGTCAGGGTTAGCATGCGTGGTTCCAGCTTTCATGAGAGCACAAAAACCGCCTCCCGATTAGGGAAGCATCAACAACCACCACAGAAAGAGTTCTCAGAAAGTCCGCCTCCAAGCCCGTCAAAACGCCTGCTAAAGACCTTCACCTATTCATGATCGACCCAGAATTGCAGAGTGGCCAGAGAAGATCTTTTCTGCGATGTTCTGGGGTCATTCATCATCTGGATTCGGCAGGAAATGATGGCTATGTCCACCTTCATTTTGAGCTGATGCGGGGGTCGAGAAAAAGGGATGGCAGTGAACGATTATGGAAAACCTCAATAACATGATAAAGCCAAAGAATTGAGGACGAACGCCTGCGCTTTCTTCCAATATCGGCTCACAGTCTTCATTTTCTTCGCTTTCTGCATTGCCTGAAAAGTGACGGGCCAATCGACGATACAGCAAAAGATACGCCGAATCGAGTAAGAATAACAGTCTCCGTCTCTGCAATTCTTTCGAAATCTTCTGGATTGACAAACTTGGCTGAGAACAGCTCCTGAACGGCGGCTGAGGCGGCGCATCTAAAGGGGACTCACGGGGAGCGGAAATCTCTCGTAGAATAAGAGTGCCAAAATCCCCAGCATCAAAAGCAAGAGTCGGTAGAATGTAGGCGGCGCCCATGTCGATATGGTTGGAACGTTCATTCCGATTCCTCGATCTTACGAGACTCAAAGTTGAAGCATGATTGAACAGTCTGGAAACTCGCCAGCGACTCAAGTACAATGATATGTTGAATTCAGGTTACAAATAGAGCGCGACTGACACTCTACCATATGTCCCGCGAGACAGGCTTATCATTGAAACTGATAGCTCAACGATGTAACCGTGGCGCACGATCTACTGTCTTTGGTTTTTGCCACGCGCAGCTGGCAGTAGCGACACTCTTGGTGCATCATGGAGGAGCTCTACCAGGAGCAAGTCTGCGTTCTCGGTGCCGATCAACCTCCCCTGAAGTACGAGGACCTTTCGAAGCTGCCCCTCAACCAGGCGATCATCAAGGAGACCCTGCTTCTGCACGCCCCTATCTACTGCATCATCGCGTCGTTAAGTCTCCGAGGCTCCCACCCCGCCCCGGCGTGGGTGCGTGGTCATGATGCCATCCTTGACGCACCGGTCTTACGGTAACATGCTGGGCGACAAGTTCTCGGTTACGAAACCTGAACACCTGTCAACACAACCAAACCTCGGGACAAAATCACACCCACACGATTCAAGCGCATCTCCGTGGTGTAGCGCGGCCCTCTACCGTCGAGTTCGCCAACCGCAAGAGCGATAGGGCTATCTGATTTTACAATCAGAACGTTGCATGTGTGACGAGAAACTCAGCAACTCGCTAAAGTAGTCATCACGATACTCGCGTAGAATTCAGTGGAGATGCTGCCTGAGACGAAATGATCGCTAGAGCAGGCTGTGACGATGCTGGAAGGAAGTGTCGTCGGAAGCCATAGACAAGAGGCATGGGGACAAATGTCTTTAACATGCGACAGAATCCAGGATGGGGATGCTAAGACGATGTGTGCCGCAGGTTGAGGGCAACGATGACATTTTTATGCTCAGAACTCTCTTCAAGTTCTGTTTGGCAACGATGCAGGATTGAATAGATCCCAAGTCTTCATCATCACAGCATTGACAGTCTGGCAATAGTAGTTTAGAGCAACTTGGTTGTTGAACTAGCTGCAATTCCCGTCTTTCTCTCTGATACCTATGCCGTTGATTCCGCCAGGGAGCTCTGCCTGCGCCTCCCTGCTTCTGGTGCCGGACTCCAAGCAAGCTTTCAATAACTTGACGGGAACCAACCTGACACAGATCATTCCCCCTATCATTCAGCCGCTCATGAATGTGATGCAGTCGACTTTAACCCCAGTCATGACGACGATCCTTTCAGTGATTCCATCGAGCAATCCAGGGCCAAGTTTCGTATTTTACAAATCCGCACTCATCAATTCGTGATTAAGATGCAGGGGCTTGGAACTGGGGCTGTGATTCTCCATCTGCGTCTTCATCTTCCCCATCCAGTCTCCATCCAGACTCCAGATCCGGACCCTAGATCCGGGCCACAACGATGCTGAACAACCAAGCCGTCTGGGTCGCAGGCACCTGTAGTCAGGTTTGCTAATCTTCTAAAGCGTATTCAATCGCTGGTTGTGCTTGAATGCTTGATTGGCCTTGACACATCAAAGGCCATGTTATATAATTGAGTCGTCTCTCGCTGTCGCCGTCATCATCACTTTTGAAGACCGCGTAATAAATGTGATATGAGGGAAACTGCTGTTTAGAGAAGGGATGAAATTCAGCGGTGAGAAGCTGTCAAAAGTGCGCGTGTACGTGGTACTGCGAAGAAGTCGCGTTCCAATCCACCGTCGTGAGCGTGGAACTTCTGACATTCACAACGTTTCAGGTCAACCTGACTAGGACAACCTATTCTATAACTGTGTAGTTTAGGATCTATCCGTGCTTATCTCAACAGAAACGTTTAATTGTTGCGACATTGCAGAACTTCCTGTTCAACATGAACCACTCGACCCCAGAGGCCTAAGACCTTGGCCCAATAATTTCATCCAGCATGTGAACTTTCGCGGCTCTTCTGGAACACCCTTGGTCTACCTCCCGGCAAGCTGATGAAATGGTATGGTGATAATGGTAACCTGTAATTCATCAGAGCGGCCAGGAACGACGCTACTTTGAGCTCTGTTGGCCTGAGATGTCTCTCTCTTTTTTTTTTTCTTTTTTTTGGAAGACGAGCGATCAGCATGTTGCCGGCTGAGGTGCAACCTGGAGATCGTTGCAGTTCAGCTTCTAGGCAAAAGTCACGGTGCATGGCCAAAGGCCCAGAAACCCAGTTTATGGAGATTTAATGGGACCTTTACAATCTCGTTCCTGAGTAGCCCCAGTCGCATAGCTTGCTTGTCATGCTATGAGCCCCCCAGTCTCATGAAATGATTACAAAGAACATCAGGGTTAGAATAAAGGATTCTCTTATCCGACGCCATGACCGGGTTACATGGTCGGGCTTCCATTGGACAACTTGGACATTTGGAAGGGCGATATCCCGAAGAAGATATAGGGCAGCAAGAAACTTGGTTTTGCCAGATTGCTTCTCACCTCGATAGGGCATCTACCTGCTGAATGAAGTCAGCGCCGTCTACACACAGTGATCAATATGATCGCTACGGATTTTTCAATTTCACAAGATTGGCTACTGGTGAAGGGGGGCGACTTCGGCTAGTGACGACATCTTGAAAAGGTGGCTTGTCAGACGCTTCGTCGAGCACCATGGTAGAGAGCATGGTCGGCTTTTAATCAGATACTGACTGAAACTTAAGCTTTGGCGTTGCCTTTTCCCGTGGACTGTTAGCTCAGAGTCTTGACGCCGATGGAGGGCAACTTGACCTCGAATAGACTCATGGTGACGCCATCATGAGTTTCTCAGATCGCGCCTCTGAAACAAAAGTTGTGCAAGTTTGAGGTTAGGCTTTGGAACTATCCCCATTTAAAAGAACAGTATCAGCAGTAGTGACAGGCAGGACGGTGGAGGAGTTCGGAGCATGAAGAGTTTCCAAGACTGTGTCTGTGAGAACCTACGGAGAAGCTCTTCATAACCAAAACGAACTCAAACCCTCTTCAAACATGCAATATCCAGCCTCCTGAATTACTAGGTGTCTCAAAGTGATGGGAGATGGCGGATGGCTGATCTTCAACTGCTGGGACTGCCATTACTGGATGGCTTCAGCGCGGCTGCAATCGCTATGGAAGCCGGAAGACTGTCGCCCATACCATGGAGCTGAGCTGGCGAAAGAAAAGCCAGAACGCTCCAGTGGCGTAGTGTTCTGGCGGTAAAAACGCCAGAACGCCCCACTATTAGATAATCATCAAGTGCTGGCGCTTTTCAGCAGGGACCTGAAGGAAGGAGTGTCTCAATGACCCTTGACCAAGTCGGTTTGAACGGCGCCATGACCGTAAGTTCCAAATCCTGGACAACTTCTGCGAGAAGGAATGTCGCATTGAGACCGCTGACATGCTTGATGACATACCTCCCCTAAATCTGTGCCCGCCGCCCTAGATTCGTCAATCGTCAAGCAGTGAAGACTTTCGCATCGCTGTGATTGTATCATTCCTTGTTGAATCAGAATGCAGCAATGGCAAGCATGATTGCGCAATGAAATCTAGCAGGTTAGAGGCGTCTCGTGAAAAAGACTTCTATATATGAGTGACGATTCAAACTCACTGTTGAGGTTTCTTGTGACATCAAACTTCGTGCAAAGGTCATCCTGTGCAAAAGTCACCATGTGCAAAAGTCATGCCTGCGAGAGCATCCAGATGGGTATCTTTTCCGAGGCACTCCCCTAATACTTTTGTGCGATAAATGCGCTTCGGAACCGTTCAAGGGCATCTATCTCAGTTGGCGGCCATATCAGAAGTCTTGGTTTGATTGATTACCTGGCCGATGATCGAATGCATGCAGAATGCGAAGGATGCGGTGGCAGCAGCACGGACCAGCCCGCGACAAGGGTGTTCCCGCCAGCACTCCCATAAAGTTGGCAACAAATGTCAAGACTGATGCCGGCTGCGTTGAGCAAGACAAGGGTGACTGCCATCTTCTTTTCGCCTGGCTTCCCAAATTTGTGGGTGGTGCGCAGGTTGATGAGTGCATTCATGCTGCTCGCAGCGCACAGATTTTGCCGGCGGACCGGTCGGGCTTGTCTCCCAGTGTCTGGCGGAGGCGGAAGTGGAGCACGCCTCGGTGAACATGTCCAGTCAAATTCAGTCGAGAGACTGTTCCAAGGTGCGGTGTACAAGTCACATGAGGTGCATTGGATTCAGATTGAGGAGCAATGTCATATTTTCCGAACAGGAAGTTATTCTTACACGCGGGCACGACGCTGGGCACGCTGAGTGTCCTCGTTGTTCAACATGAGCGCCAGTGCGCACCCCTTAGCTGCTGGCAGGTGTTGGAAATCAGAAGCGCCACACGTGGGCGCACGAGCCACCGTATTTGCAGGTCGAAATATGCTTAGTCATGGACCTGGTAATTCGGGGCGCCATCAGGCCGGGACAGAAAAAAGGGCAGAGTCGTGCTAGTGATATTCTTCTGCGATAACTCGAAACACATGGTTTTCGGGGTGAGCGTTGCCGCGATTTCCTTACGTGATTGACGCGACGAGCTGGTGTGGAGAGGGGCGGCTGCGGTGGATGGTCTTGGAGGGCTCGTAGAGTGTGAAGCATCAGACATCATTGCAGGCGATGGTTTTCGAGCATCATTATTCTCTCGAGATTCGGTTCATTTGGGGGGTTTGCCCTGGCAGAAATCGAAGCTTTGAAGCCGGTGATTTCGTTGGGCTCGGTAGCCTTTGGAGCAGGCGGCTGTCGCGCTGGCGGTGGGGATAGACTCGGGTTCGGATCGAGTTCAAGGGCGGCCTTCCGAATGGCCGATAGCGAGAGGCAAGTCCTGTACAGTAACAAAAACGGCTGGAAGCTTGTCAGGCGACCCAGGCCAGCTTGGAGAAGATGCGGCCAAATGGTGGTGTGTGGAGAGGACAGGAGAGGCTTCGGTGGACGCGACTGGACGCGCCACGACCGGGACGCCAGAGCTTACGTCATGACGGGAATGTGCCACATGCCGAATCCAGGCCTGAAATCAGTAGGCGGCCCCTGTGCCTTACCTTAGCTGCCAGATACGGTGACCACTGACGGTCGCTGTCGGGTCTGCCCAAGAAGCGGTTACCCTGGGCTGAAGCTGATTGATGGCTCAATCTGTGACATCGCCTACCGGCACCTTCAGCCGATCCGCTTGGTGCAAAGATGCTGGCTGGCAAGAGAGGTATGGAGACTGTCCGAGACATTTTAGGCCCAGGTCAAGTGCTTTGCGGCGCTGTCACAATCAATTTCAATTCATTCTGCCGCTTTTCGCCGCCATCTCCCCAGCCACATCACACTTCCTCAACGCCACATCTGGAGAGACGGACGCGCCACGTTTGCTGCTGTTGCAGGATCGTCAATGCAACCGCGGCATCTTCAACGCAATCATGATGGCGCACCAACTTTTGCATCGCGCCCCTCGCCACAGCCCTTGCGTTGTCAATTCTTCGCGGGAAACTTCACCTTCTAACCAACGCGAGCGTCTTTCTCCCTCCTGCCACTCAGCAGAGCATCTCCTGCGAGTTCCAGTCTTTGCCCCCAATTGACACTTCTTGCCGACAACAATGACGATGCTCTCAGCTGCCAGCCCCGAGGCCTTGGCCCGCTAGTACTTCATACCAAGAACACAATCCAAGATCTCGAATGCTTGCTAGCAGATCGATATACCCTCACGCCGATATTATTGCGAAAAGGATAGGTTGTTTCCTGCTGAAATAAGCCCGGTTGATACGATGGACGACGAGGTAACTCGAGGACCTCCGATATGGTTGCAGTAACACGCATCATCAGGGAATGATGCCATGAGATGCATCGTCTGCGCTACGAGGACGGACGAGACGATAGCTACGCAAGCGTTGCCCCCTCATCGTTGGTGAGCAAGTAAGTTCGATTCCTCCTCGCCGTGTCTGCTGCTCCGTTGCAAACGTAGCAATGCTGACCGAGTTTTATCATGTGTCTAGAGTTGTTCCATCAGTCCGTTATTTCGACCATTCCTCCAGGAATTACCTTCCACAACTCGAGCAAGGAATCCAACGAAACTGGCGCTTGTACGTCACATCCATAGCACGCGGATGCAGCTTGGCCGGTTGGTCATCAACATCCAGCAACAAGCCGTCTCCAAGCGCTGAAGGCTGTGAGGCAGCATCGGCAAGCCAGACAGCCGCACGATACCTTTCTGCGACATGCTTTGCCAATCCCTCGATGAGAAGTGCCTTCGGCAATCGCCAGACGGAAGATCTCAGCGCTACACAATCATGGGTACGACTTCAGGAGGAAGATGGAGCAGGGCCATGACCACCACAAGGGCGCTCGACCTTGGTCCGTTCTCTGTTGGGCGGACAAGGACCGAGGTAAGTCCGGGCGAAGAGTTGGCCGGAGGTGGACACCCGTCGCATTCACCGAATCAGCTGTCGGCCCAGCAGGATCCCATCGTTTGGTTATGGTTGCCGACATGGAGGATGAGGATCAGGCGACAACGCTGAAGGTCCTAAAGCCCGTCCCCAATGGAGCAGGACGAGTCTTTCAACTTTTTTGTTGTTCGCCATGGCGGCAACCACGCTCGAAACCTTTTGCGATACCTTGTCGTCTACCGATAACACCAACACAAGATTACCAGGAGGAAGAGAGCTTTCGACGCCTGGGGCCAGCTGCTTGGTGCCTGCCATCCGCCCACATGGTAGGGATGATGCGAGCTTGATCTTTCGCCAAGTTATTCCACGTCGCTGAAGGTTTGACTCTACCTTTTGGGACATCCATGTCTTGTCGCATCCAGATGTTTCTCCCCAAATAAGCAATGCGCATCGCGCTCAAGTTCAGCAATCTCGACGCGACATCCACGAGGACGAGCCAATTCTCGAGGGATCCCAACCCCGCTCGGCCTTGGGCCCCAAAATCAGCCTCGAAGACGTGCAGTCTGCACACACACTAGGTTCGTTGGATCGCTCTGTGTCTTGGCTGGGATTTGATTTCTTGGAGGGTTCACGAAGTTGATATCACGTGTAAATTGCGAGCGACAGGGCGAGATCCTCTTGCCCAAGAACCCACCCAGCACGAATGCTTTGAAGCCCACCCACCATAATGATCATCCAGAATACACCAAGAAGTGTCTCGTGCAGTGCCCGGCAACCTATCATTCCATCCACCAAATCATTGGAACACCGAGACCGGCCACATCTCTTCTAGCCGAGCCCGCCCCTTCGGGAGCATCGAGACCGAAAAAGCCTCCGTTCTAGGAGGTCTGCTTGGCTTGTGACCGAGTGACGCCGATGGGATATCGGAGATTAGAGCGGCGGACCATATCTGCATCTGATGACGGTTTGGCTCGGCTCGTTGTTGACCTGTCACCTGACCATGGCCTCTCCCTCTCACCCACATCCCTTGAGCACCTGCTCAAACAGCTGCTGTCTTTCACTTCTGTCTCCTCTTCATTTTCGCTGCATGCACTCGCCCATTCATGCTGTGTTGCTAGCTGGGGTCCAACTCTGTCGTCTCATCTGCGGTGGTTGCTGTTTGTTCTATCGACGATTAATTATTGGTCGCACTCGAGTCCTCTACATCGCCTACACGGTTTATTCATTTCCGCCGTGGTGCCTTCGTCCCTTGCATCAACGCCCTCAACTCCGCCGCCCCATCCCGCGACGACTCGAGCACGCTGCGCTTCTGCCTCGGTCTTGACGTCGAGTGACATTTCACGTCGTCACGAACATGGCCGTGACCAGTACTGGAGTGTCATGCTTGTGGGACATCGCCAATAGCTCCTGTCTTACGCGCTCAAGTCCACTTTCAGATGTTTCGCGTCCTCCTCGCGCCTGTTCCTCTCACCGTGGCATGTCTCATGTGCCTCTCACTTTTGGACTTTTCAGCGCAGACTGCGTGGAAGGCGACCATCAGCTCTGGGTAGAGTCTGCGGACGCGGGCTTGAGCAACTTTGCTTGCAACAAAGTTCTTGCAACATTATCAAATCAATAGCGATCGTGGTGATGACGAGGGGTGCATGTGCTCGCTTCTTCTTGCCCACCAAGATCGCGCCCGTCTCTAACATCAAGGATAGAGGCATTGGCGAGACAATAAGGAGGAAATGGGGAGTGATGATACCCCTAATTGCGATGTGCATCCCAAATCATCCAGGAGATTCATCGACTATGTCCGTCCGAAACGCAGCTTCAGGTCTGCCTTGGGAGCTCCTGGCGTCGATGAACTCCGTCGTCTTCCTCCCTGTGTGAGATTCAAGACCTGAATTGAAATGCGCCGCCTGAAGATGGGCTCCGTCGAGGCCAAACTGTGGGTTAACGACGAAAGGGCAAAGGACGAATTGCACTGAACGGCTTCTCGAGAAGACCAACAAAGCCAATGCGAACGGTAAAGGCTCCAAGGTATACCAACTGTCGAGCTGCCTTCTGCCAATTTGGTGGTCTGCCTTGCTCTCCTAGGTAGGTAATGAGATAACTTCAGCCCGTCGAAAGTTCACCTGATAATGAGATGATGGGTGGTGGCGGTGCGTGGGTAGTTGTCTGTCCCCCGCTACCTCCGCTAAGAGCGCTGCAACCTGCGCTTTCAGCAGGGTGCCCAGTGTACCCCGGGCCTACCTAGGTACCTAGGTACCTGAGGAGAAATCACAGCACTGCCCTCCCTCCAGGTCCTCACGTTCAACCGACACAGACTACCACATACCCCACCTGCCGAATTCAGGCCAGCCCGCAAACGGCAGGTGGCCCCGAGATGACCTGCCGATTTCCAGAGAGCTGTCGCAATGACGTAGTGTTCTGGCCAAAAAAAAGCCAGAACGCTACGTCATTGGAACTGCACACACCACTGGACGACCCGACAGCGGCACAACAACATCTCGAGGCAGCACTGCGTCCGTTACAAAGACCGCAGGCGACATTGGTCATTCTCGACATTCAGACACGCCCTCGACGTCCGCTCGTCCATCCCATCGTGCTCAATGTGGTTGGTGATATAATGATGCTTCTGCGATGGCCGCGGCATGTGTCCACGCCAGCCACAAGCACTCACCGCCGCACACAGCCAGCCACAGAAACACCCAGAGCATGCGCCTCCAGGTACAGCCCGCTTTCTCCATCGAACTCCCATCCAGTGGGGTCTTGGCGCATTCGCTGTCCGCGGCTGCCCCATGGCCAGGCCCTTCGCCCACCCTTGCGAACGTCGCGCACCGAATGCAGAGTCACCTCGAATCTGGTCCGCCCCCCAAGAAGGATGCTTTCCCTCAGACGCCTCCGACATCTTGCGATCGACATCCGACGCCGGACCGCTACGTTAACAACTTCATCCAGGCTCTCGAAGCTTGTCGAGACCCGGCGGCTTCTCGACCCACCACGGCGCAGGTCGAGCTGCCCCCTCAACACTACGACAAGGCATTACGCGAATTGCAACGTCGACCATCTTTGTACCGATATGTTCAGGAAATTGCAGTAGGTTTGATGCTTGACGTAACGCGGAATGCCACAGCCATGTCTGACGACAGTACAGGTGAAACTACGATCCCGCGTCGCGACTCTTCGACATTCGAATGCCCGCTCCAGTCCACTAGATCTTCTCTATCTCTTTGGTGAACGAAATCGAAAAGGAGATTCAGCACATCGCCCGCCAGCATGACAGAGACGGTGCATTCGCAGCCCAGATCGTCAATGGAGGTTCTTCCCGCATCGTCCCAGAACATGCGGCGGAAGAGTCCGCGGACGGAGAACCAACTAGCCAAGAGTCCGTGCCTTGTACGATTACACTCCAGCGACATCCAGATATCCAGTTTCAATACCGGAAGGCCGCATTCCCAGGCGTGGAAGTGGAGGCTTTCTACTCCGAAAACGGGAAAGATCTCGAGCATTTGATCTGGGAGAATATACGCATTTCAACGGAGACATCAAAGCCGTTATCGGTCTTGACATGAACCACGATGTCAAACCATCGACAGTATCATTTTGACGGCCCGAATACACACATGAAGAGGGAGATGAGTTTGATATGCTTGGCGTTCGCGCCGACATTGCTCATCAAGTGAGCATAATCATCTGATTTCGGAGAGCATGGCTTACACGTAAACAGGCATTGCGATTGTCAGATATCATGCCTGTGAATGGGGCACGGGAGCTTCGATTGACGTTGGACGACTTCGCTACTGATTCGCTTACCATCGCATCAGACACGACGCTGCGCATTGGTTTCGATAGGCTTGCGGAACCGCTAGGCGACGCCGAAGACGTACAGCAGGCGAGAGAATAAGAGGCGGGCGGTGGGGTCAAATTCTAACGGAAACTGAAAAAGCGGCGGCGATCATCCGGCTCAATCCAGCGATTACTATCCTCCTACGAGAAATTGTATCGCGCTCAAGAGAGCACAGCCATGGACAAACGCGATGCATAAGATTGCAACTTTCGACCAGCAGTCAGAAGGAGGGCTTGAATCGAGAAACCCCCTTGGATCATGGGTTGCCATACGGCCCAGGTCAGCTGTGCCGATGCGCGAAAGATACACGTCGGAGTCCGTCTCTAGCAGTCGATCACAAGGGGGCTGCACAAGATCTCGGTTGTCCTAGCGGTGTGTCTACGCATCACTCCTTGCGCTCCTGCAATGCTGGATTTGGAACACCGTACTCCACCGTCGCATCTGCCCGCACTCTTCGGCGGGCCTGGGCTATTGGTCTTAGATCGGCTTTTCAAGACGGCCTGGCCAGTGCCGCTCCGCACTCATTCAATTCGCTTCGGACGCTGCATTCGCCGTGCAATGTCTCCCCCGCCCGCAGCGTGATCAATCCACCCACCTCAACGACAGCAGTTGCCATCTGCACTGCCCAAGTCGGGACATTCCCCATCGCCGGCTCAAGGCTTCGACCCGCCTTACATTGTTTGATGGCCGTGACACCGCAGCGGGCGTGGGCCAAGATCTTGGGCTCCGATATTCCGGCATCCACTCACAGACATCATTGCAGGGTCTTCAAGATGTTGCCAATGGCGATCGACTTTCTCGCCTCTCTGCTGGGTGACTTGTGGTTGAGTAACGTGTTGTCGGGCATGCAGTTAGCCTGGAAAGCAATGCAAGGGATCCAGGGCGCCTCATGAACTGCATATCAAACAAGCTAGACAGCATTGCCCCGATGGCATGTAGTTCCTTGGGAAACCAGCCCAGCAAGAAGGGCGTGGACCGGAGGAACCGGTGCATCAGACCTCAGCCCCACCCATCTACACGGAACGCATCCTCACGAAGTCGTCTGCCTGCCATAGCCATATGCCTGTCTGGTCTGTTCTACCTATCGTGAAGCAAATCCCTTGCTTTCAGGTCTGCACAATCCCTCCTTCTACGGATGAAAGGCTGCCGATCGTTGCGCGTATCCATCATTAAAGCAATCCCGCCTCACTTCACGGTCACCTCGGTGGCTAGCGTATGATGTACCTAAACCCTGAGAATTCCGCGCCCGCAACCCGTGGCCCAGTGCCTGTGTGGCTGTAGCTGTGCCGGTCATATTGTGCGGTATCACGCCCGAGCGGACGCCACGAACCATCTCATCTCAGTCTGCATGCACGTCCCTGCCACGAGTCCACGCCACGGGCTGCAAGCACAAGCGTCCACTGAACTATCTCCACGCGTTAAAACGCGATATCATGTGACGTTGTCCAGGCACGAGCCACATCCCAGCCACACACCAACTCCTAGGTAGGCAACTCACCACCCAGAGCTGCCCCGCCGGAGGAAGCTCCGATTGTGCAACGAGACATTGGTCCTTTTCCATTTCTGTACCTTGCTGTTCTCGGCTTGGGCCTTTGAGGAATGGTCACCGGTGTTTGTCGTGCGTGCCTACTCTGACACTACTGTGAGCCGGTTCGACCTGAGACCGCACACCCGCCTCCGACGCGGACCTTGACGTCCGAATCCAAAGAGAAGCATCTCGTTCATCCTGCGAGCCCAGGAGAATCAACATGTAATCAGCAAGGATTCACTGCAACAAATCAGCATCTAGCACAGAACCACTTTGTGTGAGGTCAGTCGTTGCGCGCAGCAAGGTCCGGCAGAGCAAGCATATCTATCCATTAAATCCTGCGAGGGACGCCAACGGCGCCCCTGCGTTCTCCCCGGTCCCAATAAATACGACGACCCTATCCGATCTATTCGCGCGGCTCCCCGAGAACAAAGACGATTCCAGGTCTTCCTCCCGCGACTCTATTGCTCAGGGCCTCCTCTACCACAGCCTTCTCACCACCAATTCCCCCACGGCGCAACAGACGCAGTCATCCAACCCGCCGTAGCTGAGCACGAAGAGTCTCGGTCCCAGCCCGAGCCACATTTTGGAATCCCGCTTCCTACCATCAGCCTGGATGTTAGTGTGGCTCTACGATGCACAGGGGTTCTTAAGGGTCTTACGTCCTCTCGACCCCGCTCTGAATATTGACTGCAGCGAGCGAGCGCATTCTTCTTCCGCTCATCGAGGTCTCCCGAAGCATCGCCACTTCAGTCACAAGTCATTTTCTTCGCTCCAAGCCCAGCATACTTGGCATTGGGACAAAGACAAAGAGTTAACCCTGGTCACCGTCGCTACCAGCATTAGCGCGCTTGGCAATCGTTCGTACGAGTCTCCCAATCCTTCCCTCGATCCTCATGCCACGTGCTCGGGGCAATGATCTGGCTGACACCGTCGCAAGGCAGGCATCAAAATACCCATGCTGAGATCAGGAAGGAACATTCCGAAGGCCAAAGATACACTCGACCCCTTTCCGAATTCCTGTTCCTTCTCCAATGTCACCTCTGATCTTTTCCATGGTTTGACACATTCCCAAGGTCTACTACAGCAAGCTCTCTCAGGAACGGGCCTGCTCTCGCATGCGGTGATTGAATTCGGCCTGCGCTGGTACAAATTGTCCAAGGAGCCTTCTTCGGATGAAGTCCCTGCCCGCAAGAATGAAGACGGCAGCAAGCCTTCTTCAAGATCAAGTGCTTCCAGCGTTTTGAGAAGCCTACCGCGCTTTCTGAGAAGCAAGGCAAAGCGTTTTGGTCCCTGGTCCACCCGAACTCAAATTAGCACGCGTGCTTGATGGCGGTTGGTCATCTCAATACTCAACGCGATACGTTTAACTTCAAGACGCGTCTTAAGTCTCGCTAGACGATGAGTAAAAGACGGCGAAGAGGACCAAATTCATCTGAATGTCGAAGTCACCGACAAAGACACCAACGCCAGCGGCAGCGGCAGCGGCAACGAGTCTTCTTCAAGATCAAGTGCTCCCACCAGCTTGAGAGGTTGATGACAGTGGTTTCGCTTTTTTGTGCTTTTGTTTTGTTCTCTTGCTCACGAACTCGCGCCGAAGGTCGTTCACCAACCCAGCAGACAAGGTGAGGCTCTCAGGTTTGTTGTGCAATCGGAACCAAACCCATAGGCTCTGTTCAAAGGTGATTGAGCATCTCAATAGCATATTTTCAAAAACAATAATGTCTTTCTGGAGGCCAAGCAACCGTTTGAGCATGGAGGACAAGCTTATGACGGAATCCTCTGCGGGAGGCAAGCCGAGGTTGTCAGTTTGGGCCGCTTCTTGTTTCTAGACCAGCGCGAAAATCGACCATCCTGAGGATTGGCTGTTGGAGAGACCAAGTATCGGCACTTACATTAAGAAACATTTGACCTTCTCAGACGTCTCCTGAGGATGCAGCATTGAGGTCGGAATGCAAGGATACAGGAGGACGAGACGATTATCCTCGGCCGAAGGCCGAAGCCGAGGCCTGCTGGGTAGCAGAGAGCGCAGCTTGGGTACTTGTTGAGCCTTAGGACCTTTGGGTTTCGTCCAGCGTGGTCTGCAACTGTTGATGGCCACGGCATCAATGGGGTTCCCGGTCTCGAGATCCACGTTAGGAGGCCATGCACCATGGATGAGGGCGGACTGATTTGAGTAAAGATTTGGAGGAAGAGCGAAATGATACGTATTGCCGATGGGAATACATGCACACCGAAAGGTCAAGATCAAAGCATCAAAATCAAAAGGGATGTTCCGAACTTCCGAAACAAACCTCCTAACTCTTCAGGACTGCGCTTCCGGCGGCATGGCTGGGTTTCCCAGCTAGCTGCTTCCACCACTGATCTAGCTTACGGGCGTCCATGGGCCACAGATGGAACGCACTCGAATACTTCGTCGATCGTGGTCTCTGCCCTCCGCCAGGAGGCCGTGGTTCAAAGAAAACAACGCGCTTCGAGCCCCAGTGCGCGCAGCAATAGACTGCACTGCGGCTACTCTGATTCGTCGTCGAAGGAGGCCGACCGGCGTTCTGAGCGAGCGATCGTCGAGCCGGCAGATTATTCGCAGTCGTAAAAGACCATGCAGTCTGGGATGGATGGACTCATGGGGCCGTATCCCGCTGCGGTACATCGACGGAGAAAGGCCCAGACTTTGTGACGGTGGAAATATCCTACTTCCTTCCCGCGGAAGCTGTATAGCTAGGATTGATGGTCAGAGGCCCGACAGCACTCAAGGTCCCTCGCAACCATGCTCTGTCCTTGGAACATGCCTTCGCCGTGGTATTCTTTATTGGTCGGGTCTTCGCCAACAACCCGTAGCTTCAAAGCATCTCGTAAGCAGACGCGTGCAGTTATTACCAAGTTGTCGTCTGTATGCGGGAAAGCTAGCGGCAGGCCACATCTTGCAGTAGTCTGGTAGAATTGGTAGCAATCGGGGGGAACGTCGAGCAGTGTCTGTGATGTTGGGGAAGGCCATGGTGATCTTGGAGCGTGAGGGTTATTTGCTACTCTATGGAAGAAGACTTTATGCTTACCTCGAAGATGCTTTGCGATATAAATCGGCAGCGACGAGGGTCTTGGAGAGTTCGTCAGCCGGGTCAAGGCGACGGTTCCTGGGGCGACTGGAAGCTGCAATTGTGACCGGTCAGAATCGTAGCAATCAGTAGACGAGGGCCACTTGAAGTTGCGTTGAAGTGATATGCCACGCAGGGAGTGGTCGTCTGGAACAAGGCTCGGCAGGAGAAGATCTTGTGGCAAAGCACGGGCAAGTAATGGCGTGGAATATTAGTGGGATTGCTCGCGAGTTCAGCAGAGTGTGAAGCCATTCAACGCCGTTTTGAAGCCGATCTCGAACTGCTGCCTTCTCCTCCAAACGCATATTCCTCATTCTATCACCTTCTGCGCTTTATCCTCCAACGTGGCACGGGCACCAGGGATGCCAGCTGCCGTCTGCCTTTCGACCACATCATCTGGCGTCCTCTGCTAGCAGAAATGCCCAAGTATTATGATGGACCTTTTGGCTCTTCCTAAACCCGGTCACCTCCAGCAGGTATCTAGGGCGCCTCTGTGGTTCAATTGGATGGTCGCTTCGGCCATCCACTCAACAGAGCACCCTGGGAGCCGCACCTTCAATTCTAACTGATCCGGGTCTTTGTCTGTTGCAGGTTCGGAGGCCGGTGGCCAACCACGGCTGCTACCGTGCGGGTATGGTTTTCGGTGTCTTCGAAGGAGCTGTCTGCCACCACAAATGGTGTTTGTCGTCGAGAACGGCGGTGTTAGTGTCGAAGAATGGAATGATCTTGGTGAATCTAGTGGACTTGGCGGTTGGTAGAAGAAACTGGTTTTCCAGACGATGTCACGTCAGCATCTTCCGTCGTTACTGGTTTTCGGGCGCTGAATGAGGGAGAGGGGTTTCTGAGACAAACCTCTGGGAGGAAGGAACTGTTCGCCGATGGAGAATATTATCTTCCGATGTCGCGGGAGGCAAGATATTCGAGCGGAATCGCCAACCTCGGTCCGGACGATGTTGAGATCCTGGAAGTCGGCAGAACTTGGCGCACAGTGGGATTCAGTGCGCTGTGGCTGAGGTGAATCTCTCGCGCACGGAAGGAGAAGTAGGTGTGTTTCGTTGTTGAGTGGCGAAATACTCCAGCGACAGACTTGAATCTGGTTGAAGATAGACAATCAGCAGCTTTCCTGGGGATATGCGCAACGGTTTTAGGCAAACGTGGACGGAACGTGCGATGGATGTGACGAACCTCAGACTTGGCTTTTTTCAGAGATTCGAACTCACGCTTCCATGAGTTTATGGTGCGCTGAACCTGCCAGAATCAGGCTGGATGTGTAGGTGGTTGAGGCCTGAGAGTATTCTTTTCCCGGTCCTCGGCCGGCGGCGGCAGGAAATAGTCCCACTTTCGGGGTGGAGCAGGCGGGCGGGCGGACGTGCTTTCCTTAGACGGGGATCTCTGTGATGCTCGGTGTCGGTCCTCGTTTGAGAAAGAGGCGAATCAGCTCGAACTCTGATGCAAGCCGGCAAGAAATGGAAGGATCCTGGCCCAGTTAGCGTCGTTCCTTCCTGAGCCCCAGGGTGACAAGATTTTCACAAGATGCCCTTCTTCCAAAAACCAATCCAGGCCATTGCAGACAATCAGAGAAACTCCTTTCAGCTATTCTGCAAAACCTCCATCGCCAAAACACAACAAAGAGCCACCATGAGCGATTCTATTCGTGATTCCGTGGAGATATCCGATCAGCCGTCCGATTTCACGGCTACAGAACCCGCCGATATCGTCATGATCGTTGTGGTGAAAGACGACGTTACTGCCGATGAAGCCGAGAGTATTGCCGACACTGTAGATGGTGTGTTTGAGTCGAACGTCATATACGAGGTCAGACGCGGGGATCAGGGCAACGGTGTCTACTGTCAGGTTGAGGGTGAGACGGTCACAGCCGCTCGAATCGAGGCCGTGACGGAGGCGCTGAAGACGTGCGGTTACGCCAATATTTATACCCACGCGAGTGATCATGAGTCGGCAGGCAGAACCCACATGATGACATTCATGTGATTGAGCACTTTTCAACTGATTGGTATGTTCCAAAAGCACTCCCTGCGAAGGCGTGTCCCGTATACCAAGAATGACGAATTGAAAATACCAGACAAGAGAGAGAAGCAAGGGTGTTTGAAACAACGGGGTGAGTGCCGAGGGGGGCGAGAAACATAATTCAATTCGGATACTTCCCAAGAGACTATGATTTTCGACAGAGTTTCTGGACGGTGGTTAGGGATGGTTTGATGTCGTCGCCGCACTTCGCTGGCAGAAGCCTTCCTGCGCATTGTCAATGTGCTGGACCTACTTAGCTTACGGTTATACCCCTTGTTGGCAGCTACCTGGAAGATATTTCAAACTTCCTATCCCGCTCTCTTACTAGCTTCCGCCTCCAAAAGTTTGTGTGGTAGATTTGAAGAAAACCTTACTGCCTATGGGTTGCTGTAGCAATTGCCATAATAATGACAGTTTGAGGCTGCGACCAGGGAAATTTCAATTTCCTCTCCTTTGAAGACTCAGGAAGTTACTTAAAGGCAAGCAATTCCTGGAGATTCTCGAGATTAAGTCGATTGACGCGGGCCTGGTCTGGGCTGAGTAGTCCTGATGATGGCAGGCTGTAGGGCATTGCAGGGAGCCGAGTGAAGCTGCACAGCGGTGGCCTGTCTCGATCTAACAACCACTTGCATTAGTTTCAACTGTTCGACATCACCACACCGAAGCTGGTAATCACCAGTCGAGTCAGCTTGTGTCTTCAACGATCCACGTTTAAAGGCAGTGTCACCTCCCTTTATCCGCCCACGGATGCGCCTACCTGTCCAGGCGGCCAGAGGTCCGTCAGTATCGCTCCTCTCTGCCATTTGCATCTCAACCAGATAGACCATACCCATCGCAAATCAATCAACTTTCCACTCCAAACTGCGCTACTCGGCCTCAAGACTGGTGTCTTCTCCAAAGCCAAGGACGACATTTTCATCGCTGCTTGATTCCTAGCCCAAGTCTGTTCCTGCCACCCCGCACAACTCACCACGATGGACCAGACGCGTCGATGGGTCCCCGTGGTAGGCGCAGACGGCCTTCTAATCGAGGCGTCGAGTATCTGCAAATGTGTCTGCGATCAATCGAAGAAGCGCTTTTGGTTTCGGTCTTGCCACCGTGTCGGCTTGCCCTATCTCCTCGAGCTTGCTTCCATTTCTGACCAAACGAACAGTTCTCCTGCAGTCGATGCTCCCCCTCCAAAGGATTTTGTTGCGGCCTAGAACAGACCGTGATTGCCATCATCTACCCACCTCGACACGAGTGCGCGTGTTGCCTCGAGGAAGGAAAGAAAATGACGGTTCTCAGATGCAGTGAGTAGTTGCTGTTTTCTCCTAGCCTACAATACTGATCTGACTGGGGGTCTAGGTCACGTCTTCTGTTCGCCGTGTTGGGAGAATCTGGCTCAGCGAGATGCCGCACCTCGCTGCCCTATCTGTTGAGAGACTACGACGGCAGTCGCGACCTACCGCCCGAATTTGAAGAGGGATTAGCAACAGGCCAGATGTTGTGATGGAGTTTATTGGCTGTGTATACTATTTTTGGCGGTTAACCCGTTCGCTCACGCCAGTTGATGCGATTAACCCAAGGCTATTCAAGATATCGCTGCAAATGCAGTGTTTGATTGCTAGTTACTTGAACAATTGAGTTCCGGACATCTTCATGGCAGCTGCGAAGGTGTTTAAAATCATTATTCAATTGTGCACACAAACGACTTGTCCCGACTTGTTGTTGCGATGTTTCGCTATCAACATTCGCCCCTTTGTCTTACAACCTCTTGTTTCACCCTCCGCCTCATCTCTGTTCAGCCTTCATATGAAAACAGGAGGTAGGCTGTTTTCTTTGTTCCTCTGTCACTTTCCTGAGCTGAGCAGTGGAGTGGTGGAACAGAGAGAGCTTACGGAGATGCTGCCAACCTCCGAACATCACTTCAACTCGGGATAATTCAACACTGCCTGGTCGCTTTGGCCCTGCCTCGTGTTGATGACGACGCTGCGAAAACTCAGCAGGAAATTGAACTTGTTTTCCTCGAGGGGGGAAGGGGCTCTTAATGATATGATTGCTGCCATCTTCTTCTTTCCCAAACCATATAATGAGCATGCGGAAAGCTTAGGGGACAGGTAGATACCGATGTTCCCTGATAATTCCCCTTTCTGAAGTCCTCCGCAAACAGAGCTTTAAGAAGAGGGAACCAGGCAGACCGCACACACCTTGGGGCCATCCTCCTCCTTTCCCGCACTTTTCGCGGCGCCTCTGATAACTCTCGAATTTTCTGCACATGCTCTTTGGTATCTGCCAACCTCGCAACCGCCAGGTTAACATCCGTGGGACCTAACACAAGATTACACTATGCTGCCCACTTTTACACCTCAACCAACCTAGTTTGATGTCTGTCGCATCTCGTGGAACGGATCTAAGCTGAGACTTAGATGCAATTTCGATGCTCGATGAATATTATGGGTGCCTGGCATCTCGACTTTTCATCATCCTGTGCGAGGCGTATGAGGGCACTTTCTCTCCAAGACAAATTCGCTGTTCAACTCCGAGCCCCAAGCTATCTCGTTGAACAATCAGCCGGCTAGAACCAAACTTCGAAGTCGATCTTTCACAATGCTTTCAATGAAATGGCCTTGGAAGGCTTTCCCAGCTTTGCTGTCGATATTTGTCGTGGAACCAGCCTTTGCTCTGGAAGACAAAGCGCAAGAGCGCCGGGCCTCTTGTCACGCTCCTTCCATCGAAATCTGCATCCCCAAAGCACCCATGGGCCCCACAGCACCAGTCTCACCTCATCGCTAGAAGATGCAGTCGACCTGACGCTCCTTCCCATCCAATTCGAACCGTCTTGCATGATTGCTTCGCCCGGCGTAATGCTGTGTCGCCATCTTCCTACCCTCTGGTGACACCAGCCCTCAAAATCTCTGCGGCCGAGAACGAACACGCGACAACTTACCTCAACATCCTCGCAATGTCTTCCGATCGTCCTCTACCGTCTTCGCGCACCATGAAGAAAAAGGCACGCCTCACGACGCCCGTCACGCCGCTCAAAAGCGCACCTCCGTCCATACAGGCAGGCGACGTCCCAACATGCCCCGCAACAGGCAGCAAGGCCATGCTTGATGAGTTGCCAAAGAAGGAGACACGAGGTAGGCAGATTCTAGCAAGGAACCATGGTACCTCACAGCAGACTGGCAAAGGCTGACGACTCTGAGCTCAGGTTCAACCGCTACCGAGTACCACGCACTTTACAACGAGATCGCCGAGTTCTACATGCATCTTCTCGAGCTGCAGCTAGCCAGAGACCGAAAAAATAAGGAAGGTATGGAAAGCTGCCTCAGCCCCGATCTCCCATCACACATCTAACGGCAATGCGATCGACAGGTCCTGCTTTGATTCCCGGTCTGATGTTGAATGCCTGGAAGAAGATCGACCACCGACTCACCTCGGCTTTTGAGAGCACTGTCGAAATTTCGGCTATCAGCAAGGAGATATATGGATGCCAAGAGCGAATCGCCGAGTACATGTCCCTGGCAAAGTTTCCCGAGTCCGGCAAAATGGATTTTCGCATGCTGCTGCTGCTTCTCCTCACAAAGTGGCAGATCGGCGCCATCAGACGTGCTTTGACGGCTGACAAACATGGAGCTGGGGTAGAGAGCATCAGGGGTGACGAAGGTCCGCTGTGTGCTGACCTTGAAGTACAATTTGACAGGCTTCAAGTCGTCAATGTCAGTGATGCTGAGCTGGACGTCTATTGCAACGACACTGGCAACAAACAGATCATGGCTGACGACAGCACTTGAGAAAATGGCAGCTGCGTCTATCTACAAAATTGCACCAGAGACAGGGAAGGAGAGTTAGTTATGCGGTTATTACAAGGCATGCATGGTAGGAAAAGGTCAACGTCCGTTACAAGAAAAGACGCCGCCTGTCTGCAGATCAGCAAATACATTTAGATTCCCAACTGTTACATATTGCTTGAAGACGTGAGTAGATTTGCCTAAACACAGAGGGTCTTGGCGGATGACACGTGTTGTGGTATCCAAGCACGACTTGCACTACATTCGGCTGGGATGCTGAGCTCCCAACACACTATCCACAATATCATTTTCCCGATGCATAGCGAAACCTGCGTAGCCGCAAGATGGTGTGCATGATATCAAGCCAGGCCCAGCTCCGTATGCACACAGCCTTGACACCAGTCAGATGCTTCAACAGATACCTACAGCACATCCTCCGAGAAGGTGCAGCGAATTGTTCTGTGGAGAAATCACAATTCACAGAACCTAACATTCAAGGAGTCTCGACGTTTTCCACGGCTGTCTCTGGTGTAATTCCTGTCTTGGGGAGAGGTAGCATATGCTGAGGAGCCTGAAATTACCACTGTTTCGTCATCTTTCTGCACCGTCATTGGTACATTTGCTCAACATCGGGATTAAGAAGAGACCAAGCAGCGGCACTCAGGCAGAAGCGTTAGAATGTTTGACCTCTTAGAATTGAATTTGATTACGAGGCTTTTACTGTTGTAAATGGGCTCGGAAAGAATCTGATGGTAAATTCCTTGTCATCCCCAAAACCTGCCGGCCCGAAGACCCCGCTGGTCGCAGAAACCCCTTCAAGCCCTTCGGATGAAAACAATCATTCTCAATCTCTCATTGCAACATCTAGTCGGAATCAGCTGGGCTTTCAGCAAACCAATCTGCCGCTTCCACCCTCTGTTCGAGCCTCCGCAAGCCACGCGCATGTATGAACAGAACGAGTCTCTCCTGATGTCTCGTGATAAGTGTTCGAGATGATGTAGGGCAAGGGACGTCTGTCTGATTTTTGCGCTTCTGTTTTGCGGACCGGGTTGATCTCTTTGCCACGACCATGTTGGTTGACACAATCCGCCGCTTCGATATCGTGAGTAAAGTCACAGCTGAACGAGGGTAGAATCTCATCGTCTTCTTGTCACCTACGTTTCTGAAATAGGTCTGAGATTAGGTGTTGCGTGAGCTTTTACGTTGTGTTATAGCATGAATTTTCCATGTAAACGTTAATTAAGAGATCCAACCTCGTCTATTGTACATAATCTGCAACCACATGCGACCTATTAGGCTTGCTTGGGATGCTCTTGGTAGCTCTAGCTACTTTCAAGGTATACTAGCATAAGCTAGACTTTCGACTTTTGCGAAACCACGCCAAGTTAAAGCAAACTTACACTGAGATGATCTGAGACAGACACTTCTTTTGGTAACTCAAATACACCAAGACATCCAAGACAAGTCTGTGAAGAATGATCTCAACCTCTTGCGGGTTCTAATGTGCTGGCTTCATATTGTGTCATATGTCTTTGTTCTGTTCACTTAGTTGATTGGAGTCTCTTCTCGCCGCTTTGAAAAGCTACCATCCGAAACAAGAGTGTCCACACGCTGTCGCTCCAACTTCTGCATGAACTTGCGAATCAAAGGTAACCGTTTTCCAGAAAGCGCGAAATATTTCAGGATCATGGTCCAGGCGGCTCCTCGTATGTCTTTCGTATGAAAGCATAGCTGCGAGGGAAATTCAAGGGGAAATTCGAGTCGGACTGGTCAACGTTATCCGCTCGTTCTTCAGTGACCCATTGATCTCAATGATTCTCTACCTCAGAGCCGCCCTTTATTTGGCTGAGTGGTGGATGGGAGGGAGAATGTACTAGATTTGTTCTCGCCTCGGCTCATTAGCAAAAACACTGAAGTAATTCCAACCAACACTGGCTTTGTCGCAGCCCTTCATTCACCATGCTGTCGCCTGCACCAGCTACACCTTTCGTCCCGCGGACTAACATCAGTCATCAGTAGAGTCCTGTTAATCCCCCCAAATGTGGGCTATAAAAGTGAAGTATGTGTTGACGAGTCGTCTTTCGCTGCACAACGAGTTGCAACACTGATTTTTGCGCGGATGCTAGTGGCTCTATCAAAGCTTTGCTTTGTTCCTGACATACATCGTTGGTTGATACCGAGGTCGGCCAACATTCAGCATGGAGGGAGGCCTGAGTATGGTGCTCCTCTGATGGTTTGCTTTGTCATACTAAATATTGGTGAGAGGCTTTCCGTCAACTCACGCACGACGTCGTGGATATTCACCACTTACCTTCCCTCGCACAGCTTGTTGAATATTCCACCAGCTTCCAATTCACACCACACAGCGGTGCAAGTGGCCCAATCGAGGTTCAGCGGTGCGTTTAGTTCGTCCAAGTTCATCATTTGGCCTTATTTGCTACCATGCGATAGCGTGCAAGCCTTGATTGAATCTACCTTGAAGCGTACCCAACGTTCATCACTTGGCGCGCCTGTCGCTCATTTCAAGCTGACTTCTCACAAGGAAAGTGCCCTTTTCCACTCCTTCCTCATCCATCCTGCCCTGCCTGCCCTGCCTACTCAGGCGACGCCTTACTTTCCTTCTTCTTCAACCTCGTCGGATCATCACCAAACCAACATCGCACGTTCTCCGCCCGCAACAGCGACGTACAAAACAGAGGCCCACTACAGCTTTCATGGAGAATCTATCGACTTTGCTGGACAACATTCTTTCGGATTTCCTCGCTAGCCAGCTAGCAGCTCTTCGTCAATCCTGGGGCAGCTCAGCCGGCAACAAACAACCTGGCCCCGGGAAGCAGGATGCGACGCTCCTTCGCCTACCAGGTCAAGAGTCCAGATCGCGCGAGAGAACTACTGAGATAGCAGTTCAACTCGCTGAACCGGGCAATAAAGAACCAGCGAGTGTCGAACTATGACTTCTTCTCGCCTTTGGTCCAGGCACAATCAGCTCGTGAGGAAATGCTGTTGTTTCTTTTTTTTTTCCGCCCCTTCAAGATGAAAGAAGTCACTCTAGACAACTTCGTTAGACAAGTGCACACGCAACTCCGAGCGCCACTGGGCAGGGTCTTCAGGCTATGCTTCCTGCGATCAGCTCCCACGTCAGACCGGCAGACATCCACGCCGCCGAAGCCGCTCGAGTAGAGCACCAGAAAAACAAGGAAACAACCATCTCGGGGCCATGATCAGTTTATTTGGTTCGCTGGCTCAGAAGGTGCGTAGGCTGTGTTCACGTACAAGAATTTTATTCTTTGGCTAACAATCAGTCGCAGTTGGTTCCAAGAAAGCCGGCTGCCAATGATACTACCCAAGGAAAACATGGCCGACGATCTGCTGACGGTGAGGCCCTTGAGAGCAATAGTCCCGGTATCACAGGAGTCCAAAAACGACGGTCATGGAGACGATAGCGTCGACGGTTTAGGCAATCCAGATGGTTATGACGGCTCTGTGATCGATACAGACGAGGACGCATATCGCGATGGTGTAAACGGTGGAGGTGGCTCTAAAAACGACGCATCCAATCATGGGATTCCGAAGGGCTGGGGCTCTTATCACGACGGGTCCGGTGAAGACTCCCTCAAGGGCAAGGTGTTTGACCTGGGTACATTCTATGGCAAGATGCCTGTTCAAGGTGGCTCGCAGCCCGATAATCTCAGCCACAAGGGCTCCAAACTACACGGAACAAGACATTGAGCTACCGGCCGAAATGGCTCCGATCATGCGGCATTCCATCATCATGATTACAGTCCAGAGCATGACTGCGGAAGTGACACAGGCTAATTGCCTGAATCAGCCACATGGAACAAACATTCGACTCGGACCTGGAGGGTACCACTTTGACTGATTCGATTGCCGGCAGCAGGAATCTCTGGGGACCATGTCGTGGCCACGATCAGTAGCATTAATGGGCACGAAAGCGACGAGAGACCCGGACGATCTATGAATGGCGTAAGCGAGGGAACCGTTGGAGTGACCAAAACCAAACAACAATGAAATAGAAATTCAACCGCGACGGGCCGGACAAACCGCTGGTGCTTTCATCTTTGCCAATTTTGCCCTTCGAATCGTCTCATTATGTATGATTGCTCCTCGTAGGGCATTTTCATCCAGGTTCTTGTTCCTGTTGCACCTGCTAACCTCCCATTACCTTAGACCTCAACATACTGCATCTGTCTCTGTCTTTCTAGCGCTGTTTGGCACTATCTATAATTCTTTTCCCCCCGGCGACCAACCGACCTGTTTTGATGTCGACGCCCAGAACGCGCGCCCGATCTCCATCTCTCCTGCGGTGTTCTGCATCTCCCCTTTCGGCTCCGTCGCCGCTGTCCTTCAGGAGAGACAGCCATGGCCCCGAACCGGAAACAAATCCTCGGGATACCTTTACTATGGTGCGCTTCTCGATCATGCTCCCATGCGTTCCTCTCGAAGTATGTTGGCCTGGATCCTTGCTTCACATGCAGCCTTTCGAGCTTTGTTTCCGCCAGTCCTTCGTTGCCGACCTGGAACGTCCCATTTCCTTACATCTCAACGCCTACTGCGGCAACTCCTTCAAAGAATTTGCTTATCTTTTTTTGCTTTCCTGGCTTTCACCGTCTTTCTGCATCCACGGAGGTCTTGGTATCCTGAACCTAGGCAGCAAGTATGAAGATAGCAGCGCCAAAATATGAAGATGATAGCGATGAATCGAGCTCAGCTTCTTCCGATTCTCCACGGGCAACCCGCGATGCCGCTAGATGTATGCAACTTTTCTAGGATTGCGTTCGTGTCGCAGCATTGTCAATCGCGACTGCCTCGGCCGCGACCTTGATCACAATTTTTCTCCCTTCAGGCCCCAAAAGCACTACCACTACCATCAGCATCCCCTCCTACCCACCTGCTCTCGTAGCTCTCAGTATCTCTTACGTTTTGCGACATGTCATGACCGTGGAGCCGACTGCACTGCACGCAGACGCTCTTCCTATTTACCACCAAATCACTTAAGCAGCAGAGTCACCTACGCTTCTTCTCACGCCTGGAAACCCACATCACAGCTGGAAGACACTCCTCGCACAGCTTCACGACCTCGTCAGCAACACCTGCGTCCACGAAATGCTGTTCTTCGACTTCGGAAAAGCTCGGAAAAGCAGCACGCCGATGCTGATGCCGCCGTATTCAGCTAGTCCTGCGACCTCTTCCTTCGCCGCACCAGCTCAGATGTTATCCTCGAGTCAGGGCTCCGGTTGCTTGTTCTCGATTCCTGGTTTCCTTCCGCCACGCATAGTCTGCGCTACGTTGCTCTATGACTCAGTATGGTACCCAAACCCAACATGCCCATCAACGACAACTTCAAGACCTACCGCATTCGAGGCGAGTCCTTTCTGGTCGATAGAGCAGCACCTATCAGATCCCTGTACGCCATCCCATGGCACTTTGCCCACGAGCCACGATTCATCCAGGCTTGTTGCGAGAAGAAGCGACACGATGTCACACCTTGCCCGCAGCCCACATCGCCCACCGGAACGAGCTTGCAAGTCACACCCCCAGAAAGGTTGATAGTGAGCCGTTACATCCAAATAACCAACATCCTTTGTGTCATGACATCGTGCTTCTTAATCTCCCTGCCAAAGACGGCGCGACAGCTTTCACACATCACATCGTTGAGCTCTGGGCAGACATTGATGATCTCGACGACCGTTGTCACGCCACGGCCTTGGCAGCGCCGCCGATGCTCCCCCAGCTCAATCTCCCACAAGCGAGCTCATCCAGTCCGCATCCTCGCCAGGGGCCTGGAGGTGTTGGTTCGTCCCCTCCAGCAGGGTCTTTCCCAACGATAGCATCACTGGCCAACACAATCTCGAACGTCGTGGTCGCGATCTGGGGGCAGTTACTGCGCATTTCGAGGACTTCCATCGCGCCCGGCTTGGAGAGTCAGCCTTTGGCCTCAGCAACACCTCAGCTGACATGATTTCCATGTGTGACACAGCAAACCATTTGTCGCGCGCTTACTTGCAAAGGTATAGAAGTGACATACTTTCGGCACTTCATCGAGGGATGTCGGAGAATCAAACAAGATAGTCACAGTCAACACATCAAACACGCGTCTCACCCGCTCAGGCGTTCTAAAGGCCTTTCGCTGCGAGGTTTCAATAGATATAAATATGAGTGAACAAAGGAAATTTCTGATAAAGATGTCAAGTCTGGTTGTTAGAGAAGAACTGACATTAATAGAGACGGAGGATAGGTAGTATACATCTTTCTTAAAATAGGCCCCTCATGATACATCAAAGTGTGTGGCACTGGCCTGAGACGCAACTGCGTATGAGAGATAGCGAGCAAAGAAGCTATCTTTGAAATCATTGTCTATATAACGGTCTGGGCTTTCACGAGGCTGCTCCCAAGTGTTTCACTGACTTGTCAACCATCGACAGAGGTGGTTCGAACGGTCGACCATGACCCAGCATTGCAGGCTGATGATGATAAGTGAAAACGTTATCTTAGTCTCTGTGGATGTCTCTTCCGCTTTCCACCGGCTTGCATCAAATATAGCTCGCCTCCAATCTTCAGATATACGGGGCATCAACAGAGGATACCATTCAGCTTTCTCCCAGAGAAGCTCATTCAGTCTCCCATAACCAAGATGCTCAGATACTGCATCAAGATCGTCGTTACCCTCTCATGCTCGGCCTCATGGTCAAGCAAGCCTGGCACTCTTCTAATGTAAGCACCATCTCAATACCTGTCCTGACTCCAGCTCCATCCCCACCGCCCCGGACGCCTCCCAGGACCGCATATATGGGCTCCGGCCTCTTGCCCCAAGCCGGACCACGTGCCGACGCCCTTCAGCCTGTTCGAACTCAACCCGCACGCCCTGTCATTCCATCTCATTAAAAGCTCGGCGCTCGCAGGGACGGCGCAGCTCGGGACCATGCAGGCAGCCGTCTTCGAGGCGTCCGCGAGGGTAGAAAGGCCGGCATGGTTCAAGCACGAGTGTGGCGACGAGATTCCCTTGCGGGTAATCGAGGTGTTGTGGCATGTTGGGCGCGTCCTGCTCGCGGATGAAACAAGGTTATATTTCATGACGAAAATGCAACCGCATGTGGATGACGGTCCGATATAGGGCTTCGGAAAGAATACGGCGGAGCATCGGGCGGAAGACTGCTTTTGGCCAAGCACCCAGATGTAATGTTTACAGCTTGAGAAACGCACTGCCCCGATCAAGTGCTTGAGATCCAACCCATGAAACGTCAGAATAAGCTCTTTTGCCCGATGTACTTACTTAAAGGATGGAGTATTCTCGGTGTATGTGAAGAAAGTGAGATCTGTTCGGAGAAGGATGTTCTGGCCATGGGCCGTTCCATTGTCCTAAGAGACGCCGCTTTCTGTTTTGTTTTGTTTTGTTTTGTTTTATATTTAACGCCGTGACGGCAAGGACGCAAAAGCCCTTGCGGCAGACCTCCCGAAGGGTATATGGCGTGGAGGGCCGCAGGTTCTAGCTATATACTCTAAGCACATGCCGCTTCCTAACGTCCTCCAAGTATTGCCCGCAGGCTACTACGTGTTCCATCCTTCCCTAGTTCCCACTGGTGCCCTAGTTCCGTTATAACCTTTTTTTTTTTTTTTCCCTGGTTGCTTAGGGAGTAGGCTGCAGCCTATGTCTTAGTACCGCGGGCAGATCTTCTGAAAGAAATCTGTCACGCTGAGGAAGGCCTGAAAGCCTTCTGAGTCGATGATTAGCCCCTTAAAATAGCGCTCTAGAGAGCCCACAGGTCCTAGAGGCTCCCGCCGACTATAAGGGTGGAGGGTAGGCCACCGTTGCCTCCTCACTAATGTCTTTCGGCAGTAGACCAGGTGGTCCACCTCCTTAGCCTCCCCGCAGGAGCAGGTAAGTAGTGCTTCTGTGTGGTTGAAGCGTTGATGATATTGTTCAAAGTCCCCATGGCCCGATCGAGCTGCTATGAGATGATGAAGGATAGCTCTTGGTAGAGCTAATTCAGGAGGGCAGCCAAGGGTGGCCTTCAGCCCTAGCTGGGTATAACGGGGGGATGCCTCTTGCTTCCACCATTTCCTATGCTGGTGCTGTTTGCGTTCTTTAGCAAGCCGTTTAATCCCTGATAGGGTTGGCATTAAGCCTCTAGGGATCGGCAGCGTTATGCCCTCCTTGGCTAGGCTGTCAGCTTCTTCGTTTCCTTTTATCCCTTGGTGCCCTGGGGACCAGTGGATTTGTATAGTATATATCCTGGCTGCTGCCTGAATCTCTAAGAAGGCAGCTTGAGAGGAGCCTGGGGCTCTACTTTGAATCCCCTGGATAACGCTAGTGTTATCGATACAGATGTGTATAGGCTGGCCTTGGGATGTAAGGAGGGCCCTTTGGAGCCCTGCCCTCGCCCCCTCCGCCTCGCCATCAAATACTTCTGCAATGCTGAGACGGCCACACCCTTAGGCTATCCGTCTATTACTGCGATAGATAATAAAGCCGAACCCTGTAGCCCCTTCAGGGGCTTTTGAGCCGTCTGAGTAGATAACTGTATAGTTATCTGGCACAGTCTTAAGCCAGGCCTGAAACGACTTAGCTGCAGTCTCCTTACTTTGTCCAGCTGTAAGGTTATACAGTCCTAGGAGGTACTGTGGCTGTAGGAGCAGCAGCCTTAGGCACTTAGGTAGGAGGGCTGCTGTTCTTTGAAGCCTTGTTTGCTGCCGTCCTGGCTGTGAGAGCCTAGGGACTAAAGGGTGCTGTTTGTCAACCTTCTGTAGGCGTGCGGCGAAGCGTAGTCGTACTCCCTCAAGGGCTACTTTTGCTGTAGGCAGGCCAGCATCTCAGAGGAGGCTGCAAGTTGGCGTGGTCTTCCAGACAGGTAGAATGGCCCTCGCTGCTGCTGTTATAACCTTTCTGACCAGGCCCTTCTGCCCTGTACTAACTGTAGCCACCTGGTTGGCAGCACTGCTGCTAGCAGTAGTAGTAGTGCTTCTGTTCCTGGCTGGTCTATTTAAGCCTGCATACCAGGTCTCAGCCCCATATAGGGCTGTTGGGAGGACGCAGGCAATAACTGCTTTCCGTGCAGCAGCTGCTGGGAGCCCCCCTTTTGTGTTTGATAGGTGCTGTAGAAACTGGACTGCCTTTTTTGCTGCTGCTGCCTTTGTTTCAACATGGTGTCGGAAGGTGAGTTTCCTGTCAAACCAGACCCCTAGCCATCGTATAGGCTTAGTTGAGGCCTTAATAGTAAGGTCCTTTGCCTGTATATCTAGTAGGTCTCTTGACTGGTTATGTTTTCTGCTAAAGTGGATTGCTTCACACTTAGCTGGGTTAAACGCAACCTTATTATCAGTGCCCCAGTTGAGGATCTGAGTTATCTCCTGGCTGAGGGCTGCAGCATTACCCTCAAGGGATGGGCTAGAAGCCAGCAGGCCTATATCGTCTGCATACCTAAACCGTAGCTTCTGATCGTCAGCTAGGATATCAGCTATATATAGCAGGAAAAGAATAGGGGATAGTAGCGAGCCCTGTGGCAGCCTGCAGGTAAGAGGAAAGTCCTCTGTAGTTATGTCCTCTAGCCTAACCCGGGCAGTTCGGCTAGAGGTGAAGGTGTATATCAGCTTGATCAGACTGCTAGGCCAGCCCTGCTGTCGTAGCCTAATAATAAGTCGATTTCGTAGGACAGAATCAAACGCCCCTTTGACGTCCATTGTGGCTAGTGTTGCCGTAAGCCCTAGATCCAGAGCCTTCTCGATCTCATAGGTAAGACAGGTTGTTAGGTCGACTGCTGCCCTCCCTGGTAGGGCTCCAACCTGCTGTAGGCTGGCAACCCCTTCTAGGATAGTAAGGTAGGCCATCCTTTTTGCTATCAGCCGCTCTAAGCCTTTACCTAAGCAGGATAGCAGGGATATCAGGCGCCAGGACCCAGTCTTAGAGAAGTCTGTTTTCCCTGGCTTCTGGATCATAACAACCTCTGCTTTGCGGAAGGTTCTTAGGAAGTAACCTGTCTGAACGCAGGCCTGAAAGAGCTGCTGTATAGGTGTGGCTATAAGGCCCTAAATAGATTGTAGTAACTTTGTAGTAATCCTATTAATCCCAGGGGTTGTAGCCTTTATGAGAGTAGCCTGGCGTACTTCTTCTATGCTGACTGTTTGCTGCCAGGGTATTAGACGCCTTATTACTATAGGAACAGTGAAAGGGTTTCTAGGTAGGTCGTCTGTAGCGTTAAATCTCTCTAATAGGGCCTTCCGTAAAGCCTGGGCTTTATCGTAGGGGTTGTTAATTGCCTGTCCATCTACTATAAGAGGCGGGGCCTTTATAGCTAGGCTAGACTTACGCCAGCTTAGGATTTTGTATAGTTCCTGGTTAGACCCAGCCTCATTAATCTTTGTAGTCCAATAGGCTTGCTTAGCCTTCCTAACTGTAGTTAGAAAGGCCTTCTGCTCCTCGAGGATAGGCGGTGGTAGTAACAGCCCAGGATCCTAGGCTTGTCGTTGCCTAGCCTTAATAGCTGCTCGGTGGGCCTCTGAACACTCCTCTGTCCACCAGGGAGCTCCCCTACCCTGGTTAGTCCGTCTCTTCCCTATAGCCTGAGTAGCTATAGAGAGGAGGCTGACTAGTTAGATAGCTAGGGTGTCTATTTCTGCTGGAGCAGGTATATCCCCTAAGGTGGATAGGGCTGGGAGCCCTATCTTTACTAAGTCAGCAAGTCGAAGTAGGGCTGAGTCTGGTACTAAGAGGTGACTAGTCTGTCGCCTCTGCTCCTAGGTGTTGCCTAGTGGGATGATAGTTGTAATAGCCTGGTGGTCAGCCCCTGGATGTAGGTGCAGGCTGATATAGGCCTCTGCAAAGGGGATATTTGAGAAGGTAAGGTTGAGTGTGTGCCTGTGAGTATAGGTAGAGGCCCCAACTTCCCCGATAAAGTTAAGATTACAGCCTTCAGCCTATTCTGCAATATCGTCTCCTCGATTCCAGCTTTGGGAGCTAGGTTCCCAAGAAGAGTGGCGGGCATTAAGATCCCCAGCAATAAGGGCTCTCTCTGGCGGTTGATAGTTTAGGAGGATGTTTGTTGTATGGTTTATAGGTTCCCCTGGTGGCCTGTAGACGTTTATAATAGTAATACTGCCAGCCTTAATCCATAGGATATCCCTTAATTAGGTAGGTCTTTATTGCTATACTTCTAGCCTTAGACCTTTTCGTATATAGGATATAACCCTAGGCCTTGTTTCCCTGCTGTTCCAGAAGTCAACTGGCACATAAGAGTTATAGCCTGGGTGAGTGTTGATTTGCATCCTATCTCTATAGCCTATCTAGGGCTCCTGGGTCAGTACTATATCGATCTGATCTGCCCAGCAGAGCTCTAGGAGAGCTGTATAAGCTGGGCTTATCTTCCCTACGTTACACTGGGCGACCCGTAGTACCTGTGGGGGAGCCATCCTGAGCCTACTGCTCTAAGTCGAGGTCGAGGTGGGTGTAGGCATTAATAACGTTGTAGTCAGGCTTCTGAGCTACCCGCTGGACCCTGCTGCTTGAGGTAGCTGGGGCATACTGGGTAGGTAGTGGTGGTAGGATAGGGTTGCTGTCAGAGACGTCTACTTCAGCCTCAGTCTCATCCTCCTCCATACTACTAGAGCTTGCTGTATTGCTAACGTCTGCTATGATGATTGAGTCCTAGGTAGGGGTAGGGGCTCATGGTCGCTTAGAGCCAGGCTGAGGGCTTGTCAGGCTGTTGCTAGGTTGCTGGGTGCTGCGGGCGTGGGTGCCGGCCTGACTGCTCTGATAGAGGGCCTCATAGGCCTTCTGCCCAGCTTTACGGATCTGGGAGAGTTCCTTCCGACCTGGGAGGGTGGGGGAGCTGTTAACCACTAAGGGCCTTGCTGGGCAGTCCTTATGGTTGGCTTGGAAGGGGCTGGCGCAGTTAGCGCACTTCGGTCTGGCTATGTAGGGCCAGGTCTTATGGGAGCCTGTGGGCCTGCTGCAGTTGCTACAGAGTGGCTGTCAGTTACAGTACCAGTTTTAATGATATCCCTGGCAACTAGGGTTATGTCTGATGAGGGTCTTTTTCTTCTGAATAAGCTGAGATCTGCTGCTTTGGTTGAAGAGCCTGAAGGGTAGTACTTCTGTAGAGAAGGAGATAATCCAAGAGACCTCGTTTGTGATAGGGTTTATACCAAGTTGGGATTATCAGGCCTGGATAGGCTTACATCCTGTCTGTGCAAAGACCTCCTCTTCAACCAGAGTGGCTAGGTCGAGGGCCTCACCATCAAGGGACCACAGTTTAGCAGGGCAGCATAGGATAACGTAAGTAAACCACTTAGTAGGCGTTTCAACCTTATAAGCTCCTAGGCTGTCCGCTAGTTTCTGTCTGTTTGCAAGCAGGGTTTGCTGGACCTGCTTATTCAGGGGTCTTAGCGAGTAGCCAGTTGCAATGTGGTAGATATGTGGGATATCTGCTAGTTGGAGGCTTAGGGCCTGGCAGACTGTACAGCGTAGGGTAAAAGGGGCATGCTTCCTAGCAGCCCCTAGGCCCTCTTCAGGGATGC
This sequence comes from Colletotrichum aenigma, assembly GCF_013390185.1. Lineage (NCBI taxonomy): Eukaryota > Fungi > Ascomycota > Sordariomycetes > Glomerellales > Glomerellaceae > Colletotrichum > Colletotrichum aenigma. The sequence goes on from NW_023500917.1 coordinate 335,444, forward strand.
GGGCAAAGACCTGGAGGTCCTCCTTCAGCTGGGTTAGAGCCTAGGGCTAGGTCTAGGCCTAGGCTTGAGGCTGGGTTGGGTTTCAGGTAACGTTACAGGCTGGGGCTGGGGCTGCAGCTGGTGCTGAGGCCGCTATATCAGCCCAGTCCCAACGCGGGGCTGGGGCTGCTGCCTCGTTACCCATGATTCTTTTCAAGGCTTAGATCACATAGGCTGTAGCCTCCTTTGCAATCTGCTTCCTAGGCCCCTCAAAGCAGGAGACCACATTATCCACAGACTTGGCGATAGCTATAAAGACGTCCTTCCGGGCTTCATAGTGCTTCGCTTCCTCATCCAGGGCTGTAAGGACAGCTCCAGTAGCTGTTCCAGTTATCGTCGTAGGCCCCTTAGCCGTTAAGGGGGCTGTCGTAGAGGCGTCAGGCTTGCTTCCCACGAGGCTGGGCTGGGATGGCTGGGCCTCGGTACCGCGGCGGCGTTTAGCCCTTGAGGTTGGGGACGGCTCCGGAAGGGTTCCGGAGCCTCGATCAGGGCCGGCCGAAGGGGCCGGCGGCGATCCAGGGCCCGCCGGAGGCTGTGAAGCCATCGCAGGACGGCGCTGGAGGCGAGAGGTGAAGGATTTTCAGCTGTTAAGGATTTTGGTGGTATCCCACGTATTACACTAACAGTGGATGCTAAGAAAAATTAGACGAGAGGGAAGTTACGCCGCTTTCTGGAAGACTCTATGGGCGGACCTCAAGCCCCCGAAGTCCATGGATGAAATGAACCAGGTCTGCAAGTGGCAGGAAGTCAGGGCCGAAGGCCAGGGATCCGAACCCCCCTTATGGATCAAAGCCCGGAGCCGGAAATATGGGGCTCTGGGGCTGTCGGAGACGGCCCCCCGGTTGGAGTCAGAACATGGGACGGGCCGTGATCCGCTGCAATAGGGCCAGGTCCAGATCACAATCCATATTCACCAACTTTCTACCATAAAGGTTCGATTAGGTTCTTGGCAGATTTCTCGGCGAACGATTGCATACGCCTCGTGCCTCAAGGCACACTGCCCCCGAGTCCTCCGGACCGCATCAGCCCAAACAAGCCCAAATACCTGGGACCACACCATCTCAACTACTTGTGAGCCCTCGCTCAGCGTGTTTCAAGCCCGAATCATGCCAAGAATTCGAAAGGTCCTGTCCTATCTGGCAGGCCATCTGCCGAAGGCGTAGCTGCGAGCCGCCTGGATCCTCGCCTCACTAAAGTGTTTAACAAGTTCGCCGCTCCGGGCTTGGGTATGTTTGCTTCGCTTGCACCGTGCATGGCAATGGAAGCATAGACAAAAGTGGTCTGTGCGGTGGAGCCACGCCGCTGTTACTAAGGAACCTTAGGTAGCGCAGCCCTGGGTTGCAGCAGTTGGGGGGCATTGCACAAAGCCACACCCCATCAGCCAAGCCACACCGCATTGTACAGCATTTCTGACAGAACCAAGGATGCCCTCGCTTATATGAAACTCACCGCTTACAGTCATTACTCAGTTAACTACATATTCAAGCCAGGATTACCTTATAAGGGATATACGCCAATCGTTTATATAGATCTACTGCAGGACCAGCAGATTACACTAAGGAAGACAACCAACTTTATCCCATATTCATTATGCTGCTAGTGGCCATACTAATGATCTGTCAGTTATGAGCCCAGTAGACTCAGGCAATTCAGTCCCAATCAGAACCTTTAGTCAAGAGACGAAGGTAGCTCAAGAAGAGCAAAGAACCTGATTAGGGCTATTGCCAGCCCTAGACCAGATAAGCCTAAGAGACTACGACAGTCTTAACCAGCTTTTGACTCTCCGTCAGCGCATAAGAAGAATCAGAAAGACACATCAGCTTAAGCTTAAGAAGGAGTGCAGAGCAAGACCACAAGGCTTCGCATCCAAAATAGATACAGCTAAGTATATTCAGCAGCTCCAGAATGATTCTAACTGGACCAAATAGTTTAACAGTCTTAGGATAGTAGCTATAGTCTATAACGTCTAGGACTATATCGACCTAGATCAGGCGGTGGTAAACATGAAGCCACAGCCTAACTATCCAGATGATGTTTCCCTAGCAAACTTCAGCAATCTTCTTAACCTTAAAAAGGCTAAGTTCGAATTGCAAGAAAGGGAATACAGAAGGGTTCAGCAGAGCCTTAATAATATCCTTAAGTAGATAATCTCAACTGTTAACGCTCAGCATATAAACTAAGTCAGCAGACACAGCAGCCTCAGAGATATAGTTAAGTCTCTGAAGGAAAATCTAGCTCTAAGCAGCTAAGCAAGATAAGAACTTATCAAAAGGAGGTATATCCTCTATCTTAAATCTATCAAGAGACAAAACATCATAGACTAGCTTAATACCTACCTGGATATTATAGAGGAAGCCAGAGTCTTAGACATTATATTGATAAGCGATTTAAGAGAATAAGTCAGAGACTTCTTATAAGCAGTTAAGACAGTCGCTCCAGACTAGGCAACGCCTGAAGCCCACCAGATAGCTAAGAAAACTCTCAAACGACCAAAGAAAGGGGAAAGGTGGCATGGAGCTATCGCTGCAAGCAAGTTTAAGAACTAGATTTAATCTGAACACCCAGACTGGCTAGAGGGAAAGGCGAAAATAACCAGCTTTGCTACTTAGCAAGGAAGAAACGAAGAAGATAAGAAAGTAGGGAAATTCACATCAGATTAGAAACCAGAATGCCCAGCCTGCCTAGGTCAGAAACACTTCGCTGAAACCTATAGCTATTTTAACCCTGCGGTCAGAAAATCAACCTATAACCTAAATATCAGTAGCAATAAGAGGGTAATCGAGAAAGCCTAGAATTTTCTCAAGAACAACCTAAGGGTTAGGATAAGGATCGAAAAGTTCAACCAAAAGAACAACATACAGATAACAATCATAACATCCTCCCACTTCACTCTGGACGGAGAGGACTCAGATAGATCACTTTCGTCATCCTACTTTAATGAGGAGCTAAGGATCCCAGCAGCTAGCCTATTCTCTGGATCTCCCTTAAGGAACAGCATGATCGTTAACTCTGGAAGTTCCTACTATATCTGTAACAACCTAAAGAGGATGAGAGACCTTAACTACTCCTCCTAGCAACAGGTCCTTATAGGAGGGGGATATGTTACAGCTATTGCTAAAGGCACTATGGTCGTCAAACCAAACTGAGGAGGACCCCATAAGAAGGGCTTTATTGTTAGATCAGTCCTATATATCCCAGACTATCCTGTCAGCCTTCTGGGAACTGAACCACTTAAGAAAATCAGTCTATTCTTCACAGTCAGACATCTAGGTCTTAAGAACTCAAAGGGAGAACTTCTCTTTGCAACACCCTGGCAACACAGCCAGTATTTACTGGATTACATCACCTCAGAGGAATCTACTAGCTTATTCAGCAACACGCCTGTCAGCAATAAATAAGTCAGGTTTAAGTTACCCAGCCAGCATGAAGCTAAACCAGGTCATCCTTCTACCACAGAACCTCTCAGACCTTCAAAGGCAGAAGCTATGCTTTAGTATGAGCGATTAGGTTATCTAAGCGCCTAGGCCTTAACTAGGATAATGAAAATAATAAGGGGTATATAGATAGAAGGTATTTCTAAGGATGAGTGCGTAGCATGCTTAACGGGCAAAGCAATGCAGAGGGTATCTCAGAGAAAGCCTGACCATAACCCTACAGCCCTAGGGGATTATATCTCCATAGATTTCTTCGTCATCAGCAAGGCATATAATAACGAGAAGGTTATCATTCTGATTAGAGATGAGTGGAGTGGGTTCACTTGGATATAAGGTCTTTGAGCGAGAAAAGAAGTGTTACGGTCAGCTATCCGACAGTAGGGTCTGCTAACAGAAGCTGGGGATTGATACGTTCTAACAGTACACTGGGTCGTGGTCGTAGGTCGTAGTTCGTAGGCTGTAGTAGATCGATTCTTCAGAGGCCAAGGTGATCAGTCTTAGACTCAACAAGTGATTCGCAGTGAAGGTAAGCTGAGAGTATCCGTGAGGATGAATACTAAGTTGATTGCTGAAGAGCTATGGAAGTCTGACCATGAGCCAGGCTCAGGGTCATTATATACAAGTCTAATTCTGAACATGTTCCTTTGTACCTTGGGTCGATCTGGATCATTCTGATCCAGAATGATCGTTTGGCCCCCAAGTCGTGTTGGATCATATTGATCCAATATGATCGTTATCTTATCATCACGTGACTTGGACCATAGTTCTTCCGTTACCGAGTGAGTTCCTGTTGTTCCCGTGATCCTGCAGTACAAATGTCCTGTCCTAGCCGCCCGACGCCCAAGTGGGTCGGTCAACTGTTATCCATGCATAACGGGTCGTAACAAGAAGGACTATAAGTATTATCACAAATTGTCGCCTTTCTTAAGCGGCAATATAGCTTCAGAGTCTTAATCATCAGACTTAATTGGGATACAGCCCTGTGGAACGCATTCGACCTATAGGCAGTCACAGAAGGCTATCTCATCTAACGCTCCGCAGACTACACAGGCGCTCAGAATCCAGCAGAGAGAGCTGGAGGGATTATCTTTATGATAGTCAGGGCACTCAGGTTTCAGTTAAGATTCCCTGAAGAGCTTAGCCTTGACATCATCAGAGCAGCAGTATACCTTAGCAATAGAATGCCTCAGAAACGCCATAATTAGCAGACGCCTGAGGGGGTGGTGAATTTATAGCTAAACAGCCAGCCAGACGCCACTCACTAGCAACCCAAAATGCTATAGATAGCATATCTCAGGAGATACAGCTGTAGGGCCTATCCCCTAACAGTTACTTATAAAAGCAGATAACAGAAGTCTAATAAGACAGAGCTCAAAGCCTATGTTGGGTATCTCTATAGCTATAACAGCACTAACATCTATTAGATCTAGATACCAGCCCTAAATAAGGTCATAAGGACTAGAGACGTCACCTTTGATGAATTAAAGCTTTATGATCCTAGGGAAGAAGATACCTTAATGCTTCATAAGTTAGAGCTTGAGAAATAGTTTAATCAGCTGGAGATCCCTTTTCCAGACCCTATTAGCGAAGAACTGCCTATAGACTCAGCACTTTGGGAAAGCGATAATCCTCGCCAGCCACTAGTACCTGTTGATACTAGACAACTTCGCAAAGAGATTAATATAAGGGGAATAGTCACCCCTAAAGAGTCTATAGAACCAGGAACAGACCAGCTGCTACCTCAGACATCGCCAGCAGCTGAGGGGGTGGAAGACCAAGAGGAAGATCAGGAAACCACGGTCCAAGATATACACCAAGAGCTAACTCCAGATTCAAACAACTTCCAGACTTATAAAGAGGGAGAAGAGATACTTCCTATAATAGAGGTTGCAACATAAGATAAGATAACAATATCAAGCTAATTAGGAAGAAGAGGGAGACCTGCAGGATAAAGGAATAATAACATCTATAATAGAGAAGTCCCTATCAGCTAAATCAACTATCAACCAGAGTCAGCAACAAGATCATCTCGCCAGCTTAAGCAGTCAAGCTAGAAATCCACCTTATTCTTTTAGTCCACAGATTTAATTAAAGACAAAGACCAGTAGGATAGTTCAGCATAAGGATTAGGATCAGTCTATCAGAAAGATCTACTAAAGCTACTAAGCAACTAGAACAAGGCAAAATCATATCTATACTAGCCTAAGTGGCTAGCAGCAATAAATATTGAGAATCAAGCTGTATAGAGAAAAGGAATATTTAAACTGTCTCAACTGGAGGATATTAACAGAGAACTATTCAGGATTCTACCGCTTAAATAGGTTTTCACCTATAAGACCAACAAACATAGATACCTCCTGAAGTTTAAGGTAAGAATCTGCGTTCAAGGCGATCTACAACCACTCAAAAGAATGGAGACTTACGCCTTAACACTTGCTAGAAGATCGTTCTGAAGCCTAATAGCAATAGTTACAAGGTTCGACCTTAAGACCCTGCAGCTAGACGCTATGAACGCCTTCACTAACGCAACACTTAATAAGATAGTCTACATCTAGTTTCCACCTGGATTCAGCAGACCTAGATACTGCCTCATACTCCAGAAAGCCTTATATAGACTCAGAAGAAGTCTATTGCTATAGCAAAATAGCATCAACACCACCCTTAAGTCACTTAGACTAGCCCCTCTAGATGAGGACGACTATGTCTATATTAGAAAAGGCATCACAGTTTTTATCTTTATGGATGATATTGCAATTATCTACAGGAAGAGATATATACACACAGCAAAAGATATCGTCAGCAGCCTCAAAGCAGCATATAAAATGAAAGAGTTAGGAGAACTCAACGTTTTCCTAGGCATTAGGATTATTAGAGACCGCAAGAAGCGTAAGCTCTAGCTCAGCCTCGACAACTACATCAGCAAGATCTGCGATAACTTCCAGGTCGATAAGAGAAGGAGACCACCAGGAACACTAATAGCCACCAACAGCCTCACACCAAATAAGCAACAAGCCACACCACAAGAGATCTATAAATACCAAAGTATCATTAGATCTCTGCTATAGGCGTCAATCTTCAGCAGGCCAGATATAGTAAGAACAGCAGCTAGGTTGTCAAAATTCTCAGCTAATCTATCAGCAGAATATATAAAAGCAGCTTAAGACTGCCTTTTGTATTACTGGATATATCGTTTTCTCGCTATTAAGTTTAACTATGAAGGAAAAGGAGTTTTACTTTATGCATCAGATGCCTCGTTTGCTGACGACACTATCACGAGGAAGAGTATATAAGGATATGCTATGATGCTATTTAGAGGACTAATCACTTAGAAGTCTATCAAACAATAAAGAGTCATCACTTCAAGCATAGAAGCCGAACTTATAGCACTCACAGCTGCAACAAAGGAATACCTATCAGCTATAAGACTGATAGGACAACTCAACTTAACACTGGACAAAGACTTCAACCTTTAGTGTGATAATCAGCAAACCTTGAGACTTTTAACTGCAGAAAAGCCCTAAGCGACAAGCAAGCTACAACATATTAATATCAACAACTTATAGTTATAACAGGAACTCCAGAAAGGACTAATATAGTACTATTAGATTCCAACCAACCAGATAGTTGCAGACGGATTCATAAAGGCGCTTCTAGCTCAGAGGCATAGTTAATTTTTAGCACAGCTGGGAATAGCTGATATTGAACAACAAATTCGTCAGATTCAGCAAGAAGACTGAAAAGTAGGATGGGAACAATATCATCCAGAGACACAGCTTCACTGCAGTCTCTGAGGGGGTGTGACAGAACCAAGGATGCCCTCGCTTATATGAAACTCACCGCTTACAGTCATCACTCAGCTAACTACATATTCAAGCCAGGATTACCTTACAAGGGATATACGCCAATCGTTTATATAGATCTACTGCAGAACCAGCAGATTACACTAAGGAAGACAACCAACTTTATCCCACATTCATTATGCTGCTAGTGGCCATACTAATGATCTGTCAATTTCCCACTGTACATGCACAGTGTAGGTTTTCCACACCCTTCACTCCGCCTAGCTAGGGTTTCTGCACAACAGCCCGAAGTCAGCATCCTTTGTCGCCACCAGAGCTCCAGCCCCATCGGTGTTGGAGTCAAGCCTACAACACGCCTCGGCTAGACTAGCGATTGATATCTACTCTCTCTCCAAGACCGACGATCGCCCTTACAAACATCTAAGCCGAACTCCACATTCTTCTCGGAAAACAATCTCCTGAGCCTGCGATTGAAGATGGCAGAAGGCTGAATCCACAGCTACGCACAAGAACAGATTGGATTCTTCGTATACAATGAGGCAAAGCCTGTGTTCTCCGCTATACTGCCTGATTGCAAGCTCTACTCTACTCGCTCGACTAGCGCGCGGTCATGAAGCTCTACCTTACGGCTTTCAATTTGCTCCCACGCCTCAGGAATGGTTTCTTGTCTCTCGCATCATCTTTGAGGTCTCTCACACGAACACGAACATCGGGAAGGAGCTTGGCGAGAGCCCAGGGCTCTTGATGAATTCGAGCAGTCAGGTCCGACTGGCCTTCGGCATGAAGACGCCGTGCCTCGATGTCCAAACCTGGAACAAGAAAGACCGAGACCATGGCATGGCGGCTATCGTTCTGAGCCACATCGATCTCTTCGTCATCAAACCCTAGACAGCGGTCGAGGACGACGTTGGGTGTGTGCCCATGCCGAAACATCATGCCAAGGACCCGTCACCCAGCCGAACGCCTGCCCAAAGCTTTTCCGATCCTACTTCGTCGGCGACGCATTGGAGCTGCCGGCACAGTACATCAGTCCCCAAAGTACGACAGGCATGTAAATCTTCACCGATGCGCAAGATTCGAGCCATAATCTGAGAAGCTGACACCACCTGAAGTCAGGCCATCTTCGCCATTTACCCCGGGCGTCACCGAAACAAAACCCGAGAACGGAGAGCCTACTGCGTTATTATTCTCCAACAAATCCAGTAGTCGGAGCTTAGGGTATGGAGATTCAATCATGGTCAAGGGATGACAATGCAGATGGCGCTTCGTTGTCGTATGCACAGCCGCCGAGCAGAGCCTTCTCAAGGTTCCCCTATTCCATGGATCAAGTATGTGTAGTGATAGATGATTCAGGAGAAATTGCGGTTAATTTTAACTGGATTTGTTGAGCGCCTCGCCGTTTGTGTCGTCGTGGCTGGATTATCCATGCGGGCAAACCTCAAGTCTCCGAGCCTATCGACTCCATCGAGTCTATTATCTTCAATTACTTCTATCTCAGCTAAAAGCGGGCGACGCTAGCCTTTCAAGCCGCCTTGGTTCGGCGCGAATAGTCTGCAACTGAGGTCGTGTGCCTAGACAACTTGAGGCAGCTGGCGAGATCAGAGGCATGTGCGGGTGGCTGAGAAGGCCAAGAATGCCATGTTCACTGGGCAGTTGGTCCCTATTGACCGTGTGACCGCTTCGCAATGTTGGAAGATTAACACAGAGGATTCCATCAGAGCCAAGGCTACAAAAGATAGTAACCAGGACAGTCATCATGTTTCAGCATCACAGAAGATGGAGAGATGCCGCCAGAGATCAGGTCCTATAACGGCTGATATTACAAGGAATCAAGCCGTCCCTCCCTCCAAGCTAAGCAGTTGGTCGATAATGGTCGCCGAATGTCGCGAGGTTCCTACCCTGCTTCGCGGCGGAAATCGCCACCTTCCCACCGCATTCTGCCGTCCATCAACTCCATTCCGGTTGACATCAACGACGGCCTGCGCTGGGGCTGCGACGTCCGTGGCGCTGTTCCAGAGAGATGCCTTCGTGGTACAGATCCTGTGAAGTCGCTGTGACCTGAGCAACGATATCCTAATCCAGAATGAAAAGCGTCTTCGAGTTGCGACACCCCTGTGACCTTGAGATCAAATTCGAGAATAAATCGACAGCGAAAATCAAGTCTCGGGATACATTAGAGCAAGAATAAAGATCTTGTGGCGGCAATTAGACTGGTAATCTGTTTTCCTCCAAAGTGGTGACGCAGGAAACGTGCGCATTTAGTGGGCGAACCGTCCCTGCCCGTTAAAGTGCACTGTAACTACCGGGGAATGCTGCGATTTTCCCCAGCAACCCCGCCAGGACTAGCCCCAAGTGCCCGCACATACGGGGCGACTCACAGTGCACCTGCGACTACCAGCGCCTACCTTAAGGATCATGACGCAAATTACGGCAGCACCCAACTGGTCCCATTCCAGACAGCGGCAATAACGACGACGACGATGACGACTGGTGGTATCATGGCCGCAAGTCTGCCACGCATAGCCGCATGAAGAAATGCCGGCCGCTGATCTCCACCTGCTTATGTTGAGTCCCATCTCGGCTGCTGCGTTGCGCTCGAATGCACCGATTAGTTGGACGAAACCTCTCGGTTCGTCGTACTGCCGCAACTTCTTAGTGGGCGCCTTTCGTTTCCTTAGAACAAACATAGGTTCTCATCTCAACTTTCCAGGCTATAGGGAAATCTTAGAAGACCGGATTCTTAGTGGGCAGATCGGACGTCGATCATGTCACAGTTGCACGCTATCTGCTGCACAAACTGTCTAGCGGGGCGGAAGAACTCCGTCCTTCCCCATTCAGCTCCGAGATCAAATATGATTGGTCATGCCCGCCCAACTTTCGCTGGACTCATCTGAACTCTACGCAGCTCATTTCAACGACGCGGCAACTGTCCACGGGTGCTTAAATCGGGTTGACTCATCAACGTTCTCTCGCGACAGTCAGCGTCTGGAGCAATGCAACGACTTTGCCTGGTCTCCTGCGGCTTTCTGATTGGATCTTGTTGGCAACATGCGGCAGGTATGACGAAAAATGGCAGGTGCAACCTTTGGCGTCGGCCGTCAGGACCTGCCCACCTCAGACTGTTCCGGCCGCTTGGTTTCTGTCGGGTTCCACTGTTGTCGCCCACAAAGACACCGCCTTCCTGCATTAAAAACTCAAAGCTTCCCGATTACACCACCATTCGGCCACGACCACCACCTCTCGAATGTCTCCAGAACACCAACCTGACCAAGTGCTCCCCCGAGACGGGCAATCATAAAGGGCAGCCCGTTCTTTTGCATCAAATTTGGAGCATCTGCCTCCCGCAACACTGTCTCGATGCGATCCGCTCTGCACCGCATTTGTTATCGAGAAATCACTCCCACTGTTACGATATCGGCAAAGTCCCCGGACATGCATCACGACGTTGCAAAAGAGGACGGGACAGAGCTGGCGTTGGGCCATCTTCTCCTGCATCTTCTGTGCACTTTCTATTCATGTCTGTCGGGGACAGCATGCACCTGCCTCGAGACATGGAAGGTAGCCACTCATGGCAAGGACGCATTCAATGACGAGGCAGTCGCTGTCAATCACGACCAGTCTGCACCTTGCCTTCAATCCTTCCCAGTCCGAGCGATCTCCCTTCATCTGCAGCCTCACTTCTTCTCCTACGATTCCCCCTCTCTCCCAGAACGGCATCTCTTCCCCCAAGCAAAGATTCAAGGAAATCCTCTAATTCACGTTCGTTGAGTTCTCACCTCCCTGCCGCATGGCTACCAGACCATCTGGCACTGCCTCATCCAAAAACTCGGCATCCCTCCTCAATCTTCCAGCCCCCCAACTTATTCGCAGATTCTGCGAATCCTTTGAGTCTCTGGCTGACCCTAGTCCAACCGTCTCTCCCAGCCTTCGAGCGTTCGAAACAACGGTAGCGCAAGAGTCCTGTCATCTGGACCGCTCATCAGTCCGCCGGAGTCTTCCCGAAGACGTGGTGGCCGCTATACTTCGGCTTCTCGTCCCCCCAAAAGTCCGATGACGGGTGAATCGTCATTCGCCGTCAAGTCCACGCGCAATCTCAGTACGCTGGACAAGGTTGCTAAGACATAGATATCCATAACAAACAGCCCGAGCCGCATCCCGTTTGCAATTTCCTTCAATTACAACAGCCACGACGAACCATTTTTCAGTCAATCCGGCATTTTGTAAGGGTTCAGTCCCGACTTCGAATTATCTCTGAAGATTCTCTTGGAATTTGAGGATGCTCGCCGTCAACGAACCAAGGCCTTGAGAAAGATCGGAATCCACCGCGCAGCCGTCGGAATAACGCTTACGTCGAAGGGGCTATCAAGCGCGTTGACTCGGACTTTACCGAGAACGACCCAGCATTCAAGTGTACCTCCGACAAGCAATGGCGGGTGAAGCTCCCACTACACGCGAAGGGGTCTGGAAGATTTACCACTCCCCCGGCTGATGAAGCAGACCGTCTTTCAAGAGGTAACTACAGCATCAGAAAGACGCAGCAGATTCGGCCACATGAAAAGGTTTCCGCCTGCGAAACACAGCGCCCTGGCGAGCATCCTGGGAAGGAAACTGCCAGACCTGAACGCATCCGTGAAGAGACGCTCGCTTCACCCGAGCTTGGCAGACAATCGCACGTTCGGGACTGCTCAAAACCTCGAATTCCTCCCTCCCTCAACAAGCTCAGGTACCCACAGTCACACAGATCTGGGTGAGGCAACAACTTCAGAGGCTCTGCGTGGTTTCGGTCCTCGCATCAAGAATCCATGCGACAAGCGCGACTATAGCCAAGTCGAATGTCAGAACATCTCCAGTGACAAATACGTCGAATCCATGAACACAAGGGAAGGGTACGACCTGGACAAGGAAGACCACGTCAAGCAAGACCAAGACGTCTGCACTAGCGACGACGACGGGCAGCTTTCAGCTACGACGAGGGCAGAAGAGACAGCCAAAGCCAAGACGATCATTACTACGAGGACTTTGATGTCGGCGGCGACACACAGCCAGCCACAGTCACGGCCTCAAGACCAAAGGCAGCTGACCAGACAGCCGCGGCACAGTTCTTGCAAAGTAGCAACCAGAACACTGAAGAGATGCCTGCTCCGCCGTTCAGGAGACCACGGATCGCGCCGGCCCGTCGCATTTCGATGTTCCTACGCTCATGAACACTGGACTACCCTTGGCCGCAGAAAGCCTAAACAAGGCTCGGCCCTCTCTAGCCAACGCGGTCGGCGCCTTAGCCAGGAACTCCACGGACGAAGCAAGCAGCGATGTGCTACCGCACGTCTCCCAGGAGGTCCAAGAGAAACCATACTTATCCCGGTCCAGCTGTTGGGGAACGCTTGGGGCTCGATGTATGTTGAGGAATGTCGGCCAGAGCCACCGGCAGTGAACCTGCGCAGCTTCTCGTCCTCCAAAAAGCTGCATCAAACACCATCGATTCGAGCGCAGTCCTTTGTTGATCGCTACTTGACGCCAGGGGACAGGCGCACAAGCCTTCCTCACCGTGTGCGAGCCCCAGTCCAGCAAACGAATCCGACGATGCAGTTGTCTTTGCCTTTGCTCGTGGCAATGCTCTAACCACGCATCCCATCCACTGAGCTTCAACGCAATTTGGAAGATTGAGGGGGAAGTCACAGACGAGCGGCAAGGCCTAGTTTTTGCGATAGGCGTCATGGCCGGATCAGGATCACCTGAAGATGGTATGGTCGCGGGCCTTGAAGACGCAATTTCGGTCATGAATGTGGTTTGCAAGCAACTGAAGTGAGCGAGCAGGGAGATGGAACGAGCGGGCGGCCTCTTGGTAGGTCGCTCGATAATGAGTAGAGGATTCAGAGGACGAGACGAGACGTGATCATTCGAGCTTCAAGGACAACACTGGTACAACAGTCTCAGCCTATCTTGTGCTGGAGCTTCAAGAATACCGTGATACCAGGCGGGTCTGAGTCGAAGCTTACGTGCCCAAGACATCATTGTGAGTAGAGTGCCAGGAGACGATGCTGAAATGATGCCAGCACCCCCCACCCAGCTAGTCCTCCCATCCCTTCAGTGCCTCGCGACCAAGGACTTGCTGCAGGAAGATGTCTGCCACCCTTGTCGCACCCTCTACCTGAAAAAGCGGCTGTCCAAAGCCCAGCACTGCTCGTCAATGTGTTCATGACACTCAAAGGCGCCTCCAACGTCGTGTCCTAGCTACATGTCCCAAAGCTTGCGCTCAACAAGGAGTACGCTGAGCAGCCCTCCCCAAGGGACCTGCAGGAGAACAAAGTCGCGTCTCTGGCGGCTAGGCGAATGACCCGAGAACTGCATCAGTGATTGTGGCGCTCGAGGGCTTCGGAGCGGCAGCAAAGATCTTCGGAGCAGTAGCCGCGGCTCAGAAACAATCAAATCCGCGTCTCGGTCATGAGAAGGGGAGCATCAGGTCTATCGACTGGTTGAGGACGGACTGACCTTACCAGAGTCCCTGGCGTCGGCCGTGGGTGCCTGGACAACGTGCAGTATGAAGGATACACCATGGTCGCCAACACTTCGAGTTCAACTTTCGGTTGACATGCAGTATTTAGCTCGCCCACGAGCAACACGGCATCCTTTCGCCACGAAATCGAGGTTCATGTTTTCGAGGGACCAACATATCGCAGGAGTTGCATGTTGGGCTTGTGGTATTAGCACTTGGTAGGCCCAGAGGTGCCTTTTAGATTGGTCGATCGGACTGGTGATCTGGCAGGATGGGCGATCAGCAACAGGTACGCACGATCATGGCAGGGTACGAAGACAGACGAGGGAAGAAGAGCTTGGCGACAGCAGCAGACAGAATACGAGGGATGGGAGCGCAAGCACGCCAACATGTCGAAGAGTTCGATGGTGAATGCGAAACCTCAGTGCAGGATGCAGCGGGGATTGCGACGTCTGTGAAGTTCAGAGGCGCCTGAGTTTGGCTGATGGACGGGCTTGTGCTTGCCACCGATTGTAAGTGTGGCCTTGACGACGGCAATGCGACATGGTGACGGCAGACTTTCGGTCGTAACCTGTGTGTGCTCTGGTGGGTAGAACGACGGACCGGTGTACGGAGGCATCGAGTGTTTGCGAAGGCGTCGGGACGAACGTGGGGAATGTCAGGTGTCAATTGAGACGCGACACGACGCGTCGGCGTCGCGTCGCGTCGTCGCTCCCGTGGGAGGTACCTTAGGTACGCTAGGTGTGGAGTTGCCAGGCTGAGGTACAGTCCGTTGCGTTGACAGCGTCCGCCCCCGACTTTAACCCGGAAGGAAAATTTTCTGCTAGCCTAAAACCCCCCTAAACTACCCTAGACTTCACACCTTAATAACTCTATACGTACGTAATACGCATAGATAAAAAATGGATTATTATAACCGCTTAATTTAAAGCTAGTAATTAATATGTTTTTAATTCTCACGTATTATATATATATAGAGTTATTAAAGTGTGAAGTTTAAAGTAATTTTATAATAAGCTGGCCCTTAGTTTGTTTAACTTAGGGGTACCTTAATTATAGTAATCTAAGCTAAAGAAGGGAGGTTTCTAGGATACTCCTTATATAGAAGAAAAATAGGTATAGGGCGCCTATTAAGCGAATGCAGTCGCTAGGGGCAGAATTCCTAATAGTCTATAGTATCGCTTAGATATAATAAGTAAGTATAGCTTAAAATATATATCTCTCTCTAGCTTTTATATAAGTGTAGGTTTAGTATCAACTAAAAGCGGTTCGTATAAACTAAAAATAAGCTTAGAATTTTATTAATTTAAATTACTAATTATATTATATTTCATAAATAAATAATATATTAATATGATTTTTAATATTTATTTTATTTTGTTTTGTTTATTAATTTATTTAGTAATAAGTTATTTAATTTTTTATATTATTATTTAACTGATTTATTGTTATTATAGCTATATTTTTAATATATTTTCAGTTTATTTATTTTATCAGTTAGATTTACATCTTTATCAATTATTAACTTATATAGATTTAATTATTATTTATTTAGTCTCTATAAATAATACCTCTTATATATTATTACTTATTTTTTCTTTATTATGTCACTATAATTAACTTTGTATAGCTTACTCTCTCTAAGGTTAATAAAGATATAAAGTCTTTTTTTTAGTTAATTATAAAAGCTTACTTTTTAATTATATTAAGTGTATTAGCTTCTCTAATATTAAAAAGCTTATTTTTAAAGACTTTAACTTTAAGAATAACTTCCTCTATAACCTTATTTAGTTTTTTTCTGCTCGCTTTATTATATAGAAGCTTATTTTATATATTTTCTAGTTATTTATCTATTATTTTTTTAATGTTTTACTAAAGCTTTTATAAATATTAGTTTATATTTAGTAGTATTTTTTTAGATTAAACCTAAAGATCTGTTTATAAAGTCTCTTACCTAAAATATATATTTACTATAACTAAAGCTAAAAAGCTTAGTAATATTATAGCTTATTATAATATCTTGAAGTAAGATAAATAACTTACTATTCTCTAGTTATTATAGAAGCTAACTATTCTTTAAGTAATATTATTTAGTATATCTACTATTCTAATAAGGCTATTAAATCTGCTTATATTAATATAAATACTACTTTTTTATTATTTTAATATTATAAAGCTAATAATCTATTAGAGTAATAAAACTATAATCTATTATTATGAGAAGTTTACTACTTTTAGCTATAATTATCTTATATATTATAGCGTTAATAAGTGAGCTTCAGTAAGTCTCTATTATTCTGCTGCTTTAATATAGATATTAATTTTTTGTACTAGCTCTCTATATAGCTTAAAGCTTATATAGAGCTTTTTTGCGCTACTTCTATTTAGAGCTATAAGATCTATATTAAAGCTAAAGAGAAATATATTATTAAGGTTACTATTAAGGCTATTATTAGCGCTAATACCTCTCTTATATTCTTTATTAATTCTCTAGCTACTTTTATCTTTAATACTCTTATTATTACCTCTATTTTAATACTACTTTTAGTTAAGCTTAATAAAGCTTAGTTATGCTGTTTCGCTTAAGCTTATTTAGATATAGCTAAGGTTTTTTATAAGGTTTTAATATTTCTATTTAACCTCTATTTATTGATTCTAACTATTTTCTAGTTTATTAATATTATTATTACTATTTATATTAAGTAAGAGAAATAAAAGTTTTATTTTTAAAGGTTTTATTTTATTTACTATTTATTTATTTTAAGTTTACTTCAGCTTTATTATGCTTTTCTATAGCTTTATATTATAATAGAGTTTTCTTTATCTCTCTCTATTTTCCTAATTATAACTTATTTTATTACTATTTCTTTTATTCCACTTTTATTTATATACTATTATTTATTTATAACGCTGTATATTAGGAGTTATTTTTATTTTTTATTTATAAAGCTATAACATGGTTCATCAGTCAGCCGGCCAGACCAGTCAGCCGGACGTTTTTTTCCCACATACACAACAACATCTAGTATTTCTCAACCATAACGCATTAAATCAACTACTAGTTGTCGCTATCAGAATCTCCTGAGGGTTCGACATCTTTAGAACAGGTTCGCGCGTTATGCCCAGTCTCACCATATATACCACAGCGTCTCCAAGCTAGCTGGGCTCTCTTTGATAGACCCCCCTCGTTATCCTCTTGAGGTGCTGGATGTTTCCCTTTTTGTTTCCCTTTAAGCAAAACCTGAGATTCCTCTATACTAAGTGCCCCTCTAAGCTGGATCTACATTCTTTTAGCCCTCTCGCGCTTAGTAAGTGCTATATTTGCATCCTTAAGGGTATAAAGCTGATCAGTCAAAATAGTGATTAAATATGCTATTACTTGCGCACCCTTTAATAATTACTTAACTGCAGTAATAATGAGTATTAATAAGCTTCCTTAATAAGTAGAGATATAACTTTTAATAACGTTAGACTATAAGATAGTTTATTATAGGTTAGAGGGTGTTTATAACTGCTAAGGTAGAGGTGTTAAAGGGTTTGCTATAGGAGGTATAGGCGTTTGTAAATGCATATTAAGCTTTTTGATAACATGGTCTAGGTCCTATGGTGAAATTCTAGCGCCTTAGAAAGCAGACCTGATGTTTTCCTCATTAAAAACCTTGTTATAGGCCTAGTGGAAGGCAATAAAGAACTTAGACTTAGTGATGTGATTTGTGGAGGCTCTAATCAATTAGTTAATTTCATCACTATATATACGTTTCAAAGGCGAATAAAGGGTAATATCTAATAGTTGTAGTAGATGCAATAAATATGCAGGCATACTAACAGTTATAATATTATTCTGCTTGCAGTAATTATTAGATTCAGCTGATAAATAGCTCTTATAGCTGTTAATAATAAGCATCCAATAGACACACTTTATTTGGTTCTTAATATATTTACCAAAATGTTTAATCTAGTTAAGACCTATCTGATTATCCATCTATCTATTAGCAGTAGGTTTAATCACCTAGTTACCCAGAAAACCTGATTCCATAGTCCAACTGGCAAGGTGATAACACCCTTAATGATCATAAACAGAGGGATGCACCGCGCACCCAAATTAATACATTTGATAACTATAGCCTATTCACAGTTGCTAGGCTGGACAGACTTTGCTTTGCTGCGTTAATTAGCATATATAACCACTATTAACATAGTGATCATTCTAAAAACTACCAAGACCTAACTAAGTACCCCCTAAAAGGAGAATTTAAGTAAAAGTTAATATTACTAGCTCTATAAAAAAGATGTAAAGCTAAGATTACTAATACTAGTATAACTAGTAAAGCTATACCTAATAGTCAAACAATCATCCTTATAACCATTGATCACATATTAATATAACTAAAAGGAATAAAGTAACCATAACGTTATCTAATTAAAACAAAAAGCGCACTCGTATAAATTACCTATTATAGTAATTCCTACGATTAGCCAAAACGAATAAAAACTATATATTAGGTTAGTTACCATAAAAAGTATATATCAACGGAATAACAATTCCCTAAAAGTTAATAATACAGTTATTATTGACTAAAGTTAATATTAAGTTAAGATTTGAAACCGAAACAACGGAAACTAATAATCCGTAACAAACTAATAAACTATAACTATAATAATACTACGGATCTAGAATATCCGAATCGGATTAAACAAAGCCGTAATAATTAACTTTATAATAAGGTTTTTACAGTTAATTACCTATTATAGTAATTACTTAATTAAGTAATTACCTAACTAAGTAAAGGTTTGCGAGGAAAAAATGTATTATATATACGATGGATTTTTCCACTTAGAACAGATTTTGAGGAAGCAAGCAATTCAACAGTTTTATCTATTTAACTACTACTTATTACTACTACCTACTATTCACTATTATTATTAGTATTACTTCTTTGATATTAGTAATAACTATTTATACTGGTTATAAATGGTTATTATTGAATACGAGGAATTCTACTATAATAATCAACAAAACGAAAAGTTTCCCCCTTTTATTATATTAAATACTACCTCTACTCTTAATAACATTACCTCCATTATACACGCTTTTACATTTATAGAAGGTTAAGTATTTAAATAAATAATTAAGAAGCTTATATAATAATATTTTATATGAGTAATTAATGTAGATACTATTTAGCTAAATTATACTGCCTATTTTTTTAATAATATATTTCAAATAGAAAAGAAATAAAATAAAAGTTTTATTATATTTTATTTTAAGCTTTAAGTAGAAGTTAATTAGATATTACACCTCTTCATTACTTAAATAGAAAGCTTAATCTATTTTAATCTTATTATATATCTATTACATTTATGTAATATATTTATTATAGCTTCTTTTAAATTTAAAAAAGTTAAAAAGAAACTTTAAACGCTAAATACTATCTATATCTTAAGTAATATCTACCTTAAAAAGTAATAATATTAATAGTAATATTAATAAAGTTATTATAAGGTTCAATATTATTAATACTAAAATATTATTAGCTACTATTATTTATACTAAATCTATAGCTAGCTTATTATTTACTTATTATAAAATTCTTAAGTTATTAAGTTAGTTATTAAGCTTATTAATAGCTATGTATATTATTTTAAACACCTTTTTATTTGTTAATCTTAATTTTAAGCTAGCTACTTCTAGCTTAATTAGCTTTATTTTCTACTTGTTATTTATTATACTATATAACTAATAAAATCAGTGTTTAAATAAACTTAAATATATAATAGACTAGCCTTCAGTTTATTTAACTTAGGGGTGCTTTAATTATAATTAGTTAAGCTAAAAAAAGGAGGTTTCTAACATACTCCTTATATAGAAGAAAAATAGGTATAAAGCGCCTATTAAGCGAACGCAGTCGCTAAGGGCAGAATTCCTAATAGTCTGCAGTATTACCTAGACGTAATAAATAGGCGTAGCCTATAACATTTAAAGGGTTTTTAAGTTAATAGATACTAAATATAATATTAAAAAGAAAAAAGAAAACCCTTTATATATAGTGTCTATAGTATTTATTTTAAAAACTCCTTAAAATCACTTTTAACTTTATATACTAATAACTTCATATAACGTACTTTACCAGTCAGCCGCACATATCAGTCAGCCGCACACTTTTCCTCATCTTTCAAACATCATATAAGTTTTTACAACTAGAACGTAGAAAATCAATTAGCTCTTATTAGCATCTGATTCACTAGATGATTCTATATCTTTAGAATACGTTCGCACATTATGGCCTGTCTTGCCGCACACACCGCAACGCTGTTGAGCTGACCGACCCTTCTTCAACAGACCCCTATCTTCACCTTCTTGAGGCGCTGGACGTTTCCTTTTGCCTTTTTCTTCTAGGATAACCTGAGATTCTGCTATACTAAGTGCTCCTCTAAGCTGGACGTATGTCTTTTTTGCTCTCTAGCGCTTAATAAGCGCTATATTAGCATCCTGAAGTGTGTGCACCTGATCTATTAAAATTGTGATTAAGTGTGCTATTACCTATGCACCTTTTACTAGCTGGTTAACTGCTTTAATTATTAGTGTTAGAGAGCTTTCCTAATAGGCTAAGATCTAAGTTTTAATAAACTTTAACTATGAAAGCGCTTTATATTAGTTAGAGGGCGTTTATAACTGCTAGGCTAATAGTGTTAAGGGATTAGTTGCAAGAGGTGTAGGCATCTATATATATATATTAAGTTTCTTAATTATATAATTTAGGTCCTATAGTAAAATACTAACTCTATAGAAAGCAGATTTAATATTTTTATTTATAAAGATCTTATTATAGGCCTTATAGAAGGCAATAAAGAACTCAGACTTCATAATATAGTTAATGGAGGATTTAATAAATAGGTTGATTTTATCCCTATATACGCGTTTTAGAGGTGAGTATAGCATAATATCTAATAGCTGGAGTAAGTGAGATGAATGCAGAGGCATACTAATAGTTATAATATTATTCTGCTTATAGTATTTATTAAATTCAGCTGATAAATAGCTTTTATATCTATTAATTATAAGCATCTAATAGACACCTTTTGTATAAGCCTAAATATGCTTTTTGAAATGCTTGATCTAGTCCAGGCTAGTTTTATTATTAGTCTATCTATTAGTAGTTAGTTTAATCACCTAGTCACCTAGAAAGCCTAATTCTACTAACTAATTAGTAAGGTGATAAAACCCTCAAATAATTACCAAAGGTAAGATACACTATCCCCCTAAATTAATACACTTAATAACTATAGCTTATATATAGTTGCTAGGCTGGATATATTTCACTTTTCTACATCTATCAGCGTATATAATAACTATTAAACTAGTAATAACGCCCATTATAAAGCCAGTCTTATCAAAGTTATATAGATCCTTATTATTAATACTATATTTAGCCATTATATTGCCTAATAATATAAACCACTTCAAAATAACCTCTAGGTCCTCTTGAAGTGCCCTTTAATAATCATATAGATAATTAAATATAGTCTTTAGAGTCAGCTGCAGGTCAATAAACCTCTTAGCTTAATGCTTCCTAATAGGCATCCTATTCCACGTCCACAGCAGGAGATTCACCATATCTTCCACACTAGCAAGTTACAGGGGAAATCCTCTACAATCCTGCTTAATAACATATCAGAGAAGTGTTTTCTCTTTGATTAGATTAGGTTTATATCATTAGGGCTGGATATAGTCGCAGCGTAGTTAATTGTTCATTCTGTCGCGTAAGGTACTTTTGGGGATACTATATATCTTTGCAGCGCCTCGCGTACTAAGTCTATGACCTAGAGCATGTGTCGATCGGATCGCCTTAATAGCAAGAATGATCTTATCTTCTTAGGTGTAAATCGGCATTACAGTTGTTAAGATATTACGCGTCAAAGGTTTAAGTGGCTGGGAACAAAGCGCGTCATGGAAAAAGTGCGCGGCTGAATGATATGCGCGGCTGACTGGTAAAGTACGTTATATATATAATATAATAATAAAAATTATATTATTAGATAGCTTTTAACTAATAAACTAATTAATTAAACTTTTAGCTACGCACATTATATATATATAGAGTGTAAAAGCGTGTATAATGGAGGTAATGTTATTAAGAGTAGAGGTAGTATTTAATATAATAAAAGGGGGAAACTTTTCGTTTTGTTGATTATTATAGTAGAATTCCTCGTATTCAATAATAACCATTTATAACCAGTATAAATAGTTATTACTAATATCAAAGAAGTAATACTAATAATAATAGTGAATAGTAGTAATAGGTAGTAGTAGTCAAATAGATAAAACTGTTGAATTGCTTGCTTCCTCAAAATCTGTTCTAAGTGGAAAAATCCATCATATATATAATACATTTTTTCCTCACAAACCTTTACTTAGTTTAGTAATTACTTAATTATGTAATTACTATGATAGGTAATTAACTGTAAAAACCTGATTATAAAGTTAGTTATTATGGCTTTATTTTATCCGATTCAGGTATTCTAGATCCGTAGTATTATTATAGTTATAGTTTATAGATTTGTTACGGATTATTCGTTTCCGTTGTTTTGGTTTCAAATCTTAACTTAATGTTAACTTTAGTCAATAATAACTGTATTATTAACTTTTAGGGAATTGTTATTCCGTTAATATATACTTTTTCTGGTAACTAACCTAATATATAGTTTTTATTCGTTTTGGCTAATCGTAGGAATTACTATAATAGGTAATTTATACGAGTGTGCTTTTTGTTTTAATTAGATAACGTTATGGTTACTTTATTCCTTTTAGTTATATTGCTATGTGATTAATAGTTATAAGGATAATTGTTTAATTATTAGGTGTAGTTTTACTAGTTATACTAGTATTAGTAATCTTAGCTTTGCATCTTTTTTATAGCGCTAGTAATATTTAGTTTTACTTAAATTCTCCTTTTAGGGGGTACTTAGTAGTTTTTAGATAGAGTTATTAATATGTGAAGTTTAGAGCGATTTAGTGGTTTTCTAGTAAAAAGCCCCTTTTTTACCTTTTTCAGGCTGAAAATTAGGGGGCGGACGCTGTTAACGCAACAGACTGTACCTATAGGCTGCCCACAGGTTCCTGTGCAACTTAAGGTAAGCCACTAAAGGCAGCCATCCTCTTAGAAGGTGCTGCTAACAGTTACTTGCACTGACTCGCCTATACCACTTCTAACGCAGAAAGACCCTGCCTAGACTTAGACGAAAATGCCTATACGTCACCAGCTTATCATCATCACACGAGGTACTCACCTCATCTTCGTAGAATAACAATTTCTTCTGCATAATTAGTGTTGCGACTATGAAAACAACACTTTAGCTGGAATTACAGCAGCTCTAAGTCTTTTTAGCCTCCTTTGAAAGTGCGTAAGTCCTCTTGCCTCTTGCACCTCTGCCACTCTTGATCAGACTCCAGTAAGCAATAACGTCCTCGCTCAGAAACGCAGGGTTGCACCCTAACCATCCTCAAAAGCTACCACTCTGGTGGGGGTTTCCTTCCCCGTCAAATGCTCCTAGTGGGGGGTTCCTCAGCCCTACTGGAAACCTCCTTCTAAGCTGGGCTCCCTCTTCCTACTTTTATTATAGCAGTACAGCAGAAATAGAAGGCATATTACGTTCCAGGCTCTTGCCTCTTCTGCATCTATCCTTCCTCCCCCTATAAAATGAAAATAGTACTAGCTATTAGTAACTGAGATCTTATCGATAACTTTAAAACTAGCTGACAGAGACTTAAATAACGCTTCTAACAGCAGATTCTCTAGGGTTCCATGTCTTTAGCAAAGCTTGCATATATCATCAGCTTATATTGAGATCAGGTAATAATAAGACAAAACGTAATACCTCTAGAACTTAACACCTGGGAAAGTATACTATCTAATCCTATCACCTCTTCCCATGATACCAGATATCCCACTAGGTCTATCTCAAACTCCTCACGCTAATTAAAGCAGCCCTAAACTCTTCGCTCAACTTACTAATCAGGTTATTTAGCTTAGCGCCACAGAGAGGACTTCAGGCTCTCCTCACAATCTAGAACTATATATAGCGTCTATAAAGACTGCTCTGGTTGCAAATAAAGAAGCGTTGCTTATAATTATGGACTGCACTCTAAGAGGCATCAACAGTGCTTATGCTATAGGAGAGGGAACCGCACCCCATAACACTAGCAATCCTGCCCTTAGAGGCAGCTTATCTGGAAGCCTCAGCAGCAGGCCTACTGCAAACGATCGAGCGAGGAAAGATATATACAGAGTAATTAAGCCTAACCTTAGGACTAGGAGGGGTGCTGTAATATAGTTACACAAATTGTGGAAAGACTAGCTTCTAGGAAGGGTTTAATAGCTCTTATCGTAGATTTCGGATTGATACAGCAGCTAGGATGCACTGTAAGTGGTGTGTCGGGGAGAACATATCACCAGGGCGGCTGAAGGTGGTGGCCAGCCTGCTTATAGAGGCTAAGTATAGGAGGTATAGTTTAGTGTAGACTGTTGCTATCTGGGCGGTAGTATATAGCAAATAAGGCGAAACTTCACTGATTATAGCTAATTAATCTTTCAGCGTTAATTATACAGCTAATTATGCATAACGCAACGTTCAGATGACTACGCGCGCAAAGATGTCAATTCTGTGAAGTCGCCGGATGCACACAAAGTCGTCTATTCAATAGCGCGCGCGAGGATGTTGAGCTGCGCGCAAAAGCCCGCTATCACAAAGGGTGGGTGAGGTTAGCTCGCGTTCAACAAATACAAATCGTAGTGTAATTATGCGAAGTGTGAAGAAGGAAGAAACTGTAGGGCGGGTACGGCGGCCTGTAGGGATGACTAGCTTAAAACACCTTTTTTTGTTAGAGTAATAGTAAGAGGGGTATAAAACTGCCTTTTTGAGCTAGAACGCCCTACTTTAATAAGTATATAAGGGCTCTAATTAGCTTAAGAGATAAGATTAATAGGAATAAAAAGGTATATACTTTATATAATTAGTAAATATACTTTATAAAATATAAACTTCTATTTTTAGCTAAAAGTAGTAATTAGATTACATTTAAAGTGTTAATAGTTATACTATTTAAGTTTACTTTATATATATATAGTACTTTTACTACTAAAACTATAAGATTTATAATATACTTCTTAAGAAATAAAATTATATATAATCTACTTATACTTATATATATTCTATTTATACTTATTTACGAAACTTTATTTATATCTATAATATACTTAATACTTACTACTTTTAAAACTATAAAAGCCCCTTATTATAATTATAACGCTCTATAATAGATTATACTTTATATATTTAAATAAATAAAACTTTACTTAATTAGAAGCTATTATCTTAATAATGTGTAAAAAAGTTAATACAATAACCTAAGAAGAAATTTCTAGGTTTTAAGCTAGTTATTTTAATAAGCTGCTACAAATAATACTATATATATAAAAAGGTATAAGATAATAGTTAGCTAAACTTAAGCTTAAAGCTTAAATCTTAGCTTAAATTCTACTTTTATATAAAGGATTAGCTATACTACTTTATAGCTAAATATACTTAATCTTTATATCTAAATTAATTAAACTACTTTATGTAAATTATAAACTTTCTATATATTTAAATATACTTAACGTGGTTTATCAGTCAGCCGGCCAGACCAGTCAGCCGGACGTTTTTTCCCACATACATAACAACATCTAGTATTTCTCAACCACAACGCATTAAATCAACTATTAGTTGTCGCTATCAGAATCTCCTGAGGGTTCAACATCTTTGGAACAGGTTTGCGCGTTATGCCCAGTCTCACCACATATACCACAGCGTCTCTGATCTGGCTGGGCTCTCTTTGATGGACCCCCCTCGTCGTCCTCTTGAGGTGCTGGACGTTTCCCTTTTTGTTTCCCTTTAAGCAAAACCTGAGATTCCTCTATACTAAGTGCCCCTCTAAGCTGGACCTGCGTTCTTTTAGCCCTCCAGCGCTTAGCAAGTGCTATATTTGCATCCTCAAGGGTATAAAGCTGATCAGTCAAAATAGTGATTAAGTGCGCTATTGCCTGCGCACCCTTTGACAATTGCTTAACTGCAGCAATAATTAGTGTCAGTAAGCTTCCTTAATAAGCAGAGATGCAACTTTTGATAAAGTTGGACTGCGAGACGGTTTGTTGTGGGTTAGAGGGCGTTTGCAACTGCTAAGGTGGAGGTGTTGAAGGGTTGGGTATAGGAGGTGTAGGCGTCTGTAAATATATATCAAGCTTTTTGATAATATGGTCTAGGTCCTATGGTGAAATTCCAGCGCCTTAGAAAGCAGACCTAATGTTTTCCTCATTAAAAACCTTGTTGTGGGCCTGGTGGAAGGCAATAAAGAACTCAGACTTAGTGATATGATTTATAGAGGCTCTGATGAATTAGTTGATTTTATCACCATATGCGCGTTTCAAAGGCGAATAAAGGGCAATATCTAATAGCTGTAGTAGATGCGATAAATATGCAGGCATACTGACGGTGATAATATTGTTCTGCTTGCAGTAATCGTCAAACTCAGCTGATAAATAGCTCTTATGGCTGTCGATAATAAGCATCTGGTAGACGCCCTTCGTTTGGTTCTTAGTGTGTTTATTAAAGTGTTTAATCCAGTTAAGACCTATCTAATTATCCGTCTATCTATTAGCAGTAGGTTTGATCACCTAGTTGCCCGGAAAACCTGATTCTATGGTCCAACTGGCAAGGTGATATACGCCTTTGACGATCACAAACGGAGGGATGCACCACCCGCCCAAATTAACATATTTAATAACTGTAGCCTATTCATAATTGCCAGGCTGGACAGACTTTGCTTTGCTGCGTTAATCGGCGCGTGTAACCACTATTAACGTGGTGATCATGCCTATCATGAAGCCAGTTTCATCAAACTTATATAGGTCCCCCTCTTAGATGCTATACTTAGCTATTACATTAGGTAATAGCGCAAACCACTTTGATATAACCTCAGGATCTTCTTAAAGAGCCCTTTGATAATTAGATGGACGATTAAACTTAGTTTTCAGAGCAGGCTATAAGTCCACAAACCGCCTAGCCTATTGCTTGCTAATAGGCTTGCTATTACACCCTCTCAACAGGAGATTAGCTATATCTTCTACACTATTGAGGCAGAAAGGAAATCCTCTGGAATCCTATTTAATAACGTATTAGAGAAGTGTTTTCTCTTCAATCAGATTGAGTTTATATTATTAGGGTTAAGCTTGTTTGCATTGCAGTTAGTTGTTCATTCTATCAGCTAAGGTGCTCTTTAGGATACCATAGGTCTTTGCAGCATATGAAATGCTTAAGTTATTACCTGCAGCGCGTGTCGATCGGATTGCTTCAATCGCGAGAATGACTTTGTCTTCTTGGGTGTAGATTGGCATTATGGTTGTTGAGATTTTACGCGTCAAAGGTTTAAGTGATTTGGACGTAAGAGTGTTTAGAAAAAAACGTCCAGCTGACTGGTCCGGCCGGCTGACTGATGAACCACGTTACTAAATTATAAAGTTATTTTTAAATAGTTATTAGAATCTTAATTTTATAGTTAGCAATTATTATTAAATAATTAATACTTTATTTATTTATATCTCTTAGTTTGAAAAAAACTTTTAATTTTTAAACTAATTAAGTTAATATTTATTTATTAACGATCATCATGATGTAATAGTGACTACTTAACAACTATTTAATAATTTATAGCTTTTGTTTATATTTCTAATAAATGAATTTATCTTTATTTAGTAATTATAGTTTATTCTCTTTTAACTTTATTAGAAAGAGTTTATTTTAGTTAAACTTTCTTAATTCTTATCTTTTTGTTATTCACTTTATAGCTAAAATAGCTATATGTAAAGTAACTAATTAAGAACTAAATCTAAAAACGCTAGTATATAATAATATATTTAAGGTAATTAAAGCTATTAACTTTTAGGTATAATAGACTGATCTTAAAAATAGGTTTACAAGTTATAAAATTACTTCTCTATTAAATAAAGAAAGAGGTAAAAAGAAGGTATAATCAAGATAACGTTTTTAAAAATAATAGAACTATTCTTATTAGTAATCTAAATTTCTTTGATAGTATTAAAGAATTTATATATTATATTTATGATATTTTCAATATATTAAAAAGCTTGAATATAAATTATTTACTATAGTTTCAATATAAAAGTTTAATTAGAATTTGAAATATTTTAATTAAGCTAAAGCTAACTTTATAAAGAGTAAATTTATTATAAACATTTATAATTTATAATAACTGCTTATAAGAATTTAAAGTTTAAAAAAATGAAAAATATAAATAAGCTTTTTAAAGTATTAAAGCTCTATTAAATAAGAAGAAGTTTATTATAAAAAAACAAACTTCAATACTTCAGTTTAAAAATATAAAACTATAAGATTTCTATATCTTATATAATACTAAGTATTTTTAGAACTTCTATAGATATAAAGCATATAACTATTATTACTAAAAGGTAGCCCTATAGTTTAAGCAGCATAATAAGCACTCCTTTAAGTTTTATAAAGTTCTTATTTAAATATATAATGAATTCTATTATAGCCTCTAGCTAGCTACTATAATTTTTATCTAGAACTTATACTATAATAACCTCTAGCTTCCCCCTTTAGCTAACAGCTTACTAGGTATATGATCACAGTCTTATAGATCACTATCTCTAGCTTTAGCTTTATTTTCCCCACGCGCGCTATCTATTAGACAATCTCATCACTTTAACGTCACTTTAATAACAACTTCACAACTTTAACTAGACTTAATTACTATAGAAACAGACTTTTTATGACTTTTCGATCTATCTTCTGACTTTTTGTAAAAGCGTGTATAATAGAGGTAATTATTAAGAGTAGGGGTAGTATTCAATATAATAAAAGGGGGAAACTTTTTGTTTTGTTGATTATTATAATAGAATTCCTCGTATTCAATAATAACCATTTATAACCAGTATAAATAGTTATTACTAATGTAAAAGAAATAATACTAATAATAGAAGTGAATAATAGTAATAGGTAGTAGTAGTTGAATAGATAAAACTGTTGAATTGCTTGCTTCCTCAAAATCTGTTCTAAGTGGAAAAATCCATCGTATATATAATACATTTTTTCCTCGCAAACCTTTACTTAGTTTGGTAATTACTTAATTAAGTAATTACTATAATAGGTAATTAACTGTAAAAACCTTATTATAAAGTTAATTATTACGGCTTTATTTAATCCGATTCGGGTATTCTAGATCCGTAGTATTATTATAGTTATAGTTTATAGATTTGTTACGGATTATTCGTTTCCGTTGTTTTGGTTTCAAATCTTAACTTAATATTAACTTTAGTCAATAATAACTGTATTATTAACTTTTGGGGAATTGTTATTCCGTTGATATGTACTTTTTATGGTAACTAACCTAATATACAGTTTTTATTCGTTTTGGCTAATCGTAGGAATTACTATAATAGGTAATTTATACGAGTGTGCTTTTTGTTTTAATTAGATAACGTTATGGTTACTTTATTCCTTTTCGTTATATTAATATGTGATTAATAGTTATAAGAATGATTGTTTGACTATGAGGTATAGCTTTACTAGTTACGCTAGTATTAGTAATCTTAGCTTTACATCTTTTTTATAGCGCTAGTAATATTTAGTTTTACTTAAATTCTCCTTTTAGGTGGTACTTAGTTAGGTCTTGGTAGTTTTTAGAGTAATAGTTAGAATTAGTAGTAAACGTAGCTATATCTTTTAGCTGAGGTATATAGGCGCTTCTTACAGCTATACTACTAATTATTATAACCTATTTAGATATTAGGTAGCTAAGATAGAATATTTATATTATAGGATTCTAAAAGAAAATAAGGACTTATTTAGAATAAAAGAACTATAATATAAGTTATATAATAGTAAAATAAGAAATAATTAATAGAGTATAAAAAAGAATATTTAGTAATTAGTTAGTAATACTAACTAATTATGATTATTTATATAACTAAGTAATTATTTAGAAGTAAATAAGAAACACTATTTAAACCTTATATATAATATAACTTAAGCTTAACTTAAAGTTAGACTTTTATAGCTTTTTAGTAATTAACTTTATTTATTCTTAAGATTGGTTTAGCTTATTTTTATTATAAATTACTTATTAAGTTTAAAACTAACTATTTTAGTTTCTAAAAACTTGATTTACTATAAGTTTTTACTATAAGTTTATAATTTATAACTAAAACTATAACTTAGTATACTATTGTAATATATTAATTCTTAGTTCTTATAAGTAAACCTTATTATTTGATAGCTAATTATAATACTTTAATTATTTCTATTTAATAAGTTAACTATTCATTTCTATTAATAGTATTAAATAATAATATCTTCTCACGTTTCTATTAAGTTATTTACTCTAAGAAGTTCTTTTTCTTCTAAATAGCTAGTTAAAAATCTAGCTAAAAAACTTAAAAGAGCTTTAATAGCTATAAACTCTAATAATAAGGTTACTTTTAAAAAGAATACTTATAACTACTTTAAATCTAAAGTTAAAAAAGGAGATAATAATATTACTAAAATGTAAACTATATATAATAGAAGAACTACTAACCTTTAAAGCTTTAAAGTTATAATATAATAATTTAGTAGTAGCTCTCAACGTATTGTAAATGTTAAAAAAAAAGTTTTTAAAATTTAAGAATAACCTATTAGTAATAATATAAATATTAAGAAACTTTAAAAAGAAATTTAAACTTTTTATACTACTATTAATATATTAACTACTTTAGTAAGTAGATAATAGAAACTTAAACTTAATACTTTAATTACTTATCATAATATTTTGAAACTTTTTAAATTCTTTTTAATCTAAGTTAAAAACTATTAGAACTTTTATTATAAAGACTTTATTAGTTAAATTAAAAGAATTATCTATCTAGCTATTTATTTTTATAGATAAACTCTTGAATAGTTTAAATTTATTTAAGAGAAATTCCCAGAATATAAAACATTAAATAAATATTTTATTAAAATTTGTAATATTTATAGTAGTTTTAAAAGATTTAGAAATACTTTATACTCTCTTATTTAGAACCTTAATAAAAAATAATTAACTAAATATAAACTATTATAGTTTAGATAAACTAAATCTACTAAAAACTTTATTTTAACTTTTAGGTAATTTAGCACTTAACTTAATTTTATTAAAGAAACCAAAGTTTTTACACTTTATTGAGAACTTAAGAATAATATTAAGAATAGAATTACTGAAATTAACTACCCTAGTAAAACCCCATAATATACTAACCTTACTACTAAACTTAATAACTAACTATGTAAACACTAAAAAGAAAAAAAGAGAAAATAATAAAAACTTAATATAAAATATAAATATTAATACTAGCTTTAGTTAAAATTTAATAATTAGTAAAAGACTAATAAACGTTATAATGATTAGAATAATACCCACCAAAATACTATATAAAGGTAGTATAATAAACCTATCGACCTTGATATAATAACTAAACTAACTAATAAAAAACCTTAAAACCTTAAATATTATAACTATAATAAATGAGATTATATTATTAAAAACTATAAAAAACTAAAAAAAACTTCTTTAGAAACTAATAGCTAAATAACTCTAATAAGTTAATATAATCTTAAAAGCCTCCTATATATCCTTATTATAAACTAAATATTATAATAATAATTATCACGTCTGTTTTATCACGTCTGTTTTATTAATAAAAAGATATTAAGATACTACTTTAAAAATAATAACCTTAATAAGTTTAGATATAATACAACTACTCTAAATACTTATTTTAAAACTATTTTAATACTATATATTAATAGTAATAAGATTATAAAAAAACTAAGAGAATAACCTAATAAAATACTATAGATCTAATAGTTAGAACCTATTAATACTTCTTTAATAATAAACTCAAGATTAAAAACAAACTAAAATAAAACTCCAACAAAGAACTAGAATATTAATATAACCTCCTACTAAAATAATAACTCTTTAGTATAACTAATAACTAAACTTTCTAAAAAAGTAAAAATTCACTTTATAGTTTAAATAAGCTTGATAATATTACTTACTAATATATTTAAATAGACCTTATTTATAATCTTGCTTTTAGTATAAATAACTTTAGTTCTAAAAAGAAATCTAATAATTAAAATAAACTTAAATAACTTTTAGAACTCTAGGAAATTAATATATTATAAAACAAATAATAATAATATTTTTATAATATTTTAGTAGTTTAAAAAAATTAAAACTATATTTTATAACTATATATAGAAGACTACTTTATACTAAAAAATAACCACCAACTCTATTAAACCTTTTCCTAATTTTAATATTTTTATAATATTTTAGTAGTTTTAAAAAATTAAAACTATATTTTATAACTATATATAGAAGACTACTTTATACTAAAAAATAACCACCAACTCTATTAAACCTTTTCCTAATTTTAATATTTTTATAATAAATATAAAAAATATATAAGAAAAGAAATATAACTATTAATTTTACTCTAAAAAATATGATAATAAATCTATTTAACCTCTACTATAATTAGATGAACTATAATACTATTAAAAATAACTTTATAGTTTTTAGATTTACCTTATAGTTTCTTATGAGATGTTAGTACAATAATGATACAAAATAAGATAAGTATTAATGAAATAAATACTAAATATACTACTGAGAAAATGTATATACTTAGAGAATTACTAAAAATAGATTTAATCTTTTAGAGGTTAAAATCTATGAAAACAGCTTAACTAAAGTATTAATAAAAGAAATAGATTTATTAATTTAAATAAATAAGATAGTTAGAAAAACTAAACTTATTTACTAAAAAATGATTATAATAAGTAATAAATATAAAATCTATTTACTAAATATTATAAAAATATAAAAGTGATATTATAGTTAAAGTTATTATTAATTAGTAA
Source organism: Colletotrichum aenigma (assembly GCF_013390185.1). Classification (NCBI taxonomy): domain Eukaryota; kingdom Fungi; phylum Ascomycota; class Sordariomycetes; order Glomerellales; family Glomerellaceae; genus Colletotrichum; species Colletotrichum aenigma. The sequence goes on from NW_023500917.1 coordinate 368,230, forward strand.
ATAATGTTTGTACTAATTAATAATAAAACTTAGGCTAATTATATTACCCTTTGTGCTTTTAATAAACTGAAAGTATAATAGAGAAAAAGAAAATAATTATATTAGCTATATATAGTAAAAAGAGAAGGATTTAAATATAAAAGAGGTATTATCTGTACTAAGACTATACTTCCTAAAATAAGCTATTAAAATTAGAAAAAAGGAAGCTAATTTAATATTACTAATATAGAAATATATAATATAATCTTACAACTACTTTAACTATAAATAAATAACCTCTAAATAGATCAAAATAAAAACTAACTTTATTAGAATTATAACAATTTAGTTTTTAAATAGTGCTATTAAACTTAAACCTTAAATAAATTAATGTATTAAGAAGTAGTAAAATAGTATTTCTACTACTTTAAAAAAAAAGAAGCTATATTATAACTATCAATGATAATAGATCTCTACTAAAAGAATAATCTATTTCTATTTATATCAGAAAAATATAAAGTTAATAAGAAACTATTTAAAGCTAAACTAAAAACTAAACTGCTTAAACATATTAGTTTTAATTATAAAATCCCCCTTAAAAAAGAGAAAAAACTATGATTTCATAAGATCTATAGATTTAATTAAATAAAAATGGAAGCCTTGAGTAAGTATTTCAATAAAAACTTTAAGAAAAGTTATATTAAATTATTAATATTCTTAGTAAAAAACTTAATTTTATTTACACTAAAGAAATTGAAAACCATAATTATATTTTAACTACTATATATGTAATAAAATAATAATTAAAAACTACTATTTATTACCTCTTATTAATAAAATAAGATAATTTTTCTATAGAGTAAATTAGTTTATAGCTTTATATATTAAAAGCATATATAACTTAATTAGAATAAAATAAAGAGAAAAATGAATAGCTACTTTTTAGATATAAAAAAGGATATTTTAAATATCTTTTTATACCTTTTAGTTTTATTATTATTCTAGCTATATTTTAAAATATAATTAACTAAGTTTTATATAAATATATAGATATCGATATAGTAGTTAATCTTAATAATCTCTTGATTTTTTATTAATATTAGAAAAATATAAAGAAGATATATATTATATCTTGTAAACTTTATAAGAAACTAAGCTTTTATTTAAACTTAAAGAAATAACTTCTATATATAAGAGATAAAATACCTTAAGTTTATTATTATTTTTAGAAAAGTCTATGTATGAAAAAAATAAAATTAAAGCTATTAAGAACAAACTAATATTTAATAACCTTAAAGGAGTTTAAAGAATTTTCAGTTTTATTAATTTATACTATAAATTCATTTAAAAACTATAGTAAGAAAAATATAGCTTTTATTAAGTTTAGCTATAAAGATGTCTCTTTTATGTAAAAAGAATTATAATAAATAGCTTTTTAAAAGATGAAAGATTTTATTATTAGTAAAGTAATCCTAATTATCTTAAATCTTGTTAAACAGTTTAAAATAAAACCTAACTCCTCAAACTATACCTTTAAAATATAAATTTTCTAAAAATTTTTTAAAAAGATAGCTATACTTTTATACTTTCTTCTTTTATAAACTTTATAAACTAAAACTTAACTACCTATTTATAATAAAAAACATATAATAGTTATTAAAACTCTAGAAACTACCAAGACCTAACTAAGTACCACCTAAAAGGAGAATTTAAGTAAAACTAAATATTACTAGCGCTATAAAAAAGATGTAAACCTAAGATTACTAATACTAGCGTAACTAGTAAAGCTATACCTCATAGTCAAACAATCATTCTTATAACTATTAATCACATATTAATATAACGAAAAGGAATAAAGTAACCATAACGTTATCTAATTAAAACAAAAAGCACACTCGTATAAATTACCTATTATAGTAATTCCTACGATTAGCCAAAACGAATAAAAACTGTATATTAGGTTAGTTACCATAAAAAGTACATATCAACGGAATAACAATTCCCCAAAAGTTAATAATACAGTTATTATTGACTAAAGTTAATATTAAGTTAAGATTTGAAACCAAAACAACGGAAACGAATAATCCGTAACAAATCTATAAACTATAACTATAATAATACTACGGATCTAGAATACCCGAATCGGATTAAATAAAGCCGTAATAATTAACTTTATAATAAGGTTTTTACAGTTAATTACCTATTATAGTAATTACTTAATTAAGTAATTACCAAACTAAGTAAAGGTTTGCGAGGAAAAAATGTATTATATATACGATGGATTTTTCCACTTAGAACAGATTTTGAGGAAGCAAGCAATTCAACAGTTTTATCTATTCAACTACTACTACCTATTACTATTATTCACTTCTATTATTAGTATTATTTCTTTTACATTAGTAATAACTATTTATACTGGTTATAAATGGTTATTATTGAATACGAGGAATTCTATTATAATAATCAACAAAACAAAAAGTTTCCCCCTTTTATTATATTAAATACTACCCCTACTCTTAATAATTACCTCTATTATACACGCTTTTACAAATATAGAAGTAAAATATTAAAAGACCCTAATACATATTTTAGTACTTTAGTTAACTTATATAAATATATATTATAATTTACTTAATACGTTTTTTCTTAATAATTTTAGCCTAATAAGAGCATTTTAATTTATATTCAATCATATTAAAATAAACAAATAAATCTTAATATAACTGGTTATTAACACTTAACTTAACTTAAATCTAGCTATGTAGAATAAAATAAATACATAGGTGATCAAATAATAAAATGTATTAGTAAAAGCGTTATTTATAATACTATTAGTTATAGAAGCATTATTTATAATATTATAGATGCTTAATAATAGCTTAAACCTATACTTAAAAATATAAACTTAATAATATAACTCTTCACGTAATAACTTTGCTAATTAAATAAAGCTTTAAGCTTATTCTCTATATTGTTTTATATACATAGTAACTTTATATAATTTCTTTCCCTCTTATTATGTTTATATATAAACTAAGTAAAGCTATGTTAAATAATATAATTTATAAAAATAAAGTTAATAAAATTAAAAGCTTTAAATATAGTAATGTTCTATATAATAATAAGAAAACTCTATTTAAATCTATTTAGAAATATTTAATTAAAATAGCTAATAAGTATAAAATACTATAGTTACATAGCTTTAAAGTTAATATATAGATAATTAAAGCTATTAAGAATAATTTGAATACCTATATATACTTTATAAACTTCTCCAAAATATTTAAAATAACTTAAAACTTTACTAATAAATTAGAAAGAATAAAGATATCTAGAGTATAGTTAATAGTAATAAAGCTTTATAGTAGAACTATATAGTAGAGTAGAAGATATTATTCTAATAGTATAATAACATAAAAGCTTTAAAGCCTGTATATTTAGTAGAGTAGCATAGAAATTTAAATAGTAGAAGAGACTTTAATAGAAAATAATTATAGAATATATATAATATAGGAAATAAAAGAGACTAATAGAAATAGCTAGAGGTAAATAATTAACTTAGCTTATTTTGATATTTAAAGTTTAGTAGAGGAGAATAAAATAAAAATAATACCTACAAAGTAATTTATAAATACTATAAAACTATTAATAAGCTTTTAGTAAACTAATAAATACCTAGTTTAAATAGAGATATAATAATTTGCTAAGACCTAGCAGTTAGAAAAAACTAAAGAGTTTATAAAAAAGCGTGTATTGCTTAAGAGGAAGTTACCCTCTTAAATATCCTTGAATCATAAGCTTATAAGGCTTATATTAGTTAGATAACTTACTCTGTTAGTAAAGCTTACTAAAGGAGCTATATAAAGTAGAAGATACATTATAAAATAAACTATTATATACCCTCTTAACTATAAGAATAGCTAAAAATATTTCATATATATATAAAAAATGCTTATAAACTAAATATATTATATAAAGACTAATTATATATATAAAACTAGAAATGTTTTTTATGAAAAAATGGCTTAAGAATTTACTTTCTATAATATAACTAAAAAGATTTTAATAAACTCTCTTAATTTATAATATATTTAATGAGCTTCATAAATATATAAATTATATTAACTTATATATTGATGTTGATAAGTAAAGGTTGTTAACTAATTAAAAAATAAATAAAATAGAATATTCTTTTTAAAATATATATAAGATTTTTCGTTTCTTTATATAAAATTTTATATTTTTACTTATAATACTATAATAACTTTTATAATCTCATATCTTATATTAAATAATATTTTAAAAGTTATTATTTATAGTAGTTTATTTTTCTATTTATAAGTATTATCTCTAACTATCAATAAAATAAAATACCTTCTTAAGAGACTAAGCTATTTATACTATTAATAATATTTAAAAATCTCTTAATAAGCTTAATAAGTATTTTATTTTTTATTTTTTAAAATTATTACCAATTAGTTTTATTATAGTTTTTAATCTTAATGAAGAGGTTTATAAGAATTATTTTATATCTATTTATTTATGATAGTATTCTTACTAATATACTTTTAATATTATTTTCAATAAGCTTATTAAAAGATTTGTATTTTTATTCCTAAGGATTTTATTATTATAGATTTTATTTATGAACAGAAAAAATATATAGAAGTTCTTTTTAAATAACCTATTTTTATTATTAAGAAGTATAAAAATGAAAGAATATTTTTTTAATAGTATTAAATTTTTTATAACTGAGGATTTAGATATTTCTATGATTTTTAAGGTTTATAAATAATCTAGAATTAATATCTTATTTTTTATTAAGTAAACATATAAGCCAAAGCTTTTATTTATAAACTAAAATAAACCAATTAAACGTTAATAGAATAATAATGTGTTAAAAAATAATATAATAAGCTTTTTATAAATACTAGAAATATAGTTTTTTCTATTTCTATTAAGATATTTAATTAAGATTACTTTAGAATCTATTTTTTATACTTCTATCAAATATAAGTTTTACTAAAATAACAATAGTAATATAAACTTAATTTAGTATAATAAGAAAAAGTATACCTCTTTAGTTCTCTATTTTGTTTTATAAACTAATATCTCTTAGAAATTTAAATTACTATTTTTAATAATAATAGATATAATAATAAGATTAATGAGAAGAATGAAGTGAAAAATTTTAGGTATAATTTTCATAATTTTTATAATCATAATTCTTATCTCTATAAATACTTTTTCTAATTTAGAATACAATAATTCATATTTCTTTTTTAATTATATTAAATATATAATTATTCTATTTAAGATATCTTAAGAATGAAATAAATTAAATATTATTATTACAAAATATAGTTCTATATATATTAATATTAAGGTTAATAAAGCTTTAAGATATATTTTTCCATATTTGTTTGTACAAATATATTTTAATTAATAAATAATAATATCTCTTAAGTATTTATAATATTTAGGAACATATTTAATAGGAATATAAGTTTTATTTATCTATTTTTAAATGTTATAAAAATAAAAAAATCTAAACTTATTTTATCATTTATAAATATTTTATTATATAGTATTATACTATAAATGATTTGGTTAAAAAGAAGTTATTTAATAAGAAAAAAATTAAACTTCTAAAACTACTATTTTTTATAAGTTTCTTAAATCTATAAAGTTTTAAGGTCTATTTTTTATAAAAGTTAAAATAGATCTTTTAAGTTATATATTTATAAAGAGTCTTTTTTATTAATATTTAATAGAGTTATTCCTTTTTTTTAAACTTTCTTAATATTAAGTTATTTTATAAATATTATACTTTTTAGCTTTTTTAGAAGACTTTTTCTTTTAATAATTTATTTAATAATAAAATATATTTCTTTTGTATTATATATTGTAGAACTTGTTTTAGTAAATATATTCAATATTTGTTTAGAGTTATTGTTTATAAATATTTCTCTTATTATTTATTTCTAGTCAGTGGAAAGTTTTTAAATATGTTTAAAAATACATTTTAATTTTTATAATATCTATTAAAAAGTTTACATAAGTTCTTTTTAAGAATATTAAGCTTTTTATAAACTTATTTATATATTTTCAATCTCTGTTACTAGAAATACTCTCTCTACGTTTTAATAGTTTATTTTAACTACTTCTTAAGTTAATACTTTATGCTTAGTTTTTTAACATAATACTTCTATTATTTTTAGTTTTATAAATTTTTAATTTACTTTTAAAGTTATTACTCTCCAGAGATCTATTCATATATTATGTTAAATTTTTAAATATGATAACTTATTTAAATAAAATACAGTAGGTACTTATAAATAATTAGAAAGCCTCTTAAAAAGTTATATTTTAATTTCTAATAAATACAATATAATTATTAAAGATATTAAAAGATTCATAAATACTACTTAATTATCTAAGGAGGATTTTATAAAAACTATTTATATTTTTAACATTTTATGCTAAAAAATATAAATTTTTTTATAAGAATAGCTTCAGTAACTTGTTTATTTTAGCTTAAAAGCTATATAATTCTAGTTTTATAAGAGATATTTTAGGTTTATAAGTAGTGTTTCTCTAAGTTTTATGTATTAAGTTTATAGTTATAACGCAGCCTCTCTATAAAAAGACTATAGCAAAATTCACTCTATATGTAGGTATAATTCTAGAAATACTATATAAGTATTTTAACTTATATCTTCTACTAATTAAGGAAAATAGTATAGAAACTTTATATGTTCCTACTAGCAGGTAATCCTTCTAAATATCACTATATAAAGTTGAACGCACGCTTTAGCTGAATAGACTAGCAGAATAGTAATAGCGCTAGCTGCGCAGCGTGAGGCTAATAGCAGCAGCGTTGTTATATTTATAAAATTTCTATTTATATTAAATTTATAAATAAGTATCTATTTTAGAAAAAGAGGTTTTAAAAATATTTTTCAACAATTTAAAACTTTTAATATTTTAAAGTCAATAGTTTTTTTAAGTTCTTTATAATAAATAATAAAAATAACTTCTAAAGCTATTCAAGTAGCTTTTTAATTTTTTCAAGTTTTAAAAATTAATGATAATTAAATATAACATATTTTATAGAATTATTAAACAAAATTAAAAAAAAGTTTTAATATTCATTCTTTATAATTATTATTTTTTAAAAGTTTATTAAATTTAGTTTTATTATTTTATAAAATATGTAATAAAATGTTTTATTTTCTTCCATAGGTTTCTATTTCTATAATATGAAAACTGTAAAGAAGTTATTTTATTTCTATTTATTAAATATTAGGTTTTTATTTTCTATATTAATAATATTATTAATATACATAGTTAAAATATTTTTTAGTATATTTTAGAAATTACTTTTTTTTAAAACAATAAGTCTAAAATAAGGTCTTATATATATAAATATTTTTATTTTAGTTTAAAAGGGTTTTTTATATACTTTTAGGGTTAAATTAAGTTTTAAGAAAAAGTAAAATTTTACAAAAGCTATTTATATCTATTAATTTAAAACCTTTTATATATTTTTAATAAAAACTCTATTTTATTAATAGATTCTAGCTGTTTTTAAAAAATTTAAATAATGATGATATTATTAATTTTAAAACTTTTATTACTTAAAATTTCCAAAATGTATCTAAGAAAAGTATTTTTAAATATCCGAATATTAAGTTTAGAAAATTACTAAAAAATAAAAAAAACTATGTTAAATATATTTAAAATAATATTTTTATTTTTTATATTCTATAATGATTATTATATTATAATTTCTTTATTAATTATAAAATTATTTTAATTTAAAATATTAAAATTTGTAAATATATTGGAAATTTAAAATAATTTCTCTTATTTTTTAATTATAGTTCTTATAACTATAAGTTCTATATCTTTTTTAATATATCTTTCTAAAAGAGAATTTCTTTTATTAAATATAACGTTTTACAAAATAATTACTTTTTTAAATATAAAAGTTTAGATTTTATAGAGATTATATATATTTAGTATGTATTTTATAAAATATTTAACGTAGCAATATAAAACTATTTTGAATCTTCTTTATTTTCCTTTTTTTTCTTTTTTTCTTTTTTTAAAAAAAGTTATATATTTTATAACTATAAGTATATGTCTCTTTTTAGTAAAACTTAGTCTTAAAGATTTATATTATAAAATAATATTTATATATTAAGATATTTTTAAAACGTTTTTGTTTTAATTTTATTAACACATATCTAGTTTATTAATATATAAAGATTTATATTATATAAAAAGATATTTATAAAGATTAATTTATTCTATAGCTTAAATAGTAGTTTTATTACGTTTAATATCTATATATGTTATATAATGTTTTGTTTTCTCTTTTTTATTATCTAGTGTGTTTATATAAAAAAGGGGGAGTTTAATATTAATATTATTCTTTTAATTTTATTATTAATATTTAGTTTTCTTTTAAACTATAATAATAGATTTATTAATATCTTGTTTTATTTTATATATAAAGATTTGTTTTTATTTCAAACTTTAATTTTTAAAAGTTCATAATGTTTCAAAGATTTTATGATAAGTTTTATTTCTAAAATAAAACTTAAAAGGCTTTTGTACACATTTATTTTAAATTATAAAAAGCTATAAAGTTTTTAAATAAGTTTTTAAATAGTTAAATAGATTTTAAGAAATGTATTAACATACATATTAATTTATATATTTAAATAGTTCTTATAAAATAATTTATTATATATAAACAGGAGAATAATTTTTATATTCTAAATAAATTAGGTTTTTAATATTAAGTTTTTAAAATTTTTAAACTAAATATTTAAAAACTTTTCAACTACAATATATAGTTTAGAAATATTAAAAATAAATAATATTTTTATATATAAATTTAAGATTATAAAAGGATCACTTTTAAAGGATTATTATTACTAATTAAATAGTATTTATAACTTTTAAATAGTTTATATTAAATTAGGTTTATAATAAAATAAAATAAAGTAATTAAAAATAAGTTTATATTTAAAAAATAAAATATTATATATTTATACAAATATTTAAAATAAAGTTTTAGTTTCTTCATAATACATTTTATTAATATATTAATTGAATTAAATAATTATATTTTCAAAAAATAATTTTTTAATAATATTAATTTTAAATTTTATAATATAAAAGATATTTTTAAAGATTTCTTATTTATTTTTTAATAAAGTTATAAGATGTTTTATAAAAAACCTTTATATTTATTGTACAAATTATAAAATTTACATTTTTATAGTAACTTCTTTAAGCTTTTTAAATAGTTTATAATTTTACAAATAACTTAAGTTATTAATAATATAGTTTAAAGTTATAGTATTATAAACTATAAATAGCTACTGAAAGCTGTTATTCTCTTTATTTATATTACAAATAGATTTAAATCTTTTTAAAGATGTTTTAAAAATAATTAAATTTACATATAATAAGTTAATTACAATAATAATTATATTATTAAAATATAATATATTTTTAGTAATAAATTTTTCTAGTTTTATAATATTATTTAGTTTAAGCTATTTTCTATTTATAAAACTTTAATAAATTAGGTTCTATTTCTTTAAAAAATATTTTAGTTTTAATATTATTTTAGATTTTAATAGTAATTTTCAAACTAATTAATAAAATATCTTATTAATCAATATATATTTAATTCCTATATAATCTTTAGAAAATTAAATGTATCATAATAATTATTTTTTATTAATGAATTTTTAATATAATTATTTTTTAATTTGTCTAAATATTTCTCAATTTTTAAAACTTTCTATTTTTAGATTTTAGATTTTTAAATGTAAATCCTTTTAAAATTAAAACTAAAGTTTCTTAATTATTAGATCTATCACTAATTATTATAAGTATCTTACTAATTCTAAGCTTTTTTTATTAAAAATTTAAATAATAGTTCTAGTAAAAATCTTTTAATGATATTTAATTTAAAAAATAGTTAGAATAATTGTTTATAAATAGTAAAACTTTACATTATTTATCATATTTAATTAGAAATAATTTAGATCTTAAAATCTTAAAAGAAATATTTAACTATGAAAACTTCTTAGATATTAATAATTTCTTAAATTAAGATTTCATCATAACAATTAATTTATTAGTTATCAAAATATATTAAATAAATATTTAAATAAATAGCTTTATAGAGCATTTAAAAATAGTTTTCTTTCATAATAATTTATATAGCTAAATTACTCTTTATAAACCTATTTTTAAATAGTTTAATTATTATTTAAAAAGAAAATAATTTATTGTTTTTAGTATTTAAAAAAGTTTAGTTTATATGTTTTTATAAATGTATAAATACTAAAATAATGATGATAAAGAAATTAACTTAAAATTTTAATAAATTAAATTTATAATTACTAAGAACTAAAAGTTAGAGGAGACTAAAAAGTTTATAAAAATATATATATATTACTTAAGAAATTACCTTTTTAATTATTTTAAAATTATAGGCTTATAGAGCTTATATTAGGTATATAACTTACTCTCTTAACAAGTCTTACTAAAAAAGCTATATTAAGCAGAAGATATATTATAAAATAAACTATTATATAATTATTGTATATAAATACTAATAGTAAGCTATTATATTATATTTACTAATTAACACTTTGTATAGTTTAATACTTCTTTTTAATAATAAATATACTTTATAAAAGTTAGTAAGTTTTAAAAAGTATTAATAAAATATAACTAGCTTTATATAATAGAACTATAGATATTATACTTTTAATATACTAAGATGCTTGTTATAAGTCCAATACTAATGCTTTATATCTCTAGATAGAAGCTTAGTTAGAGATAAGAATAGTGCTAATCTCAGTTAAATTAGTAATCACACCTCTCTATAATATCAGGGCAAACCCCAGTCACACAGGAGATGCATACATCTCGCGAGCCCACCTCCAACTATCCAAGCCATGAGATAGACAACGCAGTAGGGCGGTCTTTGTCCCCATAGCACACACGATGGAGGAAACATAGCCAGCGCGTAATGTCAAAGCTACTCGCGTTGCACAGTGCATGGAAACGAAACTTCCGAAATCCGCTGAACAGCAGAGATGGGTTGGGTCATGGTGCGCGGTAAACGAATGGCTGGGGTCGCCCCGAGAATTGGTCCGTTGAGGCTGCTTGCGTGGGGTGGCACGATTGACTTGAATAGAATAGCTACCACATGAATGTTCGATGCAAGCTTTTGAACCCTCATAAGAGAGTTTGTACCGAAGTTTGGCGGCGACACCTCCAACAGCCAGCACGGACGACGCAATACTCGCGATCTCTTTACCTGTTATGCTGCCAGTCTTATTGAGCTATGATGCGAATACTCGTGAGCCAAAGCCAAACATGCGCGACTCGGAGTCGACCAGAGCTTGCAGGACTGTGACCAAGTTCGATTTCTTACTACCTGGTCTGTCAAGACCTTGACAGCTTGTTAGACTGATTGTACGGAACGGCTTCGGTGCAGCCTAGTAACAGCATTAATACGCCAGGGTAGAGATCTATACCTCAGCTCCAGACTAGTAAGGCCGTAGATTGCATGCGGGCTGACTTTGAGAAAGAAGACATCATGGCTTATTGAAGCGCCGGGCGCAGCAGAGCACGAAGACCATTGCCACGGTGATGTTGTCCATGGGTCAGCAACGTTGGGTCAGCTTGCTCCAAGGCAACTCAGCCAACCTCCGGAGAGCATCGCAGATTACCGCAAAACTTTCCTCGGCCAGACAGGAGGGCCATTGTGGTCTGGTGGGAGCTGTCACCATGCAGGGTGACGACAAGATGCGCAATGATGACTCGGTGATATATAAGGCAAAGTGGGCTAGAACCCGCAGGCCAGTAGGGAATGCAGAGAACCCCTCTAACGGAGACAACATCGTGGTCAACTGGTGATTTGAACCGTATTGCTCGGTTGGCGGATCCATTATTCAGGTCGGTCGACGCATCGAGGGCTCGGGCAACGTAGCCGGATCATGGAAGCCTGGGTCGAAGTCGCTCAATCGGATCCCAGAGGCCGTAGTGCTCAGCGGTAATCTGTTGGCAGCGCATGGCGAACCTATAAGTACGTCAGTATGGCGAATGATCACTTTGGACAAGCCTCGAGTACCAACACTAACAAGGACAAAATAGCCCTGGTTTACTGACAAGTGAGAGACGTCCAGGAAGAGGAAAAGGGTTCTATATTTGAGCCTTGGGCATTCGATCCCTAGGACATGCCGGTGAGTGGTTTCGTCCCGTCTGCCGAGGCAGAAAGGTCTTTCTGCAATTGTGCTCGCAGCAAGGTACGGTGGTGGTGAAGATGCAAGTGCCAGTTGAGGTGCAGATGCCCGAAGTGCAGGAGCGAATGCGCTAGACGGAGAATGCAGCTAGGTAAGGCAGTTGCACTTGCTTTGTCCTGGGCCATGTTCCTGCCGTTTTGATCACCCGCAGTGCCCCCTCCCGCTCAACGTTTCGCCTCCGTCAACCCTGGTCATGACAACTGACTCCGTTATTTGCAAGTGCTCTGCTGACTTCAACCCGTCCGTAGTTCAACTGGTCGTCCGAGAAGGGATTCTCATGAATCGGCCCTAGTACAACGAGGTCCGGCTGCTGGAGTCGTACGCCCTTGCACCTTTCTTGGGCAGCACGGTGAGAAGAATCACGCATACCAGCGCAGCAAATTCGTGTCAGCGACCCATACAAAAGCTCTGCTAGACAGCCCACCATACTCATCTTCCACATCAAACCCTCTTGCCGTGAGCCAATTCCCCCCTCTTCATCGCCGCCTTTGCCAAGCCATCGCTGTTGAGATCCAAGGCGCCTTATCTCCATGCTCAGCGATTCCCTGAGCGGAAGTTGCCAGCAGGGCGGTAGTGATGGTCTCTTCAGCTTGCTGCCGATTTGACCCAGCAGGTTTGGCATTCCGGAGCAGATGCGGCATTCACCGATCGCGTCGTCGAAGTTAGAGGCCGGCTTAGGTCTAGCCACACACACGCTGGTTCGCTTTCTGCGTTGCTGTCGTTATGCGTCGAGGGAGACTCCGTTACTTATGGCAATATAGAACCCCACGACTTACGGCCACATTTGAGCAGTCTGCCATGGGTCGTAGCTGGGGACCCATGGCGCATGTATCGTACCGGTCAATGATGAAAGGGGCATCGGGAGAGGGCGACCTGGGAGGAATGATGTTCATGCCAGACGAAGTTTGTCTAGCTCTGTTGATTGACTGAAAGCCGTGCCGTGTCCTAGGGGTACCTTGACTGCCCCAAAACACGAAGAGAAAGCTATTTCCCTACCCGTTCATCCATCCCGCAACTTCGGAGGAGAGATGAGGACGAAGTCCCCGCGTGTCTATGGAAAGGCCTCACGTCTTCGTGGATGTTTTCGAAACCGTCATCTTCATGCTGGTTGTGAGCGTGGTGCCCGACACCCTGGCTGTCGTTCGCGCGGACGGAATGAATTCTGGCCTTCAGCCCTCGCTGCAGGCCTCGGACCTCATCGTAGACCCGGACTTGCTATTGTGCAGCATGCAGTGTTCGCGGTGATTCTCGAGCCGGGTTCGCAAACACCTGTTCGTTCAACGTTTGAGAGACAAGGGCAGTTGTGTGCAGGCAATGATGGACTCGTGAACAATTCCCATGGTGGCGCTACGCGAGCGACTCCCGGGATCCGTGACGACAACGACCCTGTCGTGGACGGAAGCCTGCGATGTTGCAAATACACTTCAAGTCTGCCGATGCAGCATGTTGTCTCGGACTAGTGCCTGAATCGACATCTTGTGCGGACAGTGCGTTGGCGGTCGTCAATGCCGTTGACAGCACAGGCACTATGGATTCCTTCCGCAGTCGCCGAGTCCATCAACAGTCTACATCGGATGTTGCGGATGGCTCAAGTAGCCGGCTCCAGACGCCGGACTGACTGGTCTGATGCCGGTGTCGAAGATGTGAGATGTCTGTGGGACACATTTTCGTGAATCTTGTCGCGACCCGCCCGCAGTGTGTTCCCCGCTGTCGCGATCTTGCTGGCACAATTTTCGCCCCGAAATCCAAGACCTATGTGGAATTTCCCCCTCCTGCGTGCGGCCGCGAACTGAGGCCTTTCTTTCTCTGCTTCCTGCTGGTGCTGCAATGGTGTTTTAAATTTGGTTTTGGTTTCTAAGCCCGGTTCATTCAGCAACCTCCTGGCGGACAGCATCGAGTTGTCTGTTGCTGCTATCAGCCACCGACGTGACTTCGAGGACGAGCTCTGTGGACTTGGACTGTCCTCTGCCCCGATGCCGTTAGCACGCTTCAGCATGAGGCATCTGAACAACCGACTGCTGCTTTGTGACGTTGGAAGCATGGCGCCCCAAGATCAGGACTCTCTTCTTTTTTTCCGGTTGTTGTGGCCATCGCGGAACCTCTCCGCCGGGCTGAGGATGTGGAACGGCATCGTCTGTCGACAGGGCGCTGTGGAGCTATTAGGGTGTTACTCATATCCAGTGCTCCATCTCTTTGGTGTAGAGGAACAGCGTGTGCCTGGGATGGACTATTGGCTATCAAGACGGCGATCAGGAGGTTGAATCCGGCCGAGAGGTACGGTCTGGGCTGCCGAACCTGATAGTTAGAACGCGGCTTAAGTCCACCGAATCACCATCACCAACACGCTGTAGGGAGATGACAGGGATGACAAATGTGGTCAATGGCGGTTGTCCCTGAGATCTCTCTTGCGGTCTTACCAGATTCCTCGCCTCCACAGCCTCTCCTACCACCCAGTCTCAAATCCTGCCTCCGTGGCCCCTGAGTCGTCCTCTCGGGTCCGCGCTGCTTCCACGAAATCCTGTAGGCCCGTATGCTGTCATGGAGCCCGTGGAAATTGCACGGGAGACACCTCGCTCTGCCGACTGTATAGCTGGTGCTCATCGGTGCCGTTCTGGCCAGCGATGATACTGGCTAAATGATCGCAGTCTTGCTCATAGTGTGCTGCCTCCACCAACGACCGAGCATCTCCATGAGCTTGCAGACTCGCTGGTTCTCTCGGGTTTCCAATGCCACTCCTGCCGTGACCGCTGCGGGGCGGTGTGGGTGTTGGACCAGCCATCCTGGACGGCCCGTCCAAGACTCTCTCTTGAGCGTGCCGCTGAGGCTGGGATTTTGTCAGCTGAGGTCAGGCAAAAGAAGCTCCACATCCGAGAGCCAAGGCAAGGCAGCCGCACTATCCACTGAGGCACTCGTTGGTCGCCGCGGTTCGGAGGTAAGCAGAACGACTGACTCAACGTGGTCGCAGGGGGCGCTGCCCCATCGGATCAGGTGTGCGGGCAGTAACAAAAAGCCCAACGTGGGAAAAGTGTGGCTGTTGGATGCCGTGACGTGGGTGATGGGTGCATGGACAGCTATCCTGCCCAATAACGGTGGAAATCCCGTTTCCCAGGAGTTTGAGTGGAAGTCTTGGGTAGTGTTTTCGGCGCATGCATTGTTCCCGTAAGCGCACCATCGTCTCGGGATGGTGCGAAGGATGGTGCGCAGAATGGTACGGGTCTCTGGTTGGCTGCAGCCCAGATGTCCCTGCTGAAAAAACCCACCGCGGACTGATAGACAGGAACGCGGAGACCACCTGCCTTCTGCACTCAGGTATCCTGCACTCCGCGTTGCTGGGATTTTCCCCAACGCCGCACTGTACGGAACGTACCTTAGCTTGAGAGAGGCTTGCGACGTGCTGTGGAGCAAGTCGCGGTCGTCTGCCCGGAGAACGCGTCGCGTACGCGAGGCACCCTGATAAATGCCTGGTCTGTGCTTCCGCGCCTTCAATTGGCTCCCAACATATCTGGGTGGAGGTATGCGCTGCGGTTGGTCACCGGATGCAACCCGGAGCATCGTGAAGGGCTTGCATTGAGGTAGTGGGTAGCACATTTCCAGCTGTGCACGCGCTCTCTCATGTCTGATCGTCAATATCGCACGGTCTGCTGGTCCAACACGAACGACACGTTCGCGGTCTTGGGTGGCTGTACTTGTCCCTTGTCATAAACATGGGCGAGTGCGCCCGCAAATGTTCTAGCCGCAGGCCCTGATTTTCAGGACATGCGAATCCTGACGGAAGGACTTCTCGCCGATGTCGTAGCAAGTTCGGACGGAAGGAACCCTCGTCCACATGCCCCGAATTCGGGATTGCTGATTGATCCTCATTTTGTCCATTGCGCGTCTCTTTCTCCCACTGAAAGCGGCAAGGTGCAGTGCAATGCCGGCAACAAGAGCTCCTTAGACGTGAAAAACTTTGCTCTATATGCAAACCATCGCGTGTCTCGAAACCGCTGGCGTCCTACCACCACCACGATAACGGAAGGGCAGCGAGGAGGCAGAGCAGCTACGAGGGGTGGGATTGCACGCGACTTGTACCTGGAAGGAAGCTGAAAGTTCTTTTTTGATGCTGTGATTGCATGCCTAAAAGCCGTCGCGGTTGGTGTGCGTCCAGTGTGTGGGAAAACCTCGGGGGAGCCGGCCGGGAAAAACGCCAGAACACTCCGGTGACGTAGTGTTCTGGCGAAAAAAAAGCCAGAACACTACGTCACTGTTATATAATCACCAAGGCCCACGGGACGGAAGGAGTGGATGGACCTGATGCACCTTTTTTGCTATCAGGTCGGGGTGAAAACGAGCAAGTACCTCTTGGAGCTTTATGAGTACGTATCGGCGATCGAAATTTTATGGGCGCCTGGCCAAGAAGCAATGATTCCTTTTCAGCATATCACTGTCTTGCCGGCATTAGCTCCAGTCCCATGCGGTTCTTCGTCGCACCCACCCTTGACACGACGTCGGCCGTCAGCTTGTGCACGCCGGCCCACGATCGATTGTGATACCCTGAGCAGAATATCTGCCCAGGTGGGATTACGGACAGAGCGGGCGGGGTACCGGACCGGCTGAGTCAGTACCAGTATACGCTGGAGTCGGGCACTCGCCTCTGCCGGGATCGATGAGGACGGCTCCCGGGCTGGGTATGCACCTTGGGCGATGCAACCAGCCAAACTTTCCGTTACCGATGCATTCGTGATGCAGGTCGCGCAACCAAGTCGATGTCCTTCCGTTGAAATGTTTGCACGCACCGCTTCCCCACCAATCGACCATGACGCTACCTAGTCAGCTTCAGGTCCATCTTGTCCACATGGACAGCCTTCTAAGCTGCACCGCTTTGGAACGCGGTCCCGCGGTCGCTGCTCCCCTCTTCCTCCCCTTCCATGTTATCAAGAGCTGACTCCTGGGTGGTGATGCGTGCAACTCGAGCTGACGGATCCCAGCAAGCAGGCGGAGCAGGTTGGACCATGTTCCCCCACATGAACCACCCCTCGAGGCACCAGCCGACCAGACAACAGTCAAGACACATTGAAGCACATACGACACCACATGATCGACCGAATTGCGATATTCGCGCACCGAGGGACCGTGGCACGAAGCCTGAACCATTGCCCGGAAAGCCGGCCGTCGCGGCCGCTGTCCGACAATGCTAGCATACGAAGGGACAAGACCGAATGGACATACCCAGGTGGCTCCAGCCATGCAGAGATACTTTGTGGTGGGTGTGCGGCTGTTGAGGAGGAGTTTGGGGCGGGTTGGAGGAAGCGGAGGACGTCAGTGAGGACCTTGAGGGATGGTGATGGCAGGTTGAGCATTTCGAGTTGCGGGAGGGTGGTTGCAACAACGCCTGTGTCGGCACTCGGCAGAGAGGCCGGGAAACTTGCCGCAGCGAGACCGTCTTGCTGACTAGGTAATGCTGCATACGCTGCAAGCCGATGGTGCGCAGCCGGTTCTCCATGAAATCATACAGCTTCTCCGGAGAGACTTGTCCTGGTATCAGGTCTGGATCTCGCTGGACCATTCCCCCTCATGCTGCTGAAGCACCTGCTTTTTTTCGAGCTCAAGACGCTTCTTCTAGGCAGGAACCTGCTTATCCAGAGCCTGGATCTCGCGGACCGTCATGTTGGCTTAGAGCGTGCTCTCCCGCAACGAGCGCGTCAGGCTGTCAATACGCCCAGCCTTCTGGCTTTTTTTTGTGGAAATCAAGGCACTGATGCAGTCGGTCTTGCTCTTGGCCGCTAAGGCGTCCGCAGTTAAGTACGAATCGATACGCACCATCCCTCCCGTGTCCATACGCTGGATCTGGTCACTGATCGCCAGCCATGATCTTATCGCGGATGCTGCATTCCTCGATGATAATTATGGCCGATCTTCTGAGTCTGTTCAGATTCTGTCTGCTCATACAGACTCATGCGAAGGCGACACACTATGGGCTTGTCGATTTCGTGGGCAACGCCCGCCCACTCCGTCTTGGCGTCCTGGGCAATCTTCTTCCTATTCTCACCCAACAGCTTGAGGAAATGGCCCAGCTGGTTGGCCTTGGACTTCCACTAGATATGGAGCGACTCCAGCGTCAAGTCTGACTCCTCGTGGCCGAGGCTCTTCCGCCCAAGGAGCGTGTCCTGCGTCTCGGCGTCCTGGCGTGCCCGCTGGAGAGCGGGTGCATCTGCATCGTGCTGCTCGCGTACTGTTAGAAGCTGCTCCATCATGCTCAGTATCTCTGCACACATCTCGATAGCTCGTCAATCAGCGCGTGAAATCTAGCATATGGCACCAGTGTGTCTTGGCTCCCGCCGAGTGGATGGAGTCGGAGGCGGAGCCACTACCTGCCAGCAGCTGGAGGGGTCCAAGTTCAGCTCGCAGATAACATCGGCCATCGGCCGACCGTTGATGTCGAGGTTGTTGCGCGTCTTGAAGAAGCGGTTCTCTTGTAGCCCTCGGAGATGCTGGTTTTTTTTGGGCTCGGCGGCAGATAGAAGTAGTCCGAAATGATTATGCCTAGCAGACTCTGCTTCTTGCCGTCGATCTTTCGGGCAGAAGTGCTGCCTCGGCGGTTCAAAACGCATAATAAGAGAGACTCCAGCTTTCAATCTACCCTTTGCTTGAACGTCGAAAACACAAAAGGCGCCTTGCGCTGGCCCAATTCGGCCCTTTCTGCGGCACCGGGTCGAGCATGTGGCTGGTATCGACGCATCGCTGAATGGTAATATACAGGGCTTCGAGACTGCCACGTCGGAAGTAAACATCGCCGGTGCAGACGGAAACCTCGACGTGCTTAGAGGCTCGACGTGCTTGGAATTCACTCATCCACATAGGCCTGAGTATCGCTGCGTGGGATTGCTTCGTCTCTCTGCTGTGAACAATCCCTGCCACGACCAAACTCAAATCTGATGACCGTTACTCGGGAGCAAGATGGTCAAGCCGCTTGGCGAATCTATCGCGCATCTTCTCCTTCTTTGTCGCCGTCTCCCTGAAGGGCAGGAACTTCCAACACTCGAAATTTACTGAGTCGGCATTTTCCACCTTGCTGATAGACCGGGCAGTGGGGCCGAGGATGAGCTTCATGGCGCGCAACGCCAGATCGAAATTCTGTGTTTCCTGGAAACGCTCAACGGCAAGAATAATGCAGTGAGAACTCTCAGTGGAGATGGCGTAGGTAGTGATGAGCTTGTGGCAGCCGGCAGCAAACTTGTCCATCGCCTCCAATCAACCAAGTACTTCTGCGGCGCCACTAGTAGACTCTTTGGACATAGTATCATAGGTGGCCGGTACTACCGTTTGCTTTGCCTTGCCTTCATTGTTATTGCTCTTGATCGTGTTCGTACCCTTCGTCGTCTCGTACCCCTTGACCGTTGTGCAGCGGTTAAAGAATAAGTAGGGCGTATTGCGAGTCGTTGCGAATAAGTGAAGGATGTCTGGTGAGGCTGAGATGGACTCTCCGAGGTATGTCTGGATGTCGAGGTCGGCAATCTCAGCAATATTGCCTTGGATTGAAAAGACGAAGGAGTCCCACGTCAGGTACTCTTGGATGCGTATGTTGTATTAGTGAAAGATGGGTGTCTTGTCGTCACGGATGGAGGGCCTATGCCGTTCTAGAATGCAGTAAAACTCTCTTAGTGCCCTGCCAGACTGAGTGCTGCTGTCTCAATGCCTGCCCCCTTTGATGGATGCCATGGCTGACCACGTCCCTGGGACTTCCCAAACTCGAGATGTGCCGCTGCAAAAACAACTGAATTACGGGTACAGCCTGCATCATGCGCGTGGTAACCAACTCGGAACCCATCCGAATGTCGATGGGCAGGTGCTCATATTGTTGACCATGGAGGCCGCAGATTCCAACGGCGGTGTCGATGTGCTCTTGTGCTCTTGCTGCTGAAAGAAGTCGACCCAAACACGTCGCTTCTTCCCACTCATCTCAATCTGAAATTTCGTTTTCCATTTCTCGCACAGGCAGTGTTGCGGTGCTCAAGATACGCCTCTGGAGGCCTTTTGGCTGAGACGTTACCTCGACTGGCAATACAATCCGACACATAAGCGAGAGTGAAGCCTTGTCTTTGCACAATCCCAGCCCTTGATGAGCCTTGCGAGAGACGTCAACTCGAGCAGACTGCCCGAGCTTTTCAGAAGTGCACTCAATGAAAAAATTAGGTAATAATTAGTTCGATCTCTCGTTATAGACTTGGTTGACGATAGCCACAGACCATCTATAATATTGGAGAAGTGGACAGTCAGCTAGGCGAGATCGCGTTGTCTGGTAATGGAGGCAGAGGTTTAGCTAGAGAGTCTTCATAAACTCGAACAGGGTATTGTTTGGAGTAGGGATAGGAGTACGGGAGTCTACGAACAATACCTCTGTGGTGAAACTATGCCGGGAGGCGATGGCGGCAGATTCGTCAAGGCCCAGGGATGAGACGTCCAGCTTTATCAAGGAGCTGATATCAAAGAGGATGCGGACGTCAAGCGTGCTCTTCTTAACCTTGCGAACAAGGTTGACTGCTGTGCAAATCTGCTTCAATAATGTCGTCAATCTGTCCATTTCCCCAGACCTGATGATCGCACAGCTCGCGAGAAGCGTGGGGGTTCCAGTGCAATCAGGACTTGCAGATCTTAAGAGCTTGTCGGATGTGAGTCCACGGGCTTCGATCCAGTCGCATGAATGATCGAGTCTTGGGATTCAGACTCTGTTGCAGAGCACTGAAATCCAATGGTTCAGCCCTCGGTAAGACCCCTATCAAGCTTGTCAAATGCCTCCGCCTTGGCTCTGGCACCAGCTGGGAAGAGCACTGCTCAGGAGTGCTCATGGCGCCATCCTCCGCTTCAGGCCGAGTGATAGTGCAATAACCTTCGTCTCGCCGCCGTCGAGAAGGCAGAGAAGCCTCATGGAAGAGTCTGGGCGGGTTCTTCGTTGTTGCCAAGACGTTTCTCGAACCATATGCCTGGACACCGGAGCTGGCCGAGTTTTGAACCAAATGCCCCTGGAGCCGGGGAAGCGCGTGCTCGTAGAAAGCTACACCGCGGATATCCCAAAGGCTCTCTTTTTCAACTAAAATCTGCCCAGTAGAGAAACCAGCTGCTCTACGTATCTAACACGAGAGACCTCCATGCTTAAGCTCGTCCGCCAAAGTTAGAACTTCAGCGTTGGATGCTTGGGAGAAGCTGCTTTGCTCAAGAGCGTGGAGGACGTCCCTCGACTAGCTGTCTAGCTGATGAATGACGTTAAGTGTAGTATCTGAACTGTTTTCAAGAGATCGGGTGTCATTTTCTGCTTTTCCTGCGGCAGGAGACCGTAAGGCGTTAAGCGGGATCTAGAGTTGCTCCCAGCCCTGTCCAGGTGAATGCGAGAGGTTGCCCCATCAGGCAGTGAGGTGAAGCCAGGTGTTACCGGTGCCGAAGCCTCGAGTGTGTCTTGATTGAGCTTGCTGACCCTTGAAGCAACAGTACTATCTTTTAGGACCAGACTGCAAATGTCAGATGTTCCACGAGTGTCCAGAGGTTGAAACGATGTGATGCTCGTCTTGGGAAACCTTCCAAATCAATCTGGCGCGGAATATTGCATAGGTCTGCGGCTGATATTGCAGAGATCCTCAACAAGCCACAGAGTAGTTGATGCCGGTACAGAGTGGTGAGGTTTCTCAGCGACAGCAACTCTCGAGAGCCCGCTAAATTGGTTGTTTTCTAGTTGTTCGTCACCATCGTCCGAGGTACGCGACACTGGCTGTAACACAGTCTTGTGCTCCCACATCATGTCTCCATTTTGCAAGGGTATGGCAGTGATGCGAGTGTGGGGTGTTGGAATGTGGAAGACACGGTCACCGGTCTTGTCAGCAGCGGCGGTGAAGCAGACCTCATGGTGAAGGAACCGTTGGTGATGAGTATGGATGTCGTCCCAGAGGGTTGAAAGGGCTGTGACGGGCTTTCAGACGAGCTCAATGAACGCGACGATGGCAACCAGGTCTTCAAATATGGGAGCAGAGATACCGCGCCTGGAAATGCCGGGTGAGCTGGTGTGCGCTCCTTGACTAGACGTTGGCTGAGGTACTACTTGCTGAGTTGAGATCCGTAATACTCCAGTTCGCGCGGACTTTAAGCCGCAGGAAAACTTGCAACTCAGTGCAGAGGTGACTGTCCTAGCTCGATATGATCATCACCGTCAGTCTTGGGCTTTGTAGCATCACTGCTTCCACAGCGGTTCAAAGCGCGCAGTCCGGGCTCCGACATTGTGCTTCATTCAAGGCCCCTATTTCTCATCCTCGTTGACCATGAGGGCTTCACCAAAGTACGGCGTCTGCAGCAGCTTGACCAGCTCGTCGAATGAGAAGACTAAGTGAGTGAATATCTTGTTGGTGGACTGGTCGAAATTTGGCAATGACGTCTCAATGGGATCTCTGAAAAGCTGGAAGTCTGTAAGGAAAGATCTTGCAAGAAAGGGGGAAGGTTGCGGAGCCATACCTGATTCGCATGACGCCGACGACTTGAAAAGCATCTCGGCCTTCTTAGCTGCAGATGAAGTCGGCGTGATTGAGCCGTCGAACTCATTCACTACCGTGACGGGATTGATGAAGCTGTCTTAGTCGTCTCGATTTGGGAGGCTCGTGATGTACGACTTGTGAATCTCGATGATGAACACCGGGTCGGCTATCCTCGTGGATTCAACGCAGGCCAACACTCAATTTACAAGATTCAGTTGTTTCAACAATAGTGTGCTGAGAATAGCGCGATTGACCCTGACATTCTTGTCTTCTGGCGCGCTCTTCAGCGGTAGATTTCGGAGGGACTGCATCAGGTTGTTGAAGCATGCCGTCGCGCTCGTTATGAAACAGCAGTCTTCGAATTCACTGACCAATAGGTTAGAAGTGTCAGTGAGGTTGTATGAGATCCTTACTGGCACCCCTTTCGACCTGTTGACCTGTTTGATAAAGCCACAGCTCGCTTGACGCCAATAACAAAGCCGTAGAGGCCCTTGAGAACCTGTGCCCATGTCTCTTGGTAGCTGCAGTGAATGTCAGTGAAAAAATAGTGGATCTTCTCGCCGCATTCTCCCTGATGCCCTGCTTCTTGACTGTGCTGTCGATGAATCGGTCGTAGTCAAGAGCGGCCACATCGTAAGCCGAGCGCAGGCTTCCATTTAAGAAGCCCCGCAGGTAATCTGGGTCTCGCATGAGGTAGACGAGGCGCTACAGGGCCCTGGCCATCTGCAGGACGACTTCCTCTGGAGTTGACATATTTGTGCCGATCCTTGTCCTGTCAACTCCGTCGAAAAGCTCTGGCGCCTCTGTCGATAACCGAAACTGGAGGAATAGTACTGGAAGAGGATCACTTCCTGTAGCAATCTCTAGAGCGCGGGCGACGGCTTTCCTGAGAGAAGCATCCGCCTCATCGAGGGTATCCGGGCTGTAATTCATACCAAGTAGCACGTCTAGGGATTCGGCTTCGAACATGGTATCCTGAATTGCTGCTCCCGCGTTGTAGAAATATTAGTGAATCAGCTGCCTCCTGGAAGCTTCTCAGCACCGTTGACGATCAGCCTCTGGTCGGCGGCCAGGAGCCTGGCCACGGTTGCTTTCTTTCTCTTAGCCAGCTTTGATATGCTTTTAAGCAGGTTCAGGGGCTTCAGCCTCAGAGCGTTCGGCAAGCTCAGCCGCAACGACGTCTACCCCTGAGGGGCAAGCACTCTCGAGCTGCTTCTGAGCGTTCTCTCCATCCATTCTCTCCGTCATTTAGCGAACGGAGCTCGTCAAATTGCTCTGTTCAGCTGATCTCGTGGCAAGCTGATGATTGTTGGCCTGGCTCTCCGTGTAGAGGAATGAAGAAGGTACAAGGAGGGGCCCAGCCCATCGTTGTGCAAGGGGCGACATGGCGGCTTCTACGACCAGGCTGTGAGCATGTCGCAGGGCATCATCAAGAAGAGCTCCAAAGGCACGCTCGACACCGTCAAGGGCACCGACCGGACCGCGTACAAGCTTTTTATCTCCACCAAACAGGATGGCACGCTAAAGGCTCCTTCCGTCGTCCTCATGGGTAATGCTTCTCAGATGGACCAGTTCTGGTACGGGCTGCGCTTGAAGTCAGGCATGGTCGAGCTCAAGTGTGGGCGGAACGTGGATCTGGCCGGCTGGACAAGAAAGTGACGTTGACTCCTGACGAGGATTCGCCAGGGCTGCGCGCGGAAAAGGAGTTGGTCATGCATACCCTCGATGCAAAGTGGAAAGGCCTCAAGCCTGACGACTACCGCGTGCAGCGCATCTTCTGCGCCCTGGCCGAGGCCGATACCGACTGGACTGGGCCGGACAGCTACAGATCTTGGGCAGTGGAAAGGGGCGCCATAATGAAGCTGTCCATGGGACAGAAGACAAGCGAGTCCATAGGGTGCTTAATTACGCTAAGCCTATGCTAACTAGCCAGGGCAAGCAATGACTGTTGTGGGCTATGGACTTTAAGGACGATGAGGCAAGCAAGAACGAGCGCGTGAACCTTACCGTGACCGGAAAGAAATAGATGTCCAATGAGCCGATTCAATTTGACCACGTCTGCGTCCGCGTTCGTGCCCAAAGAAGGCAGTTCTCCGAGGACGTGGTGATCAATGTTTTGGATAGGGAGCCCGTTGATGAAGGCGTCGATGGCCACGGAGACGGTGTAGAGAACATCTCCAGGATGCCCGAACACGAATCGATTGTTGGCATGTTTGAAATCGTGCCCGGACTTGAGGGCTCTTGCAGGGTAGCATATGTCGGCGTCCTAGGTGCGGTGCGACGAGATGGATTGGTATCATCGACTTATCCGGTTGGGAGACGTGTTCCTCTAGTATCATACGTATAGCTCGCCGCAACTCGGCCTTTCTTTGCTCAACCGCGGTCGGGGCGCTCGTGCGTGGACTCGAACATCTTTTTGCTTTCTGAGCGCAAAAAGTCAGCAACTGTCAAGTCCTCGGAAGGAATGAGAGGGGATGGGAACAACCGAGGATCCAAAATCTCAAAGAGCCGGGCAGGGCAGCGCAAGACAAGGCAGGCCGCACAATACAATGCATGTTGGTCTGCGAGAAATGGTGTGCGTTGCGATCCGAACGAGCGACGGTTGCACTCGAGGGGTGTCATGTGGGGGTTGTCTCATCGGCGAGGCAATCGTAGTGGTTCAGGTTGCAATTGCCAACAGTAAGGCATTGGATGTGTTCCTGAGTTTTGGTACATACACGCACTGGAAAGAGGCAGCCGTCACAGCGCAGGCGACCACCTTCCAAAAGCACCCCACTGTGACGGAAAGTACAAGGCCAACCGAAGGACCTCTTTGGGCTGGAGCCTGAACCGTGCTTTGTTCAAGAGGAAACGTACCAGCGGCAGCAACAGCAGGATGATCCAATTGTGCTGTTCCTCCAGCAGGACGCGGCCACCCACTTAGATTTCTATAGATCAAAGCCTACATCCAGGCAAGCGTGGTTGTCCAGCCTTGCAAGGTTCAACTTCGTGGGTTCAGTGTGGTCGCGACCTCTCTGGCCAACCCCTGTGGCTACACGTCAGTACCAAAATCGTTCATGGTGGCCGGCACCTTGATGACCGGGACATCGATGTGATCTCTGGGGGTGGTGCCATTTCTCATTCACAGTGTTCCCATGCGAAATTTCACACGAGCCCCACAATTAGGATGGAGGGTCCCATCCTCTAAGGTACGTGCAAGACTATTGGGCGGCCCCGTAAGACCCACATTATGGCACTGTAGCCAATCAGCTCACACTGAGAGTGAGATGCGCAGCTTGAGTGCCTGTCCAGGCCTGATGCGAAGACGACGCTTGGGATTGATGGGATGCAACTGCAAGAAATGACGATAGCAGGCGATCTGAAGGAAACTCCCATTGCGAAGTGTGGTGTGGGAGGTATTTCTCTCACCGCCCGCATCACCATGGGCGGGCTGTCCAGTCATTCTGACGTACCTAATGGGTGCAAGTCGTGATATTCCCTGACTTACACTACCTTAGGTAAGGTAGGCAAGCACTAATGGGGAATGATGCCTAGATGCCTTCTGCTAGCATCCCCAAAGACCCACAGAGCAAGCAGGAAGGAGGAATAACAGCAAAAAACGAGAGCAGTAAGTATCAGAAGGGGGAGACATGAAATTCACTTCCCTTAGCTTTGCTTTTGCATCTTCCCTTCGACCTTTCTTTGGCATCTGTTTTCTTCCCCTGCCGGCGCTCGCCAGGACGACGTCAATGAATGGCACCGCTACTGGATGACGGAGGACATGCGCTCGGCACGAGCTGGGGGTTGCCGAATGTGCTCATGTCCCGCTGGACGATCAGGTTCGACCACATCGTCGCCATCGTTACGCACAACGGGCTGTCGAGCTCCAGAATGAAGTTGGTGAGCCGCGGGTTCTGCAGCTGGAGATGCCTTTCTTGTGTGTCAACATTTCCGTCTTCGAGTCGTCGCTGACGTTCTTCGTGTCCGACTTCGCGGTATCATGACACAATGCCAGCCGGCCTCGTCGGCAAGCATCAGCGACTTGTTGCCAGCGACGAGGAGGCCGAAGGCAACAAGGGAAATGTACAGCTACGTCGCATGGTACCAGCACCTGAGGATCTCGCGGTAAAGCTTCCAATTGCCCGACAGGCCGTAGCAGTAGCGCTAAAGGGTCTTAAGCATGCGGCCGTCGAAGGTCCCCTCGAACTCGTGCAGGGTGTCCGGCCCAAGATGGTCCGCGAGTGGCTCGACGGGAACACAACGCTGCGATGGGTTGCGACAATGAGTTTCTCCAGTCCGTGATCGACGATCTTGAAGTCCTCGGGCATGCCGCTCTTGCTGCTGACGCCGGGCAGCGCACGGTAGGCACAGCAGCCTGCTGAGTTTTCTCATTTGATATTGCACAATAAGTCCCAATGTCGTCGTCAGTCGTTTACAGGATGTCGCTTCGCCTAGCTCTTGGGCCAGGGACTGCGAGTTTCGACAGATGCCTCTGTCCTGATAATGCAGCGGAGGCAGACTTGCCCAACCGTTTTGACGTTCGTCTTGGCTCTATCTCGGAAGTCGGGTGAGGATATAGAGGTCGTAGGTGTTTGTGAAAGACCGTCTTATCTTGCACGATGCTGCTGCTATTCGACGAGAAAGGGGAGTGGCATGTCGGGGACATATCAGGGGATTGTCGGCGTTTCCCGGAGACCGCCCGCGTTGGGGCATTGATTGCTTTTGTGGAGCCCAGGGAAATGTGCGGACATGCTCGACATCGAAGAAGTGATGGCTCTCCATGACAAACTAAATCACGTCAAGCTGGTGGTCAGGTTCCCGCTGACGACGGAGAGACAACTTACTGGCTGTGCTCGCTTGGGCAAGGATCCAGGGGCCTGTCACCTCGTCGCTGCAGCAGACCAGGCATCGTGATTGACAGCACAGCAATGAACTTCTCAGCAATAAATTCCACGGAAAGAGCGAAGAATTACCACAACGCACCACGGTGCTCTGTTTGATGCGCATGCATCCCCGAACGGCACGACGCTTCGCCTGCCACTACGCTGACCATGCCGCACGCAGTCTACTATATTTGACTCTGAAATGGGGAAAAGGTCGGCGCGGAGTACGGGGGCCGGTCCAAGAGAGATGGATGCCGCAGTATTGGCTGGTGGTGATGTGGTCTGGCCTTCTCTAGCCCCTTTGATGTCCCTGGGTTGGATGGAAGGCGTCTCGGCAGAGTTACCATGTCGCGAAGTCATAATCGCGTACACAGCAGACAGAATGGTGGCGGTATGAAATGTTGTATTTGTCTTCGAGGTACGCAATCCGGCCAAATCGGCGGTGGCATTGGACGAGTTTGCGATTTTTGGTCCAAACCAGAAGACAAACTGCTCGGGGGAGAGATTCAGCTTGCTGACCGCGGTTCGAAAACGGGCCGCCACAGAAGGCTTGGTCGATCTTCAATGTCTATGGCTTCAGACCTATGGAGTAGGTGGATTATGCGAGCGGCATTCTGGGTGGAAAAGAAAGAGAGGAGAAAGGTTGGGAAACAAAATCCAATTTCGGCGTCGTCAATCACGACCTGTCGGCCTGGAGCGCATGCCTCCCGTAGCCGAAGTGTCCACCATCGTTCACGGATGCTGGCAGTAGCTGTATCCTTTATCGAGTTAGCCGCGTCATTCTAGATGATTAGAAAGCCGAGATTCTGCACTAACTGGAGGATTTGACCGTCCAGGGCGCCTGTGAACAGCATGGTTTGGATGTATCGAAATGGCTGAGGAATAGGGCTCGGACAAATTGGGTGCGCTTTGACTCGAAATGATCTGAAGAAAAGAACTGGCAGAGATCGATCACGACAGCTATGCAATGATGAAGGACGATTCTTTGAAAAATTTTTTCTATCTCACGTCTTTCCATTTTCCTCGGGAAGGTCACGGCACGTGGCTTTGCGGCCACCTTCCCTTCCACATTGGACCGCATAGGTAAGGTACCTTAAGCACCACCTGCCTCCCCATAATGTGTGATCGGCTCTGGTCCTCATATCTTCCCTTAAACCCCAAAGACAGGCTACTCCTTCTTTCCATAGACATCAAAAGCCAGCAGTACGTCATCAAATCACCGCCACCTGACGGGCTTGTCGCATCTTCGACTCTACACATCTTCCATTCCGCTCGAGGCGGTGCTCACCTCAATCTCCATGAATCACAGAAGTGACTAATGTAGTGCAGAGCAATCGTCCATGCACAGACCATGTTCATTGTCAACTGTCGTTCGTGAAATATGTCAAAAATCCATTCCTTGACCGTGCATCGCCGTGCACTGAAGTTGGAAGATGGGCGGTGGCTTGCATAGACGTGCAGCCAATCGCTGCCTCTGGACAATACCTTTTGGGAAATAATCTTATTTCGATGATCAAAATCGGGAGAATTAGCGTATATTCCACCACAGTACCGAAGTTATGTCGTTATCCAACGAATTCTACTTGATCCTTTGGTTCGGATGTCTTGATTCCAGTTGTTCAAATGGAAAGACTCCGGCTGTGAGTATCGGATACGTCACTGTGTTGCCCAGCTCAACAGCTATCAAGATTATTCACATTCACATGTCTTTCGTCTGCCGTCCCGTATATGAGAATAACCCCAGGCACCACAGCGACATAATGAATGTACTCAGCCTAATGTTGGCCGTGCAGGTGATGTAGAACTCCTGACGCTGGCTGGTACAGACGCATTGGTGATAAAAAAGTCAAAAGAGTCTACGGCTTTGAAGTGAGCAACAGATGGACCGTTATGTTGGACTTGACGATGGAGGTAGAGAGCACAACCACCTATATCCAGTCTCGTACGATTCTTGACATTTATTAGTGTTAAGAGAATAGAGGAAAGTTGCTATGTAATTTGAATAAGATCCTTATAGCCATAATTAGTTTCCTAGAGAGCCCAGGCTAGTCAAGCCGAGAAGAGAATAGGGGCCTCAACTATAAAGAAGCAAACGCCAGACGCAGCGTCGTCAATCAAACACTCAGATACAAACAGTCAGACACCCAAGAGGAGCGACGCAAAATCAAATTTAGCTTCCTCCAACATGATACGACAGCCTTAAATAATACAGGATCAAACTTGCAGCTCATCTAGTAGCAAAAGCGGCGGCTCACTTCCCTCCATGGACCGAACATTCGAAGTGAATTAATGTAGTGGCAGTCTGTCTACCAGCCTACCTTTGGAGACTATGCGTCATCTCTTGTTTGACTCTGAAGTAGAAGCATTCACTTTAGTCTGGGATTGCATCTGGGGCTCAGCCCCGTCACGAGGAAGACATCGTCCAAAAACCAAAAGCACGACGCCTTGGACGTTTTAATCGTCTTTAGATTCAACGATTTCAAGCAAGACATATCGGGCTCAGAGGCAAGAACCAGGTGTATAGAGCTCTGATGTTCTCCGAATCCAGCATATCTGCAGCCAGCTTGATGAGAGTGATGTTTTCTGGAGGATGGTTTCGTCAGCAAACACTGCCTTCTATTGCGGCCGAAGAAATCAGTCGAGGATCCTGGTCGAATTCAATTCACACAGCAACTGAATCTTATGGCTTCGGTACGAGAATCACGATGGCTCGGGTATACGATGCAGTCTTGCTGTAAAGCCCAGAGCGAGTAATACGTAGTTAATTTCGGGACCGACCCTTTATCTTGGAAACTCAGCCGAGACTGGGACCTGTAATCGATCGCCAGCTACATCAAGGTCATCAGACATGGTAACTTGACCCAGCAGAGACTGGAAAAACTGAAGATCCAGTAGTTTATCGATGAAAGCAAGAGTAGCTCCAAGTGGTGGATCTTCGAGGTTGTATTTCATGATAGAGAACACCGCGCATGCACGCCCCGACAACGGAACAAGCCCTCCTGTGGCATGTACATTCCGACCCAATCTAGACGTATTATTGCGAATTCGAGACTCAATACTATGGGCTGTGCCGCCGGATCCTAATATTCCACCAATCACTCGATAAGCTGTCGATCCAGGACTGCCTCGTCTTTCCCAACGAGATTGCGTACGGCGAACTACTTGCGGGATCGTTCACGAAATTCCTATTCGACAAAGGTCACATCCGGGACCATGTATTCAAGCCATACATCTCGAAAGCCCTTCAATGTGCAGGTGTGGGCACATCAAGGCCGCTCGTGGGGACCTCACCGAGCTACAGAGGACGAAGCCAGCATCGTTACAGAATACTCCCAGGAACAAGAACAGCGTCCAGGAAAAGTAAAGCAGCCTTCACCTCGAAGGCTCTCCTTGCTTTCTAGTCAGGTCCGAAGGCACATGAAGGTATCAGCGCAATCAGGCTGCCGTGCATACTGACTTATAAAGCGAAAAGAGCAGTGACGATAGCAAGGATTGTATCAAGGGGTACACGCAGGAGAAGGGCGATTCTTTTGGTCCAGCCAAAGACGTCGGACTTTGACCATCACTTGCTAAACAATGTGCACTTAAAAGAATTTAATAGCAACGGGCTACAATATCTCATTGGCTCCAAGTTGAACGACAGGCTCGTTAGGAACTTTGTTCGCCTAGCCAAGAGCGAGTGGACTAACTTCAAGGAGTCTCCGCCGTTCGCAATCTTCAGCACGGTCGACAAGTCAACAAGGAGTCTAGAGGTAAGTATCAATGATTGGCGTGACATCCTGCGCGACTCAACTCATGGGTCCTCGTGCACCCGGTCGATGGGCGAGAATGGCTTCGAACCTTCCCACGGGTGTCATGTACCAGACGAACAGACCAGTACGGACTCGGATGGCGTTATGGCAGTCGTTTCTGGTGCATCAGAGGACCATTTAAGTTGCGTATACGAGTAATGATGGACTCGTGGACATTCTCCGAACATCCAACGGTCGCGTCTCTTGTTTGCCGAACTTGAAACACAGTGACTTTGGGCATGAAGTCATCACGAGCAATGCGGCGTGCTTCGCCAAAGACAACCTGTTCAGTCTAAAGAGACTCCATCTCATGGACCTCGACTCGATGGACGTGGACCGGTTGACAAGGTCTAAGTGACGCCTGGCGGCGATGCAATGGCATGTTATAAATTTTGCGACAACCCTGGATCGAAATATTCGGTCCCCATCACTCGACTTCCCCAGATTGATGACCTGATATATGTCTTCGCCCTTGATCTGCCAGAAAGCGGAGCATACTGTCTCTTTCAGCTACAGTTTGAGAATGAGTCTGCAACAGGTAAGGTCGTTGTCTCGCATCTCGATCTCAATGGTGGAGTCAAAACTCACCTCATGAAGCACTGGACGGACGGCCGGCATTGTTTAGGGGTTTTTGCCGAAACTGCCCTTCTATAAATTTGTATCTGGATGATGAACATCAAAACCAACCGTGGCCAACACGGCGATCTTTCCCTGTCGCGCGGTTGGTCGAGAGCGACGTCTTTTGTGGCTTGGTCGTTAGGAGTAAGTGCAATACTCCGACGGATGCTATGACGGCCGGGAGCTGTCTGAAAAAGAGGTCTCCCATGTGCACAGGCATAAGAAACATGGAGTCACCAACCGGTTATCCCATGAGGTGCTAGTGAACTGCAGTACAAAGACGTGTGGGGTCATATCTAACCAGCTCACACGCAGATGGATCAACGCTTTTTTCTAGCATGTAAGAGATTTTGTGGCTGATCATAATTGTAGCTGGAGCGGTAGGTGCTGCAGTCCACTAGCCACGCATGGGATAGAATGTTTTGATTTCACATGACAACTCAAGAAACAGGAGTCAGCAGCCTCCTAACAGATGCGAAGACGTTTGAAACAGGCTTCGAGGCTATCTCTCAGCTATCACCACATATGAACGCGACCCGCGGGTGCCTCGTATTTGTTGTGACTTGTTCCTGGAAACGAATCATTATGGAGACAGCGCGAAGGCCGCGCAGATTATCAATGGACTGAAGACTTCCAGCCTTACTGGTAGTGAAGCACGCGCGGCTCAGGCTCGGCATTATCTCAGCTTTGTCACGAACGGCTATGTCGCTACTTTTGAAGAGGATCAAGACAAGACTTATAAGGACATCGCGCAGGAGTAATTGCCGACCAACGGACGTTTTGTCAGGGACATGATCCATTTCGCCACACCTCAAGTCAATGACATTAGCGAAAGAGGTATTGTGCGAGGCGGTCATGCTAAGAATAAGACACATCATACAGACGACATTGGAGTTTCCTCTAACAGCATCTGTTCTGAGGACCGTACGGATGCGCGGACGACAGAGAGGAGTTTCGATCAGGCGGCGTGGACTGAGGAGAGATACCTTCAGCCGTATAGTCTTCGAGTCATTCCCGTGAAAACATGTACATGCACACACGCACGCACCGAAGGACTCGCTGAGTGGAGGAAGTTTTCCAAATCCAGCACAACCACACAGCATGTCAACATAACGCCCTACGCCCCTGTTTGTGCGGTCGCTGCCTGGGCTCCATCGCGTTCAAATTGATATTCGCGTCTTTGGAGCAAAGCTACGCCAGATTTATTCAGAACACCAGTCGCGCAGGATGCCTGACAAGGAGGGAAACGTAGACACAGCCGTCGTCATGTCCAAGTACACAACCAAGACCCTCAATATGAGCTCGATCGACTGCGCAGATAAGCTTGAGGGCCGGATCATAGAATTTGTGATGGAGAATAACAAGAATATGGGCAGGCCGAGAAAACTGGAGAGAACCGGGGCCGGGGTCAAGTCTATAATGCCTCCGCAAGACCGAGAGCGTTGATAATAAAGCCTATGAGAGAGTTCTTCAGCAACGGCCAGCGACCCGGACCTTCGAAAAACAACTCTCCGCGTCACCCTGTGTCTAGACACACGCCCTGCGACCCTCTCACAAGATCATCGCCCTCAACATACTGTAAGATCGCTCCTGAAAGGGCTAATTATTGCGAATCAGAACGAAGCAGGTCAGCTTTGGCCGCCACTCGTGGAAGGCTCTCTGCGAAACTCAAGCTCTACTAGCGTGGTACTGAGATGTGCTTGTTCCCGGGCCATCATCATATAGCCGTCATGGCATGAACCCCCAAGATAGCCCATCATGGTCCACGAGCTCACCCTCTTCTGATATCGGAGAAGAATGCACCTTTGCCAAAATACACACATGCCCAGCCTCAAGATCGGTCTTAACTTGCTCTGTCTGCTGGAGCTTCGGGTTTACAAGCAATACATAGGTTGTCCTATTCACAGAACTCAGTAAGATATGAGCTAAATATAATCGTCGATGGATATGTTCGGCTTAGCTTTCTTGAACAAATCCGCTCAAATTACCCTGCACTGTGCGACGGTCATTCCTATGTTGCAGGAAGTCCAGCAAGTATCGTACTACTGGGGGAGGGGTCAAGCGAATGGGGGACTGAGAATGATCATGCAGGGTACAAACATCGACTTGCGACGACGCTCAAAGCAATGAGAGTATGAAATTGCTGAACACGATAACGCCTGCCCGTTGGATGCGTGCCTGTGTATCACCATCCAAGATGCGTCCGATAAACTAAGTGTACGAGTCTCATTTGATGACTTTGACGAGAGGAAGAAAAGAGATCGCTGAACCTGCATTTGTTTGCAGTTTTGAAAACCGATGGGTGCGAAGCTCGAAGACATGCCATTTCAAAGCGATGCGTTATACAACCCCGCGAGGACCGTAGCCGACCGATCGAATCCTGTTCACGTGTTAGCCGCTGCGCCTTTTCCCGCGAGGAAGTCAACGTCAAAGCAGGACAACACGTGCGACACCTCTTTACTTCCGCATTGAACCTCCAGATGCTCTGTCCACAGTCAATTATCGATGCTGGAGGATACCATCCGGGACTTCAACGCAGTCCACACTTGCCGGCATCGCATTGTTGCATGCTGTGATCAGATCAAGAAACATATCCACTAGCGGCAACAATTCCGCATGAGCCTCTCCAGTGAATTACACGGCAACTCTGTCAGTAACCCACGGCATAGGAAGACGGATTGTTCGGGCTCCGCGCTTGAATTCCTCAACTGCAAGTCCGGAGCTCAGCCCCGAGACTCCCGGTCTGACCAGCCGATGAGTGAAAGACAATGGGGCTTTGTCAGCGTTTACACCTCAATGTCCGGTCCGACAACGAGTCAAGATGCAATGTCTGCGCAGGCTGCATGGCTAGAACACTAATGCAGCCGTCAAAACTTTCTGAGAACAGCAACAAGTCGCAAGCTCGAAAGTCATTTGATTCAAAGTCCTGCATGCGAGAGCAGAATACAGTGGTACACCGGAAAAGATGTTCTACGAATGGAATTGCGTAAAAGTGGGCAAAGCAGCGTTCATAATACTATCAGTCGTAAGCCGAACTCCAGAGGGCTCAAGGTAGGAAGCGTTGGAAGTTGAAAGGACACAATAGCTTAGTCTTTGTCTGAAGGGGGTTATTGGTGGTGAATTGGGATAATTGCAGGACTGTCGCTGTCTAATGCAGTGATGCCATTTCGTAGGGCGTGCTCGAACTCATGACGCTAGATTTATTCAACAAGATCACGGAAAACCGGAGTCTCAATCGCCTTTGATAGTACCGCTTTGCTTGTGGATTACCATCGACGGGACTGTCCAAGTTGGAGACAGGAACCAAGTTTGCCTTTTCCCCTGAGATTTTCCGAGGTCCAACACGAGCCGATCAATATCAGCGGAAAGCTATCAGCGCGTGTACAGTATTTCCTTTGCCCAGACTTCCAATATTCCTATAAGTTGTGTTCCACTAACAGAGCCCCTGTCACTTCGTAATCCTCTATTCTCCAAGATACACACCCTACAAAAGCCGAGTCCCCAGCAGGATCCGCACGTTAATTCAAGCTTCAAAGACTATGGCATAAATACAGCTCTAAAATCTACCATGCATCCGCGAAACCGTATGTGAATGCCGGCTCCAGCTCGCTCAATC
Organism: Colletotrichum aenigma; assembly: GCF_013390185.1. Lineage (NCBI taxonomy): Eukaryota > Fungi > Ascomycota > Sordariomycetes > Glomerellales > Glomerellaceae > Colletotrichum > Colletotrichum aenigma. The sequence continues at coordinate 403,936 of NW_023500917.1, forward strand.
ATCCTTGAAGACGCCCTTTGAGATCTTCTTTTACTGTCCCCCTCGTATGGCGTTCTTCCGTTCTTGGGCAGCTCTGACCTAAACGACAGCTTCCTGTAGCTGCGAATGAGAGACTTACAAAGTGCTGGCAAAGGAGTCACATAATGTACCCGACAGAGCGGGGCTGGTGATGTTAAATTATGAAACAGACTTTGGTGGCATGTTCCGTTGAAACGCTGGAGCATCTTGTCCGGTGCAAAGGAAGAGAATGAATAGCACTAATTTCTTTCATGATACCGCCATACGGCTTGGAGGATGTGGGCAATGGCAATTGCAAACTCTCAGAAACGGATGAAGGCGGCCAGATCCAGTCCGAAGAGGTGGTTATGAATAACTGATCGAATTGTCATTCGAGCTAGTAATGAACTCTTTCAGTCCGACGGCTTAAGCCCTGGCCTAAGCGTCTCTCCGGGATTCACATCGATTTCGGGTTGGGATGCGCTGCCGTAGTGCGGAAGCACGACATCAACATGACTGCAGTCTGGAAGTGTAGCTGTGCCAGCAGAAGCTGCGTCCCGAAGGCGGAGAAGTCGTTTCGGACCCCGAAAGATGAACGTGAGTGATGGGAAACAAGTAGGCTCACTTTTGGTGACCTGAAGGGGCGGACAAGGGCTGCTAGTTTCAAGACGCAAATGAAGCCAAATAGGCACGTCTGGGCGAGGTGATGCTGGCATGGGCTGAAGTAGAAATCAGCCGTAAAATGCCTGGTGTCCGTTACTAGCCTCTTAGACGCTATATACCACAGGGAATGAAGCAATTAATGTTTTGAGTCTTCTATTTCCAAACCCTTGTTGAAGCCATGCCATTTTCTTCTAGCGTGCCATGGCTCGAAGCCTAGAAAGCCGCCAGGATATCCTCAATAACCCAATATGCTCCTTCTTAGCACATGTTCTACACCGTTATCTACCCGAAAGTCTGCGTCAAGCTCGCCAGCTGTGGTAGGCTACAATAGGTGGGAGGGATACGCCTAAAATCAAACCACAAGCCAGACCGAAGGATACATCTGAACCGGAATGTTTGACCGAATCAATCCTTTCGGCTGAGGCGGATGTGAGATTGGTGGAAGAAAATCGTGGAAATCTCATTTTCGCGAATGTGTCATCTTTCTAGCGCTAAGGACAGCCGGTTTTCCGGTCTTCGCCTTGTGACACGATGCCGTACAACTTTCTCAAAAACACAGAATATATAATTTCTATAAACAGTTTTTAATTTAATTATGAAGACATTATGGCCAGGCAGCCTCAGTGATTACCATCCTTCTGAGAATGCACTTCGGGGGCACACTGATCTTACTTGTTGGAGACTGTGTCTGATGGCATAGCTGAATAATCAGTTCCTATGGCCTGTCCCTGTCAAAGGCTGCAGGATGAGATGCAAATTGCCAAAAGGATATCAGATTTGGCTCGGTGAGCTGAGTCGGCAAGACGCACGTGGAGTGCCTTGTGCTTGGCTGGGACAGGGACCGACCTGTGTTTCTGTCGAATACTTTTCTTACCATTCAGATGACAGAGGGCTGACTGGACCGTTTAGCTGGCCAGATATTCTCAGGCGTGGAAAAGGGGTTGTCGTCCATCGTCCAACTAATAGCAGGCAAAGGGCAACTGTCGGGCCTGGATTTGATTGTGGACAAGGTAGTTGACCTTTGCATCGGCGTCACCTTAAGAAGGCTTGCCACCCATGGGGTATTTCCAATTTGAATTGGAGATGTCGCCAAGTCACGTTGGAAACTGACGCTCCAAGTCCTTAACGGACTGGCCGTGTGTCGTCGCCTTTCATAGACGCAAGAGGACCATCATCGTCGACTATTAGTCTCCCGTCAGCGCAGATGATGGGGTCTGGATGAAAAATGGGCATGCGCACAAGAAGCGCTGATATATTTGATTCCAAAGGGGCCCACAAGTGCAGCCTTGTGCTTCCCAGCAAACCATTGATGAAAGACAGAGCCGGAGGATTGCTGCAACTCTGGCCAGGACCCTATGACGTCTCAGAGTTGGGTTGTCATCATCATCGGCTGCACGTTTACGCACACAAGTCCTTGACCTATTCAAACTTTGCAATTTTGGTTTCTGAGATTGTTCAGCAAGCGACCCAAGTTTGTGCAATTGATCGTGATCGGTATGAACGAGGCTCAGGGGCAGCTAATGATCCCAAATGTTTCCTGCACCGAACTCAAGTGTCTGTGTGTTGTGAGAACGAACATGGGATTGCGCGAAGCAGAAACGGCGTGGAAACGGTCGCGCAGGCCATGTTGGAGGTCATCATGAAGCTGAGATCGTCGTATTGTTGAAGGCTATCATGGGATCGAAGGCTGTAATGATATCTAAGAGTCTCACGGTGTTGGAGCGTTTGTTCTTAGTATCAGCGGATATAGCAGGTAAGTAAGTAATGGAGTTCTTGAGGACGGAGGGGACGGGTCTGGTATCGCTGCGGTTGAAGAAACGATCACGATCTCGCACTTCGTGAACCCCCGCCCTCAAACATAACCTTGAATCGTACGGGTCGTCCTGGGGAACCAAGAACGAAAGAACACGCGTAGAAGCTAGCAGATGCTTGCAAAAAGACAGACGAGAACGATGGCCCATGGATGAGGACACTGCATTTTGAACGTGCCTGGAAGGAATGCTCGCCGCTGGTCTGCCCATTTTCAACGTCTGACGGCCCTGACGCATTGGGAAAACAAGGCCAGGAGCATTCTCGGCGACAATACAACAGTCCATCGTCTTGAAGAACCGTCCGAAGAGGAGCTCTTTAGATGTGCCCAATTCAAGCCAGCAGACGGTTTGCTGCGATGGTGGTTGCAGAGAGAGTTGAAGTACTATGACGGGTGTGCCAGCGATTCGGCAGGCGACCTTATGTAATAAAAGTCCACGATGGCATGCTTTTCGGGGGCCTGAGGGTTAGTGGTATTGTCGAAAGTATTGAATCGGGGTTTCGAGAGTATTTGATCGGAATATCAAGGGTCTTCTCGATGGGGAGACGTCGGTTCTCGACCTAGTTTTGTGTGAGGAAGGTGTCGAGCGTATTGCATCGGATCGTGAACGTTCTCGACGGAGAGATGACGGGAGGAGGAAAGGAGAGTTTGTCGAGAGTATTGAATCGAATTGTCGAGGGTATTGCCCCGAGATGCTGCAATGCCTATTAACGGCGACAGTGTCAGCAGTCGGAGGAAAGCAAAGAAGAATCAGAAGAAGTCATGGCAGAACCCTCGTATGCGGTCTGTGCGGTCTTTTGGATTGGGATCACGGGGGACATTTGGCGTTGCGTGCATGGCATGAAGAAGAAGAAGAAGAGACATGTCGTTGGAGATGGATGAAAGACGACAGGTTGCAAAGGCGGTCGGTCTTTGGAACTTGGGAGTAAGGCACGCGGGCAACAGCACCTGCCCTGCAGCCTCTGAATGCGGTTCCGTGGAGGAAAGAGGTGGTGGAACCAAGAGCGGCGTCGCGAGTCTCGAAAACATTTCAGGAAGGCAAGAACGAAAACGGGGGGAGGCACCGACGCCCACCTTACCGCTTGCCCATCCAGGTGCGCGCGTGCCTCAGGCATCTCAGCACTGTGACGTCCGTCCGTCCGTCCACCACCTACGGTCTTGGTGCACAGGCGCACTTCCAACCCGAGATCTGCCAGGGCCAGCCCGTGATCGGCTAATTCATGCCCGCCTGGGCATCTGCCCAACCAGCTTTGAGGACCAATTGGCACAGTTCATCTATCAACACCACGAAGCCGCATGTGACAGACGCTGGTTCAACACCACATGGATCTCGAGGAAGTTCCGTTCGGCGTATGACACGCGAGCGGGTGCAGTTGGCAAAGTCAAGTCGATCCTTGAGCAGTGTGCCTGACCGAGATGTCGCGATAGTTTGTGGCCGCTGCGGACCCTCTCGACCAACGCCTGGCTCGTGTAGTGAACTGCGTGTGGTCTTGTCACCTCACCAGCCACAAAAAAGAATAAAAGGTGGACCAATGTACACCCCGAGGTGCACATTGGCCCACATTAATTCGAGTGACGTAGTGTTCTGGCTTTTTTTCCGCCAGAACACTACGTCATCTGTGGTCTTCAGTGCTGGTACGGAAGGAGTGGACAGACCATGTTCGCAAAAGGTGAGGTCCAAAGTAGTCGTTCTTGCCCACGGCCAAGATGACGTAGTGTTCTGGCAGAAAGAAAGCCAGAACACTACGTAATCACCAGGTGCTGGCGACAGGTCCGAACGAGTCGTTCCTGTCCATCTTACAAGGCCCAGTGGAGAGGTACCCTTGCCCGTATTCCACCTTCTTTTCCACTTGAGTGTTTTGCACGACGCACCCATTCAAGCGACCGACCCGCCCCTGTCCTCCATCTAGAAAAGGTTGATCGCCGCTGCGTTGTCCCATGCCTATGCTATCCAACGAGATCTGATCGAAATCGACGCCGCAAGTCACACATTGCCCGTCAACGCTCCCGCGCCCCACTTAATCGTCGCGGCCAGGTTATCCAGGGCGTGCGTATGGCACACAGGACAGCCACGACCGCCCGACTGCTGAGAATGACACCGACAACGGGAAGTGGTCTCGCCAGCGACAAGTAGAGGACCAAAAGTTCCGTGCGAATGCAAGTTAGGTCCGTCTTCTTGATGACATGATGCAGCCTGCCGGCTTGTACTGGCTAACGGGGGTGGTTTTCTAGGTCAGCCGCGAAGGCTCCCCCGCTCTACCTGGTGCACATCCAGGGTGAGCAGATAATAGAGCGCGACCTCAGGAATGGAAAATTCGGCTCTGACAGATAGCCCCCTGCTTAGCAGTACAAATAGCAATTTTGTCTGGTTTCGTGAGATGGATGCATGGCTTGAGTGCTCCCCGTGCTGAGGACTTATCGGAGCTCTTATCGGAGATCATATCGGAGATCTTATCGCCGGTCTTATCGGAATTGACCGCAAGGTGCACGGAGGACCAATTACCTTACATCAGCCACAGGCGTTTCCTCTTCCAGTGGTCATCGATTTGCCAAAATGATTTCGAAATTCTTCCCCACAGACGCCGAATTCCAACCGCAGCTACAGGCATATGCTCATTCTGACCGCGAAGCAAAATTAGAGAGCGGTCATGCCACTGCCTTAGCGCTTTGCAAGCAGCATTTGGAGTCGCGCCCGTTCCGAATCATCCACGGCCTGATCGCCTGCGTCTTGACCCGAATCCACTCCATTCCAACCTTGCTCCTTGAGCCTCCGAGGCCACTCCTCAAGACCATCCCTCAAATACATCCCCCCGATTGCATTTCCAGAGCTGGATACAGCGCGCTCAATGGTCATGGGCAATTGAACGTACTACTCACATTCTCGCGGCACACGAGTCGCCGATGAAGCAGCCAGGCCGCCTTCGAGATCCGCGAGAACACACCAGGTCTTCGCCCTGGACTTTCTCACGACGACCTTGACGGCAGACCAGCCTGAATCCATATCCAGGAGTTTCTTACCATCAATGGCGACGCATATCGAGGCGACAATTGCAGGTGAAGAAATTCTACCAGGGAAGGTTTTATCACGTTTATCTTCCTCTTCCTTATGAGCTCTGTGGCTAATTCTTCCAAGCTCCAAGCTCCCAGCAGATTGCCCAGTTGTATTCCCACGCTGAACTGACCGATCGGCTTGGTCCTTCGCCAGAGGACAGTGCCGAAGTAGCGAGATCTAGAAGAGTGGCCTGGAGTAGAGCCTGTCTAAGCACCCAATCTCGGGCCTCGTATGCAATCTCGAGCCTGTTTCTTGGCATGTCCACTGCTCTGGTCCAATCTCGCAGGGGTAGTGCGCGTCTGCCGCCCGTTGCAGCCTGTTCTGCCCCCCCCGCCCCCCAAGTTGTTCAGTTTGGTATTTCCCGTTGTCTCCTTCCTTTCGCGACGTGATTGGGCTCTCAACACAGAAATCTAGCCATTACAGAACCTCCTCAACGGCCAAGTGGCGGAGCGAATGTTGTTGGCGGGATATTTGGCGGGGTTAGTTGCCCGCAGCTCTTCCTGAGTCTGCACGTCCTCTATGAAGTCACGATGTACAAAAAGACACCAGAAGCGCCATTAGCGATGAGGCAAGGCATGCCCATGTCGGTCTGGGATCAGGAATGGATCCGCGCCGTGTGCCTCTGGGATGGTGTCGGGCAGCAATATGGGGGGAGACAACGCCCGCCCTGTCACCTATGGTCGGTACGGCTTGGCAAATCCTGGACGTCGTCTCCCTCAAGGCCTGAGAAATCCTACGTCAAATGCCCCGCCGCAAACCAGTTCAACTACGATTGAGAGGCTTTTCTTGCGGTCAAAACGCCATTCTGTACACGCAACATTGCGCTACCAATGAAATTGTGGGGCGGCGACGGCGCCCCAGCATTGTCGAATTCTCTCGCTTCCCCCTATGCCTCAAATATCCTTCCAGGCGGACTAGGCGCATCTGCAAACGGGCGAATACCCAGGTCCAGGCGAGACGATTCTATTATAGCATACCGGCGCTGTCGCCGAAAAAGAAAAAGACGCGCAGCCCACTTTCTTCCGTGCAACTTGAAATTTGATTGTTGACTGTCCACAAAGCGCTGTAGCTCTCGCCCAAAATGCAAGACCTGCGAGTAGAGCGGGCGCATTTGCTTCTCCGATACCATGCCCGACGAAAGTATTCAGTCAGTAAAGAAGCGCCGGCTATGGGGGCATGAGCGGCAATTGGATGTCCTGCAACATACTTCCTTTGCACGTTCATCGTGACCCAGAGTGGCTGCTGCTGACTGATTAGATTTGGGGGGAGCGCTACAACAAGTGCGTCACAGCTCACGAGAAGACTTGGATGGAAAGCCTTTGGAACCATCAGGGAGCAGTTCAACGGCTAGGTTGTAAGTTTGTCCCTGCACGAGTAATCTCATTGGGAGTTATTTGGTGCACCTCCTAAGTCAAGCTACGTCAATGACCTGACACTGGAGGACATACAAAACATTTGATTTTCCCAAGGACGCGGGTGAGCTAATCAAGACTCAATGATGCTTTAATCTTTGACGCGTCAGTCCTGGGGTCTTTCCTTGCGGTTAATACTGTCCGTGTTGATGTTAAGTGACCAAGGCCTTCCTTCAGACCTTGACGTCCGCTATGGAGAGCAAAGTCGCATGCCGATGCTGATCCGCCTTATAATAACGGAGATATCTCCTAGCTGAGCGGCAATGCCATAGCGGCAGACCGAGTGACGCCCTGTCCTGCATGTTCAGAATCCTACAGCGGAACTCGGTTGAATACAGCCACGTTGTCCATGGTGGTCCGACACGCAGAATCGCACTTCGTTCTGGGATAGAAATGGTGATGACGATGTAGGGTTCGTGCCTGGCCCTGCCTTAAGACAAGAGGTTGATCTCGCAACAACTTGGAGAGTAGCCTCGATGTTTCGATCTTGAGCTGCGAGGATGTCGCGGCGGCGTTCAAAGCAATGTCGTCATGCTGCAGCTCACGAATGAGGCATTCTGAGATTCGTAGTTACAGGCTCCATGGTAGAGTCGGACTCGTTGAGTGATGTGGATGGCACAGTTGGTCTTTATTCCGACCGCAATTACGGACCCAGACTGGACCGAATGCCCAACCCCGGAACTCATCCTCTCCTCAACAGACGCTTCAATAAGAGCGATACCACGGATTCACTGTTCATTAGTCACTAGACTTGCATCGAAGGCAATCGCATGAGCCACATAAATGCCGATCTATACAGTTGCATAGTTCCGGGCAGAACCTAGAGAGTTCCGCTCTGCAGCACCCTGACTGCTGCAATGACGTGAGTGAGACTACTCTACTCTGTCTCTGTGACCAGTCTTGTGGGCCGTCTGCCATCTCTGTCGGCAAGACGAGGGCAGACGAGCCGCTCCGAGCAGTGCTCGCCCGACAGCATCCACCGCCAGCGAAAGGCTTTTCGAAAGGTCATATTCAGCGTTCTAGTTTGGCTTTTTACGACTCCTGCATTGTTGTAGATGTGTCTAGGCGTGAGTCTTGGATAGACCGACACTCTGGGAAAGAAACAGGTGCATTGTGGGATGAGTAGGGAAGCAAGGAACAGCCAGTGGCTATTGCAAGAAGCCACGGAAAAAGTAAGCAGACATGTACTAGCGGACAGTTTTGGCTGGCTTTCCGGGGACGGACATCGAGGCTGCAAGTGTCAGAGTACCGTCACCAAGAAGAGTATCGTGGGCCGCAACACCGGTATCATAGATGACGGCTTGTCTGTGAGTGGCGTTGCCAAGATTTGGTCAGTATCTACGAATAGGGAGTCCACGAGACCAAAGACGACATTATCGAGAATGGCAAGGTCAAGGAAGACAGCATCAAGATCGAAGATGACACTGTCAGGTGTTACGACCCGTAAACAAGGATAACAGCTGAACGACCCACTCGGGCGTCGGGCGGCTAGGACAGGACATTTGTACTGCAGGGTCACGGGAACAACAGGAACTCACTCGGAGACGGAAGAACTATGGTACAAGTCACGTGATGATAAGATAAGACTGAGCAGGCAGTGTGGATCACTGAGCGCTCAGTCGAAGTTACTGAGCACTCACCAACAGTCAATGAGCGCTCACTGGTACCTGGTGAGGGATCAGTGATAGAGTAAAGGGTACTGTTCAGAACTTGTATATAGTATGACCCTGAGCCTGGCTCATGGTCAGACTTCCATAGCTCTTCATCAATCAACTTAGTATTCATCCTCACGGATACTCTCAGCTTACCTTCACTGCGAATCACTTATTGAGTCTAAGACTGATCACCTTGGCCTCTGAAGAACCGATCTACTACAGCCTACGAACTACGACCTACGACCACGACCCAGTGTACTGTTAGAACGTATCAATCCCCAGCTTCTGTTAGCAGACCCTACTGTCGGATAGCTGACCGTAACATCAGGGACCGTGTTCTCAAGATTAAGCCACCAGCTGGGACGGTGTCCCAGCTGACGCCTGTTCTCAGGGACTTTCTCATGGTCTCACCGCCATGTGCGACATAGCATTACCGCCCTTCCAACCTATCATCCAGGCTAAGCACGTGATGGCGTCGGGTTCAGATTACTGCGCTGACGAGAACGGCTAAAGTATCTATTTCGCCGTCTGGCCTTGCTGAGCATCGGAAGATCCTGACGATGTTGAGCAGGTGAGCTCGTAGGTATTCAGCAGACGCGCGATCAACCATGTTTTGCACCTTCAGTCAATTCGCTAAACACAATACTATTTCCCACCAGCGGGAACGCATTGTCAAGAATGTAAATCACGACTATTTCGGCGTTGGCGACCCAAATACCGGTCAAACCCAGCCCATCATCAGGTATCGCATGTGCAGACTTGCTCTTGCTTCGAATACACCGCTAGGGCGCCGGGTCACATCTAGTCCACCTATGCCCGTCAATCGCCGTCCCCTCATCGTTTTTGTGCTTCCATTTCAAGATTGGACAGTGATCTCATGCACTTCGAAACCCTTATCTGAGATTTGAAACTCATCGCAGCCTGTGCACCAGTTGTTATACCTCGCGCACCAGATCTGCGACTGGCCGAAAGAAATCTGGTCGGTCAATGTGTGTCATCGCCGCAGTCATGCAGCGACCTATTCGTGCAGCATAGACACTACCAATGTTTCGTATGCTGCCAGAGAGAGCTGTGCCTTGATGCCATCTGGAAAACAGAATTGAGGCTGGTAGCTGGTCTTGGTGTTCCTCCATGGACCTCCGGTGTGATCCCGTCGGGACGCGAAGAACATCCTCGCCGTTCGTGCTGCGCATGAACCAACAGCATCGTATTTGCCAGTAAGCCCTTGTCGACGTGCCTACCTATGTTGTCCTTTGGGACTGGCCTCGAACAAATAGCACTGGAAATCAAATTGTATGTACTGCAGTTCATTGATGCGCGTCCGATTATGGAGATGCCATCATAAAAGCTCAGCCCGCAGGGTCATTGATCAACCATCTTCGATCTGTGGAATGTAGATTTGTGGTTCACATTTGGCTAGATCGATGCTGCGTTTGACGTTAAATGTGGATGGCGGTAGCAAGTCCGGTCCCGTGAAGACGTCCGAATAGTTTCTAGGGGTCTTCAGTCAGCCAGACAATGAGCATTGTGCAACATGTGGGCAGAGTAACCCACGAATCGGCTTGTGTGAAGCAATGTACGGTAGTCTGAGTACTTTCAACTACGGTTCAAGACCTAGAAACTCAAGCACCTACACTCTGGTCGACGAAAACATTGATCGGTGCAACCTCCAGCAATGTGCAAGCACCCCGCACAAAATAGCACATCCTTTCGGACGATCCGTTTTTGTTCTTCCCATTTTGTTCAGTTGCTTGGACGTAGCTATCGACTTCGATGAAGATTTGCACCTGTTGTTCTCTCCCTCGGACGTCCGGTTGCGTCGCTGGGTTTTGATGCGATGTTGAACTCGAAAGACCGGTCGAATGACGCCCTAACAGAGGTACATGACGATACCAGAGCAGGCAATGTCTCTAAAGACGGCAGTAGGATAGAACATAACAGTGGCACCAGAGATGGCGGCCTTGGGTTGAAAAGCGGTAATTGTGGTGATACCAAGATCTCGGGCCATCGCGAGGGCCCATCTTGAAAGGCATACGCTCTTAAGCCACGGTCGAGGCTTGCTGGGGCTGTGGGCTGGCTTGCGTAGATATCTGTAGTTTCGATAGCAGTGGACAAATATCTTTCTTGGTGTGGATTGGGCTGGTGTTTGCCGACATTATTATAATTAAATGACGGACTAGTGTCTTGAGCCGTAAAAAGAAAAGCATTCCTTGGTGGGGCCATCCTCGGATGTGAGGAAGTATTCGAGTGCCTCGACGGCATTGCTTTCAGACCTTTCATATTCTTCATATGAGTGATCACGGCAATCAGAGAGCCCATTTTAGTCTTGATCGGCGTGGCCTGGAGCTTAGGAGGTTACATGGCTTGTTGAGGTGTACCAGAGGCAGACTCAGAGAGGGACATGGCCATAAAATCATAGTCTATATCGTCTGGATGCTCTTTGGTATCGAGAAGAGGGGCGGAGTTGCTTCTGTGGCTAACAGGGCTTTGATCCAGACGAATGCATCAACTGACGCAAAGCTCAAGAAATCAGCACTGCTGTAGCGAGGAGTGAGAGATAATGATTCAAAATCACGGGAAAGATGGCACGTACATGATTCAACTGCTCACAGCTTTTGCCACAGACTTGCAGTGGCGGTTCCCTTGTCTTCTCCTTGTGCTAGGCCGTAATTGTGTTGAGGGTCTCCGAAATAACCTTGCGACGGTGGTTCATCTCAGGTTGAACTCCTGGTTCGGTAGTAAAAGATAGAGAAGGTGACTGGCTAGCATGATAGCGGCGATGCTTGCCACATCTTTGCTTTTGTCTCTGCTAGAAGTCGACGCTACTTATACAACGGCGGAAATTGCGGAAGTTGTTGCTGTGGGGTGGTGATTTGAGGTCAGGCAGATCAAGCGGTTAGGTACGTACAAGCCGTTTCTGAATTTCACTATATCAGGAGGCAATCGCAACACCAAGGGACGCGCTCACTGTCACGTTGATGGTTCCAGTACCTAGGGACCTCAAGAAGCACTAAGCTGCGCTAGCTGAAATGCCGTGCGACATTCTGATTAATCACCCGCATGTCTCAGCTCCAGATCGATCACTCTTGTCCTACGTGGCCAATGGCTTTGGCAAAACTTCCCTCTCGCCTAAATTTTCTTGGCATCCACTGTTAGTGTAATACGTGGGATACCACCAAAGTTCTTAACAGCGGAAAACCCTTCAATTCTCGCCTCCAGCGCCCTCCCGCGATGGCCTCGCAGCCTCTGGCGGGCTCTGGACCGATGCCGGCCTCCTCGACCGGCCCTGATCGAGGCTCTGGAGCCCCTCCGGAGCCGTCCCCAACCTCAAGGGCTAAACGCCGCTGCGATACCGAGGCCCAGCTAGCCTGGCTCAGCCTCGTGGGAAGCCAGCCTGACGCCTCTACGACAACCCCCTTAACGGCTAAGGGGCCCTCAACTGTGAATAGGACAGCTGCTGGAGCTGTCCTTACAGCCCTTAGTGAAGAGGCCAAGCTCTACGAAGCCCGAAAGGATATCTTTATGGCTATCGCCCAGTCTGTAGACAACGTGGTCTCTTGCTTTGAGGGGCCTAGGAAGCAGATCGCAAAGGAGGCTACAACCTACGTAGTTAAAGCCTTGAAAAGGACCATGGGGAATGGAACGGCGGCCCCGACCCTAAGCTGGAATTGGGCTAAGGTGGTAGCTTCGGCTGAATCTGCAGCTGCAGCCCCAGCCTAAGCCCCAGCCCCAGCCCTGGCCCGCACCTAAAACCCAATCTATCCCCAGGCTCAGACTCAGACTCTAGCCCAGCTAAAGAAGGACCTCCGGGTCTTTGCCTGCATCCCCGAGGAGGGCCTAACGGCTGCTAGGAAGCACGCCCCTTTTGCCCTCCGCTGGAAGGTCTGCCAGGCCCTTGGCCTGCAGCTAGCAGATATCCCACATATCTACCATATTGCAACTAGCTACTCACTGAGACCCCTGAATAAGCAGGTTCAGCAAGCCCTCCTTACGGACAAACAGAAACTAGCAGATAGTCTTAGAGCCTATAGGGTTGAGACCCCTACTAAGTGGTTCACCTATGTTGTCCCACGCTGCCCTGCTAAGCTATAGACTATCGATAGGGATGCCCTCAACCCAGCTACTCTAGTTGAAGAGGAGGTCTTTGCACAGACAGGATGCAAGCCTATCTAGGCCTGCTAATCCCAACTTAGCGCGAATCCTATCACAAACGAAGTCTCTTAGATCATCTCCTTCTCTGCAGAAGTATTACCCTTCAGACTCTTCAACCAAAGCAGCAGGTCTCAGCTTATCCAGAAGAAAAAGACTATCGCCTGATATAACCCTGGTTGCTAGGGATATCACTCAAACTAATATTGTAACCGGCAGCCACTTTGTGGCAACTGCAGCAGACCCTCAGGCTCCCATAAGACTTAGCCCTGCATAGCCAGACTGAAGTGCGCAAACTGCGCCAGCCCCTTCCAAGCTAACCACAAAGGCTGCCCGGCAAGGCCCCTAGTGGTTAACAGCTCTCCTACCCTCCCAGGTCGGAAGGAACTCTCTCAGATCTGTAAGGCTGGACAGAAGGCTTATGAGGCCCTCTATCAGAACAGCCAGGCTAGCACTTAAGCTACTGATAACCACCAGCAGTCCAGCGGAGACCTAACACGCCACCAGCCTGGCTCAAAGCGACCACGCGCCCCTACCTCTGCCTAGGATTTAATTACCGTAGCAGACGCTAGCGATACAGCAAGCTCTAGTAGTATAGATGAGGATGAGAATAAGGCTGAGGCAGACGTCTATATCAATAATAACCCTGACCTACCACTACTACCTACCCAGCATACCCCTACTAGGCTAAGCAGCAGGGCCCAGAGGGTAGCTCAGAAGCCTGATTATAATGTGACTAATGCCTACACACACCTCAACCTCAACTCAGAGCAGTAGGCTCAGAATAGCTACCCCATAGGTATTACAGGTCGCCCAGTGTAACGTGGGGAAGAGAAGCCCAGCTTATACAGCTCTTCTAGAGCTCTGCTGGGCAGATCAGATCGACATAGTCCTGATCTAAGAACCCTGGATAGGCTATAGAGATAAGATGCAGATTAACACACACCCAGGCTTTAACTCCTACGTACCAGTTGACTTCTGGAACAGCAGAGACATAAGGCCTAGGGTTATAACCTACACATGCAAAGGTCTAAGGCTGCAAATACAGCACTAAAGGTCTACCTAATCAAGAGATATCTTATAGGTGAAAGTTAGCAACCTCACTATTATGAATATATATAGGCCGCCAGATAAGCCTATAAACCAAGCAACCAGCCTCCTTCTAGATTACTAACCGCCAGAGAGAGCCCTTATTGCTGGGGACCTTAACGCCCACCACTCCTCATGGGAACCTGGGTCCCTTAGCTGAAATCGAGGAGATAATATTGCAGAATAGGCGGAAGGCTACAATCTTCTGTTTATTAGGGAGGTTGGGGCCCCTACCTATACCTACAGGTATACCCTCGACCTAACCCTCTTAAATATCCCCTTTACTGAGGCTTATATCAGCCTACACCTACACCTAGGGGCTGACCATGAAGCTATCACAACAATTATTCCTATGAGTAGGGCCTAGGAACAGGGACGCCAGGCTAACCAGCTCTCAGTACCAGAGTCAGCCCTACCACGGCTGATCGACCTAGTAAAGGCTGGGGCTACAGCCTTACCTACTCTAGGGGAACTGCCCAGCCCAGCAGAGCTAGACACCCTAGCTGCCCAACTGGTCAGCCTCTTCTATACAGCTATTCAAGCTGTAGGCAAGAGACGGACTAATCAGGGTAGGGGAGCCCCCTGGTGGACAGAAGAATGCTTAGTAGCCCACCAAGCTGCTATTAAGGCTAGGCGCCAACAGGCCCAAGAACCTGGGCTGGTCATACCTCCCCCTATCCTAGAGGAACAAAAGGTCTTCTTAACAACCATTAGAAGGGCAAAACGCGCCTACTGGACTACTAAGGTTGAAGAGGCTAAGACAGACTAAGATCTATATAAGATCATAGGCTGGCGGAAGTCAAGCCTAGCAGTTAAAGCTCCGCCTCTAATAGTAGAAGGAGAGACGATCAGCAACACCTACGACAAAGCCTAAGCCTTACGAAAGGCCTTACTCGAACGGTTTATCGCTAGAGATGACCTACCTAGGAACCCTTTTGCTATCCTAGTGGTCATAAGGCGTCTTATACCCTGGCAGGATACAGTTAGTATAGAGGAAGTACGCCAGGCTACTCTAACAAAGACTATAACCCCTAGGACTGATAGGATTACTACAAAGTTACTATAATGCACCTAGGGTTTAGTAGCTAGGCCTATACAGCAGCTCTTCCAGGCCTGCGTATAGGTAGGCTACTTCCCTAGACCCTTCCGCAAAGCGGAGGTTGTTATAATCCAGAAACCAGGGAAAACAGACTTCTCTAAGACTGGGTCCTAGCGCCTGATATCTCTATTATCCTGCTTAGGCAAAGGCTTAGAACGGTTAATAGCAAAAGGGATGGCCTACCTTACCATCCTAGAAGGGGTCGCCAGCCTACAGCAGGTTGGAGCCTTACCAGGGAGGGCTGCAGTCAACCTGACAACCTGTCTAACCCATGAGATTGAGAGGGCTCTAGATATAGGGCTTACTGCGACGCTAGCAATAATAGACGTCAAGGGGGCGTTTGATTCCATCCTATAAAACCAACTTATTATCAGGCTACAGCAGCAGGGCTGGCTAAGCAGCCTGATCAAGCTGATCTACACCTTCACCTCTAGCTGAACAGCCTAGGTCAGGCTAGAGGATACTACTACAGAGGACTTCCCTCTATCCTGTGGACTACTATAAGGCTCTCTGCTATCACCTATCCTCTTCCTGCTCTATATAGCTGATATCCTAGCTGATAATCAGAAGCTACGGTTTAGCTATACAGATGATATAGGCTTAGTAGCTACTAGCCCCTCGCTAGAAGAGAACGCTACAGCCCTAGGCTAGGAGATCACCAGTATCCTCAGCTGGGGAACAGAAAATAAGGTCGCCTTTAACCCAGCTAAGTGTGAGGCAATCCACTTCAGCAGAAAATATAAACAGATAACAAACCTACCTGATATCTAAGCGAGAGGCCTGACTATTAAAGCCTCAACAAAGCCTATAAGATAGTTAGGGGTCTGGTTTGACAAGAGACTCACCTTCTAACACTATATAGGAATAAAGGTAGCAGCAGCAAAGAAGGTAGCCTATTTCCTACAGCACCTTACAAACACAAAAGGGGGGCTCCCAGCAGCTGCAGTCCGAAAAGCAGCTATTGCTTGCGCCCTCCCGATAGCCTTATATGGAGCGGAAACCTGGTATGCAGGCCTGACTAAGCCAGCTCTAAGCAGCAACAACAGTACTAGTAGCAGTACTGCTTCACAGATAGCTACAGTTGGCATAGGGCAGAAGGGTCTAGCCTGTAGAGTCGGAAGAGTTATTACAGCAGCAGCAAGGGCTATCCTACCTATCTAGAGGACCACACCAACCAGTGCCCTCATCTGAGATGCTGGCCTACCTACAGCAGAGGTAGCTCTCGAGGCAGCGCGACTACGCTTCGCTACACGCCTACAGAAGGTTGACTAACAACATCCCTTGGTCCCAAGGCTTCTACAGCCAGGGCGGCAGCAGACCAGGCTCCAAAGGACAGCTGGCCTCTTACCTAAGTGCCTAAGGCCAGCACTTCTACAGCCGCAATACCTCTTAGGGTCCTATAACCTTATAGTTACACAGACGAAGGAAGTAGCAGCTAGGATCTTCCAGGCCTAGCTTAAGACGGTGCCAAAAGAGCATACTATTATCTACTCAGATGGCTCTAAAGCCCCTGATAGCGCTATAGGATTTAGCTTTATCATCTACCGTAAGAATAAACGCATAGCCTAGGGCTGCAGACGCCTCAGCATAGCAGAAGTTTTGATGGCGAGGCTGAAGGGGCGAGGGCAGGGCTCCGACAGGCCCTCCTTACCTCCTAGGGCCAGCCTATATATATCTGTATCGATAATACCAGCGTTATCCAGGGGATCTGAGGTATGGCCCCAGACTCCTCACAAGCTGCCTTCCTTGAGATCCAAGAGGCAGTTAGGATATATAATATATAAACCTACTGGTCCCCAGGGCACCAGGGCATCAAAGGAAACAAGGAAGCAGATATCCTAGCTAAAGAGGGCATAACCCTGCCAGCCCCTAGGGTCCAACTAGCTACCCTATCAGGGATCAAACGGCTTGCTAGAGAGCGTATATACCGCCAGCATAGAAGATAGTGGAAGCAAGAGGCAACGTCCTGCCACACCCAACTAGGGCTAAAGGCTTCCCTCGCCTGCCCTCCTGAACTGACCCTGCCACGGGCGATCCTTCACCATCTCCTGGCAGCCCGTTCAGGGCATAGAGACTTCAAGTAATATCACCAACGCTTCAACCATATAGAAGCACTACTTAACTGCTCCTGCGGGGAGGCAAAGGCAGTAGACCACCTAGTCTACTGCCGAAAGACCTTAGTGAGGCGGCTTCAGCGGCCCACCCTCCACCCTTCTAGTTCACAGGAGCCTATAGGGCCTATAGGATCTCTTGAGCAGTACTATAAGGGGCTAATTACTGATCATAAAGGCTTCCAGGCCTTTCTCTCTGTGACAGACTTCTTCCAGAAGATCTGCCCGCGGTACTAGGGACTAGGTCTTGACCTAGACCTTAGTAACAACCCCCTCCTCGTAGAGGATCAGAAGACCATAATAGAACTAGGGAACCAGCGGGAACTAGGGACGAATAGAACATATAGTAGCCCACGGGCAAGATTTGGAGGACGTTAGGAAGAGGCGTGTACTGTAGAGTATATAGCTTGAGCCGGCGACCCTCCACGCCATATACCCCTCGGGAGGTCGGCCGCAAGGGCGGCTGCGCCCTTGCCGCCACGGCGTTAAATATAACAACAACAACAACAACAACAACAATGGCTTTGGCTGATCAGTAGGCATTAGCGGCGAACCTGCTGTGAGTGAAGGTGGAGCTGCCCTGAGCATAGTGCAGGCCTAGCGAGCACCCTACTTACACGCTGGCTCATAGCCCAGTGAGCGATCAAGGCCAAGGGAAGTGCTTACCCGTAATATCTTCTTTTTATTATTAAGATCCTTAGAGATGTCCTAATTTTTTGGGAGCTAAAGCTAGATTTAAGTAAAAACACTTATTAATATTATAGCTAATAACTTTATAGTTATTACACTATAATCCTTTAGTCTTTTTCTAGCTATTTTTACCCTTAAATACTTTATAAAACTTATTATTAAGGTTATTATTTTTATAATATTACTCTTTTTTTATAAGTTTTATAATTAATAATTAGTGCATTTATTTCTTTTCCCTTAGAATCAAATCTTTTAGATTTATTTATAATATTACTAATTAAAATAGTTAAAACATAAAAATCTAATTTATTTCTAAAGTATTGAGTAATACTAGATTTTAAACCCTTAAATATATTATTATTAAGCCTATTTAAAATCTAAACTAATAGTAAGTTTTTAGAAATATCTAACTTTTTGTTACGACCCGTTATGCATGGATAACAGTTGAACGACCCCACTTAGGCGTCGGGCGGCTAGGACAGGACATTTGTACTCTGCAGGATCACGGGAACAACAGGGGCTCACTTGGAATGGAAGAACTATAGTATAAGTCACGTGATGATAAGAAGGACCGACAAAAGATAAGCGGTCCTGACTTAGGACCGACACGGAGAAAGCGGTCCACACCTGGAGACCGCTCAGAAAGACATCAGTCCTCAGGATAAGGAAACTACCTTAGACTTATATATAGTATGACCCTGAGCCTGGCTTATGGTCAGACTTCTATAGCTCTTCAGCAATCAACTTAGTATTTATCCTTACAGATACTCTCAGCTTACCTTCACTGCAAATCACTTATTAAGTCTAAGACTGATCACCTTAGCCTCTGAAGAACTAATCTACTACAGCCTACAACCTACGACCACAACCTAGTATACTGTTAGAACATATTAATCCCCAGCTTCTGTTAGCAGACCCTACTGTTAGATAGCTGACTGTAACACTTTGATTGCTCCTGTTCAGTAAGTTAACTATTAATTCCTACTAACAGTAACAAACGATAATGTCTTCCTGCGCCTCTGTCAAGTCGCCTACCCTGGGATCCTCGTCCACTTCGGGAGGACGAGCCACCTAAAACCTAGCCTAGGAACTAGGAGACCAGAAGATGAAGGACGACTTAGATAGCAAGGATGACACCAAAGAACTTAAGCGCCAGCTCAACAAGACCAACAGCAACTTTAAGGTAATGCGCGAAATGTTCAACCAGAACGCTGCAGCCCTTAGCGAACTCCAGAAATAAGCCCGCAAGAACTAGGATCTGGAGAAAGAAGTCGCCACCCTCTAAGCTGCCGCCAACATCATATCCGCCCCAGTCGAAGGATGAGAACGCCTCAAGCTCAACACGCCTTCCACCTTCGATAGGACCCCAGGACAACTCAAAGGACACCTGGTATAAGTTTGAACCTACCAGGCCTTCCACATAAACACCTTCCAGAACGACACCAAACGCATTATACACACAGCCACCTTCCTTTAGGGATGAGCCCTTGCCTGGTTTAAACCCCTTCAATAGGAATAGCTTAATAACCTTGTCGAAAAATACAGCTAAGAAGTTAAGGACATCTTCTTCAGCTTCACAGGCTATATTAAGGCCCTAGAATCTCTCTTCCTTAACCCTGATAAACAAAGACAGGCTGAGCAAGACCTATCCCACCTACAACAAACTAAGTCAGCTACACTCTACGCCGCAGAGTTTAGGCGATTAGCTGCAAGACTCCACATAACTAACGAAAGCAAAGTTTTTGCCTTTTATCAAGGACTTAAGGATGATATGAAAGACGAAATAGCTAAACTAGAGACACCTCCTAGCTTCCTCGCCTATATTGAACATACTATTAAGGTTGATAACCACCTCTATAAATAAAAAAAGGAATAAGGAGAGAAATAATAAAACTTAAATTTAGGATATAAGTACTAATAGCAGCCTTAACAGAAGTTTAACAGCTAGCGGAACAACAACAGACCCCACAACAACTAGAATAACACCCGCCAGAGCACCACCTATAGATAACACAGCAGACCTATAGATCTCAGCATGATGACTAAACCTAACAACAAAAAGCCTTAGAACCCTAAATACTATAACTGCAATAAGCAAGGCTATATCGCTAAAGACTGCAGACAGCCTAAGAAGCTCCCCTGGAGACCAGTGGCAGAACAACCCTAATAAGTCAATATAATCGCAAAAGCCCCATATATATCCCAGTCCTAGACCAGATGTTACGACAACAACTGCTGAATTCACCTCAAAGACAAAGAAATATTAGGACACTACCTAAGGGACAGCAACCCTGGACGGTTAGGATACAATATGACCATCCTGGACACTCGCCCTAGGACCCTAGCAATAATACATCCTAGCAACAGCAAAGTTGCTAGAAAACCAGTAGAACAACTTAACGAGATGCTACGAATTCAGCAATTAGAGCTAATTACCCCACGCATAACTAGCCAGCAACTCCACTACAAAGAATAATAAATCCAGAAGGAAATAGAGCTAATCCAGCAAGAAGACGACAGACAAGCGTAACTATATCAACAAGCAGAATCTAAAGAAGAACCAGAACATCAACATAACCCCCTGATAGAATAATAACTCCTCAGCATAACCTAAAACTGGATCTTCAGAGAAAGAGAAAGCTCACCCTACGATTCAGATGAACCTCGCGATATTACCTAATAACGCACTCAGACAGAAATCACCTATAGGTTCACCCCTAGTGTGGACGACTCCAGCTCTGAAGAAGAGCCTGACGACCAGGAAGGAAGAACTAAGCAACTTCTGAGATACCAAGAAATCGATATACTTCAAGATAAGCAATAACGCCACTTCTATAGCACCTCAGCAGCCTAATAAGACTGAGGCTACACCCCTCAGCTATATACAGAAGACCATCCCACGCTGAGAAGCAACCACCAGCTTCACTAAACCCTCTTCTAGCTCTAGTGTTTTCATAACAAATGCAAGGAATATATAGGAGAAAAGCATAACTACTAGTTCTACCCCAGAAGACATAACGACAAACCTATCCATAAGATCTACTTAACCTCCGTTATGATTAGATAGACTATAGTACTGTTTAAAGATAACCTCACAGTCTTTAGACCTAGTCCTTAGTTCCCTATGAGATGTCAACATAACGACAGTATGAAATAGGACGAATGCTAGTAAGACGAATGCTAAGTTCACTACTAAGAAAAGGCATAAGCCTAGAGAATCGCAAAGAATAGACCTAGACCTCTATAGGTCAGGATCTGCGAAAACAGCCTCGCAAAAGCATAATGAGAAGGAAAGCAAATCACCTACCTAGGACAACTAGAGCAGTTAAAAAACTAGACTCACCTACTGACGACAGATCACAACAGGCAACAAACATAAGATCTATTCACCAAATAACATAAGGATATAAGGGTAACATCAAACTCAAAGTTACTATCAACCAGCAGATAACACTTATGCTGATCGACAGCAGAGCTGAAGCAAATTTATTGCCCCCCAAGCTATTAATAGGCTAGAAATACGATAGGGAGGAAAAGAACGACCATATCAGTTACACACAGCAGAAGGAGAAGAATTCAAGTATGAAGGAGGTACCATCTATAATGAGACTGCGCCCCTTGAGATGAGCTACCTGAATCAAAAAGAAAGAATCTAATTCGATATTGCCGATCTAGGAATATACAACATAGTGCTAGGACTACCCTAGCTATAAATAAGCAACCCACGGATAGATTAGAGCAAAGGCTAACTCTATTGGGACCATAATAATTCAGTCCCTAAGCAGCCCTGTCAGAATCAGGCCTCAAACGAATCAATATGACAAGGAACAGCAAAACGATACCTCTGTTACCTCAAGGCAAAAGAAGCTATATCACAACCACTGATAACAATAGATCTTAAACAGAAGAACGATCCACTTCTGTCTATCCTAGAAAAATACAGAGTTTACAAGAAACTCTTTGCAGCCGAATTAGAAACCAGACTGCCCAAACACACCAGTTTCAACCACGAAATACCCCTCAAAAAAGGGAAGGAACCACGCTTTAACAAAATCTACAGACTTAACCAGACAGAAATAGAAGCCCTAGATAAATACCTTGAAGAAAATCTTAAGAAGGGATATATCAGACCCTCAACATCACCAGCAGGAAGCCTAATCCTGTTTATACCTAAAAAGAACGGAAAACTATAATTATGCGTCGACTACTGCATGCTCAACAAAATAACGATCAAGAACTGCTACCCACTACCGCTTATCGATAAGATGAGACGACTCCTCTATAGAGCTAACTGGTTCACAGCCCTCGACCTCAAAGGAGCCTATAACCTGATCAGAATGAAGCAAGGAGAAGAATAGAAGACCGCTTTCAGAACACGAAAAGGATATTTCGAGTACCTCGTTATGCCTTTCAGCCTCACTAACGCCCCTGCAATATTCCAAAATATAATCAACTAAGTCTTATGCAAATATGTCGACATCTGCGTAGTAGTCTATCTTAACGATATCCTCATCTTCTTATTAACACTTGAGAAACATAAGGAGGATATACACCACGTCTTATAAGCCCTCTAAGAAGCTAAGCTATTAGTTAAACCTGAGAAAAGCGAATTCCACACACAGAGGGTGGAATACCTCGGCTTCACTATCACCCCTGGAAAAGTCTATATGTCAGAAAACAAAGTTAAAGCTATTAAGGAATAGCTGGTACCTAACAACCTCAAGGAAGTCTAAGGATTTCTAGGTTTTGTTAACTTCTACTGCAAATTCATCAAAGACTATGGCAAGATCAACGCAGCTCTCATAAGCCTCAGCCGCAAAGACACGCCCTTTATATGGGAAGAACTATAATAAACAGCATTCCAGAAGATCAAGGACCTCATCGCTAGCAAACCTATCTTAACTATTCCAGATCTAACAAAACAGTTTAAAGTAGAACCCAATATATCTAACTATGCGATAGGAGCATAATTATCTTAATGAGATTCAGAAGGATAACTACACCTATATGCCTTCTTTTCTCGCAAGCTCCATAGACCTAAACTTAACTATCAGATTCATAATAAAGAACTTATGGCAATTATTGAAGCCTTCAAGGAATAGAGACCTAAGCTCTCAGGAACCACCCACAAAGTACTTATATATTCAGACCATAAGAACCTTTCACACTTCACAACTTCAAAAGTGTTAAATAAACGACAGATTAGATAGTCAGAATTCCTATCAGAATTTAACTTCTGAATTATCTACTGCAAAGGATCAGATAATAGCAGAGCTGACGCTCTTAGCTGACGCTCTTAGCTGACGACCAGACTATAACATCCTAGTACCTAAAGAAACCTAGGTGATTCTCAAAGGAAATAATAACAGAGACCTAATGCTAGCAACCAAACTCTTAATAATAGCTGGACGATCTAGTACTAGCCCGCCTAGCGAACTAGACGACAAAGCAATTATAGAGTTTCACACTCGCCCTGCATATAGTCACTAAGGAATCATAAAAACCTAGAAATAACTATAACAACAATATAGAGAAGAGGTCACTAGAGAATAAGTAGCAAAAGCAATTAAGGATTATGAGGTCTGCCTGAAAAGCAAACCCGCTCAATATCAGCCGTACGGCATGCTACAACCCTTGCCTATGCTGCAAACCGCCTAGCAATCCATATCCCTCAACTTTATCGTTAAGCTACTGAAGTCTCAAGAGCCTCTTATAGGAACACACTTTGACAGCGTTCTTATTATTATAGACCAACTTATGAAGTATGCCTACTTCATCCTATATAAGGAATTAAGCAACGCTGAAGAATATGCCTACATATTTCTCAAATATATCATCACTAATCATAGAACACCTAAGGAAATTATATCAGACAGAGATAAGATCTTCACTTCTAAATTCTGGAAGTTAATCACATCATAACTCAGTATTAAGTAAGCAATATCCACTGCGTTTTACCTGCAAACCGACGGATAAACAGAACAGATCAACTAAATCCTCGAAATATATCTCCACGCCTACGTCAATTACAACCAAGATAATTAGGTTATATTGCTA
Organism: Colletotrichum aenigma; assembly: GCF_013390185.1. Classification (NCBI taxonomy): domain Eukaryota; kingdom Fungi; phylum Ascomycota; class Sordariomycetes; order Glomerellales; family Glomerellaceae; genus Colletotrichum; species Colletotrichum aenigma. Next base: position 427,720 of record NW_023500917.1, read on the forward strand.
CTAATAGCCTAGTTCGCCTATAACAGCGCAGTAGGCCCTTCTACCTCAACTATGGATTTGAACCAACCGCCTATAGAGAACCTCAAACAGGCCTAGCTGCAGTAAAAGCTGTCGCCTCAATACGCTAAATCAAGGATATCCAGGAAAACGTACGTAAAGAACTCAAATTTATACGACAAAGAATAACAAAATTTAGCAACAAACGAAGGATTAAGGGACTAACCTTAAAAGAGGGAGATAGCGCCTATCTCATATAGCGAAACGTTAAGACAAAGCAACCAAACGACAAACTTAACTATAAAAAACTCAGACCTTTCAAAATTTCATAAGTAGTCTCACCAGTCAACTACAAACTAGGACTCCTAGAAACTATAAAGTGTCACCTAGTATTCCACGTCTCACTCCTCAAACCAGCACTACGTGGATCACAGATAAACGATATTATTATTATAGAAGATAATAAACCAGAGTATGAAGTTAAATGAATTATCAACTATCTCAAGGAACCAGAAGGATACTGATACCTTATCAAATAGAAAGGATATAGATATAAAGACAACATATAGGAACCAGCTAAAAATATCACCAAAGCAGCAGAAGAGCTTATAATCTACTGGCAATAACACTAAGAGTGAGAAGCCACACTAGCACCTATTATATTAGTCCAGAAGAATGCTGGATATAAATAAATCAGACACCTATATCGCTTCACTAGACCACCTACTAAAGCAGAACGACTGCGATAAGGAAAACTATTTATCCGCCTAGGAACACCTGAAGCCAGTTAAGAAACCTCAGAAGAACCTACGTTCAGAGGAATACCTAAATCAACCACCCTAGTACCTAGAGAAGACCAATCTGACTCATTCTGAGCACCCCACAGCAACAAATCCTCTATCACCCAGGACTCCTGAGCTTCTAGAGCATATTCCTCAGCCTCCTATTCATCCACAGACTGTATCCCCCAACAAATCAGATCCAAACCACGCTCCTTCAAGAACCTTTTCTGTCTCTAAAGATGAGATAAACAACCTAGAGCGGCAGGAAGCTGAGTCTGCAGCACCTCTAACACCTCCTCAGCCTCTTCCTCCTCCCACTCCACTTTCTTTTGCTCATTAAAACAACAATTCACTACTGCGATAAATCAGCAACACCAGGGAACACTAAGGTGCTAAGGTACTTATAAGCATTCGCCACGTCACCACTATCACAGTTTGAGAAACCCTGCTTCACACACTCGCCATAACGCTTTAAGTTGGCGAGGTCTATTTTGCACACCTGATTATGCTGAAAACAAGGGGAACAAGGCATTACATTATAACCACAGTGATCAACTAGAGCACTAAAAGCCTTATAGTTACGCTGAATCTAAGTATGATAAGTCTTATGAGAATCTGATTTCTGAATGCAACCTGATATAGTGTCAGCATTATGAGTAAATCAGGAAGCATAATTAATAAAACCCTAACCTAGGACTAACGACCTACTTATGTTAGGTCTTCAGGATAAGACCTTTAGAGAGGGGACCTGATATTACAACCTATTATATATAGATAACAGTTGACAGACCTACTTAGGCGTCGGGCGGCTAGGATAGGATATTTATACTGCAGGATCATAGGAACAACAGGAACTCACTTAGTAACAGAAGAACTATAGTCTAAGTTATATGATGATAAGATAACGATCATATTAGATCAATATGATCTAACACAACTTAGGGGCTAAACGATCATTCTGGATCGGAATGATCCAGATCGACCCAAGGTATAAAGGAACATATTCAGAATTAGACTTATATATAGTATAACCCTGAGCCTGGCTTATGGTCAGACTTCCATAGCTCTTCAGCAATCAACTTAGTATTCATCCTCACGGATACTCTCAGCTTACCTTCACTGCGAATCACTTATTAAGTCTAAGACTGATCACCTTAGCCTCTGAAGACCCGATCTACTGCAGCCTACGAACTACGACCTACGACCACAACCCAGTATACTGTTAGAACGTATCAATCCCCAGCTTCTGTTAGCAGACCCTACTGTCGGATAGCTGACCGTAACACAACGGTCCGGGCTCGGAGGACCTTTCGGGCCGGAAGAATCACCTTCGTTTGCAGAATAGCAGGGTGACGAGCTCAAAGCTTACCCTCGATCGGAAGAAATAAAATCACTGCCTAAAATTGGATCACGTTGCGTTGATGAACGACGTCTGGTTCCTCGTTCGTTGCGGCCTCAACCCAGTCAGGATGAGACGGGAGGGTGTGCTCAGCAAGCGCTTGCTCAGTTATCTAATATAAAACTAAAATACTAATGTAATTTTCTAGTTACATAATAATTATTTAACCTAACTAATAGACAAATCTTTAGAAAACAAAAGCTTATTTTATAATTTAAATAAACTTTATAACATACTTATAAATACACTTAAATAGAAATTATTTATAAGATTATTCATAATATAGATAATACTAATTTTAAAAACAAGTCTAAAAACAAATTTAAAGAAATTAAAATTAAAATTAAAACGTATCTAGTTAACTTTACTTTTAATAAATGGTATGTATATTTCTATAGAAACCTTACAACTTTGATAAATATAAAGGCTTTTTAAGCTACTTTTAAACACCATTTACATTCTAAACTATTGATTTTAAATATGTTTTTCTTTTAATATAATGTTTCTATTTATAATATAAAAAGTATATAAATAATAAATACGAATACTAATTTAACTTTTAAAAGATTAAAAAAGAACTTATAACTTAAGTTTATTTAGTATATGTTTTTATACAATAGGAAATTAGTTAGTTTAATAATAATATTACTATTTTGAAACTAAATCTGAAGTTTCTTATAAAATGTTTTAATAACAAATGAATTAAACAAAATAAGTATTAATATAATAAATATTAAATCTATTATAAAGAAAAAATATATACATATAGAGAATTATAAAGAATAAATCTAAACCTCTATAAGCTAACATCTATAAAAATAGCGTTATAAAAGTAATTAAGAAAAGAAAGTAAATTATTTATTTTAAATACCTAAGTTAGCTAAAAAGCTAAACTTATTTATTAAAAAGAGATTATAATAAATAATAAATATAAAATCTATTTACTATATATTATAAAAACATAAAAATAATATAAAGCTTAAGATTACGATTAACTAATAAATAATATTTATATTAATTAACAGTAAAACTAAAATAAATTTTGTTATTTCTTAAGCTATTAATAGACTAGAGATATAATAGAGAACACAAAAATAACTATATTAATTATAAATAGTAGAAAGAGAAGAATTTAAACATAAAAGAGGTATTATCAATAATAAAACTATACTTTTTAAAGTAGATTATTTAAATTAAGAAAAAAGTTTATTTAATATTACTAATATAAAGTTATATAAATAATATTAAAACTACTCTAGCTATGAATAAGTAATTTATAGATAAATTAAAATAAAAACTAATTTTATTAAAACTATAATAATTTAGTTTCTAAATAGCTTTATTAAATTAAGCTTTATGTAGATTAATATAATAAAAAGTAATTAAATAATATATTTACTATTTTAAAATAAAGAAAACTATGTTATAATTTTTAATAATAACAGTTTTATACTAAAAGAATAATCTATTTCTATTTATTTTAAACAAATATAAAATTTTTAAAAAACTCTTTATAGCTAAACTAAAAACTAAACTATTTAAATACGTTAATTTTAACTATTAAATACCTCTTAAAAAAAGAAAGAACTATAATTTAATAAAATCTATAAGTTTAATTAAATAGAAATAGACACCTTCATCAAATATTTTCAAGAAAGTTTAAAAAAACGTCACATTAAATTTTTAATATTACTAATAAGAAGCTTAATTTTATTTATATTTAAAAAGAATAGAAAATTATAATTATATATTAATTATTAGATATTTAATAGAATAATAATTAAGAGTTATTATTCATTACTTTTTATTAACAAAATAAAATAACTTCTCTATAAAGCTAACTAGTTTATAGCTTTTAATTTTAAAGAAGTTTATAACCTAATTAAAATAAAATAAAGAAAAGATTAAAAAACTATTTTTAGAATATTAAAAGGATATTTTAAATATTTTATTATACTTTTTAGTTTTATTAATACTTTTATAACTTTTTAAAATACAATTAATTAAATTATATATAAGTATATTAATATTCATATAATAACTTACTTAGATACCATTTGAATCTTCTTTTTAATATTAGAGAAATGTAAAAAAGATATATGTTATATCTTATAAGATTTCTGAAAAACTAAACTCCTTATAAAACCTAATAAAAATAAATTTTATATATAAAACATAAAATATCTTAGATTTATTATTAATTTTAGAAAGGTTTATATATTACACAATAAAGTTAAAGCTATTAAAAAACAACTTATACTTAAGAATTTCAAAACAATTCAAAATCCTTAAGTTTTATTGATTTTAATTATAGATTTATTAACAATTATAATAACATCAATATAGGTTTTATAGACTTTAGTTATAGAACATACTTTTTAAATAGAAAGAATAATAATAAATAATATTTTACAAAATTAAAAACTTCATTACTAATAAATCCATCTTAATTATTGTAAATCTAATAGAATATTTTAAAATAGAATTAAGTATAACTAACTATATAATTAGAGTATAAATATCTTAATAAGACTTAAAACGTTAGCTATATGTATATATTGTCTTCTATTATAAGCTTTATAGATTTCAATTCAACTATTTTACTTATAATAAAGAACTTATAGTAATTATTAAAGCTTTTAAAAAATAGAGACCAAAACTTTTAAGAATAATTTATAAAGTATTTATATATTCTAATTATAGGAACTTTTGATATTTTATTATTTTGAAAATGTTAAATAAATAGGAAATATAATAGTTAGAATTCCCTTTAGAATTTAACTTTAGAAATATTTATTATAAAAGATTAAATAATAACAACACTAATACTTTTAGTTAATAATTAAATTACAATATCTTAATATTTAAAAACGCCTAAGTGATTTTAAAAAATAATGATAATAAAAGCTTAATATTAATAACTGAACTTTTAATAATAGCTAAGCGATTTAACATTAACTTATTTAGTAAAATAAATAATAAAATAATTATAGAGTCTTATATTTAACCTATATATAGTTATTAAGAAATCATAAAACCATAGAAATAACTATAAGGTTTATTTTAAAAATCAATTTATTTCATATGAGCTTTATAATATATTATAACCTCTATTAACATTATGAACTATTTAGTAATTTAGATCTCTTAAATGTATTATTAAACTATTAAAATTATAAAAACCTCTTATAAAAATATATTTTAATAATGTTCTTATTACTATAGACTAACTTATAAATACATTTACTTTATTTTATATAAAGAAATAAACAATACTAAAAACATTTTATATATTTCTTAGACATAGCATTACAAATTATAAAACCCCAAAAGAAATTATGTTAGATAGAAATAGAATCTTTGTCTTTAAAGTAGAAATCAATTATATTATAACTTAGTATTAAATAATTAATATCTACTATATTCTATCTATAAATTAAAAGATAAATAGAATAAATTAACTACATTTTTAAAACTTGTCTCTATATTTATATTAATTATAACTAAAACAATTAACTCATACTATTACTAATTACTTAGTTTATCTATAATAACATAATTAGAAAAAATACTACAAAATCTGTTTTCTATTTTAATTATAGATTTAAGCTAACTATTTATAGAAAACTATGTTTAAGCTTAATTATAATAAGAGCTATTACTTCAGTATAATAGATTAAAAATATCGAGGATAATAGATATAAAAAACTTAAACTTATCTATTAATAAATATCAATATTTAGTAATAAGTAAAAAATTAAAAAGCTGATTTTAAAAAGAGAGATAATACCTATTTTATATAGTAAAATATTAAAACAAAGTAGCTAAATAATAAATTTAATTTTAAAAAACTTAAACGTTTTAGAATCTTATAAGTTATTTCACTAATTAACTATAAATTTAAACTCTTAGAAATTATAAAATATTGCTTAGTATTTTATATCTTATTTCTAAAACTAATATTATATAGATTACAAATAAATAGTATTATTATTATAAAACATAATAAACTAAAATATGAAGTTAAATAAATTATTAACTATTTTAAAAACCTAGAAGGATATTAATATTTTATTAAGTAGAAAAAATTATAGACATAGAAATAATATATAAAAACTTATAAAGATATTATTAATATAGTAAAAGAACTTATAATTTATTAGTAATAATACTAAGAATAAGAAATAATATTTATATTAATTAAGTTAGTTATTTTAGTAAATACCTTAGGTTATTTATAAATTAGATACTTCTATAGATATATTAGACTATTAATAGAAATAAATTAACTAAAATAAGACAAACTACTTATTTACTTAAAAATACTAAGATATAACAAAAAAAAGCCTCTAAAATACTAATTAATTACTATTAACTAAAACGTTAAGATCTATAAACTTCTTATTAATACTAAAACTATATCAATCTTAATTATCTTTCATATTAAGATATTAAAAATTACTTATTATACTATTTTTATATATATCTAAAATATAAAAGATATTATCTTTTTTTAACTTTTATATACTTTAAGAAAATATCTCTATGTAATATCCCTTTACTCTGTTTTAAATTATATAAATATATAATAAATAACTAACTCTCTTAGCTATTTTAGCTTAAATTCATATTAATTTCTTATAAAAGCTTAACAAAATATTACCAATCTATTTCTCTTTCTCCTCTTATTTTGAACACTAATTATTTAACCTTTTTATTATAAATAATTAGCTATAACAATGTTAATATTATGTTAAAAATAACCTATAATTTAGTATTATTATTGAATTATTATAAAAACGCTTTACGTTTTATAACTTTCATAAACTTTAACGCCTTTAGCTATGTAATATATATAATATATATATTATACATAGAAATATCAGATATAAATATAATATTATTAAAACTAAAATAATACAAAACGTCTTGAAAAATAAAATGTAATACTAATTTAATTTAATTTAATTTTCAAACATAACCTAATATAATATTAATATTATAAGTAAATTAAGAAGTATAATTAATAGATCGTTAACTTAAAACTAATAACTTGTCTATATTAAATCTTGAAGATAAAACTTTTAAAAAGAGAACCTGATATTATAACCTATAAATAAAAATAATAACTAAATAACCTACTTAAATATTAAGTAACTAGGATAAAATATTAATACTATAGAATTATAGGAATAATAAGGATTTACTTAGAAATAGAAAAACTATAACATAAATTATATAATAATAAAATAAAAAATTAAATCTATATACTAAAGATATAGAGGCCATACTTAATAGAGATAAATTCTATTTAATTTAAAATAGTAATAAGATAAGAAATACTATCTAGGATTATATCTAATATAACTTTAAGTTTAATTTATAGTTAGACTTCTATAGCTTTTTAGTAATCAACTTTACTTTTATTTTTATAGATACTTTCAGTTTATCTTTGCTATAAAATACTTATTAAGTTTAAAACTAATTGTTTTAGCTTCCAAAGACCTAATTAATTATAGCTTATAGCTTATAACTATAAACTATATATACTGTTATAATATATTAATCACTAGCTTCTATTAGCAGACCTTACTATTAGATAGCTAACTATAATATTTAAGTGCAGACTAGTGCGTTTTCTTTTGCAAAGCAAGTGCTATATATATTAAGAAGCTCCTAAGGTAGTAATAGAGTAGGAAGCAGCAGCACTTTCTATAATAAGCTGTGCTGTTTAGCTAGAGGTAAAGTTCAACTTTTTATTATTAACTTATTAGCCTTACTAGTGTGCGTTTAATAAAATAGTTCGCATTTTTGCTAAATATAAATTATATAAGAGATGCAGGTATAAGTAGAAGCATACCTATTAAAATTTAAAAGTTTGATTTTATAATGCTGACAACAGTATAGCAGCATAGAAGCTATTACTTAAGGCTTAAATTAGCTCTTAATAGTGAGTAAGAGACCTATATTTAAAGGTAATAACAAGAATAGCTATTTAGACTTTTATGAGAGATATTGCTTTATTAAACTAGCTTTATAGACTTTCCTCTATTTTTTAAAGCCCCTTATAGATAAAGTTTAAAGCTAACGCTAAACGTTATAAACAGCTAGGTAAATTAACTTATAAACTCATTCTATATCTCTAAACCTAAAGACTTTCGCAAGCTTTTCATTCTCTTATGCTGTAATAAATAAAAAGCAGCTATTCTATATCTCTATTAACTATGTTTAGAGATATATATAAAGCGGATTTTATGCTAATAGTTAGGTTAAGTGGCTATAAAGCGATATAATAAATAATTATAGTATATATTTCTTCTACTAAGTAGAACTCTTACTTATAAAAAAGCTAGTAAGTACTTATTAGCAGAAATGCTGTGTTGCAGACTTATAGATCATTTCATAACAGCTGAAATAAGTAGATTAAGAGATGTTATAAGCATTAACGCTATATACTGCTAGAAATCAGTTGCAATATACGCTGTTTCCGCCTTTCATTTCATATTATTTAAGGCTAAACTATATATCTGATCTTAATAACGTTAAGTGTACTAACCACGCTATATTCCACTTACTTAGAATCCTAAAGACCATCCCTCACATAAGAGTCCAGTTATAAATACCACTCTCTAATAATATTCTACATATCAGTCAGGCTTATACAGAGATCGCAATGCTAGCAGCCTCAGGGAAGCCACCTTAACACTAAGACCACTTCAGTACTCTGCACTCTTTATATTCTAGGTTTATGCAGTAAAGCTTGTTAAGGTCCGTCTCATTTTGCAAAATCTTATTATATCCCTCTTTGTGAAGCATAAGCTTCTTGGGGCTGAATAAGGTTCCTTGCGGCATCTCGACCTTAGAGATGTTGGTTGAGGAATCAAGGTTGTTGTTAGGGGTGTGCTTGAAGACACTGATCTTGTATCTGCAAACTAAAGGCCAAATGATCGATCATGCTTGTAGCTAACAGCAAGCTGTGAGTTGATGTTGCTATCCTCATCCTTGGTATCGACGTCATCCAGCTTGTCTCTCACCTCAAACGCTTGCTGCGCTGGGCATCATCCTCGGCGTCCTCGTAATACTCTTGTCTCTCCTCGGTTCGCATTGACGAAGCCCAGCTAATTCAATAGGGATGCAGACATCTGGGGGGATGATTTGCGTTGCGGCCCGGCCGAATTCCTTCCTGCGAACACGTTAGTAAGTGGACGACGAGAAGGATGACGAGAAGGACGACAGGAAGGACGACGGGAAAGACGACGGGAAAGACGACGGGAACGACGACGGCGGTGCAGGGAGTAAACTCACCAACCTTGCCACTATTAACCTATTTAGGTGACCGAAAGGCCATCTACAAGGGCAACCCTAGTAGCCAATAAGTGGTCAATAGGGTAAAGAGACATTCTCATCGCTGATCGAATCTAAAGCCAGCGTGAGAAGAGAAGAGCGTGAAAGCTTGGTCAGGGCTTTCTATGAGGATGGCTGTAGTGGACAAATGGGCGAAGAGATGCTCTCATCGCTGATCTAATCCAGCCCCAGGGTGAGAAGAGAAGGGCGTGAAGCTGCCTGACCATAGGCCTTCTTTGAGGACGACCTTAATGGTCAAAAAGGTAAAGAGACATTCTCATCGCTGATCTAATCCAAAGCCAGCGTGAGAAGAGAAGGGCGTGAAAACCTGGCCAGGGCTTTCTGTGAGGACGCCTGTGGGGAAAAAGGGCCAAGAGACGCTCTCATCGCTGATCCAATCCAAAGCCAGCGTGAGAAGGGAAGGGCGTGAAAGCCTGGTAGATCCGAACTGCGGTGGTGTTCTTTGAAGGAGAGGTTTGGAGAAGAGAGGTCTGGAGAGCAAAGGTTTGGAGGGGAGGGGTTGGGACAGGAGAGGTTCGGGGAGAGATGGGAACTTGGAGGCGGTCGTGGAGGGGGAAGGGGGTAACGATCAAGTGGACATATGGGAATCAAAAGGAAAGACCCATGTGGAATCGGGAAGGTGCAGTAGGTACGGGTGGGTACCATTGTCATGCGCTGTTGTCGCTGTGACTTAACTCACGTCTTTTGAGGACATGGATGACCGTCTCCGAGGAAAGACCAGCGCAGAGCTTACCTTGAGGGCAGGAAAGCAAAGGTTCCGAGTGCCTGTTTGGCCTTACCGAGAAGGAACTTGGGTACGAATCAGAGAGGTGGTTGGCTGACCTGTGACACGCCTTCCAAGTTTGGACAGTGACGCGGTGCAGACTTTCCATGTTGTGACGCAACAGTCGCACTCTCGCTTGCCCCCTTTAAAGGGCGAAGTAAGTGCAGAAACTTGGCATGCATGCGCAAAGGGGGCTTTCCTGTGGTGCAAAACTCAGCGTCACAGCTGGGGCCGCTGACAGAATCGGTCTGGGAATCAAATGCTGTGCAGATGACCCTGTTGTATGACCGACGACAAAGACACTCCTGGGTGTGCTTGGAGTTCCGACATGAACAGTCTCCAGAGACACTTTGCTCACGTAATTGTCTGACACGGAGTTGGGTTCGGTTAATGCTTGCTGTCGAATGCATCGTTTGCTGGTTGTGTCTTTTGAATCTAGAGCCCAGAGATCGCTACGTTTTGTCCCGACTCTTCCCGGGTGTAAGCTCACAGGACTGTGAAGTGCCGGAACACTTAACTCGAACGATTAGTCAAAAGGCTGCGTCGCGTTCCCGAGAGACAATGGCGCCGGGGGAGCCGTCGAGAATTCCTTTTGGAGATGTGGCATTGCTCGTGGACGCCGCTGAAGGATCGCTGCCGATGAATCTTCTTCCCTTCGCACTTGAATTAGTTTGTGGAAAGCGAGTCCCTTTGATCGGGGAACAGCACGGAGACGGGTGCATCAGCAGGGCTCCGAGGATTGGGAATAGGATTCGTGGGCGGAGGTCGGCAGCTATGATGTACCTCCTACGCAGTAGACGGCTCGCTTGGGAGTTGGAAGTCAAGGTGTGAAAAACATCAATCAATAGCCATTTCGAAATATTTCTGGGCAGCATTGATAGCATTAGCACCATTGGCAGGATTTGCTTGCGTGTTATCGAATGCAATGGCATCGCCTCGTGCAGTGGCGAGCAGACGATGAAACCATTTGTCGTTCGAATTGTCCATGCTCAACGATCCTTGGAATTCGACGTCACTTGCTTAAAAAAAAGCATGAATTGGTCGACGCTGTGCCAGGTCGACGAGCGGAAAGTGTGTCGCGGCCGAGGGCGTTGTTTGTCTCGGGTGTACTGTTGACGATGACTTCACGCTTGGCTGTGTCGCCTGGATCGCTCGTTGCTCGCCAGCCATTCGGAGAGTGTTGGTTGACAATCTTGTCATGGGCGATGTTGGGATTGCTGCTCCAGCCGGTATCGCCTGCTCCTCCGTTGCGGCACGCACGGCCGTACTCTGGTAAACTCTGGTAACCGAATTGCCATATGGTAATTTCTTTGTTAGCATTGGTTTCGGGCGGAGAGAAGCAGAGCAGGCAGTCCTGACCGTCACAGCCTTCCCCAACCTGGTCTAGCGAGCCGTCATCCTTTTTTGAGGCAAACCCCTTACTCGGCAGCAGTGACGGGCAACGGCGTGAGAGAGAAGCGTGGAGACCAGGTCCGGAGCGAGAGATAGAGCCAAAATAGCAACGAGCGTCAAAACGAGATGACTCCGAGAGAAATGTCATCGAAGAGGTGTCGGAACGATGGGTGTCATATGTCGTTGGGCGGCGGTTGCTCAAATGTGGAGGGAGGTGCGTTGGCAGCACTTTCCCCCAGGGTCTCAATCTAGGTAGGAACGCTGGTGCTGCGCCGTCCCCCTCCTCTTGTAGACCCCGTCTAGAAACGGCGTCTTCTGCTAAAGCCGTTGACTAAAACGTCCGCCAAAACGTTCCATTCAGAAAACGGACAGCCAATCTCGCCATACAACCAACCACCTGCAAGCTTGACTGCTCCCGCCACGGCACGTGCCACTTTTGTTAGATTTCCCTCCAGCTGAGACCCACCACCCAGGCGGGGTGCTACGCCAGCCCCCTGTGCTGCCATTCTCCGACCGTTCTAACGCCCATCACCTGCATCTGCCCAAATCGCACCTCTGACGACGATGATTACCGTCTTTCTTGGGCTTTTTGCATGTCTTGAACCTTGGGGAGCAGCAAGGTGACAATCCCGAAGCCAAATGCTCGTCTTGCTCCAAACACTTATTGAGCCTACCATTCTCTTTCATTCCATTCCCAATTATGTCGGCGTCGGCTACAACGCAATCCTCAATCAAGTCGACATTTGTCGCCGACGCATGCTGCCGTGCATAGTACCGCTAGTCCGAATACCTGATCCAGGCCCTACAATGCACGCCGCATCCAAAGTCAGCCATCTTGTCGGCCAAAAAATGGAAACGTCGCCTCCCGTCTCTCTCCCAGCTCCGACACATTTCGGTCGAATCCAACACCTCCCAAGACCACGCGTCCCGACAAGTTGCAGGCGGTTAAGTTGCAGGCAGTGGTACCAAAAGCTTGTATCTGTGACTTGAATCGCTCGCATCGACGCAAATCAACATCGAGAGACGCGACACAGACGACACAAACCCCGCCAAGACCCCAATTGGCAGAAACGCCCTACGTCTGATTCCAGCAGGGAGGTCAAATTAACCTTAAACATTGAGATGCATCCACAGACCCCGTCGCACGCCACCACAGACATGGGGCCGAATGTTGGACCAATGTGGTTCGACATGCAAGCCCGATTTGGTGTTTTGCATGACTCGTCTGCGCTCCTGAGGTCCCACTGCGTTCCGCGTTCCACGGGGACCCTCCGAAAAAAAGCTTGTCAAGTCTTGAAGTAGAACTTTGATACATTCCAAAGTGGCCATCGTGCTTGAGGGTGGGTGTCAGTTATGGCGGTGGTGGATGATGGCTTTTGTACCTTGGGCGACTTTGACTTTTGCCGAGTGCAGGTTGGGTGGTGGGCGCTCAGCGGCGGAAAGGCTCACTTCCAGTCCTGCTTGGGGTCCGCCCAAGGTGGGGGTTCAATTGGTAAGGCTGGGTTAACAGCTGTTGATTTCCGTCCGGAAGTAGGTACCTGCTGAAAGTCCCGTCGCCAGCACTTGATGATTACATAAGATATCCAGCGAGTGACGTAGTGTTCTGGCTTTTTAACCGCCAGAACACTACGTCACTCGAGCGTTCTGGCTAAAAAACGCCAGAACGCTACGTCACTAATGTGGCGCCTGCGACCGCCTGCCACACCACCACAGGCACTACCAAGCAGCGTTGCACACCCCACACGCCTCGCAGCAAAACCCCCGTGGCTTGGCAACACGACCGAAGACTGTTTTCCCGTCCTGCGCAGCGGTGAATTGAGAGAGGCGTCTTCTCATGCGACCTGAATAATGCTTATGGTGTTGCTGATAATGCCTTTCTAAAATGATGCTCGCGCTCTGTTTGGTGCATGCACTTGTGGACTTGGACTTCCCGTTGCGGCTTTCTGGGTGTGGAGCTGTGATATCTATGGTTTGTGACTGCACCGGTCTGGTGGGGGGGCACTTCGAGTGGAAAGGAGCTTGTGGCTCCGTCTTAGAACGACTCAGATCGGTCGCTAGGCTGCAGTGACCAGATGATGGGACTCAAGATACGTCTACAAGCAGCGAGGAATGAAGCCGAGGAACACCGCAGTTGGGTAGAGCATTGGGCCGGACCTTCTTATTGAGAATACCAAATGACAAGAGCAATATCAGACTTGAAGGCATTCGTCGCCGTCAATGGAGGTGCTTGCGATAATAAAATCGTTCGTTTCTAGACTGAATCCTTCCGCGCTTTGCTCTGTCGAGGGTGATAAATGTGTGCGGCAGTGTGACTTACAATACGCTGGGACCTGATTCCAACACTGGCAGGTGCTGGGCACTTGATGTTGCCTAAACGCTATGAGCGGCTGCACCATCTATCATGTTCTTCACGCGAGCCTCGAGGCTCGATAAAATCAGGCCAACCCTGATGCGCTCCTCGGCCAACTTCCCCTTCTCCTTTTCGAGTTCGGCTCGTTCTTGTTCTAACTCCAAGGTTTGGACTTGAATTTGTGATTCAGCAGCGGATATTTCGACCCACGCAAGTTGAATTTCAAGGCGTGCGTCAATGCTCCGCGCGTCATCGTCGTTGTAGGGCTGGTTCTCGTAGATCACTTCAGGCTGTGCGGCGAACTGTGTGTTGCTGGTGTCGGGACGGCCACCATATTCGACGATGGTCGAGTCTCCCCCATCCTCGCTGGCCTCATCAATGATACAATACGGGCGTCTTGGGGGTCGTCGTGCTGGGGTGCAGAACGGACGAGGGACATCGGCTTGGCGAAGCTGTGGCTGGTCTTCTGGCTCGTTCGCAAAGTTTGAATCGGTGACGCTATTGTGGGTGTTGGCATCAATTGGAGTAGAGTTATCTTCGCTGTAGATAGCTTGATGAGTCTGTCGGCTGGCTCTCGGGCGACGCGCCGGTGTGGCAAAAAGTGTTGGGGTCGGAGTACCTTCGGTGTCGAGGCGGATCGGTCTTCTTCTGCGTGGCGTTTGAGGAGGGCACGTCGGGATGGCTGAAAGTGGACTGGCTTTCGCATCACGGATTTCGTTTGGGCGACTGTCGTCATAGTCGAGCGCCACCGAGGTCTCCGCTGGCGGGAGGTTTGGTCGCTTGGACATTATGGGTGGATGAGCTTGCTTCGAAAACGAAGAGTAGCCTGTCGGAGGCAGATAGATGTTTTCATTCAGCAAATTCGGTCCAGTATCAGGGCGGCGACACGCAGAATGGGTGCAAACAAACACTTTCTGGTGCTGAGGAGGATGGGATGCACACCGTCAAGAGCGACGCCAGAGCCAGTAACAGCGGAAGAACGTGTCGCAATTAATGATAGATGCGGAGAAGCTGCATCAAACCATTTTCCCCTTGCAATGGAACTCTGTGCAGGAGCACCTGTTGATCATTGAAAACGAAAACCGTTGTCTTCCCGGAAGGTCACTTGACATTGTTGGTATTGGAAGGTGGTGGACTACCTTGAGGGGCATGGCTGCAGTGCCTTCTGGCATCGCTAGAGAAATGGACATGGAGGGCAGCGACGTGCCTGGGAACAAACCTGGAAAGTAGCACGATCGGAAGGAAGGGATCCAAGAGGGAGAGCGGTACACAACTTTCAAAGATTTGTTCCTCGTCAGCGGTGCATAGCGTTTCCGCCGAGGGGGCCGATGCGGGGGAGATTGCGGAGCCAGCAGTGGGCGAGTCAATCTGCGGGAGGGGCATGACGGTATTTGGGGTGTCGGATCGGTCGTTCGTGATGCATGGTGATGTTCGCAGAATGTTGGACATTTTCGAGATCGTTGAGAAGCTTTGAGGTTGTTGCGTAATGTCGGATGATGGAATTATTAGTAGAATGCTGGCTGACAGTGCATTAAAGGGAGAAGGTGGAGTTTGCATCAATCGGCAACAGACCCCGCGTTCGCGATGAAATGGCAACTACCTTCCATCCTCACAGGAGGCCGTGAAGTCTGAGGCAGCAAGATCGTCCCTGGCAACTGCCCCCAGTCAGGACACCGAACGAAAACAAAAGTCTCGTTAAAGGTCGTAGCCTCAAGAAGGCACGTGCCCTACTTCCTTCCTCTGGGCCCATGTGACATCACGCAGGGCGAGCTCGACTTGGATAGAAAGAAGGCACTCAGCACGGGTAACAAGACGACAGGCAATAGAAAGGCAGGTGCAGTCAGCCATGGCAGACCCCATCCTCCTTTCCCTGCCTGCTTGGGGTACCTTACCTTCCGGCATCGCACCTGCCAGAAATAGAAGGCAGGCACGATCTAGACCACGCGCGACCCGAATTTGGCTGGGGATGCCCAGTACCTCCCCGATGTGATCCTGCATGATTCTGTTGACCCAGGTACCTCATCCCGTCGGTCAGAATGATGCCCGTCACTTTCTTGGAGCAGGATATGCCTAAACTCTCAGCAGCTCCTTGCTCTGCCGCTTCATCACCCTGATGCCCTGATTTCCAATTCGCAAAGCTCTCCGTCGGCTCCGCCTGGATTGGTCTCAGGCCATGGTCTATACGGCTGGCCTCAGATCGGCTTCCGCTTCACCGACCCGCCGCAGTTCGCCCCCAACCGCCCTGACGAGATCTTTAAGACGCCTTCAATCGTACGTTTGGTCATCGGATCCCTGGTGCTGCAGCCTCGACACCAGACACATTTGGGAATGATGATGAGAGCGAGACTCTAACGTCAGTCTCCCAACCATGCTCCTCTGCCGCGGGTGGGATTTTCCAGCCAAAGGTGCAGGCGCCTATTCCATCATCTGTGTATTCAACGGCTGCTCAAGTCCATTCTCTGCCCCGATGTCTTTGCCCCATTGGCGCCGAGCCGAAAGCATAGCATGAAGACTGTCTGACGCCAACTGTGCCAAAGACCAACGTTACCCACTCCATCAAAGGTATGTTTTGCTTGTTTCCTGACCGAGCACTTCCCCGAGCTTTAGTTTGCATCTCGGCTCGGATGGAACTGACCAATTTCTGCTCTAGACCAGCGCAACTCGCCCTTTGAGGAGTTTGTCGAACTGCAGACGAAGGAGGTTGATCGAGCTTCCCGGCCGTTTGTCGATCGGTCGAATTCCAAATATAACCAATTCCATCATCGAAACCGACGTGACTGCCCTATTACCCGACACTACACAATCCGCAGGAAATCACGAGCCCGTATACCATCGGACAGCTCCACGATTCCGCCTCAACATGGCCGATCCCCGGGTCGGAATAGGGGTCACTCACCATGAAGACGACAATTCCAGTACCATGGCCCGGACTCCGAGGCCATTGACTTCTTCGCACTCGTTCTCGAGCTTTTCAACTGGAGGTGGCAATCCTATTGCGTTTACCTGGCATGTGGACGTCACATTTTGTCATCACGGCTTCCGCCCGACCAACCATTGTATCGATCATCAAACCTGACTGCAACATGGTGATTCCGGACTATCAAGCGCAGGCGTATTACAGCTGGGATATTTGTTTCGGTGCTTGCGGTATTTCGGGTCTTGTACATTTGGTGATTGCGATGTCGGGAGATATGTTGGCCATGCGTATCGGGACACGAACTTGTCTTTGTTTCCTTCGTTTCAAGGAGAAGCGTTCAAATTTGACATTGACCCGTTGATGCGGCGGTGGCGGTGCGTTTCGGCATCACACATATCTGCCCCTTTCGTCAGTGACGACGATGATGCAACCCATCCTTGATATGGCCCGGTTATCTGTGGCAACTTGCAGCCAGATACAGATGCACCTAATGTTGATAATGAGCTTAGGTATGGAGTGGTATGGAGGCTGGAATCGTATCACAGAAAGTCGGGGTATGACACTGAGCCCACCACATGAATTTGTTGAATAACCGGGGATGAGGTCATAAACAGCGCCCCCCGCAAGGCAAGTAAACTTGTCAAGTTCAATCAATCAATTAATCAATCAATTATGAAGCCATCGCTAGTCAATCAACTCAATTATGAGGCTCAAACTTGATTGATTGCGTTGGGGTGGGCGCTGGTCATAAACTTTGGTCTAATGCGGAACAAGTTTCTCTTCGCTCATGCATTGGATCTGCTTTTGGATCGGGGCGAGATATTATGCAGCATATGTAAAGGATCAAGGCATATCATTTTCTGACTCTCCTGTCATACCATCGCTTCATGTATTCTTTCAACATCCCCTATTGGAGCTACCCAAAGGGAGAAGGGAGAAGAGACAAATGCTTCTAAAAAGCATTCCATTCGGCGATGCCACCCGAATATTTTGGCCCCAAGCAGTTCCGGGATCCGCAGTGAAAGAGATTACCCCAAGTTCAGCCATCCTGTGAAAGCAATTCCCTGTCAGCATCGTGTACAGAACAACGAGGCATGCCAGAAAGCCAACCTACAGAGGTAGGGCAGATATTTGGATTCGGCACTTGGGTTAACGGCGCCGCGTTGAAACTCACCTTCACATCGCAAAAGCGATCTATCTACCTTCTGAGCATGCTGCCTTGTGACTGTCACCAAAACTATCGTCTTTGACCAAGTATCTGTTTCCAGTCGCCATTGCGGGAACTGGCTCTTTCAACTGCCTGAGAGGGCCATGCATAGGCAATATGCGTTGCGTGTGGGCATCTCCATGCGCTATCAACTTCTGGCCCTGTTAAACTGGCTTGATTGTCCGTTATGATGCGATGGCTCGTTACCCGGCGTTGCAAATTTACCAGGTGACTGATAAAAAGATCTACGGGCTGTAAAATGCCTACTCACAGCCTTTAAACATTCGTGAGGCGCCTCCATCGTATCAGCATCTTTGAAATAGTCTCATACTGTCGGATTGATGTTGTTGCTCGTCACTCCAATCGGAACTCCCTCGACTAGTTTGGTATGGGCTGTAATTTCACGATAGTTGGATAATCACGAGGCATCTTATTAATTTACGGGCGGAGAAGACCAAGTCTGATCTTATTTCCATTATCTTGCCAAAGTAAACCGGCAAAGGATATCACTTAGGACCGCAGATACTTCTATTAGACACTTTGAAAGCTTGGTTGTAGCCGATGAGCGTTAAGCACACTTTAATACACATCTGCTGCGAGGAGGTGAAAAACAAGCGGCTCGAATGGAGCTTTCCATGCTGGCAACCCCACAGAAACCGCAAGAAAGATGGATTCCTATTTCTACCTCAAGATTGTGTGGTTCGCGCGCGCGGGAGAAGACTGTTACGGTCAGCTATCCGACAGTAGGGTCTGCTAACAGAAGCTGGGGATTGATACGTTCTAACAGTACACTAGGTCGTGGTCGTAGGTCGTAGTTCGTAGGCTGTAGTAGATCGGGTCTTCAGAGGCCAAGGTGATCAGTCTTAGACTCAACAAGTGATTCGCAGTGAAGGTAAGCTGAGAGTATCTGTGAGGATGAATACTAAGTTGATTGCTGAAGAGCTATGAAGGTCTGACCATAAGCCAGGCTCAGGGTCACACTATATATAAGTCTAAGGTAGTTTCCTTATTCTGAGGACTGATGTCTTTCTGAGCGGTCCCTAGGTGTGGAATGCTTTCTCTATGTTAGTCCTAAGTCAGGACTGCTTATCTCTTGTTGGTCCTTCTTATTATTATATGACTTATACTATAGTTCTTCTATTCTAAGTGAGCCCCTGTTGTTCCTGTGATCCTATAGAGTATAAATATCCTGTCCTAGCTGCCTGACGCCTAAGCGGGGTTGTTCAACTGTTATCCATGCATAACGGGTCGTAACACTATTCTTAAGATAGTTACCCCGCTAGTGATAGATAGTATAATAGAAGCTAGAAATTGGGAACTAAGGGTAGAATGAATAATTACGTGAGAAAACTAACGTGTGTGCGTTATGTGATATTGTTCGACTTAAATAGTCTGGGAGTATTATGATAATTATGGTTAATAAAGTTGCTGTATCCTTTTAAGCTTAAAAGTGCTAAGGTAGGATTAAGAGTAAAGAACTTATGATGTAGCTAAATCACAGCTGAACTTGAAAACTAGATACCTTGCAGCAGTTAGAATTGATGACTGCAGATGATGATGATGATAGAGAGTATAGGCGCGAAGTCTTATTTTGACTGCTCGCATTCCCTGGCGTTTCCGAGGAGACGCAATGAAATTTTAAATCGCCAGAGTGGAAAATGAGACTTAAATAGGCGATGCGCCACTCCCTGTGTATACTGAATGGCCCAGCAGACGTCTTCACTTTTTCCTAGCCTATTTGTTGGTTAACCTTCTGCATGTTACTGTGGAGTTGTCGTTGTTCTCCGTGTGTGTGTGTGTGCATCATACGCTAGGTCGCTGTTCCCCGTTTGCTAGGTTAGACACCATGGTCACATCACGGATAAGACAAATAGAGAGATAGACTTTCACTTTGAGACATGGAAGAGGAGGACGTAACTCGAGCTTGAAGACATGAGTCCCCGGTAATTCTGCCCGCCTTGGCTTAGTTGTCCTCCGCTCCGGGTGAGAAGTCCAGTCCCCAGGGTGATATAGGTGAAGGAATCCAGTGCGTCCGCTATACTGTTCCTCTTCACCAACCAGATTATGCGCCGCTGCTTGCTCCATCCCTGCGTATCTCGCGAGATCTGCGCCCCATCAATCGCATCTGCAGCAAAGTCCAATCCCACCCACCTGGCAAGCAGCCGACGTGCATATGCATTCCACCAATGCCATTAAACATGTATATGTCCCATTCCATCTTTTCAACCTTTGATCTTCTCCCCGCTTGTTGCTCTCGTTGCTGCCTTTTCGTACTGTCCTTCGTTACTCGTCTCCTCCTTCTCAACATGAGGCATGAACAGCCTCTAACGGATGAGAGTGACTGATTCGCCGTCGCAAGCGCCCAGATCGACAGTCTTCGCAACTCTACTAACGCAACTGACGCTGATGCGAGCTCCCGCCTCGGGGGCGCGACGCCATCGGTTCGTGCTACTCCTGCACCCAGCCAGTCCTCCCTTCCAACGGACCAGGGCGCCCTCACGCCCGGCTGCAGAGCCATGGTTGAGGCAGACATGGAGCGCGAACTGGACAAGGTACGGGATGAGGCATCGGTCGTCATGTTCGCGCCCATCATGCTATACACCATTTTCACTGCTCGCTCCTCCTGGCAGTTAGCAGACAATCATCAATCTACAGCAACCGCAGCAGCAGCAACAGCCACCTACCAAGAACCGACAGGGCCGCAGGTCACTCTCTGTCCAAAACCAACCTGTTGCCACCGTACTTACCTTGAGCATTGGAATGATAACACAAACGAGAGTGTAAGTGTGAAGTCACCGCCGCCCCCGTCCCTATCTCATCTCATCCGACGTGCTCCCTGGCCTTCAAAGCCAAAGGCCTCGGCGACCGTATAGGCAGAACAACCTACAGGTCCTACCCGATTAATGGTCCGGTCCATTGCCTACTTCGGCATCATCCTAACCTCGTTTAAGTCCTGCGGCAACCCTGCAGACCTCTTTGCGCAGATGAAATCCGCTGGGCCGCTTCACTCGCGATGCATCCACCACAAGATCCTTGACGCTGTGGGGCGACGAGCAGGAAAGTCTTAGGAAATTGATGACTACAAGCCGAAACACTTCAAGACGAAAAGGCTGGGCAATGGTTCCCTCCAAAAGAAGTGGAGGTAAGTAAAGCCGTGATAGCTGAAGTCGTGCATGGAGCTAGCAACGCTGACAAGAAAGCATGTAGCCCCCGTTTATGCAGAGATGGCCTGACAAGACCTGAGACGGGAAAGTGGATGTCCCCGACGACAGTGACGATAACCTCGATAGTGATAATAACTACGACCACGGCTGTGGCGATGACGGTGGCAACGTGGTCGTTACCAACATTGATGATGATGGCTATGAGCCCATGGACGTTGATGATGAGCAGCGAGACGACGTCGTCGCGAGCGGTCGCGGTCGTGGTCGCGGTTGCAGTCATGAATAGCCCAGGCCTCCTCCAACGCTTGAATGCCGACACAGACGCCGTCAAGCCACCCCGCGATAAAACCACAAGGGCAATCCAGGTACCACCCGCAGCGGGGCAGCCGGAGCCGCAGCCCTCGGTGCAACTGGACGCCGATGGGGAACGCAGAAGAGATGGCAACGGCGGAGCAGCGGAGGACATGCGATGCATCATGATAGACGCGTGAATGCTTCTGCAGAATTTCACGATCCGCAAGCTGTATATTGACGGGTTTATGCCGGTGAAAGAGAATTTCAGGAATAGAGAATCTGAGAACTGGTCGGAAGCGGTCTGTAATAACTTTTAGACCGATTTAAGGATGAAGAAAATTGAAGGTGAATGTTTTCTGAGCCTGTTATGCTGTTCAAGGACTATTGTGCTGTGGATTCTGGTCACCGCCATCGACAGGCAGCTTCCAGCCTACTCCGGAGATCTCCTCCGGTTAGCCCCACTTAACGCCAAGATATACAGAAGTATCCGCTGACAATATGATCCGCTGTTCCTCCTAACACCATGCAGTGCTAACATCCCATGCGCAGCATTCAACATTCAGGGGCCTGAGTTGCTAAAATTATGCTTTCCAGTCTAATGCGCAGAATAAACCCAGCGCTGCAGACTATTCAAATAAGTTAAACCCAGGGGATGAACTAGATTGTTTAACTCAAATTCAGCGCTGACCTATTGAAAATATTTTAACGTGGTTTAGCAGGCGTTATTCCTAAGGATTCATTATGATTCAGTAGTAGAGAATACGCTACATACGCTGTTTTGTCGTGTAGGCCTATTATTCAACTACCTAGATTCTATAGGAAGCGGATTTTTCAGCCAGGCCAGCCCACCAGCTCCAGAAGTAGGGTGAGGGCCAGTAGCTAGTAGTTTGGGCTCTTTTATTAATATAGAGACTAAGTTGTTTATACTTATAGGCTTTACTTTAGCTAAGTTAACTAAATCGATAGCGATAACGATATGGCTGTCTGAATTTCTAAGTAGCCCCTATTTAGTCGACTGCTTGTTTACAGATAGACTTGTTAGTATGCAGCGCTAGTAGGAATAAGGCCTTGGCACTGCTATCTTTGTCCCTGCTTGGGAGGAGAGTCCCTGCGATAGCTGAAACGCCTAATCTCCTCTCAGTATTAAAATAAATCTGTCTTAAGCTCCAAAGACCTCTTGATATGTAATTATATCTGTCTTTGATTTGAAGTATACGTCATCACAGCACTTGCTAACCTTAGCTAATTCGTGCGGACGAGCCTGTCGATCCTCTTGTCCGCTATTTGGGCTACTGCATCTCTAGCTTTACTTATACTTCTCTATCAATTCGATCTGCTCTATTGCTTATTTCTCAACTGCTTAATTATAATCTCAGATGTTATTAATCTGTTATTCTCTCACCCAGCTGGGGTACCAAGGTATATACTAATAGCGAATGATAATACGTCCACTGACCAGAGGTACTAGGAAAGATTCATAGTAAAAGCTTTATGTTAATAGCATACCTAATGCTGGGTGGAACTGTTGTGGATCTGAATCCTTAGGCTATGCAACTCTTTATTGGAGATAATAATGTACGGAGTGCAGTCGTCGCTATATCTGCTGAACGATTTAAGCATTTCACTCGATCAACAGCCTTGAATACCATCTTCACTTAATCTTTGTGGCCCCTTAAAGGCAGTACAGCATAGTCTCTGAGATTAAGGCTAGTTTCTCCCCAGAAATTTCTTTTAAATGCGCTTTTATTTCTTTTCATCCATTAAAATCCTTATGGATGCTTGCGTTTTATTCTTCCAAGCTCTTTCACATTTCCAAGGCGTTTTCTTCAACCTGCCTAGCCCCTTGGCTTTAGAAATATAGAAAGCTCTTAGCACTATAGAAACATCATAAAGACACTTCATAGAGCTAAAAAGGAAAACAAAGAAAGAAAAGAAAAGAAAAGAAAAGAAAAGAAAAGAAAAGAAAAGAAAAGAAAAGAAAAGAAAAGAAAAGAAAAGAAAAGAAAAGAAAAGAAAAGAAAAGAAAAGAAAAGAAAAGAAAAGAAAAGAAAAGAAAAGAAAAGAAAAGAAAAGAAAAGAAAAGAAACGTGGTGCCGTTCGCATCCTGACACAGCTGGTGCATCACATAGAGCATCTCCAGTCCCGAAGCCAATTACCACTGCGTGAAAGTCGCCTCGAAGCACTACCACTACTATCAGTAAACCTCACCAAGCTTGAGCATGCTCTGTGACGTGAAGCTTCGGTGGTTCCATTTCTCGCCAAGCTTGTACATTAGTGGACAAGGAAATCCCTAGAGAATAGCCATCTCAAAGAAAATTGGCTGGGCTTTTCAGCATTCTCTGTAGTCGCTCGGAGTTGACGTCGATGGCGTTGATCTCGACATGATGCCAAAGCCTGTGAGGCCCTGCTGCCAGTGGTCATCGCCAAGTAGCAAACCCGACTCGGTCCACGACCTACAGTCTTTGGCATACTATTTGCGTTAGCCGCTGGTGTGCAAATTTCATAGGACACTGAAAATTGAAATCAATAGCAGGGCTGCTGGAAACGATGCGCGAGTAATTCCAAGGGTCATGACTGGAGACAGAAATGGACGTTGGTAGTTGGGATATCACAGTCATTGAAGTGTTGTTGATTTCTCAATTCGATCTCAGTGCCAGCACAAAACATGCGGGCGGCGTTCAGACGGTCGGAACAGTTGCTTTCTTCAAAGCGGGACGGCTCATTGTATCTCTGCTGATAGCTATGCTGGAAATCCGTAGGTGGTGCAATCAGCAGGCGGTGAAAATCCTCAACTGGTTGAACCGGCAGCTGGTCTATGCACTGGCTTGCTGTGCTAGGTTCCTGGCGTCACCTGCGAGAATATGCGCCCAATCGAGATGCCCCTTTCCACGCGCAAAAGCAACGTCTCTGATGCCGGTGAGAATAATCCCACCCAAGGCAGGCTTGTCACAAGGAAGGTGGACGAACTTGAACAAGTCACGTTAAAAAGTACCCAAGCTCAGTGAGTATCATTCTTCTGAATTCAGCTCATCTACCGAAAAGCTACCTGGCGAGCCCCAGCGATAGCAGTCAATCATAGCCCCATTTGCCCTAGACACTGGTTACAGCGAACGAAGTACAGATATGAATGCAAGGGTTCCAGAGGAGGAGGTAAGGTAATACTTCGCATCCTTCATGATTCTTTGTCCCTCTTGTATGTTCCCGGCGTAGCGTTGGATGCGCTGCTCCATCAGCGCAACGGCGGGGTGCGTGACAAGTCAGAACGTGGCCTAAGAGAGCCAGGTGTGCTGGAGGTTTGCTGTGGGTCCGTTCTTGATGCTGTAGAGCTCGGAGCGCATTTGATGGAGGAGGCTAAAGAGGTCTCCTGCCCAGTTTGAGTTGATCTTGGCCCCGAGGGCAGCGTACTCTTCAAAGCTGTTGATGATGTCGGCCTTAGGAGCGTTGGCGCCGGAAACCCTCTGTACGGCGAGGATGAGCTATCGCGAGCCGTCTTGGAAGGAGAACATGAGGCTCTTTCCGTGGAGGGGGGTTCAGGGACCCATGCCTCCTGCGGCGTGATACCTGGGACGGGGGACGGTGACCCGGAGAGAAAGTTCGGTATGAAGGTATCTGCTTCAACGCGTTGGAAACGATCAGAATCAGAAGACCCAAGAACGCGCTGCTACCAAGGATCTTGCAAAGTATCAGACTGTCAACGGAGAAAACCTCTGAAGAAGTTGACTGTTGCGGTGGCTAAGCTGTGGTTGTCCGAGTCTAGTATATTTGTACTCTGGCTCACTCGCGCCGGATGGGCGGCTTCATCAACTTTCTGATAGTAGTGTTCGTCGCGCTCTTAGTATTTGTGATTTGGTTCATTTGGATGTGTATATTGATCCGCTGGTTGTGGACCTGTTGCGCATCCTTCCGCTAAACCAGAGCAGTCGAATCCTCGGGCTTGCGAAGGGGGTCAAGGGGCCAGGGGTCGAGGTCAAGAGTGAGCCTTGGCTCCAGCTCCGGCTCCGGCTCTGCATTGAAAGCCAAAAGATCGCGAGAAGTATGCGACCGAGTCTCTCCTTCGTACATCGCGTGCGGGCTCGCTGAATGCTGAGTGCTTCTGCTGTCTCTCATGGTTGCGCCATGATCTTCGGCGGTGTTGGTCTGAGTCTGTGTTATTCAATGTGTCAAATTCATAAGCCAGGTTTCTGAAGAAATGGAGCTGTACCTGCTGCTTTGCGTGCATACGCGCCAGCATACTCGCCCACTTATCTGGTGTCATGGCGTTGGTGTTGTACTTGGGCTATTGCCTGAACGACTTGAAGACAGTTTGTGCGGGTGTCCGCTAGCTGCAGCGTGATTCTGAAAATGTCTAGGAGGCTGTAGTTAACATCTCCCGCTTTCACAGGGGCATATCAGCCAGGGCATGCTTTTCCCTCGGGCTGACCAAATTGCAATGGTAGATGGTGAGAAGTGACGTGCTGTCAGAAGTGGCGCCTGACTGAAGACTAAAGGCAAAGAGGGAAAAGGAGCAGGCGAAGAGATCAGAATATAACCATAGCGTGCATTCTACATTTCCGCTGAAGAAGCAACCGGACAGGACTTGCTGCTTGCCAGCAGGGGTGCTTCTTCTCTGGTATTTCTTCTACCACCCAGTACATCTGGCCTGACATAAGGTCAGTGCCTCGGATGATCCTCTTTATCTGCAGCATAATGGGACTAGAACAGGCTTCATTCAATCCGCAACGCTCACATGTCATTCCCAACAAAAGACTTGTTAGTCTTACCTGCCCTCTGGTCAATGCCTGATTCATTCTGCCTGACTTTTGGCACCTCATCATATTCGGCAAGGAATGTGGCGGCCTTGTTCATCTCCGCTGGGAGCACTTGTCTTTTTTCTTCTCTGGGAGGTCGTCACTTTGCTTCTTATGTAGCTAGACCTCAAACCTCACCCTCTGTTCCCACCAGACACATCTAACATTCCCACCGCCGTCTTTTGATACCATACATACACAGTAGGAATTATTTTTCCCTCACCTCCCGTCTCTCTTGTACAGTCCAAGGCGCAGTTTGACGGCAGCAGGCTCTACTCGCCGCTTTCCGCAGCAGACAGCTCCTCCAATTCTACAATTACCTTCAGTCTCCAAAGAAGTTCAAGGAGACCAAGAATGTCAGGGATTCCATCAGCCCTCTTGTCGGAAATCGACCCTCTTAGCGCAGGTGACAACAGAATAGGAGAGCGAGGTGCCGTGGCAACCTTCGGAGCGCCTTAACCAACGCAGGTAGCTCAAGGGGCAGCTGACTTCATACTTTAACATTTGGCGATACTCCTACTTCACCGAAGAATGATTCTAACCCCGCATACGAGATTCTAGATGCCTGCGAAGTAGACAAGCTCATATTTGAAGTCAAGAGCTTCGTCATAAGTGAAAATGAGGAAGGCGTTCACGCAAGCAGCCCAAGGGCGTTTGACGACGCGAAAGCCACTCAAGAGCCACCACCCCTTTCACGCCTTTTGATGTTGAAAATGGTTCTCGAGTCGATACGGAGAGCGTCGAAAGTATCATCGTTCAGCCACTGAAGCTACACTGACGCCCACAGTTGCTTCAATCTCAGGCTCAACCTCATCCCCAGGCACCAACACGTGAGCCAGACGTCGCAACTCTGTTGCCTCAACAACAACTCCCAGCCCCATCCCCTCAAGCAGGACTTCATTATCAGTCCGCCACCATCGCCTCCGCGTTTTCCGAATTGGCATTACGCATTTGCGTACGCGCGCTCCTCTTATACCTGCACCAAACGATGGGTCGAACGCGATATGGCAGCAAAGGAGGAGGCATCCAGCGCGCTTGACAGGGCCAATGCGAGCTTCAGCGGCGAGATGCGCGATTTCGACGCCACGAACAGGGCCTTGCAGGCCACGTACGACTTGACTCGCGCGCGAGCTAATGAGCAGAGTGTGGTGAGGGCGCTGGTTGCCGCGCAGCACCGAGTCAAGAGCACGAAGGCACTTCTCAGGGCTTGGGCGCGTGAGGGACAGTGGAAGGCTTCTTGGGGTTTCAATCCGATTGGTCTCAGCACCTAGGTGTCTGTCTTGGTTCATGTGCTTGTCTACCGAGAGTTGCTGGTCTGTTGTAGTCTTGGCTTCGAGGGGCATTGTGAGGCGTAAGTCCCACGTTGCATTAGGAAAGACAGTGGGCCTCTTTTGGAACTTGGAAACGATGAATTGCCGCTGTTTATAATTCCTTGTTCTTTTGCGCAAACACATTTGTATAAGTAGGGATCGGGCCCCCAATTGTTGTTAGTGGTGGAGCTGAGTTCTGTAGCAGTTTCAGGTATCAAATTACTTTCAACGGCCTGAATGTGCTGCCTCGTCCATGATGAATCACAGACGCCCGACAGACGAAATAAGTGAATAAATCAACTTAAGCTACGACTTCGGACACTGACGCTGTATGATGGCTTGATCACAGTGAACACGGCTACGTGTGTCTTGGTTTGTATCTACCACGTGCTTGTCGTGGGCCTTGGTCTTCGTCATTGAAGTCAAAGGTTGACAACAGCATGGTTTTTCATGTGTCGAAGGGTTCAAAAACCCGAAAATAGAATAAGTCGTACCTCGTGACGAAGAAAACGCTTTGCGATAGACAACATGGTAGTGACGTGTGGGAATTCAGGCATGGCCGCTGATGACCGGATTAGGATTCAGGTCACAAACTTAAAAGACAGCTAATGTGGGACTTCATGCCTCGCGTGCTCTATTCCTTTCGGGGCTTTGGCTGACTGGATGTTGTTGAGATGAGCCTGGGTAGAACAACTCGACCAGGACCTTAGGCGCCAATTCGCACAAACAATGAGACAACTATAGCGCTACAGCACTGAAAGTATCTTTAGTCGTCAGTGCAGTACCAAGCATCATACAATTACTTATTATAAGAACAGAAACTAGTTCAATTGGTTTCGTTGCGTTTTCGATGCCATCTTGAGTTGCTGCTCGCCTCGAGACTCCCGTAAATATAGCCGGCTTTGTAACGACAGCCGGCAGAAATCCCGAGTCCCCAGGAATACCAAGCGAGAGGCAGCAAAGCATAGTCTCTAGGGAGAGAAGTCTTCGCAAAATGGCTCATCGTGGTCATCTTGAAGCGACAAACAAGCAGCAAGCTAGGCGTTTTCCTGCTAATATCCTCGTCGAATCACAGTGCTTTCGAGACAACGATTAAAAAAAGGCTTAAATCGTTCATTCCAACTTTAACGTCTTCGACCTGTGAACTCTCAGTGATTATATGAACTCTTGACGAATGAACTCTTACTCCCTAACTTAATGCAAGTAGCTATAGTAATTCTTTCTTGCGGTGGGTATGATAGCGGGCGCAGCTCGTCAGCAACAAATCACATGCACCAGCGCAGCTAACCATAGACATCAGAAGACTCTTGTCAGACTAAGAATCTCAGCGCCCTATGTGGATAGCGTAGGGACTGCCGTGTATGCATCGCACCCAAGAGTTCATGCTCTGGCATCATTGATCCCTCCAACTTCATGTCACAAACCCATTTTCCTCACTTTGCGGATGCTAATGAATTGGCTTCGGCGCGAACTCTGTGGCTCGGGCTTTGCCGCCAAGAAGGTATATGCCTACCTCAAGGCAAACCATATTTTGTCTCAAAGCCCCGTTGAACGATTGCAGCGGCATTTGCCTCGCTTTCCTCGGTGCCGTCGAAAGCTTCATCTCATTTATGGATAATAAGCGGTAATTGAGTCTCTTCAGAAGACGCAGGTGGCAGGCGTTCTGGAAAATGGTTGCCGAAAATGATGCTTCAAAACGCGCAAAGTTGGATTCACCGAATGAAAGGTGAGACAGGGGTCTTTTCTTTTGCGAAGCAAAGGACAATTTACATCGCTGAGGTTAATCTCAAAGTAAACCCAAATGTTTCAAACAGGCTGTGATAAGAGGGTTCATGAAATTTTTTAACTTCGGTCGCTACACTGTTAGCGTGAAGTCGCGAAAGCTTGATAGATGCACTACCATCCACGACGGAGGCCAAATATCGCGAGCGTCTTAGGCAACGATTACCGTCCACTTCAAAGCAGTAGATCCCACAAATATGTTTTCCTGTGAAGTCCCGAATTGCATAAGTCTACGGATGGAGATTAGATGGCTAACGAGAGATGCAGAGCGTATGATACTGGTCAATGACCTCGAAGTTATGGCAGACTAAATAAGGCGTCGACATGATTCCCTCAAGGGCATCCAGTGAGCGTTCAAAGTATGGTACGATGTATCTAAATGAACCGACGATGCGACGGGCATTTATTATTTCAACCGAAAGAGGTGGCTCTGATGGCGGCAAGGCGCCACCCAGCATTAATCCCGACGGCATCGTTGCTCGTCCGTGAGAATAGGAGGATCGAGTGCGGCTGCCGTAGCGACGAATCACTATGCGAAATAAAACGAGTCGCTCACAGAATGGCGCCGTAGTTGCTATAATCGGGACATGGAACAAGTTTGGGAGAGACTGATACCGACTGAGACGAAGATTAGGTCGGTCCGAGCTTTGCAGATGCGATGACAGCGAGTTGACACTCAGAACCCAAAAAGGCTTTCACCTCTTCTTTGCCCTTGCGCAGTCGCGACATAAAAATGACCTCCTCAACAGATCCCTAAGGACTTAAATCGTTGCGCCCTAAAGTAAAGCATGAAGCTCCAGCATGAAGGGACGCTCAGAAATTATGTGCCGTACGATATGCCTTTAACTCCGTGTGGCATTCAATCCTAGTCGTGATGATGCTAGTGCCTCTCCCCGTTCAGGGCGGGACTTTTTAAGTCGAAATTTTTACAGGTCGAGTTTTCAGAGGTCGAGTTTTCATAGATCGAGTTTTCATAGATCGAGTTTTCATAGGTCGAGTTTTCATAGGTCGAGTTTTCATAGGTCGAGCTTTCAGTAGAGCGCACTTCTTTTAGAGGTTGGACATTTTACAGGTTATATCTTCTGTTAAATATTCTTAGTTAGAGAAGACTTAAGAATGAAACTGTAGACGCTGCTTAACTCTAATATAAACTAATCTTTTAGGTGATTTGCTGCGTAAGGTATGTGTCAGGCTATTCTCCTATGGCCTTTCGAATTTGCCCTGTATGCTCCGTTATCAGCTGCAGCTCGAATTCTAGTAAGCATCTATGCCTAGACTTCAATAGCATGGCGCCCGAACCCGCCGAGAGACATCCGCAGGTCTTCATTAGAGGGACGGCATGATTTTGAGTGGTATGAGGGGTGAATGTACTAAAGGCTGCAACAGGGTTTCATTCTCTGCGCTTGTTCTAATTTCTTCTGTGCTTGATTTTAAGTGCCGAGTCTTGCTATCATCCGCGTTTGCTTTATGAACACGTGTGTTTTTGCTGCCTGTCCATTTCCAAAGGTAGATTTGATCTAATGCGTAAGTCAGTTCCGCATCATTTCTTCTCTAATCTGAAGCTTCTAAAACGGAGAAGGTATGGGAACGTTTGTGAAGTGGTATCCGCACGGAGACAAGGCTCCTCTGAATTTACTCAGGGGTGTTCCAAATTGCTTTGAAGTCAGCAAATACGGAGAGAATGAAATGCATCTAGGCAAGTCATAATTTGCAAACGCCAGCAGGCGGATTAGATGGATGTTGGGTGTATCCCAGGATGATGAGTAACAAACGTGCAAAGGGAGGGATCCCGTCGGGACGGCATTCGGGCCTTGGGCTCGGAGCCGAGCTGCTATGACGTAGCGTTCTGGCAGAAAAAAAGCCAGAACACTACGTCACTAGGCTCCCGCCTGACCGTCAAGGTGCAAGTGCATTATTACGTAATGCGCGATCAACATGCACAGACAGTGAACGTCGAGCTTACTGGTGGTGAAGCGCCACAGACATAAGGGAGCGCCACGCGTGGCGTCTACCGCCCCAAGTCTCCACTGACTGGATGCCACCGTCACCAGCTATTATCACCATCTATTTTCACCACCCAATGTCCACGCAAAGCAGCCGAATCCGTTGCGTGCGTCCCGGCCCCGCTGAGTGTTCTTGATGGGGGTCCGTTTATAGGTTCGTCGCCCCTTCTGCGGCTTCTTGCTCTGTCCTCTAACCGCGTCCAAGCTGCAGCAACAGCGCCCCAGAAGCCCCGAATCCGAACATGCATCTCTGACTCGGCCCCACTCCTCGAGATGTCCACTCGGTCGAGCTACCCTTCCACAAGTCATGGCGGCTGCGCAGCTGGCGTTGATGAACGTCTCCTTGGTTCTCTGCCCAGCATCGGCGAGACAATAACAAAGAGAATACGACGATGGCGAGGGTGAGGACGACTTCGACGACTTCGACGACTTCGACACGCGCGACGTTCATGCCAACCAACAATTGGCTCGATTGAATCTCTAACGAAGACCGCGACGTCAGCGATCCCAACGACTACGACCATCTGAAAACAGTTACCTACTCAAGGACTAGGGATGGTGGCGACGACACCTCGCAGCACCCATTAGACGTAATTGCTCCTCCCGAAC
The DNA here is from genome assembly GCF_013390185.1 of Colletotrichum aenigma. Classification (NCBI taxonomy): domain Eukaryota; kingdom Fungi; phylum Ascomycota; class Sordariomycetes; order Glomerellales; family Glomerellaceae; genus Colletotrichum; species Colletotrichum aenigma. The sequence goes on from NW_023500917.1 coordinate 459,841, forward strand.
CGATCGATCTGACGCTCATGTCGGTATCCTCGACAACCTGCGCCGGGAGATAGCGAGTGCGCGCGCCACCACCCACGCCATTCAGCGGCGTCGGGAGCTCTCGCCAGAGATCATCGCCGGCAACGAGTTTTATGCGTTCCGTGACACCACAACAAGCTTGCCGGGCGGGCAATTGGGATGGCCCCGTCTCCGTCTCTCAGCAGGCGGGCAGCCACATCAGCTTCTCTGGTGCTGTACACCTGGAGACCACAGCGCGACGCGTCCACGTACGGCTTCATGTCGAGCACCACTTTGTGACCATTGCTCGCCTCCATGGCCTGGACGATGACATTCTCGAGACGATTGACTTTCTGAGCAAGTTCCACCAAGGAGAGCCCGCAATCGTCGTGTCGCAGGACGGAGGGGTGGCGTGGAAGCCAAGCCCTCCGACGAGTCGGAGTATGACGATGGGGGCACGCGCAACTTAGTAGGGGATTCTAGGTGGGAAGCGGCGGCCGAGAGAAGGCTGATGGGGGCGAGATGACGCGAGATCTCACTTGGCTTCCAGTACTATACCTGCCCAGTAGGTTAGCTGCTGGTAGAATTTGACTATGAACAGCTCATCACCTACACTAGTCCTGGCGCGAAGCTGTGCCGCGATCATTTATGCCCACAACATGACAGAAGCTCCTATTTTAGACGAGACTACCACAGAACACCATCATAGCGTAACGGCGACCGGCGAGTTAAACCCAGCAGGACACAGTCAACACGAGCACGCTTCTGTCTCCCATCTTCAAGGGACGCGCCCATCGCCACAAGAACTAGGACCAACGCCAGGGACATGGAGAACGCGAGGGACCAAGCCCTCCTCCATCCCTACTCGTCACCAAACATTACCACAGAGAGCTCGTCAAGCCAGTCCATCCCCTCATCCCGCTCGTACCCCCGTCGGCGGCTGTACTCTAGCAGCAGATCATCATACTGTGCGCGCCCCGGGGCAGGCGATGGCGGGTACAACGAGGCTGCCGGGGACGCTTGGCAATCGCAGCCCGCTGCTGGAGACATGGACACGAGCGAGTCCTCCAAAGACGACTGGCCCTCCAAGAACCGAGGCAAAACCGAGGCAAGACCGAGGCAAGACCGTCAGTCGACGAGCGGATGCATGCGCGGCGTTTGCGTGCTCGCTGCGGAAGGCCGTCGATGCTGATCGAATGCTGGCGAGGCTGTCGGGAACACTTGGTCACTGCAACTCGGTGCCGGAAACATGGACATGAGCGAGGCCGACGGCTCCAAAAGCTCACCCCACTGGACAAATTCCACATGGACATCAGGCCACTGACAGATGAGCACCGGACCCTGCGGCTGTTGCGGCTGCGGCTCCGCATCGCGCGTGTCCGACTCAGCCCATGGGCTGTTCCTCAGGACGTCGATCTGGAGGCCGTGGACGAACGACGTGTCCGGCGTGACAAGCGGTCGTCGATGCTGCGGGGAGCGATGCTCCAGGGGACCGCCGACCGAGGCGCTTACGGGTGCGAGGCGAGCTGCGCGGACGATTCGTCGGTAAGCTGCACCCGACTCCTTGTCGGAAAGGAGAGAGGGATCGGAAACGTACCGAGACTGCGCCTCGTCAGTCGACGCGAGGATCTGGACTAGAACAAGGTCGGTCGGAGCCGCTGCGTGGGTGTCTGGGGGATCCAGGTCCTCAATATCCAGGCCCTCCATAAGGCGCACAAGGCCGGCCAGGAGATCGCTGCTGAGGCTCGCAGTCAGGCGATGGCGCGCGGCGCGGGCGGAGGACGCAGTGCGCTCGCCGCGTAGCTCCCAATGGTTCCTCATCCCGCAGTGCCCCCTGAGCCAGACGGCGAACGCGTAAGGCTCCCACGGCCACACCTCAAAGGTTCAGCGCCGGCCAATAATGAGACTGTTGCGAACGGCCATTTGGAACATGGCCGGTATCAGGTCCCTGAACCGTCTGTATATCGAGTGTACGAAGGCTGGGCTATGGTCGAGGTCGCCGTCTCGGAGGAGGCGGGAGAAAACGTCGGGCTCGTGATGGTGCTGCTCCAAGAAAACAGTAGGGTTGTGGAGGCGGACCGGGCCGCTGAGGATGGCGGCCTTTGTGTCGACGCAGAAAGGGACGCCCCGGCGCTTCTCCTTCTTGGAGCGAGTGAATTCCTCAATGGTAAGCTGGCGATTAGTCTGAGGGATGTTTGTTGACCACCTGCGAAGTTGGTGATGCGGAAGGGATGCTTCACTGTCGATAAGTTTAGTAAACATCTAATAGCGCATGGCGAGACTTCTTTTGTCGCAGACAAGAATTTTGGGAAAACTGAGACGAAGAACTAAGACGAAGCGGAGAACTATGACGGGACGAAGAGATAGCGAACAGGGAGCAAGACTTATCAAGCTACGTCTATTACGACGGATGAGATTGCTGAGCAGCCGACATAGTCCTTCAGCATTTCCTGCAGCGATTCTATATATCGAGCAAATCTTTGACTGTTTAAAGGTGGGGCCAGAAAGACGGCGAACGCCTCTAAGATATCAAATAGAGAATAGGACAGCATTAGGGCGAAGATGATTCTTGTTACGGTCAGCTATCCGACAGTAGGGTCTGCTAACAGAAGCTGGGGATTGATACGTTCTAACAGTACACTGGGTCGTGGTCGTAGGTCGTAGTTTGTAGGCTGTAGTAGATCGGTTCTTCAGGGGCCAAGGTGATCAGTCTTAGACTCAATAAGTGATTCGCAGTGAAGGTAAGCTGAGAGTATCCGTGAGGATGAATACTAAGTTGATTGCTGAAGAGCTATGGAAGTCTGACCATGAGCCAGGCTCAGGGTCATACTATATACAAGTCTAGGGTAGTTTCTTTAAACTGAGGACCGATGTCTTCCGAGCGGTCCCCGGGTGTGGACCGCTTTCTTCATGTCGGTCCTAGGTCAGGACCGCTTATCTCTCGTCGGTCCTTGGTCAGGACCGCTTATCTCTCGTCGGTCCTTCTTATCGTCACGTGACCTGTACCATAGGTTTTCCGTTCCGAGTGAGTCCCTGTTGTTCCCGTGATCCTGCAGTACAAATGTCTTATCCTAGCCGCCCGATGCCTAAGTGGGTCGGTCAACTGTTATCCATACATAACGGGTCGTAACAATTCTGCTGCGAAGTTAGTGGATAGGAAGGTCTCACTCTCTGAGACTACTAGTACGTCTGGTCTGCTGAAGAAGTGTTATTACTGTTGTCACTATAGATACCCCCTTCTAGAGTTATGTCTTATCTTAATACCAGCCTCTAATTTAGTCTTTCTTTCCCTTGCAAATTATGATCAGGTGGTAGCTATGAGTACACCTATATAGCGACCACCTATATTCTATATGCTTTAAGAGCCTTCTGGCCAAAATAAAGCCAGCCCACATAAAGGATATATCGACTAGATTATGCGTTGCTGCAAACATCCCTTATATATCTTAGGCCTTACCTATAAGCTGGAGTAAATCGCTGACACTGATTCTCTGAGAGGTGGTGACCAGCATCTCCCTCACTATTGCGTTCAGCGTGGGATAGTGAAGGCTATTAGAGCTCTGCGATATATGCTCTACCTTCTCCATGTTACGGTCAGCTATCCGACAGTAGGGTCTGCTAACAGAAGCTGGGGATTGATACGTTCTAACAGTACACTGGTCGTGGTCGTAGGTCGTAGGCTGTAGTAGATCGGTTCTTCAGAGGCCAAGGTGATCAGTCTTAGACTCAATAAGTGATTCGCAGTGAAGGTAAGCTGAGAGTATCCGTGAGGATGAATACTAAGTTGATTGCTGAATAGCTATGGAAGTCTGACCATAAGCCAGGCTCAGGGTCATACTATATACAAGTTCTGAACAGTACCCTTTACTCTATCACTGATCCCCCACCAGGTACCAGTGAGCGCTTATTAACTGTTGGTGAGCGCTCAGTAACTTTGACTGAGCGCTCAGTGATCTATACTGCCTGCTCAGTCTTATCTTATCAGCACGTGACTTATACCATAGTTCTTCCGTCTCTAAGTGAGTCCCTGTTGTTCCTGTGATCCTGCAGTACAAATATCCTATCCTAGCCGCCTGACGCCTGAGTAGGTCGTCCAGCTGTTATCCTTGTTTACAGGTTGTAACATCAGGTCCCCTCTCTAAAGGTCTTATCCTCAAGACCTAACATAAGTAGGTCGTTAGTCCCAGGTTAGGGATCTGTTAATTATGCTTCCTGATTTACTTATAATGCTGACACTATATCAGGTTGTATTCCTGAAAATCCTGCGATTTCTACTCTTTGTTGTTATCGTCGTTCCCTCAACATTGCGGAGAACAGGTTCAAAGTCATGCCTTATCGTCACTGTCGGTCTAAGGGGTTACGCTGTAAAATGCTGCCTGGTTCCTTGGTTTGCAGAGAGTGTGTCGCCATAGGTAGCACTTATCGTTTGTGTAATGCTTCTAACAATACGATCTGTTAATATTTATGTAGTCCCTGAGGTCTGTTGTGTTTTGTTCATGCTGAATTATATATAGTAGAACGTTTAATAGTTGAATCTCAGCGTTTGGACGATGAGGAGGAAGAAACTGAGAAACTGTTTCGAAAGAGAATAGAGGTGCTGCAAAAGGCGCAGGCCGAAGTGAATAAGGCGCTTGCGAAGCTGGATTATGTCCGCAAGGCTAAGCGAATAGTGTTCAAAAAGGGTCGCAAGGAGACTTTGGTGGTGGCTGAAGAGGAGGGTGTAGCAAATCCTTCCCCTGTCGAGCCTTCCTTGGTTCTTGAGGCGCGATCGATGGGCGCTTTTGGTGCGATAGACCTGGATACTATCCTTAGCGATTAGAATCCAGGCACTCCAAACTTCTTATTAGAGGCGTCTTAGTTGATTTCTGGTGTTCCTAGGCGGATAAATAGTTTCCTTTGTTGCGGCCGATCTACTTCAGTAGGTGGTCTGGTGAAGTGATGTAGGTGCTTGATCTGCTTATATCTACTGTTCTTTTAGGCTAGTATAACAGGTGTTAGTATGGCTTCTCGTTCTTAGTGTTGTTGCCAGTAGATCGTAAGTTCTTCTGCTGCGTTGGTGATATTTTTAGCTGGTTCCTATATGTTGTCTTTATGTCTATATCCTTTCTATTTGACGAGGTATTAATACCCTTCTGGTTCTTTGAGATAGTTGATAATTCGTTCGACTTCATACTCTGGTTTATTATCTTCAACGATAATAATATCGTTTGTCTGTGATCTACATAGTGCTGGTTTGAGGAGTGAGACATAGAATACTAGGTGATACTTTATGGTTTCTGGGAGTCTAAGTTTGTAGTTAACTGGTGAAATTACTTATGAGATTTTGAAAGGTCTGAGTTTTTTATAGTTGAGTTTATTATTTGGTTGCTTTATCTTGATGTTTCGCTGTATAAGATAGGCGCTATCTCCCTCTTTTAAGGTTGGTCCCTCAATCCTTCGTTTGTTACTGAATTTTGTTATTCTTTGTCGTATGAATTTGAGTTCTTTGCGTGTGTTTTCCTGGATATCCTTAATTTAGCATATTGAGGCGACAGCTTTTACTGCAGCTAGGCCTGTTTAGGGTTCTCTATAGGCGGTTGGTTTGAATCCGTAGTTAAGGTAGAAGGGGGATTCCTTGGTACTTTCTCCTACTGCGCTGTTATAGGCGAACTAGGCTATTAGCAGCAATACAACCTAATTGTCTTAGTTATAGTTAACATAGGCGTGGAGATATGTTTTGAGGATTTAGTTGATTCGTTCTGTTTGTCCGTCGGTTTGCAGGTGGAATACAGTGGATATTAATCGTTTGATGCTGAGTTATGATATGATTGACTTCCAGAATTTAGAAGTGAAGATCTTATCTCTGTCTGATATAATCTCTCTAGGCGTTCTGTGGTTAGCGATGATATACTTAAGAAATATATAGGCATATTCTTCAGCGTTACTTGCTTCTTTGTATAGGATGAAGTAGGCGTACTTTGTGAGTCGGTCCATAATGATAAGAACGCTGTTAAAGTGTGTTCCCATAAGGGGTTCTTAAGACTTCAGTAATTTGATAATAAAGTCGAGGGATATAGATTGCTAGGCGGTTTGTAGCATAGGTAAGGGTTGTAGCATGCTGTACGGCTGATGTTAAGCGGGTTTACTTTTCAGGCAGACCTCATAATCCTTAATTGCTTTTGCCACTCGTTCTCTAGTGACCTTTTCTCTATATTGTTGTTGTAGTTATTTCTAGGTTTTTATGATTCCTTAGTGACTATATGCAGGGCGAGCATGAAACTCCATAATTGCTTCGTCGTCTAGTTTGCTAGGCGGGCTAGTACTAGATCGTCCAGCTATCATCAAAAGTTTAGTTGCTAGCACTAGATCTCTATCGTTATTTCCTTTGAGAATCACCTGGGTTTCTTTAGGTACTAGGACGTTATAGTCCAGTCGTCAGCTAAGAGCGTCAGCTCTGCTATTATCTGATCCTTTGCAGTAGATGATTCAGAAGTTGAATCCTAATAGGAATTCTAACCATCTAATCTGTCGTTTATTTAACACTTTTGAAGTTATGAAGTGTGAACGGTTCTTATGGTCTGAATATATAAGTACTTCATATATGGTTCCTAAGAGCTCAGGTCTCTATTCCTTAAAAGCTTTAATGATTGCCATGAGTTCCTTATCATAAACCTGATAGTTAAGTTCAGGTCTGTGGAGCTTACGAGAAAAGAAGGCATATAGGTGTAGTTGTCCTTCTGAATCTTATTGAGATAATTATGCTCCTATTGCATAGTTGGATACGTCAGGTTCTACTTCAAACTGTTTTGTTGGATCTGGAATGCTTAAGACAGGCTTGCTGGCGATGAGGTCCTTGATCTTCTGGAATGCTGTTCGTTATGGTTCTTCCTATATAAAGGGCGTGTCTTTGCGGCTGAGGCTTGTGAGAGCTGCGTTAATCTTGCTATAGTCTTTGACGAATTTACAGTAGAAGTTAATAAAACCTAGAAATCCTTAGACTTCCTTGAGGTTGTTAGGTACCAGCTATTCCTTAATAGCTTTGACTTTGTTTTCTAATATATAGACTTTTCTAGGGGTGATAGTGAATCCAAGGTATTCCACCCTCTGTGTGTAGATTTCGCTTTTCTCAGGTTCAACTAATAGCTTAGCTTCTTAGAGGGCTTATAAGACGTAGTGTACGTCTTCCTTATGTTTCTCAAGTGTTGATGAGAAGATGAGGATGTTATTGAGATAGACTACTACGCAGATGTTAACATATTTGCGTAAGACTTAGTTGATCATATTTTGGAATATTGCGGGGGCGTTAGTGAGGCTGAAAGGCATAACGAGGTACTTGAAATATCCTTTTTATGTCCTGAAAGCGGTCTTCTATTCTTCTCCTTGCTTTATTCTGATCAGGTTATAGGCTCCTTTGAGGTTGAGGGCTGTGAACCAGTTGGCTCTATAGAGGAGTCGTCTCATCTTATCGATAAGCGGTAGTGGGTAGCAGTTCTTGATCGTTATTTCGTTAAGCATGCGGTAGTCAACGCATAATTATAGTTTTCCGTTCTTTTTAGGTATAAATAGGATTAGACTTCCTGCTGGTGATATTGAGGGTCTGATATATCCCTTCTTAAGGTTTTCTTTAAGGTACTTATCTAGGGCTTCTATCTCTGTCTGGTTGAGTCTGTAGATTTTGTTGAAGCGTGGTTCCTTCCCTTTTTTGAGGGGTATTTTGTGGTTGAAACTGGTGTGTTCGGGCAGTCTGGTTTCTAATTCGGCTGCAAAGAGTTTCTCATACACCCTATATTCTTCTAGGATAGACAGAAGTAGATCGTTCTTCTGTTTGAGATCTATTGTTATTAGTGGTTATGATATGGCCTCTTTTGCCTTGAGGTAACAGAGGTATCGTTTTGCTGTTCCTTATCGTATTGATTTGTTTGAGGCCTGATTCTGACAGGGCTGCTTAGGGACTGAATTATCGTGGTCCTAATAGAGTTAGCCTTTACTCCAATCTATCTGTGGGTTGCTTATTTGTAGCTAGGGTAGTCTTAGCACTATGTTGTATATTCCTAGATCGGCAATATCGAATTGGATTCTTTCTTTTTGATTCAGGTAGCTTATCTCAAGGGGCGCAGTCTCATTATAGATGGTACCTCCTTCATACTTGAATTCTTCTCCTTCTGCTGTGTGTAACTGATATGGTCGTTCTTTTCCTCCCTATCGTATTTCTAGCCTATTGATGGCTTAGGGGGTAATGAAGTTTGCTTCAGCTCCGCTGTTGATCAGCGTAAGTGTTATCTGCTGGTTGATAGTAACTTTAAGTTTGATATTACCCTTATGTCCTTATGACATTTAGTGAATAGATCTTATGTTTGTTGCCTGTTGTGATCTGTCGTCGGTAGGTGAGTCTAGTTTTTTGACTGCTCTGGTTGTCCTGGGTAGGTGATTTGCTTTCCCTCTCATCATGCTTTTGCGAGGCTGTTCTCATGGATCCTAACCTATGGGGGTCTAGGTCTATTTTTTGCGATTCTCTAGGCTTATGCCTTTTCTTAGTAGTGAACTTAGCATTCGTCTTATTAGCATTCGTCCTATTTCATGCTGTCGTTATGTTAACATCTTATAGGGAACTGAGGACTAGGTCTGAAGACTATAAGGTTGTCTTTAAATAGTACTATAGTCTATCTAATCATAACGGAGGTTGAGTAGATCTTATAGATAGGCTTGTCATTATATCTTCTGGGATAGAACTAGTAGTTATGCTTTTCTCCTATATATTCTTTGCATTTGTCGTGGAAGCACTAGGGCCAGAAGAGGGTTTGGTGAAGCTGGTGGTTGCTTCTCAGCATGGGGTGATCTTTTGTGTGTAGCTGAGGGGTGTAGCCTTGGTCTCGTTAGGCTGCTGAGGTGCTATAGAAGTGGCGTTATTGCTTATCTTAAAGCATGTTGATTTCTTGGTGTCTCAGAAGTTGCTTGATTCTTCCTTCCTGGTCGTCAGGTTCCTCTTCAGAGCTGGAGTCGTCCACTCTGGGGGTGAACCCATAGGCGATCTCTGTTGGAGTGTGTTATCAGGCAACGTTGCGAGGTTTATCTGAGTCATAGGAAGAGCTTTCTCCTTCTCCGAAAGTCTAGTTGCTAGTCATACTGAGGAGTTGTTATTCTATCAGAGGATTGTGTTAGTGTTCTAGTTCTTCTTCTGATTCTTATTATTAATATAGTCTTACTTATCTGTCGTCTTCTTGCTGGATTAGCTCTATTTCCTTCTGGATTTGTTGTTCTTTGTATTAGAGTTGCTGGCTAGTTATGCGGGGGGTGATTAGTTCTAATCGCTGAATTTGTAGCATCTCGTTAAGTTGTTCAACTGGTTTTCTAGCCACTTTGCTGTTGCTGGAATGCATTATTGCCAGGGTCCTAGGGCGAGTGTCTGGGATGGTTATATTATAACCAGATCGTCCAGGGTTGCTGTCCCTTAGGTAGTGTCCTGATATTTCTTTATCTTTAAGGTGAATTCAGCAGTTATCATCATAGCATCCAGTCTACGATTAGGATGCATATAGGGCTTTTGCAATTATGTTGACTTATCGAGGTCGTTCTGCCACTGGTCTCCAGGGGAGCTTCTTAGGCTGTCTGCAGTCTTTAGCGATATAGCCTTGCTTGTTGCAGTTGTAGCACTTAGGGTTCCAAGGTTTTTTGTTGTTAGGTTTGGTCATCATGCTGAGATCTATAGGTCTGCTGTGTTATCTATAGGTGGTGCTCTGGCGGGTGTTATTCCAGTTGTTGCAGGGTCTGTTGTCGTTCCGCTAGCTGTTGAATTTCTGTTGAGGCTGCTATTAGTACTTACGTCCTGAATTCAGGTTTTGTCGTTTCTCTCCTCGTTCCTTTTGTCGTTTATAGAGGCGGTTGTCAACCTTAATAGTATGTTCGACATAAGCAAGGAAGCTAGGAGGTGTCTCCAGTTTGGCTATTTCGTCTTTGATATCATCCTTAAGTCCCTGGTAAAAGGCAAAAACTTTGCTTTCGTTAGTTATATAGAGTCTTGCAGCTAATCGCCTAAACTCTGCAGCGTAGAGTGTAGCTGACTTAGTTTGTCGTAAGTAGGACAGGTCTCGCTCAGCCTATCTTTGTTTATCAGGGTTAAGGAAGAGAGATTCTAGGGCCTTGACATAGCCTGTGAAGCTGAAGAAGATGTCCTTAACTTCTTAGCTGTATTTTTCGACAGGGTTGTCAAGCTATTCCTATTGAAGGGGTTTAAACCAGGCAAGGGCTCATCCCCAAAGGAAGGTGGCTGCATATATAATACGTTTGGTGTCGTTCTGGAAGGTGTTTATATAGAAGGCCTGGTAGGTTTAAACTTATACCAGGTGTCCCTTAAGTTGTCCTAGGGTCCTATCGAAGGTGGAAGGCGTGTTAAGCTTAAGGTGTTCTCATCCTTCGACTGGGGCGGATATGATATTAGCGGCAGCTTAGAGGGTGGCGACTTCTTTCTCTAGATCCTGGTTCTTACGGGCTTATTCCTGGAGTTCGCTAAGGGCTGCTGCGTTCTGGTTGAATATTTCGCGCATTGCCTTGAAGTTGCTGTTAGTCTTGTTAAGCTGGCGCTTAAGTTCTTTGGTGTCGTCCTCGCTGTCTGAGTCGTCCTTCATCTTCTGGTCTCCTAGTTCCTGGGCTAGGTTTTGGGTGGCTCGTCCTCCTGAAGTGGACGAGGATCCCAGGGTAGGCGACTTGACAGAGGCGTGGGAAGACATTATCGTTCGTTACTGTTAGTAGGAATCAATAGTCAACTTACTGAACAGGAGCAATCAAAGTGTTACGGTCAGCTATCCGACAGTAGGGTCTGCTAACAGAAGCTGGGGATTAATACGTTCTAACAGTACACTGGTCGTGGTCGTAGGTCGTAGGCTGTAGTAGATTGGTTCTTCAGAGGCTAAGGTGATCAGTCTTAGACTCAATAAGTGATTCGCAGTGAAGGTAAGCTGAGAGTATCCGTGAGGATGAATACTAAGTTGATTGCTGAATAGCTATGGAAGTCTGACCATAAGCCAGGCTCAGGGTCATACTATATACAAGTTCTGAACAGTACCCTTTACTCTATCACTGATCCCCCACCAGGTACCAGTGAGCGCTCATTAACTGTTAGTGAGCGCTCAGTAACTTTGACTGAGCGCTCAGTGATCCACACTGCCTGCTCAGTCTTATCTTATCAGCACGTGACTTATACCATAGTTCTTCCGTCTCCGAGTGAGTCCCTGTTGTTCCCGTGATCCTGCAGTACAAATGTCCTGTCCTAGCCGCCCGACGCCCGAGTGGGTCGTCCAGCTGTTATCCTTGTTTACAGGTCGTAACACTCCAGCTATTAAAATATTATATCCTAAGCTGCATTTCCAGGCCCCTCTTTCTATATATCTGCAATCATCCAGTTCAGATCGTATTGCTGATCTAGAAGAGGAATTTTCCTGAGGATAAACAGCATTATAACCCCTAAAGTGAAGATGTCGCCTAGAGCTCCCCTCCTTCTATAAAAAGCGTACTTAGGCGGGATATACCATAGGGAGCTACTAATATGCACAGCAGTATCCTTTAACTCAGATGAGAGGCTAAAGTTGATAAGAATAGCGCTACAACTAGGTTTAAAGAGAATATTTGCCAGCTTGATATTATTATGCACTATGCCCTGACTGTGGATATAGGCGACTGCAGCAGACATATCGCCTAGGATCTGCACGGCTTCGTCCACGTTCAAGGTGTAGCTTCCACACTGCGACCGATAAGAGGCCAGATTTAGCGCCTCAACATGCTCTATATATAGGGACAGAAATCAGGCGTCAGCATAATAGAGGCATATAATAGCTACCTATGTACCAAAGTTACTAATCTACCTACTCCTTATGTTGTTAATTAGGAAGCCTGCGAGGGAACCTGCTCACTTATATGCTTAGACAGCTTAGAATGATTCTTAAACTCCTTCAGCTATATCTCTGATATGCAGGCGATCTTAGAAGCAGACTTATCTAGCACGCCTAGTGTTATAGGATATAATAGCGTTCGCAGTACTTTCACAACAGTTAGGCTAGGAATATATATATATTCCGCTTTAAAAACCAATAAGTTCCTTGCGAACATAATATTTTCGCCATACGTTATAGCATAGTCGCCCTGCCTGCTGGTTATCTTAGCTCTCGCGCCAGGTTGGAGATGCTCTAGAGGATGACTGATACTGGCAGTGACCTGTTGCGATTCTAGTGTTGCTTGTGGCGTTACAGCAGAGCCTGTATTATTAGGGATAGGGACTGACTTAAAGAGAACGGCAGCAGCGCTAGCTTAAGGCTGAGGTTCCCACCTATCTACCGTCACTTTCTTTACTGGAACTTCTGGCTAGGATACCTCTAGTGTTCTTTTCAAATTTTGTCGACCCTAAGTCTTTGTTGCGTTATCTGTGATGGTGAAGCACTTATGCAGATAGATAGAAAGTCCTATGGTCTGCAGGTCTTCTCCTTATGTAAAAACACCCTATGCTCTAGGGTATAGGAAGCAAGGTGTGCTTAGAAGGATCTTAATCACTATTGTTTCAACAGCTGAATTTTCGTTATCGTCTGCAAGCCTCTGCAGCATAATAGAGTCTCTTTGCTGGTTAATAAATACTATGCAGTATCCACTAGGATCGCAATACACGCCAAGGTTAAGCACTTCACCAACAGTTATCATATGAGGGTTGTCAGACCGTTTAGAGGCAGAGTCAGCCAGGATGCAAAAGCCTATCTTATGCTCTGACTGTGTGATCGCAAGAGTGCTGACCGCAGGCCCACCAGGCTCCAAGTCTGCAGTAGCATCAAGGCGGACAGATCTCCAAAGAACAGCACTGGAGCTGCTCCGAGGAGTAACCTTGATATGCAAAGGCTTTTCGGGACAGGCGTGAAGCATGATTCTGATGTATACCTGCTGGTGAGGGTTATGCAGAGTGTTATCGTCTAGATCTTACGCCACAGATCTGAGACGCTTAATAATCTCAGCTGACGTGAACGCATTAGTATCCCCTGAGGAAACCAGATGATAATTTAAACCTATATTATCCTGTGCCCTGAGCAGGCCTTAGGCAAGCTCGCTCGAGGTGAACAGACTTATAGTTATATCTGAGGGTGGGGGTTCCTCATACGGTTTATCTATAGTGTTGTGTTCAGTGTTTAGCGTTCTTATATGCAGCCTGTGATAAGGATGGCATAGGTGTAGAGATAAGAAAGTGGTCATCTCAATTAGGCGTGAGGGGGTATGCAGGGATTTCTATTCCTCAGGTATTATGCTAAGTAGGATGAGGAGATATCTTAACTTTTCATTTATAAATACACTTTTTCAGGGCACTTATTGATATTTCTAGATAGGAACCTTTTAATTTGTGAGGTAATATCTAGGACTAGCAGTAACTATAGCGAGGTATTATCCATAATTCTATCTGATAATAAGGTGGATGACAGTTAGAGGGCATATATATATATACCACTTTGTTATTTACTTATATGCAATCTGGTTATGCAATAGATATATATCGTCTTAGTAGAATAGTAATCTGAGCTTAGGACCTTGTCGGCCAGCTGAGTCAAGCCTGGACTAATGCTGGCGCGTCCTCCAGAATAGGGCTAAGTGTTCCATCTAATTAGCTGTGTAGACTCAGGCTCAGCAGCTAGCTTTTATACCCTTGCGATGCTTAACATAAGCCTTAACTCCAACAGCATTCCACACCAAGCCTCGATATCGCATCGCTGAAATAAATATGTTGCTCCTAAACCCTGACTATATAACTAAGACCGATTTTTAGTGGCCTTAGTGGAAGTTCTATCTTCCTCCTGATACGCTCTTTACTTCGCTATATAACTGCTTTAACACCCAGCCGACCGCCATCCAAGACCCCAGCGCATTCTATTACGATGTCGTCAGCTGCGCTGACGAGTCAGCCACCGCTGAGGAGTTCTACGATAACCTCTCCACGCGTAGAGACCAGAGAATAAGAGAGATCAGCAACGCATAGGAGGAGACCAGCTGTCTGCTGGGAGGAATGCCAGCCCTATGGTCGCACTGCTGCTTATTAGGCAACAAGCATGACAGCAACGCAGGAAAGGACTGTCCGACTTATTAATAGAGAGCGTTTATGCAGTTCTGCAGGAGTATATCGTTTGATCGCATAGTTATATTCTTCGACAAGTATGCTAGCGATAAGCGCAAACGCCAGCAGATAGAAAGAGAGGAGGCCTGGAAAACCCTGGAAAGGTTGTGCCCTCTTCCGCTATACACTTCTATAGCGGGCAATAAGGCGAAGGATTCAGACCCTCTCCACAACTTAGCGTCAGATTCTAAGCTGAACACCACAGCAGAAGCTAATATAACTGTTAATAACGCTACAAACTTATATCACCATCTGGACGTGGGGTTAATAGACCTGCTGTCGCTGCGATATATGTCGTTAAGTCTAGTTAACACCTAGAAGATGAGGAAACAGCAGAGAGGCAATATATACGCAGGTTATAAGGATGACAACTAATTAGAAGGATCTTTTGCGAGGCGTCTGAAAAGAAGATAGGGACTTAAAGGTGCAGTGGATGAGGCGTAGAGCAGCAGTGCTAAGGGTACTAAGCCTGATTCTGTTAGCACTAGTACGCCAAAGCGCTACAGCTTAGGCGCCAGGGACTTCTTCCCTGTTTCCCCTGAATCCAGCCATAATGAGACTGGACCTCAGCCGCCTAACCACGCCAACCGATCTTTGCTGCCACTAGCGTCTCTGTCTACATCTCATGAGAGGAAGAGTGTTGTGGACTAACAGCTAGCTACTGCGTTAACATCAACTCTAAGCTAACACCAGCGGCATAATCCCGCTAGGGAGACTTGAGACCGTTTATAAGCTGATGCGCACCAGCTGCTGAATAGCTCCTAAGTCTTCAAAACCAGCCTAACCTGCTTTCAGCCTTCACCCCACCATCTTAATGCGTTAACTACTGCCCTCTGTTTACAACCTAGGCGCAGGCTAAGATCTCACCCTAGAGGTTGTCTTCCACGACTAGGAGATCATAGTGAAGACGAACCATAACGAGGCATTATGCAGGAACTACGCTGCAGTCTACCTGACCTCCTAACTGCCTTGATCTCTATCTCTGGTTCAGACTGCTTGCTATTACATCCCGCTAGTCCTAGAAAGAGTTATGAAGGCCCTGAAAAAGTGTCAGTTCTTTTCTCGTCTTGCCCCCCATCATTATTAGGCGCCCCCTCTCTTATTTTGACCACAGTCTCTCCTTCTTAATCGCTCCTTCCTTATCTTGCATGCGTATACTGACAGTTGCAGTGGACTCTGTTAGTACCTCAGCTATGCAGCCAGCTAAGATTGCTAATAAAAACCCTAATCTAAGCGTCCCCTCAGCTAAGCAAGCCGACCGACCAGACTTAAGGCACAGCAGGCGTTCAACAACACTAAATACAAGCGTTGCTGCCTCCCCAGGCTAATAAGCTGAAGGAGAAAACCTAAGCCTAGGCCTGTATCTGACGAACTGCGCTTCCTATGTCGACCAGATTTCAGCCACTGAAGCTGACCACCTAAACATAGGGTTAAGCATATCTCTAATAAATGCGAATACTATATTACCCCCTCAGACAAATAAGCTGGGCAACTGACTTATTACTAAAGATATTTTTGATAAACAAGCTGTTAGCAGCCTCACAGAAGAAGGCACTGCAACCTCCCTAACACCTTATATCAGCCTTCAAAATAGACCAAACCAGACGTTCAACTAAGAACACTTCCTTAGGTGCTGGGGCGCTTAACATAACGCAATTAAAGGTAACGCCAGAGTATGAGGATGTCTATCTACAGACAGACAGCACTAGTTATAATAGCTCCTACAGACCTTTAGGAGGGGATGATAACAGCGCTGTTGATAAACAAAGCAAATATTTAACACCTATGAAACGCACCCTGTTGTTGTTTTTAGATGAGCTGCATCCAGAGCGATTTATTTTTATCGAGAGAGCAGTCCACAACCAGCACTAGTGTGCTACTGCAGCCGACAGGCAAACGAACGATGCGACTGCAAAACTATGCAACCTAGAGGAACAGCAGGCTGATCTGTTGGAGGCCTGCAGGAGATTGCTAATGTTGAGATGCCCAGCCTAGCAACACCCAGCTGGTGCGTTAGAGGGCATTATCCCAGCACGCCTGGAACAGCCAGTGTTAGGTAGCAGCCTGGAACCTTTCGCAAAGGAATAACCGCCTCTTTCAAACGATAGTAAACGTTATGAAGAGACCTATTATTTGCTCCTGCAGCAACAAAAAACAATATGGCCACTTGTTCTATCCTCAGTTCCCTCAAAACATGCCGGCTGCTATAGCACTGTGGTCTTATACCCTCCTGCAGCAGCAGATGCCGCCTGAATTGCTAGACCCTACGTCCTATCTAAGTGAGACTTAATCCAGATGTCTCTGGTACACCTGAATCCGCAAGCCTCCCCCCGCCTGTTCTCCTTGCTGGTTCCTCTGCAGAATCCGCTCAGCGCACTGCCGCCTCCCTTAAGCCTGCCAGATGCATCGCAGCTCCACCTATCCAGCCTGCGTGAGACATCAGAGGCTCCTTCAGACCCTTTGCATCCCTGCAACGCCACTAGCTTCCCACGCCTTGCTGCTCGCTTACCCCTCCTATCCTCTTCCTTGGACGTCTATAATGATGAATATGAGAAAAGTGGTGTTAAGAGCGACAGCAACCTTAACGGCTGCTGTGTTATCTGCGAACCTATGTATAATCTCTCAAAATATGCTTTCACGCAGACTTTCTTACCTCTGTCGCTCTTAACAGCACTTCTATCTCGCTGCACTTCACCCCGCCCCCTGAACCTATCCTCTCCTTAGTGCCGCCGTCACTTAAGCTGCTGACGCTGCTGTATTATATCCATAAGACCCCAGCCCTGACAAGAGAGAGCAGCCCTAGGCCTAGCCCTTCGCGCCTGCTGAGAAGATATATACGCTCGCCCTGTCTGCCCTCGTTTTCACCTCCATCTTTGCAGCCTTGGCTTCTTCGCTGGATCCCACGTGAGCGCCTTAGCTAATCTGCTGACACACGTCCCAGCAGATGCCCCAACAGAAATGCCAGGAGCTATTCAAGCATAACTGCTCCGGCCAACAAAACCAACCGTTATATCATCCCTCGCCGGCCAGCGGTATGCTTTCTCCTTTGCAACTGATACCCATCCTGTTGCGCTGTACTGTAAGATTCTGGCTCTTTAAGATCACCACCCAGCTTTGCAGCTGCTGCTTATCGACGCCTATAATTGCATATGATCCCTGTCTGATTTCGAAATATTCCTACTAGATCTAGGCCTTCATGCTACTGTTTGCTTAACGCCAGCAGAGGAAGGCGCTGCTAGTTATATAAGCAAGGGAATAGATGTTATTAGACCACTTTATGAACATCTCTGTTGGTTCAGTAGTGGCGTTGCAATATGGAATAAGTTGCGCACCTCCTCTGATTTTGACACTATACCTAGCAACCTGGCCTAGGCTGTACGTCTGCTTAATATGCTGTCTATTAGCGACAATAGGAGCGTTATTTGAGCTGCTCTCTTTAGCGCTGATCGCAACCTGTTTGTTGTCGCCTGCCGCCCCTGCAACCCAGCAGCTGTGACTATACGATATACTTATAACTCCGCTATGCCCAGCTTACGCCCCGTTTAGAGTCGGCACTTTGCTTGCTTGCCTAACTCTACTCCTACTGCCGCCAGCAACACTACAGCGATATTCCTCTTGGATTAGGCTACTGCTCGATCTACTGAGTGTCTTAAGACGCTCTATAATACGCCGCTTAGGGGTGATGATACCTAGCTCTTCCCTAATAATCAGCATTCCTCTTCAGAAGCTGATGAGGTGGTCTCCACTAAATTGCCTGCTGAGGCTGCTGTGAGGTGCAATCTTTTTAGTATTGCTGTCTGTATTTCTACCTTCGCCAGCCTTCTCGCGGAGAGGCGTGTTATTGGGCCAGTCACGGATGCGACGTCTTCGGACCGATACGAACCAGGTGAAGTTGGAGAACGAGCCGGGCAACCGTCATCGTCCCAAAGTCGCCGCCCTCAGCAATGGGCATGGATTTCTTCATAGCTCAGCTATGAAAATTAGGACGTTCGGAGGTGATAAACCAGCCATTGCGGATGGTGTGAATGCCCTGTCAGCAATCCGCAACAGCACCATGATACCCACCGTCCGTCTTGCGGGGCAGGCTGCCGCCGGCTTTAGTCGAGGATGCGTTCTATCGGCGGATGTGTTGAGAGATCTCGACAATCTGGACCGCGCAGGCCCGGCCAGTCAGGAAACCACCGAGGCATCCGTGAGAGCACCGGCATCCCCTGTCATGGACGCCGGAGCAACGACTATGGTTGAGCTGAAGCACGTCATCCACACGATCGACGCGAAGCTCGAAGCTGAGTCCGTGTGCGAGCATCCCAGCTTGTGCGCGGGCTAATTCAGGCGCGGCCTGCCGCTCGCGCAGCACAGCAAATAAAACCCAACCACGCCGAGAAGGTGACGAAAGCTCCCAGCAAGACCAATCCCATGAGACCACAGAACGATCGTGAAGCGGAGTTTCTGCAAGGGCTCGACATGTTTCATGGGTTCCGAGAGGCGGCACAGGATGCTACAGGGGATGGCGAAGATACGGGAGGTGTGGAAGGGTAAGGTTAGAGCGGGAACTTTTCACCTGGCAACTCGTTCACGCGCACTCAAAATCGAGGGTGCCCCACCACATCGCAGTTTATTAATTGTCGTCAAGACGTCCATGAGCGTAACTCGTCTCACATGTACACATAGTGACTCATGCAAATAACAGACAGCCTGTTCGGCCCCTTGGCCGAATGATTGACTCTCGGTGGGGAAGCCAATACCACGCCTCCATGGGGTAGAACCCACGGCCGGAGAGATCATCGCGGACACTGTCCATTGCAGCCTTCCGCTCGAGCCGTGCGTCGCGACGCGCGACGTGGGCGCGGCCGAGGGCTGACGCGCCTACCAAGGCGTATGCAGTTGGAAACAGAAGAGCCTGGACGGTCGACAGAACGAGTGACGCGAGGGTGCGTCATCGCGAATGGCGACCTGCCTGGTTCCTGAGGCTGGCGATGACCTCGCAGTAGGCGACGGTGCTTATGGTGCATCGCTTCTCAGAGAGCGCTCAGCGTAGAGATGATCCTCGATGATTCGTTTCTGAAGACGACCGATGGCTTACATCAGGCGCGTCTCGAGGCGAGGGGAAGAACTTGCGTTGTGGATGTGGTTAGGTTGTTTGGAGACGTGTTTTGCGTTGCTGGTTCTCACTGCCGGGAGTGCGCGCCGATGCTAAGGTTCGAGTTAGTGGGACCGCCCTTCCTGATCTGGACGGCGCGGCATCTATGAGTGGCTGCCAACTCGGGGATCTCCACAGAGCCCCTTCCGAGTGCCACGCTTGTCAGACTGCCTGGCATGCAGCTTATGATTGCCAGCGACGGGAGGATGCTGTAGGCAAAGGTATGGGAAAATTTCCTGCTGAGTAAGAGGCGGGCCTGCTGAGCTCTACAATCTTCGCCGATTCACGAGGTGGGCAAGAGCGTACTGTGTGCCGGCACACCTGGACTGGACCCAACCCTCTGGGCTGGCTTACATAAGTGACCCCCCCACTGAACACATGTCCGTGCCCATGTATCTTTCGCTGACATTTAAGAGGGGTGCCAGCGTGAATTCAAGCCATTCGCGACGACATATTTACATCTTGCACCACGTTCGCTGTCGGAAAACTCCAGAAAAGTCAGAAGGAATGTGGCATCTCCCAAATAACACATTCGTCTACTTTTCTGCGATTTCCAAGGTTGTTGCTCTATGTCAACATCCAGGTACCCAAGCACAACGATTTAATTAGCTGCTGCGACCGACTGTGGATTTCGCCGCATCAGGCAGGCACACTGCGCCGTGCACGCACTGGCGCGCCTGCACTTTATGACTTTCCTCCTCGACTTGTCGGCCGTTTGACGCAAAAAATCGCCCACCTCAATCTTGCCTCCACCTTGACGTCGACCACCACCTCCTCCACAACGAACGGAATCACTCCCAGAAGAGTATGGAATGATTTTTCACCATCCGTGACGGCGAGTCGGTAGCCAACCTTGAGAAATGCCGCAGACTCGAGCACAAGCACAGAATCCAAATCTTGAACGGCTCGTGGCATCTCTCCGGAAGGTCGTCGGCGAATCACGCGAGAAGACCGCTGAAGCATTCGACGAACTGGTCATCGCATTCCGAAAATACGACCGGAAGTTGCCCAAAGACAGACCCCGCAAACCCTTCGCGGTCTGGATCCAAACCAAACTCTCCAACCAAGATCTCGATTCGGTGCTGTTAGCCAAATTCGGCACCCACTGGGCACACCTTGGGACCACCGCGGGAGAGCAAACGTACCGAAAGACCGCAGCAAAACATCTCGGCCTTAACAACCCGCTTGAGATTTACTTGTGGTTTGGCACCCGGGCCGTCAGCTCCCGAGATTCTTAGAAGGGTTTTGCAGCCGTCGGCGCGTCTGTCGAAGCCTTGTTCGATAAGTTAATTGAGAATCGCGCAAAGGACGGAAAGGCAAAGAATCAGCACTACCTGGTGCACGAAATCCAGCCGCGCGAGATTGTTCAAGCCAAGAAGCAACGTGAGTGCCAATACACCCCGCCCGCATTGGTTCCTTGTTGCTGACTTGCCCCAGTGTCCCAAGCGACCCAAACGACCCAAGCCACCCAAGCCACCTATGCGATGGCCAGCTCTTTGAAGAACGCTGGTAGCCAGCCTAGCCAGAAGCTCGCTCCTGTCCCGAACACCAAAGCCGCCCACGAGGCACAGCCCTCCGGTCCAAACGCCCAGCAAAGCCCCAGTTTCATGTCTTCCAATGCAGCCGGAGAGGGTAGTCCCGACGCCCAAGCTACTTCCAAGGGATTAGGCAATCCCAAGGATGAGGCCGTGGCATCTCTGCATAGTGTGGGAAGCCATGCCGGTCAGATAGTGCAGCGACAAACCCTCCATGAAAGACCGTCGACATCACCAGCACGTGGTCATATCGCAGAAGACAGCGGACTTGGTGGGATGGACGACAACGGACTTGATGGTATGGGCAATTTCAACAGCAATGACGATTCGGATGGCGATGAAAGAGGATACGACGCCAGCAATGCGATAGGCAACGACCCCGTTGAAGATGATGACAGAGTTGCGGAGAAGGATGGC
Source organism: Colletotrichum aenigma (assembly GCF_013390185.1). Lineage (NCBI taxonomy): Eukaryota > Fungi > Ascomycota > Sordariomycetes > Glomerellales > Glomerellaceae > Colletotrichum > Colletotrichum aenigma. The sequence continues at coordinate 481,040 of NW_023500917.1, forward strand.
GTGGCATCTGCGAAGGAGCCTGTTCCCGCGAAATCCGATGGATCGCTCGACAGCTCGTCCGAGTACAACGACTGCGAGACAATTGAGGAGCGTAGCGGACCCCTCGACAAGGAAAGTCAGCGAGCCCCGGGTGAAGAGACTGTCCAGAGCATTCTCAAACGCGGGGCATCCTCCTACAAGCCAGGCGAGCTCGCCAAATCTCAGCAGACTAAAAAGGATGTTGGAGAATCCGAGCGGGGTATCGGAAACATCAATGCCACTATATCGGGGGACGCCCGCTTTGAAGCGTTTCGAACCTTCTTGAAGGAAGGCTACCATGCCGTCAAGACTACAATGGATGTGGATGGGAGGCTCCATACAGAACAATTAGCTGCAACGAAAGCAGCAGCGGAGGCAGACAAGGCCATGACCGGCATCACAGGAGACATGATGAGTCGTCTGACGGCCATTCAGAAGTCCGCATGCTCCGACACCCAGCTTTCCCACGAGGCCTAGAAATCCCAAGAGAGACAGATGAATATCGCAGCATCTCTCGAGAACAAAATGGTCGCTGAAGCGGGCAACAAACGCGCAGCAGTCGAGGAGATCAATAAATGGTCCGCCAAACGAGGAAAATTGCGGGACAGCATGGGAGCCTTCGAGGAGCACCGAGATAACAGCTCTCTGCAGGGCCTCATCGAGGAATGCAAGGACTCTGAAAAGGGCTATTCGTATTAATCGGGGAGTGGGGAGTTAATGAGTCTTTTGGTCGGGTTACTTTGGGCGTATACGGTATGCCACAGAGCATGGGATTGTCCCCGTGTGTAGAGCTTAGTTCGAGGGTAGTTCTACTGAATCATTTATCTGGTCGAGCTTCTCATGTCCCTCCTGTGGTGGTGTAGTGGTCCTTTCCTTGTATCTCAATGCTGGGACAATGGACCTAGAGGCCAGCGACTGGGACAAGATCTGTTAGTTGAGGCCACAGCACAGAGACTCGGGCGGCAGCGAACCCAATGAGCACACCCTTATAAGAGCACGAACGTCCCAGCTGCGAGACCACCTGGCGATGCCATGATTAGTAGATGGAAGGTTTCAGGCATTTTCTTCAAGTTCAAGACGAAATGCAACATCATAAGTGACACACCTCAAGCCTTATGACGATACATCCCAAGAAGTACTATATATCCTTCAGGAGAGTGGGCTACAGTGTTAGAATATCTCCCACGTGTATTTTAGCCTGGGCTCCAGCTGAGACGGTAGCGTATCGTCCACCCTGCTGTCAAATCCCTGTATTAGCAAGGATTGTCATCCAGGCGATCATCATCGTCTTGCGGCCCACGCGCACGATGTTGGCTGTCTCGATCTGGGAATGGGTCCTGAACTTCTTCAGGCTGGATATCAAGCGAAGGCTAATGGTTGAGCAGCAGACGGCCGGGCTGAGGTAAAGGAAGAAGAAGATTAGATAAGAGTGCTCGAGGGCGCTGACGGCATTTCCGTATGCGAGCGGGTCCCTCGGCCTTGGCCTTTGCGGCGGTGAAGTAGGCGGTGAAGATTGCGTGCACATGAATGATTATGTGGTTGGAGCTGAAGGTCATTTATGATGAAGGCTGGGACGTTGAGGATGTGATGTCGTCTGGAGTGGTGGACGTCTGGCGGTGGATGCGGCTGGCGGCGAACACACATCGATTGAGAGACTTAGAGGCGGAAGAAGAACCAAAAAGTGAACTAAGGAAACACAAGTAACACACTACAGTTTCGGTTTCTTCTATATCTATGACTAGGGGCAGGTAACATATTTGAAACGCAGGCAGGGACAAGCTGGCTTTCGGATGCGTTGTGGTTCCCATCGTTTCTGAAGTCCGCCAGCTTGGCCACCGTCAGTTTGACATGGCATCCGCCGCCAGAGACCTTGATGTGCTAGCAGGTTTGACGACGAAGGACCAGGCACACCACACATTGCGAAGGAATATTTCGTTAATGCCCGACACAGTTCCATATCTTGAAGCCCTGAGGCTTTGCGTACGCATGTGGTACTTGGAGCAGGTTCAGAGGTCTCTCGGAATGAAAGAGGCGTCGAAGGTGGGGATGGGGATGCATGGTACTTGGGCAGACGCGGTGGAATACTTCATGTGGAAGCACACAAAATATCTCGGCGTGGTGATTCAGGTTTAAATAATACAGGGTGGAGCATTCCCTCAAAATATTTATCATAAACACGCAGTTGCTCGGCGGGAAGTCGAGCAATGCATCCAACACCCGTCAAGCCTTTGATGCTCTGCGCCCAAACCAGCAACTCCCTGCATTTCGCCTTCCTCCCACCACGCACCCTCACGTGTATCCCTGGGATGATCCATTCGATTAGCATCATGACAATCGTTGTTTAAAGGCCGTTAACGGGTCCCCGATGGCTGCAAGCGGTGCCTCGAGTCGTGGCAAATTCAGCGTTCTGCATCTCGCTGGAAGCCCTGCCCATCGCCCATGAGGCGCCGGGGGTGTTTGCAAAGCACCAGCGTTCGAGGATCGCGAAGACAGCGGGTACATGCAGCCTGTTCAGGCCAACTGCGGGACGGGCCGTCCCATGTGTCTGCATGCATGGTCGAGAGCGGTAGCTTTGGGGGACACCAGGACGTGGGGAAGACTTGCGTTGGGAGACAATATGTCGCGAGACAAGGGGGAAGACTACTCGGTGCTGCTCAAATCCAACGTCGAGCGGGGATGCCTGGCGGGCGTCAGCAGCATCAATAGAAGATCGGGCTTTTCCATGTTCGATGGCTCCTCCAACGGTGGCACAAGTACGGCGGATGAAGGACTTGAGGTCGTTGGCTGCAATTGACGTCATGACGCAGCTTGGGACCGTGGCGTGGGCAGGAATGAAGCTGTGGCTGAGAGGAAGCTGCACCGTAAGGTACGGGAGGAGGAACTGTCCCTAAGGTACTGGAGAAGAAATTGTCCCCACTGCAGCGGGGACTTTCCCCGCCAATGGAACTCGATCGCTGTGCAGGAAGGGGCGAGCCACGGTAGAAGACGGGCAAGGTAAGAGCTGCGCTTGGTGGTTTCCTTGGCAGGAAGTTTCACACAAATCATCCAGTTCAGGGCAGGAAGGAACAGAAGCTGGATAAGGTATTATGGGGACCTTGCTCGACTTCCTGCCTCCAATCCATCGCCAAGGACCTCTCAGCTCTGCGCGCAAAACGAGTGGACGACAGGCTGTTCAAGGAGCAGAAAGCGGCTGTTGTGTTGACGACATCGACAAGAATCAGGATTTCGTGCCTATGATGGCCAGCCTTGGAGCACTGGCTACCCAATTCATGGTGTTTGGCCTGCCGCACCGTTCCACCCCATGAAGGGTAGGTTGCTTCGACGTCTAGATGGATTCCGTCCTTCATCAAAACCCTCGACCGGAGACCATGAAGCCACACAACGCTCCCACTCCTTCCTAAAAGCTACACTCGCGGTTCACAGTCCCTTCCAAAGACCCTCCCTCTTTCCAAAAGTTCCCACTCTAGAAGCTCCCACGCCTTCCAAAACCACTCCTTCCCCAATGCTCCCACTCGCGGCTCCTTCCAAAAGCTCCCTCCAGCAGCTGCTTCCGCACATGGTGCAACTCCCAGGAGCCGCTCTGTCTGAAAGCCCCCACCACAGCGAGGACTTTCGGAAGCTCACACTCCCAAAACCCCCCACCACGCTTCTCCCCTTCCCACGACAGCCCTTCCACCTCAACCAGGATGCTCCGGCAATGGTACCACCGTGATGATCATAATGGCTCCCTGATCCAACGCCACTCATGTCATGTCTCCTTCGCGAGGTCAGAATCCGTCTGTGATGGCAGTACTGCAGAGCAGTCTCTAGCCCACGACCTGAGGCCCAAGTATGGTGGAACAGAGAAGCATTCTGGGCCATGCCCAATCACCTTTGCGAACAACGAACAACTCTCAAAGACTTGGGCTGTTCCCATTGCCACCGGCTGAGCGTTCGCTGCAGGCATCCGCTGCAAGGCCGCTGCGTCTCGTCCAATACTCTTCATCCCCAGACGGTCTCTCAACCTTGAAATTTGCCATTCCTGCGGGGCCATGCGTTCTCGAATGCCGCCCGTGTCTGTGCACATGCGACAAGCTCCGCTGCTGCACCTAGTCGGTATCGCTGGAAGCTGGTTAGTGAAGGCCTATACGAAGTCACCTAGCTTGCTCGCGCACTGAAGTTGGCCCTGTGAGGTTGCATCATTGAGAGATGCAAGCAAGAAGACTTACAGAGGCAGATAGGTACGCGGGCAGACGCGATGTGCCGGGAGACCTCGGTTGACAACCGACATCGGCGATTATTAGGGCAAATGTGGCAGTCGTCGGGTCTGCCCATCTCTCATCGGCGTGGAAGAGCAACCGCGGAGGAAGGGATGAACAGAGTGCTGGGCATCTTGGAGATGCGGCGCGCTGCATTGTCGACACTGATCCCAATCCAAGGCCTCAGCTATGCACCCCGACTTTCGGAGCGCGGGGTCTGAAGTTCCCTGCTCAGCCTGTACTCCGGGCCACAGACTCGCCCAACGCTGCTTTGGTACTGCATCGTGCGTTGGTGTTCTGAGACCTCGGGTTTATTTCTGCTCTTAGTTGCTTGTAGGTAATGCGGCATGAAGGGATGAACGTCCGAGGCAAAGAGTTCCCAGAGCGCAATCGCATTTAAGCTACTCACTGGCATTGCCAACATAGGGGTGCATATTGCATGAATGTCCGCGCAAAATCTTATAGACACCATGCATGTAAGATAAGCTGTCTCCCCGGGGCTGGCGCTGTTCATCCCAGGCTCAACTCAGCTTTCCAACGAGACCCTCTCCTTCAGTTCCTTCAGATCTCTTCGTTATTGTGTCTCTGTTCATTTAAAAAATGTCGAGAGGAGAGTTATCGATGCTTGGACAAACGCCTCATAAGAAACTTGCCGCAGCAGCAGCGTTATCCTTGCTCTCTCGCTCAAATTCTCGTTTCCTCGACTTAAGAATGCTTGTTTCCTGAATTTCAACAAATTGCAAATGATTAGCCGCTAGAAATGTTCAATTTCTGCTCGTTGAGCTTGAAACTTTCGCTCCTACTGCCACTGGTACTCACTCATGCCAACTCATGTGATCTCTTCAAGACATATTTAGCGTTGAAATATGGCCAAAATGTGTCGCCAAAGACAAGCAATATTTGCCTTTCCCCGTCTCTAATTATCATATAACGGCGCTCATATATTGCACGTATTTTCTGCCTTGCTCCCTCCCTGACTTATGTCGAGGGTGTAGAAAATGGGGTAGGCCGGCTTATTTCTTTGTTCAAGTCATGAGGACATTCAATCCTACCGTTCAAATCAACCGTCACAAGCATTAAGACTTACGACATCAACTGAGCAGAAACGAGCAGGCTAATACCCCAAGTACCTGTTCACCTTCGTTGCCGCGGATGTGTGCCGTTTGTATGATACACCGCGCATGAATTGTTTCAGAACGTTTGTTGAGAAGTTTTCTCTCTTTGTCAGCGCAGAACTCTGCTTTCCCAGGGGCGTCTCAATGGCCAAGTATATCACTTAGCTTCCATCGTCGTTTCTGAAAATGGTAGACGTCTCACTTCACGACACCGAGATTTAACACATCACAATGCTGCATGTTCGCGGGTGATTCTCTTCAGATGCCCATAACAGTGTTGTAAATCCTTTGAGCCAAGCCCTCGAATTCCATAGATGCGTCTGTTGTGGGTCTCATGACAAAACCAGAGGCTACCTATACATCCGCAGCGAGATAGCAGTGTTGTAAGCACAAACTGAAGGAGCGACCCGTTTGGTCTTGCTCCTTCCTACATAACAGCACTTCAACCGAGATCTCCTCGCTACTCGACTTCTGGTGGCTTTTCAAACACGACACATCTTTAGCTGATATTTCTCGTGCCAACGTTTGAAAAAGCATTCAATTTACAATACTGAAAAGAGATCCCTTCGAATAAGCCAGCATATTACCGATTGTTGACCGTGAAAGAGCTGTCATGGTATGCAATTTTTGCCTGACCCCCCTCACCTGCTCACCCCGAGACTAACGCCCCAGCCAGTCAGCCGTTCGCCCAGCAAGATCGAATGATATGGGTGAAGTAGACCTTCAGTACAAGAATCAGCGTCGTATTGAAAAGTCCAAGCTCGACCAGAAGGTTCTCCAGGCCCATGTTGCTGGCGGATGGGAGCAAAATATCTCGGTGCGGGATTTCGCCCTCTACGAAGTTCGCGCGATAATAGAACACCAAGTTGAGACGGACGGCATGGTGTACTTACACGTTGCCTGGCGCGGTTACCCCGACCACGAGGCGACTTGGGAGGATGAGTCGAGTCTGAAAGGAGATATTCCAGAGATCCTGAATAATTACTACGCGGCAGGAGGCGGTCGCGATGCCGTGCTGAGGATGAAAGCGAGCAAGTAAGGAGACCGGTCTGTACTCTCGGGGAGGATGGAAGACCACGAATAGGGCGGTGAGGGACGGTTCCAGGTGGTGTGCGTTGGCGATACGAACAGGGAGATGATTGAGGAGACATTCAGTGATGTTCAGGACGGTGTGATGGAGAAAGGGGGCCAGTTGAGCAAAAGGAGATGCGTGTCTTGTGATGTCTTAGTTGCCAATCAATGCATGGTTCCAGATTGGAAACATGCGATTGAGTGAGGCGGATTAACAGGAAGAACAGCAAATACACATTTTCATTCAAATTTTCAATGTGTATGACATTTCCGGCTTGTGTATTCAGGTGGAAAAGCATGGGAGCTTGGGAGAAGAAACAGACAGTTGTCGTTTTAGCCTAACCCTTCGTCTGTTGTGGGCATCAACTAATGGATTCATCAAGCCTCTCCATACTCAGCAAAGCTGTATTGGCATCTCTCTTGGACACGTTGGCCGTCAATTCCTGGGTGAAGTCTTGCCACGGCACATTCACTGCCTCTTCTGGTGGCTGAGTCTCACGGGTGCGAGTCTCAATGGTGGTTGGGTTGTGAAAGGAGGCATCTAGATTGAGTGGGAATGACGTTTAAAGTGCTGCATGCATGTCGCAGACGTATGTGAAATCTAACCTAACTATTCGGAAATGCAGACAATCTAGCAACGCGAACATCAGGCTCAGAATTTAGCATCATTCCGCCGAACACCAGGTCATTCAAGACAATGAAGACTCGACTCGCAATCATCAGTTATCTGACATCGGCTCTTGCTAGTGCCCAATTAGCCTTGGAGAAGAGTTGCTAAAACTATGCACACGAGAGCAAGCAAAGAAACGCCTGGCATAACGTGTGGAGAGAAATGAGAGGCACCGCAGATCGATTCCAGGTCGGTGTGCGTAATCTTCATTCAGCAGAAGATCATCAGCACCTTTGATAAGCAGTTTAGAAATCTTGTGTTGCAATCTCTGGGCGTTTGAATGCTCTGTTGCATCGTGGATGGCAGAATTAAATGAGCCGTGCCTACCCTTGGTGAATTCCAGTGTCTGTCCCTTCGAGCATTAACCCAACTTCGTTGGTCAAACGAGATGACACCCAGGTTTCAGCAAAATCTCGTGTACGTTCTAGATTTGATTCAAGAATGAATTAGGTCGTGAAGCATAGGCGCACATTGATGGGTGTGTCTTCTTTGAGTCTCAAGAAGAGCTCGACTGGTCATCCCCAAATATCTCAATGGACGGCTCCAATGGACGTCACTTACAAAAACGCAATCAGTCCTGACGCATGATCATTCGACCGGCAGGTTGCGCACAAGAACGGAGCATATAACTCAAGGGATTCCCGGTCATCCTAGTAGGCATATCGCATTGGACATATCGTGGGCATGTTTGATCGGAACTGGATCTATTGGGAGAGCTGCGCGTAAAGTAAGTTGCACAAGAATGTTTTGAGGAGGAATTCCTATTTGCAATCCATTACTAGCCCTTTGAGCTTTGCAAGTTCAACGACAGCAGCAAATCTAGACGAGCTTTCCTATGTTTCAAGGAACTATCACCATCCCCGCAAGGGAACCAAGATATCGGTGTAACCAAATGTGACGAATCGAATCTCCTAGGTATTATTGCAAGATATCCATTAATGTGGCTTTGATGAGAGAAAAAAGGCCCGGAGGTAACCATAGTCCGCGAGTTGACGTGAATGAATCCGTTCCCCTAAAATATGACTTGCTTGGACGGTGTGGAGTTAAGTCAATGCCCTTCACATATCATACAGACAATGCGAGCCGTCAGTTTCAGATTGTTTTCAAACCAGAGCCAAGATTGTACGGTGACGCATGAGAACGGGTGGCTGCATCCCCTGCTAGCAAGCTTTCTGGGAGCGGATTAGGTTGCGAACCCACGAGAGGTCAGAAGGCAGAACGTCGAAGATATAAAAAGAATAAACGAGACACAAATTTCATGGGGCTTTGACAAAAGAGTGAGTGCGGATGAGATATTTTACTGTGGAAATTGTTTGCTGGAGTAGTGCTGACCTTTGGTTTTCGGGCACTTGAATTTCAGAGCAGCAATCCCGATTATTCATCCGTGTGCTGAACTACCAAAGGGTTTATGATCTGCTAAAGATAAATATACATCCCGCGGCTTGCAGGATTCGCAAAGCTCCATGATCATGAAAAGAGGTGTCCCAATGTCAAAATGGTAAGCAAAGTACTGCGTCTGTCTGGAGGAAAACCGAAGATCCAGAGCTGATGGGACGTGAAGAGCATATATCTTTCGGATTCGGCCCCGGCTCCACTCAAGCGGTGCGGTGGTGTCGAGGTTGGTTGCGACTTAGTATTGGGTTTGCACACGATAAAGCACGCTCGCACTTTCATCATTATGCTTTGAATAACCCTGAAGGGACATGAAATCGGTCTCTATGATGAAGAACCTGCCTAGATAAGTGGTCTTGGGTCTTTCCAAGCTTTGGGCTGTGTTGATACGTTTCTGCTTGCACTCAGGCGTCCCATGGAGCTCTTGCACATGAATCCTTCTCGTGGCCACGACTTTCACTATGGGCGATTATCTACAAGCCTCGATCTTTCTTCCGTCTCATGAGGTGCTCTAGGCGTTCATCAACGAACCAAATATCGATGCAGGCTTCAGGTGGCTCCGAGGAGCGGGCAACCGCACGTTCGCGTACCGGACGGCTGTTTAAATATTCAACTCTCTGTTCTTAATTATACGAATATTTCAACCACGCCATAGAAGCATTGAGCACATTTAGAACCTCAATATCAAGGTTGATGAGGGAAGAGGCGCCAAGTAAAGCTGGTTGGCCGGGACACGCCCCAGGAGTTGAGATTTACAGCCCATAATGCCCACGCTTCCACGAATACCCGTGCACTCAGCCTTATTCCATACTTGGCTCCCGACCATTAATGTTGAGCGCCCTACGTACAAGCGTCAGAGCCGGTTGAGCTTCGGTTTTTGACGCATCGGGGCGGCAATTGGGCACCTTGCACCCAAATCACGCATGGCACAAGACGAAGTTCCGCCTCTAGATTGCAATCACATTCAATGCAGGTGATACCTAGCCCATAACAAACTAGAAGACTGATACTCGAAGACTGATGCAGATATAGGTTTCCATTGCTGCTCGCTTGACCAGTCTACATTTCTCCCATCCTGGACAGAACCCCAAAGCCACTTTGGCAGTGTTGCATCAAGCTCCGAGGACCCCCTCGTGTGCGCAGAAAAGCCGCCAAAACGTATTTGGGCGGGCGAGGGAATTTCCCAATGCCAGGTGATGCATACCAAGACGAATATAGAATCAAGATGAAATTTCACGCCGTCTGGGATTGCAAGACATGTGGCATCGACGCTCTGGGCAGTAAAGTCGAGGAGATGGCAACGGCCCATCTTGATCGGTGCCTCATCAGACGAGCCATGGACCCTCTCGTCAATGTTATCCTCGAGCCTGACGACGGTGGATTGCACTGACGAAAAATGAGGAATGCAGGGAAAGGCGACGTGGCTTCGTGCGCTAGGAAACGACACAAAGATCCACCAGTGGAGCCATGTGCAGTACTGCGATCGTCTGACGGATTGACACATCAAGGATCTCTACGAGGAAGTCTACGAGACGTTTGGTCAAACCAGAACACCAAGAATAATCAAGTTTGACGTCTAGTGCACGCGTCTCGCGTTGTAAAGGTCCTTGGCAACAGAGTGGCGCCCTGTTTTTGACTGGACGATAACCCTTAGATGGAACTGAAAACGCACAGCAAGCTATACGCTTTCGACGCCTTGAGCCGAACCGTTAGATCAACGGACACTCTGAGACATGCCTTAGCAACGGGCTGAATCCCTTTAGTACTCTCCAGTTTATTTAGTTAACTCCAGCAATTTGTGGAGATGCTTAGGGGCATGCTATAAGCTTGCACAGTTGAGGCAGCAGATGGGGTTTCGATAATAATTTCCTATAGCAACTGCACTTAATATTTTTCACAATATGACTACAGTATGCGAGAGATATTAAGAAAGGTCGATCTAGAGATAAGATAGAATAATCTTAGAAGACTTAGAGTAGCATTATGGTTGTTGGGCTGCCTTTATACTGCAACTAAGCACGCCACTGAAATAAAGCTTGCATATGGCATGTAGAAGACGACTTAAAGATCTACTGGTATCATGATATAGAGAAATTTATTTCTTTTACCCCAGCATCCTTGCCTGCAAAAGGCTCTGCGGTCTCAGCTAGTTAAGGAAATAGTGCTCTTTTATTAAGCCTTTTAGGTATGATGTCGCTTAGAAATTATCTATTAGCAGGGGTGAATCTTATAAGCCCTTAGTAGTGCTGTGGACTATAACTATTAAGTATTAGATAACTGTTAAGCTGGAGAACTTTTAGGTCTATTAGGGCTAAATAAAAGTTAATTAACCTAAGGAAGAGTACTGCTATAACGTAGAGAATGCTAGAAGTGTAAGGTGTATTTAATTAATAATAGCGTCTATATCTATAATAAGTTCTTAGTGCCTAGCGTAGCACTCTATTTAAGCCTAATTAATCAATTAATTAATTAACTAATTAAGTTAGAGTTTTTTTACTATTTAAATAGATAAGCTTATAGTGCTAGAAGCTGTATTAATTTAATTAAGTTATTATTACTTAGAATAATACAATCTAGTTTCTAAATTAATTAGAATTTTTAAAAAGGTTTTTAAAACAAAATAAAAAAAGTTTATTTAAATATTTTAGTATTTAGTTTTATTCTAATTACTTAAAGTTATAACTTTTTAAACTTTGATATTTAAAGTAGATAATTTAAGTTACTTTTGAATTAATATCTTTATAATGATTTATATAGGAGACTTATTACTAACTTATTAAGTTTCATTATAATATATCTTTAAAAAAGAAGAATAAATAGTTATTAATATCAGTTTAGTAATACTTTCAAACTGATAAGTAGTAAAATAAAGTTTAGTATTTCTTAATAATAAAGTTAATATGATGAAAAACTACTAAGAATAATAAAAATATGATTTTTATTATATTACTACATTAATATACTTTTAGTATTTCTACTAAAAATATAAAACAAAAATTGTTTTTAACTTCTTTATTAGTTTTTAAAAATAATAGTTTCTTAATCTTACTACTAATATTATTATTATTACTGTTATTACTATACTTCTATATTTTAAAGACTGATATATATATACTTTTCAATATTTCTTTTAACTTCTTACGAGTTACTATAATACTTTTACTAGCTTATAATTAATATATTAATTACTTTATTAACTATAAGTTATTAACTTTTTATAAGATTACTATTTAGATTAATATATTATTTATTACTATTAATAACATACTAACTATTAATTTAGTTATATATAATACTTTTAAAGCTTTACTTTATATTATATAGAAAAGCTAGTAGTTTATTAATATTATTATTATCATTATAAAAAAGAGTTTTTAATATAGTACTTTTTAGATTATAAGTAAAAATATTTTTATTTATAAGATTCTTACTAATAATAAAGAAAGTAATACTTATTAGATTTATTAATATTATAATGTAATAAAGACTTCTAATAAGCTATATAATATTAAAGCTATAACTATAATTATCTAATATCGTAAGAATAAATATAAAGTTATTTAAAGTTATTTAGAAAGTAGTAATATATGTTCTAATAAAGCTAATAACTTTAAGCTTATGTTTAAGCGTTATTAATTTATTTTTATTATTATACTTAAGAAGAAGATTATTTAGAATTAAGAGTTAGTTATAAGCTTTTTTATTAATATTAATAATTCTCTTTTAAGGTTTAGTAATTAGTATATATAGTATATACTCTTTATATTTAATTATAATATTGATATTTAGATATATTAGTTAAGGATTAAAGAGATTGATTTTAATAATTTTATATCTCTAAAAAGTAATAAATTAAAAAGCAGATAAAACAAGCTTTTATAAAAGTTTATATATTATTTAATTCATAGATTTTATCTAATTAATATACTATTGCTACTACTTTTAGCTATATTATTAATAAGTTAAATACATAAATATAGTATTTGTTAGGTTTCTAATATTAGTTTAATATTTATATTAGTGAAAGTATTACTATTATAATATATAGTAATAAGAGATTAATATTTATTTAATGAAATTAATATTATAGTTTTTAATAATATTGATGTTAATAATATTTATATCAAGGTTTTATATCTATCTATTTTATGGTTATGTTTAGAAATAGACGCTTAATATTAATAAATTCAATATTAAAGCTGTATTTTAATTTTATTAGTTATGTTATTATTTATAAGGTTAATAAAGAGGTATTTAAATAAAAGTTTAACTATTTTATTAATATTTGATATATATATATATAACGTAGTAAAAATATTAACTATTTTATTAATATTAAATCTATATATATATAACGTAGTAGAAATAATATCTATTTTTAGTGTTTTTAGTACTTTTAATGCTTTAAATACCTTACTTATACTAGTTAACGTTAATATAGATAGTATATTAAATATAACTAAAGCTTTAAATATAGAAATTATATTTAAAACTATTAATATAGTTAATTATCTTAATACATATGTTATTATAACTATATTTAGTCTGTGTAGTATTTATTAATTAATACTATAACTTTAATAATCATTTATTTCTTTTAAATCAAAAGAAATAGCTAACTTTATATTAATAGCTAACTTTATTAAATCTAATAAATAAGTCTTAATATATAGCTAACTCTATAAAGGTTAAATAATAATAATATTATATTAAACCTTTTTTCTAATGAAAAATGTCTTAAAAAGATATAAAACTTTATTATTGTATTTTGAAATTAATTAATGTTAAAGTTAAAAAAGATCTTAAAACTAAACTACTTAAGCTTATTCACCATATAACTATTATTAATTTCTAAGCTATTTATAAACTTTATTTTAAAACCTTTTAAAAAATATTTATTCTAATTAAATATTAATTATTTAATTCTAATAACGTAAATGATAAGCAAGCTGAACAGACAAGCAAGCTGAACACCTAACCGCAACCACAGCATCTTCTTACTTCTACCACATATTAATCCCATAATAACAATGGCATCAACACAAAAAGAAGCTTAAGTGGTCCTAGCAGTCCAAGCTATCAAAAACACACTAAGTCTCAGTATCTGAGAGGCTGCCCGATCTACTCCGTCCTAGTTACAACGTTATACGATCGATTAAAGGGAAGATCATCACGACGCAACACCACGCCTAACTCGCGGAAATTAACTACGCTTAAAGAAGAAAAGCTTGTTGGGTATATTCTCGACCTGGATTCCCGATTGTTTCCTCCTCAGATTAGTGGTGTTGAAGATATGGCTAATCGACTGCTTGCCGACTGCGATACGCCCCCAGTTGGGAAGCGCTGGGCTTCAAACTTCATTAAGCGACAACCACAGCTCCAGATGCGCTTTTTTCGCAAGTATAACTATAAGAGGGCCTAATATGAAGATCCAGACGTAATAAACATATGGTTTCATCTTATAGCGAATATAATCGCAAAATATAGCATTATGGACTCTGATATCTATAACTTTGATAAGACTTGTAAGGGGCTGGCCCCTAGGCTTGTTCAACGTAGAGGTGCCGTTGATTGACTATTCTAAGCTGAAGAGGAGAAGGACTTTACAAGAGTGGGCGCCTAGCTACGGAGATACGTGGTCGGGCTAGGCGGTGTGCCACGGTAGAATAGTGGATCCGGCGGAGCCGGATCTCGGTAACTGCCCCGGCAAAGCCGGAGATCTCGGCCGGGCTCTAGCCCGTGACAGACTAGGTTTATGATAGGCCAGATTATATCTAGGATAGTTGTTATAAATGCCAAAAGGCGTTCAAACATAAAAATGATGCAGCCTGGCAATTGTGAATAGGTTAGAGTTATTCAGGCTATCAGTTTGTCAGGCTACAGCGTTCCGCTATATATCATTATTGCAGGCTAATATCACCTCTCCACCTAGTATACTGAAACCGATCTACTATGCGACTAAGTTATTATAACATCTGAAAACAGATAGATAACAAACAAAAGAGGCCTAGATTAGCTCCAGCACTTTGATCAGCATATAAAACTGCGTGCGAGTGGCAGATATCGCCTCCTTATCGTTAATAGTTATGAAAGTCACTATGCAGCTGACTTTGAGATATATTGCAAGGAAAACAACATCAATACACTTTATATGCCGGCCTATTCCTCTCATTTACTTCAGCCCTTAGATGTTAGGTGTTTTAGGCTACTGAAGAAGGCTTCCAGCTGAGAAATTAAGGAAAAGATGCAACAGGGTGATACCTATATCATAAAGGAGGACTTCTTCCCTGCGTTTTACAGAGCATTAACAAAAGCAATTACAGAAAAAAACATTCAGGGAGGATTCAGAGGGGCTAGGCTTATGCCTTTAAGTGCAGAGAGTGTGCTATCTAAGCTTGATGTGAAGTTACACACTCTAACGCCTCCAGGGTCTCTCCTAACAACACCCCCTGCGTAGACTTCTCAGACGCTAAACAACCTAACAGAGGCGTCTTCTCAGTCTGAACTCATTAAGAATCAAATCTCACGCTATCAAAATAGCTCACCAACTTTAATTATTAAGGCTGTTAAGCATTTATCAAAGGGGGCGTGTGGATTTATGCATAAGATTGCCTTATTGAGGTCTGAGGTCCAGATACTTCAGGAAGAGAATAACCTATTTAGCCGACGTAGGAGGACTAAGAAAACATATCTTAGACAAGGAGGAAGTCTTACTGTAGCTGAGGCAGAGGATATTCAGTCGCAGAGAGAGGCGACAACTCAGATCGAGGAGGAAACGCGTTAGAGTAGTAGTCGTCGGCCAAGGACTGAGACGGGCTAACGGCGGTATGGCGTCTGTGGTAACACCGGTCATAATGCGCAAACATATCAATTTGTTAAAGAAACGTGTAATAAAGAGGTTTCTGAGTAGTTTTAATTGATTTATAGTTTTTGTGGTTATTTGATGATTATATTTATAATGTGGTTGCAGTTAGGTGTTCAGCTTGCTTGTCTGTTCAGCTTGCTTATCATTTACGTTATATAAATTATAATTTTAATTATAGTTTATAAAAGATTTAAATATTATTTAATAAATTATTATAAGTAAATCTTAATTACTAATTTAAAAAGAGAAGTTTATATTAATATTATAAAACTTAAAAATGAAATATCAAAAAGTTAAAAAGATACTTTTAATATATTATGTTATATAAAATATATTAAAATTAAAAGTATTTTAAAATGAAAACAGATACTCTTTTTTGCAATAATAAAAATAAAATAAAACTTTAAATATCAGCTATATAGAGAAATTAAAAAACTTAACATGTTACCTTTAATTTAATATTTCATTTTAAAATAAAAAATTAATAATAGTTTTATTCACTTTAGAAGAATATATTAATCTTAAATAAAGATTCTTAAATATTTTAATATCTCTATTTCTAGAGCATTAATAAGTACTACGTAGTAATACTATAACTACGTAGTATATTATATACTATATATCATATGGTGTAGTTATAATATCAAAATTATTTTTATAATGTATTATAACCCCACTTCTGTAGTATATAGTATACTATAGCCCCACCTTTAAATCTATAGCAATATAGTATAATACTATATACTACACTTAAAAAACTAGTTATTTAATTCTAATTAATTAATTATTAGTAATTTAATAATGGGTT
Source organism: Colletotrichum aenigma (assembly GCF_013390185.1). Lineage (NCBI taxonomy): Eukaryota > Fungi > Ascomycota > Sordariomycetes > Glomerellales > Glomerellaceae > Colletotrichum > Colletotrichum aenigma. The sequence goes on from NW_023500917.1 coordinate 497,217, forward strand.
TAAGTTATATAGTTACTTAATTAATAATTAATAATTATACTATTAGTTATAATATCATTAAGTATAGAATATTACTAATAATAATTAATATATATATATAATTTTATAGTATTGTCACGGGCTAGAGCCCGGATTGATATCTCCGGCTTCGCCGGAGCAGTTACCGAGATCCGGCTCCGTTGGACCCACTACTCTGCCGCAGTAGGCCGCCTAACCCAGCCTGCTTCACCGCTGTTAGGTGCCTACCCTTGTAAAGTCCTTTCTTCCTTCTTCAGCTTAGAATAGTCAATCGACGGCACCTCTACGTTGAACAAGCCTAGGGGCCAGCCCCTTACAAGTATTAATTAACTAATAAAGAAATCTTAATAGTTTTTTTAATATTAAATTAAATTTAAGCTATAATAATTAGTTATTAAAAACCTATTAATATTAATATTAATATGTAATATTATATATAATATTATAGCTAAAATATAGTATGTTGTAGAGTAAGTAGCATACTATATACTAATGCTATAGTAATATGTAGTGTAGTAATAATACTGAATCTTTTCATATAGTATACTATATAGTATAATTACATATAGTATATAATATTATAATACTATAGTAAGTAATGCTCTATCTATTTCTAAAATTAGAAATATTAAATAAATTAATTTCAATATTTAATTGAATTATTAATAATTTAATTATATTATTAGAATAATTAGCTATCATAATAATAAATACTATTTACTACATAACTAAACGTTTTTTTAATTCAAGCTAATATAATATATTTAATATTTAATAATATTTAAAACTACTATAATTAAAAATAATTTTAATTTATTTATTTTAAACCTTAACTTATTTTATTAATTATATTAAAAAGGAAAAGGCTTATGTTTAATGATAATATTAAGGATTAAACTAAAAATAGTCAGTAGATTTCTATTTTATAGAACAACTTAAATAATAATACTAATAAATACAATCTTAACAATAAAAAAAAACTATAAAAATGAAGCTTAGATTTCTCTTAAGTTATTAATTTTAATTTTTATATATTTATATACTTATATGTGTATTAACTTTTAATAGTGAGTAAATATTTAATAATTATTTTTAAAAGCTTAAAAAGTTTCTTTTTTATACTATTATCTTAATATTATATTTTAGTAGAGGTTTACAATAATTTAAAAAGTATTAAAATATTTAAGAGATTTATAAATAGATTTAAACTACTAAAAAAGGTTTTTAAAAGTTCTAAAAGTAATAATATACTAAAATAGCTATTTGTATTAATAAACTAATTTATTAAAAGCTTGCATGAAAGCTATTCATACTAACTATAATACTTCTAAAGTTTAAAAACTCTAGTTATAATTAATAGTTGGATAGTAGCTTTTATAGTATTTTTGTTAATAAACTTAATAAGTTAGAGAAATATTTTACTTTTTTTGTTATTTAGTTTATTAATAATCTTATTTAGTAGTAGACTTTATATTAATAAACCTTTTTAATATTTAAGAAGGTTATTTCTAATATTTTCACTATTTTAATAAAAATAACTAACTATAAAAACATATTTAGTTCTATCAAATTAGTACTAATATTATAAAAGTTATTAATAAAACTATTACTATCTAAAGAGATATAATACTTTTAGAATTAAGTTTAAAGCAATAATATTACTATTAAGAAGTATCACTTTAAATGTAAAAGTTAATGAAGAGTAAAATAATATTATAATATTAAATAAATATATTTCTAATATATTAAAATATTATAAAAGCTTTATTAATTTCTTAAATAACTAATATTAGTTCAATTAAATTAAGTCCATTAAATTAAGTAAGCTTTTAGTGATAGTTAAGCCTAACTTTTAGGCTTAACCTGTTTAATTAGTATGTACTGCTGTTAGTAATAGTAACAGACTGCGATAAGTAGCTCGATAAAGTAGACGATTCTATGAACCAAAGAAGCTCTTGATTTTAGATAGCAGCGAAGTTACAAGCATATATAACGGCCACAAAGAGGATTTCCACAGCATTTTGAACATCTTGGCCGTTTACTCTAGAAGTAAAACCAGAGGAAAGCCGCTGTCAAGCATCGAGATCCCGGTGGGTAATATCGACACAGGGCTTTATAGCTGCAGGGCACAGGACCACACTCCGTGGCTGGGATGCTGCATTTCCCCGCGGGGATCCTAGGAGAGCGGCGACACGCGATGATGGACTGGAGCTCAAGATTCAAGAAACAGGATGACAACGCCTCAAACGGCGATCCTCATTTTAAATATGTCCATCAGGTAGAGAAGAAGCCAGAGCACCGTGACTTATAGCGGGCGCAACTCAAGCCGGAATAAAGCTCCGACGCGCGCATGGCCCTAAAGTTCACTGCCAGCGAAGCGATAGGCTTGGTCCCCATCCCTGAGCTCATGCTGAAGTCCGGCGTTGATCTGGCATACTGCCAGTACGAGAAGCGCCAGGAGCAGAAAAGAGAGCACGGGCAGCAATCGAGAAGCAATAAAACTGGGAAGGAGACGCGCGAGGATGCGGCGACGAATGACTTCCTGAAAGAGGTCTTCGCCATTAAGTTTACCAGCGACGAGAAGCTTGGGCAGGTCGTTGCGCTCCAAACGGACCAGAAAGTGTTTGACATGAGCAAGAGCAACCTCCGAGAAGCTCTGCAGAAATATGAGGATGTGCAGGAAGAGAGAACCGCCGAGCAGAAACAAACGTAATAGACAAGGATGCGTCCATGCGCCAACTGAACAAGGCCGTGGATCTCGACTTTGACTTCGCGGCGCACTCTGAATCAGACTGAGAATATCAAAGCGTCAAACAGTAGGTTTTACATATAGAATTTGGCCCACACTCCGAAGCTGCTCTTATTGAACGCGCGATAATGGTTTGCTAAGCCGAGACTTCGTCGTAATTTCAAATTCAAACACTCTCAATCTATACCTGCCGCCCGAGATCAGTTGTGATAAGCAGCTCAGTATCTCTGCGCAATACAGTCGTCTATCCTCTATGGATTAATCAGTAAGTAACATGGATAACGGGAACTTTGGTCGTCCCACACGAACGGGTCCAAGTGCGGAAATCCAGTGTTTGTATGTATGCCCAACATAAATCAGGATGAGGCTTCATAGTTGCCGATACTTTTCAACTTCTAGCGCTTTACATCTTCCTCAGCACCATGGCCAGCACCCGAATAAAACCAGGCCACACCAAATTCAAACTTCAGTAATATCTCCGCCCGCCTTGTCAGGTGTAGCTGTCGCTTTAGTCGTTATGGCTGCAGCTTCTGGGGCGACATCCTCCCCAAACGGTCGAATTACATCGGCGTTCTTTTTGGCTTATATAGACGACTTGGTCACAATATGAGTCGAAGTTTACGCACCGTGAGCGAGGTGGGATTAACACCAGGCTGCAGATAAGCTGCAGTCTCGTCGGCGGTTTTGGAGTTGTCAAATAGGAGGCTGTCGGGCTCAAGGTCTTCTGAGGCCATATCTGCAGGCTGCTCAGCTGGAGTCTGGCCGCTATGGACCGAGAGCTTTGAAGCGTGCTTGTAGATAGTGGGAAGGTCATAAGCACTAACTCCAGACGCATTACTTGCCTTTTTGTACTGCTCTCTGGCTAATTGTGGTAGCTCCGGCTTTCCTGCGTGAGTTGGTGCGTGGAATGAGCACTGCTGAGTGTGAAGAGGGAGATGCCTGCCCCTGCAAGGCGATTCGCGCTCTCTTCATATATTCCCATAGGTGACCACAGAAGTTTCTCGGTGAAGCCCAGGCCATCCTGGCCCTCGAACATTTCCCCGTGAGAGTCATACGGCAGTCATCAAGGTGCGCCTCCAGGCGGCAAACTGCGAAGAAAAGGTTAGAAGGGAAGAAGGATGAGCACTGCTGAAAGTTTCCACAGACTTTGCGAGTCATGAGAAGAACGCAACAAGTGGAGGCTCAGTTCGTTGCCGTTCCGAATGAAAAGTCGGCTCCAAACACATACTCGGCTCTCTCCTCTTTCTCTGATAAGCTGGTAACAGGCCCCTTGATTTTCGACAAATGTGCTGGTAATCGCTTCCGGTCTTCACTGTGGTCAAATTATCGTATCTTGCGGGTAAGCATCTCGCTTCCGTAAGCGAGTAGTCGCTATCAAGTCTTATCTCGTTCCACCACCGTCTGCTTTTAGTGTTTCTGTCTTTTATCATCTTTGTCTTTAGATACATCGGCCGATTGTCCTGTCACAGTAATTGGCTTGCCCCTACACACACTAGGTCTATAGACCGGTTTGAGACCCATGAGCGGAACTCGCTCCGTGTAATTTAACGGCGACTCAGTCGCTTGGCAGTCAGAAACTGCCGCAGACTCTTGTGATATCTAATAACTTCCACAGGAGCCGTGCTAACGTCCCACACCCACTTCTGGGCACCCCCCACATTTGGGCACCCCAAAAATGCCTCACCGCCATGAATACCCGCCACCTTCAAACCTACACAACTTTATCAATCTTTACCCAATTGACTTCACTTTTGGTATATAGCTTTATAAGCATTCGATGCCCTCATATTCCGAAGATGACGTCCTACGGGCGCTTGCTGCTATCGCAAACGGTACATCTGTCAAAAAAGCTGCATTTGAGCATGGTGTGCCGCGTTCAACTCTACAGAATTGGATCAGAGGTGTGCAGACGCGAGATATAGCGTTTTCTGATCTGCAAAGGCTTTCTCCAACCCAGGAAAGTCATCTGGCTGAATGGGTTCGAATCCAGGCTGCCCTAGGCCTTCCTCCAACCCATCAGCAACTCAAGGATTTTGCTGAACGCATCCTACAGATCCATGGAGACTCCCAGCCTCTTGGAAAGAGCTAGTTGCAGTCTTTTATTAAGAGAAACCTATCTGTAAGGGTCCAAAGAAGCAGAGCAATCGATTCCCAGCGTATCAATAGAGCTTCAACTAATGTAATCAGGCAATGGTTCAAGCACCTCGCCATACCTGAGATCATGGCCATCAAGGCCTCCAATCGATACAATATGGATGAGACTGGTATTCTAGAAGGCAGAGGATCAAATACGCTTGTCCTTGGATCATCAGAAACTCGTTCTATCCGCAAGAAACAGCCTGGATCGCATGCTTGGACATCTCTGATTGAGTGTATCTCTGCAACTGGCAAGGCACTGCCTCCACTTGTTATATATAAGGGCAAGAGTGTCCAGCAGCAGTGGTTCCCTCTAGATCTGACGCCATATGAATCCTGGAAGTTCACAGCTACAGAAAATGGGTGGACTTCAGACTCTACAGCTGTTAAGTGGTTAACAGAGGTCTTTATTCCTTCAACCCAGCCAGGGGACCCCTCAGAGGTCAGATTATTGATTTTGGATGGTCATGGAAGCTATGAGACTACTGCTTTTATGTATACATGCTTCAGGAATAAGATACACTTGCTGTTCTTGCCAGCACACACGTCACACGTCCTTCAGCCACTTGATCAGTCGGTTTTTGGGCCCCTCAAGGCAGCATATAAGAAGGAGCTTGGATTACTGGCTGAATGGGATGCTGGTACAGTTGTGGGCAAGAGAAATTTCGTTATATGCTATGGCAAGGCGCGTAAGGCAGCCCTGACAAGCAAGAACATCATCAGTGGCTGGAAATGGACTGGTTTGTGGCCTGTCAGTATGGCTAGACCCCTCATAAGCCCTCTGCTGCTTGAGAACACATTAACCCCTGCCAAACCAGCTGGTCAGGTCTGCAAAGGGCTCTCTGATGGCAAAGCAAGCGAAAAATGGGCGGCAGATACATCAGCAGTCCTTTGGTCAACCCCCAAGAAGAGGGATGAGCTTCAGGATCAGTTCAGCCTGTTCAGCAAGCTAGATAACGATAAGCATACGCAGCGCCTGCTTTTCCGGAAGGTTCAGAAGGGCTTTGATGAGAAGGCATACCAATTAGCAGTAGCCCAGCGAAAGATTGAGGCACTGCAGGCAGAGGTTGATGCCAGTAGGGCCAGGAAACGGAAGAAGGTCAAAATGAGCCCAAATTCGAAGTTTGCCGATATTGAGGCTATTCGGAGGGCTCAAATCGAGGCGGGCGAACTTGAAAGTAGCACAGATGAATCCAGCGAGTCAGAAAACCCTAGTGATAGCGAAAGTTGCATCGTCGTCGCATCATAATACATATAAATATTGGTTGAAGTTGATGTGTATAAAGGTGAGGGCATCAAAAATGGGGTGCCCAAATGTGGGGGGTGCCCAGAAGTGGGTGTGGGACGTTACCCTTGTGTTGGCGTCGCTATTATCCAGGCTGGTATAAACAATCGGCGATGACACAGTCTGATAAGTCGCACTCTTCCGTGGTGGGCCAGGCCGGTTCGAAATGTCTTAGCATCTGAGCGGACGATAATGCCTCCTTGAAGATTTGTAACGCTCACTCACAGCTAGAATTTTGCGTGAATTCGAGTTCCTTCTTCGTCAATGTCGTGTGTACCGCCGCCTCTTTTGCATGCTGCTTGGGAAACCGTTGGTAGCGCGAATCCGATGAAGCTCTGGAGAGCCTTGACAATCGCCGGCGTTGGCCTTTCAAGGACATCTGAAACTTTGGAACGGCTCATCCAAATTCCGCTGCCGTCCACTATCGGATCCAAGTTCTTGACATCCTGAGCATGGCATTTTAAATTGGCGAAATCCGCTTGCAGTCAGAATTGTCTCAATCTTTTGAGTACTTGTCGTACGTATTTCTTCAGATCCTTCAGCCAGCTGCTAGAGACGAGTATATAGTGAAGGTATATCGTGCAGACGATGTCAAGGCAGCCTCGGAAGGCGTCATGCAAGTGGTGCTGGAAGAGTGCCGGTCTTTTGGTCAGCCAAAAGGCGAGACGAGTAACTTGAAGGGGCTGTGTCTGATGCGAATGGCGGTTTCCACTTGACACCTTCTGCAATACGTAGATGACCACAGATGGAAATGATATCTAGTTTGATGTAAAGCCTGGCGCTACAAAGGTCATCTAGAGCTTTTCCGATGAGGGGCATCAGGCATCGATTCGTGATTGTCAGAGAGTTCAACACCCGGTAATCCACACATATGCAAAGTGCGTCACCCGGTCTGCGAACGAATAGGATGAGGGATGTGACTGGCAAACTTGACGCTCTTATGAACCCCTTGTCAAGTCCTCATGCAGTCACTAGTGACTACCCTGAAATGCGCAGGCCACTTTTAGACATGCCGTACTCGTACAGCGGTCCGAGAGGCGGTTCGGTTCTTTATTTTAACCAAAAGTTATGGTCATATGGGCGATGTTGCGGTAGCTTCTTCGAACCTCCTTCGACAAGATACCGGGGATTGATGATATTTGGGCGGGAGCATTTCCTTTGGGTCTATGGGCGGTCTTGGGAGCTAAGGCCTTTTCGACATCCCGGAATGTCACGGTAAAGATTTTGTACCCCTTTAGCATCTTCCTCACTTTGCCTTCAGAATGAAGGAGCCAAGCGGCTTCTTTTAGACACCTATCGAGCTTCAACTCTTCCTCTAATTGATGTCTCCATTTGATCTCAATCTTACGAGTACCGCCGCCGTTCTGACGGCACTGGTTCAATGAGAATCTCACTCGACCCTGTTCGTCTTCCATGGAATGCCTACGTCATGGAGTTGTACGGAATTCTTCGTACGCTGGGACGGTGATTGAGTTCCGTCACGAAGCGTAAATGGTCTTTTGTGTGTCTCCTAACGCTGAGGCGGACCTCAACACAACTAGTGCTCCGACCGGCGGCAGATTGCCGTCCATCGACCACCTCAAGCTAGCGTGATTCACGGAGCTCTCAAGGGCTGATCAACTCAAGTAATTCCATGTCTCCAATATTCTCAGCTGCCACTGCCGCCGTTGGCCCCTGCCCCCTGCCAACAGCGCATGGGAGCCTTGGATGCAGACCAGCCAACTTTTCTTTCTGTTCTTCAAACCAGCAGACTGAGATAATCAATGATTCCAGTTCTTCTTCTAGCTCTGGAAGACTGGCAGCTGCTTTCACCTAGGGCATTTGTTTCCCCCTCACAATGATGTTTTGGTCATCCAAGTCGAGGGTGATCTCATTCACCTTCTTTGCAGCGCGAGAAGAGAGTCGTGGCATCTCCTTCCGCACGTTGCTGATGATACGATGGCTATGCTCAACGCACCAGATACACCGGCCATATTGCGAGAGCAGCGAGTGTTTCAGTCTGCTTCACGTGTAATTAGGTATTTGATTTCGGGGTGGTTGTTGCTCTCTGTGACTCTGTCATCTCTGGGGATGTTCCTGTTGGAACCTCGATCTGGGACGTCTTACCCAGTCGGCAAGCCCTCTCCTGTAATCCCACACCTGATAGTTGATTTCTCAGTCAAAGTCTGGTAGGTCCTAGTAGTCCCCAGCTTTGCGTAAACCGATGACCTTCCGGGCTAGCTCATCTGACACGGTGTCCTCCAGCGGCAGAACTATAGCATCGTCACCCTACCCTGTCTCTGCTTAGCAGCGGGCGAAGTCGGCATAAAAGTCGTCAAATGTTCCCCTGCTTATGCATCGGCCACGCAATTCGATAACTGCGTAGTCTCTCATGTTGCTGTCGCCATATCTCCTATTGAGAGCTTCCGGAACCTACTTGGATGTTTAGAAGCCATGGGGATGCTCGTACTGGTATTGAGCCCGAATCTGATGATAGGCTGGTCCATCAATTTGTCTGCGCATGTATGTGATGTGCTGAATCTAAGTTGCGGCATGTGCTACCATCTTACTCGGCTTGCCACGTAATTTGTCTTTCCAGTGCTGTCTCCCGGAAACATTGTCGCATCGGGAGATTGAGGTTCTTCAAGATCTCGGGGGTGGCAGACACTAGCTGAGATAGCACTGGTTTCAAACGCTCAGGTCTCTTAGCATCGTCCGTCTCTTCAGACAGCAGACCGAGGAGGGCGTCGGCGTCGCAATCAGATATTGAGTGCGACACGGTAGAGGGGAATCTGTTTGGAGTGTCGGGGAGAGTCTATGGTAGTCTCCAAACCATCCTTCAGTTCAATCACACTGGCCTTGGCCAGATCTCCCTTAGCCAGCGCGTGTTGATTCTCTTTTGACAATCTATGATTCCGCAGGGTATGTGATATGACTGTTTGCTGAATCGATTCTTTCGTCCCTTGAGGCTGTTCCAGCTTTGCTGTTCTTTCCATAGTGAAGAGCATATTCTACTTGAAATCATGGTGTTAACGTCAGCGGAGCAGCTCTCGTGGGTCTTCTTAGATTTATGTTTCCTCTCCGGGCGGGCGCGAGTTCCCACATCTGGTTGTGTGACAATTCTCCAGCATCGTACCTTGCGCATTCACAGACGCAGAAAGATTTGCGTAGGTTCACGTCTATTAGACTACCGACTTAGGAAGATACCAAACGCACCGCCCGGCCTCTCAACAGCATACAAGCAAGAGCCCCATATGGATTGACGCTAAACACCAGGTTCAGTGATGGCACCTACCAAGCAAGACGTCATGCTGTAGGAAATACGCGTCGGACCAAATCCATGTCTATTCCCATTGGCAACGCGCACTTGTGATCTAGGAAAGCCCATGTAGAAGCGTCGTCGAAAATACAAGTTATATTGAACATTGCGCTAGTTCCGGCACGCCCTACTGGCATTAAGACCATGCTACAGCATTTTGACGATAGCAATCGCCCAGGTAAAGATGTGAAGTTTTGAAGCTGCCGCGAATGAACTAGGCCAGCGCGGGCCGCCAACGATGTCACGAACTTTTTTTAAGGACTGATATGGAAGGCGTCTGCTCTGGCCAGCAGCGCGCTCGACATGGTGCGGCAGGAGATGACGGCCGTCGTCTTTGCAGAAGTCATGCTCCCTGCAAGGCGTCAATTCCAGTTGACTGTGCCGATGGATCGTCCGTGTACTGCGACCAGAGCTCCGACCCTCTTGAATGGGCGAATCCTGTCCAGAGCTTATTCTGTACAGAAACCTGGTACAATATGCGGGTAAAGATTTATAGGATTCGCAACTGTTTTTGAGTCTTTGTAGTGATGACTTACGAGCTCCGTGATCCCTTCCATACTCACGATGAATCGCGTTTCAAGGCTGTGTTTGCGGCCGAAGAGGCTTGAATGAGACTTGCCGCGAATCGGTCTCGCCCCGCCTGCTCACGCCCACGTGACAAGGCACCGCGACGGTGATGGTCAGACCGGGTTGTACGATGTGGCCGGGGCCAGACTAGGTGCGCGAAACTATACCGCTAGTGGGTATGTGAAGGGCAAGGTCGCCGGGCATGCGCAATACCATCCCCTATCGGCCGATGATCTAGATCTTCGAGTCCATCAAGGAGGTGCGGCCCACGCTGATTCAGGTGCCGATCCTGATCACCCTCAGAATGACGAGAAGGCTCGGTTTCACCGTGGGCTGAAGGCATCCATGGCCCGCAAGCCGGTCTACCTGAACGAGGCCGTGTAGGTATTCCACGACGTGTCGGAGACTACCACCGACCGTACGCGCTGGCCAAGAATGGAGAGCTTCGAAGCTTGCTTCCCGCTGATCAACGTCAACGACAGCATCATCAAGTCCAAGTTCAACAACACGTACAGCTGCAAGGAGAGTCTCGTTCACGCGATCGGCCGCCCACCATCCCATTCACAAATGCACCCTCCTCATATCCTCGCGTCATCATATGTCTATGGTATGAGAGAATGTGAGATTCATCGTCGTGCTAGAAGCTCACCTCGATACTGCGCATGTAAGTCTTCCCGGTTTCCAATGTCTTCCACACAACTTGATCTCTGCAAGCGACAGCTTCTCAGTTTCACGTTGGCGCGGCGTGTAAACAGTCCCAGATACAGCTGTGTTGAGGCGGCGAGGCGGCCATGATGACTGCGATAACTGAGTAGATTGGACCCACTGGGTCATCTACACGTAGTCATTGGGCCTTGTCGTCAGCTGTCGGTCATCCGGTTCATTGTCTCATGTGTTCCACACCATTTTAGTCGACGGCGGGACGGCAGGGGATCAGGGTCTGTTCCGCGCCACGATTCGCTTCGGCCAACGTCAGACCCGGCGAGGGGGCTATAGGCCGAGCGGAAGATGCGGTGCGACAGCGATACGTCGGCCGTCCTGTCGATCAATAGCGAAAATTCCGAGAGCCAGCTGCTTGTCATATTGAAAGAGATTATCCGCGACAACCAGCTCTACAAGAGCCATGTCGTTTGTAGTTATGCAGGAACAAGGCAGTTTATGAAGAATTCTTTTGTGAATTTTTGTATAACTAGGGATATATAAGAGGTCCCCCTTACTCTAAGTAGTCTTTATATATTTAGTAAACTACCCCTATTAACTATTACTATATTATAGTAATTATATATCTATACTTGAGTTCTTTTAATAAAGTACTATACTTTAAAAATATAAAACGCTTAATTTAATTAATATTATATAGTGTATTTATTTTACATTTTATTTTAATTTACTTAAAATATTTCTGTATCTTAGTTTCAAAACATATTATGGAATTAAAACATATTAATAAAAAAAGAGAGATATTTACTCTTTATAATTAAAATAATTTACGCTCTCTTTATATACTTTTATAAGTAACTATAAAAGTTTCTCTATAAATTATTCTAACTCTTAAATATTTCCCTATAAGATGTTACGGTCAGCTATCCGACAGTAGGGTCTGCTAACAGAAGCTGGGGATTGATACGTTCTAACAGTACACTGGGTCGTGGTCGTAGGTCGTAGTTCGTAGGCTGTAGTAGATCGGTTCTTCAGAGGCCAAGGTGATCAGTCTTAGACTCAATAAGTGATTCGCAGTGAAGGTAAGCTGAGAGTATCCGTGAGGATGAATACTAAGTTGATTGCTGAAGAGCTATGGAAGTCTGACCATGAGCCAGGCTCAGGGTCATACTATATATAAGTTCTGAATGGTTCCTTTTCTCCTGCTACTGATTTCTGACTAGGTATCAGTGAGCGCTTAGTGATCGTGAGTGAGCGCTCAGTAATTACTGCTGAGCGCTCAGTGATCCACACCACCTGCTCAGTCTTATCTTATCGTCACGTGACTTATACTATAGTTCTTCCGTTCCGAGTGAGTCCCTGTTTGTTCCTGTGATCCTGCAGAGTACAAATGTCCTGCTCTAGCCGCCTGATGCCTAAGTGGGTCAGTCAACTGTTATCCATGCATAACGGGTCGTAACATAAGAGTTATATAGTAGTTAATAAAGTACGCCTCTAGGCGGCAAACTGCGAAGAAAAACGTTAGAAGGGAAGAAAGATACAGGAACAAGGGTCCTAAAACACATTGAAGAAGATAGAATCCGGCGTGGTGTATCAGATGGATTTCAAACCAGCCTGAGATCAGCCAGAGACGTCTGGACTCGCTGCCTGAACTTGTAGACCATGGGCGCAAGCCTGGCAAATCTGACCAACGCCAATGCTCCAGTCCTGGAAGAAGCCACGGCAGCACCAGAGGCCATGACTCTGTCTGTGAAGTTCCAGCTGCGAAGGCAGCACAGAATCCAAAAGACTCGATAGACTGAAGAAAATATTGCAAAGAGCCGGCCATCTCCAGTGTCCGCTCCCAAAGTCCCATAGCACTCTGAGCAGGAACGCGTGTCTGTGAACACGAGCCAATCGATTGCCTCGATTCATTGGTGAGCCCGAACATAATGATGATACTGGTCTCCACACGATGGCCGTGATCGACAACAATCGCTCCACCATCTATGGTTCAGCATAGCCAAGTCTACGGGCGTTCCGAGGCGTCGGGTCGATACGGTGGAGGGCCTGGCACATGCCATGATCCGTTTTGGGATCGGCGCTGATCGAGATTACGGACATGCAACGAGGCAGGTCACATCGAAACGGGGCGGCCCTGTGGCAATCCATGATGGAGCGCTGCAAGCCTGTTTTGGGAGCAACGGCGGTATCTCTTCTTTTCTCACATCAAAAGACAACTTAAAAGTTACGTGGCCCTCGGATATCAATTGATAATTATGTTGTCGTTCTCGCCGGTGTTCCTGGGCCGGTGCAGCTGCTAAAGTCATTGGGCCTGTTCCGCTAGCCTTGATGAACGTTCATCTGAATTCCTCGCTCCGCACTATCGGATAAGGTGACAGACATCAATTGTGAACCTTTGCAAGATAGATCGAGCCACTCCGTCGATCATTGCGTCACCCGACCGATGAGTATCGGTGAGGCAAGGGGTGCTGCAGATAGGGTTGACCGTCAGGTAGGCTGGATCGCTTTTCTGTCGATCGCCGGAGATGTCGATCGGATCCAGTGCATAATCGACGCCGGTCTCTTCCCGCATCAGGCTCGGGTCAATGCCGATCAAGTTGCTCCTGTTGTAAAGTTGATTTATCGCTGGAAACTTCTTCGGCGTCTGACGAGCCATCAAATGCTTCTTGACCCCACAGGAAAGCTGGAGAGCAGCCCCTTGTTGTGTGTTCGGCAAAAGGTTCGTAGAGAATGCGACAGTCAGAATCCAGAAACAAACCGCCAACTTCAAGCTCCCTGAATTTGGCCTCGCATTCATGTCAGCTGGTGGCAACGTAAGATGAGTGTGTTCAAGCTGTATCAGCCTAAAGCGTGTTGGAAACCGTGAGCGCTGGGAAGCCCCCGAGAAGCATTTGCAGCGCTTCCATGTCCATTCGCCCGACGTCCTGCCTGTCGACATGCGTGGCGCCATCCGTCAACCATTCGAGCCCGTAGAGAAGGGCCAAGAGACTTGCCTTGCCCGAGTCAGATTCACGCAGCCTAGACCTCTCGGTCATACCAGTGGACATGTCTCTCACGGTGAAGCCAGTCAACAGAAAGCAATAGGCGCTCACGCCTCTAACCATTGGTGGACGCAGCAAGACTCTCATTCAGTCGACGTCGCATGTCGTCCAGGCAGAGAGAGAATTTTGGATGCATCCCAACTGTGTAGGCCTCAAGCAGGAACCAGGTCTTGGCTAACTGGCTGTCTAGGTACGTAGCGGGTGTGTGGGGCTCTGGGATGGAAATTTCAGCAAATCTTGGCCCCAGAGCCAGTGGAGTGGTCCTGCTGAGATCCAATTTTGGCAGGGCAGCACTTCCCTCACCCCGGGGCCCAGTCGAGGTAGGAACGCCGGTGCTGCGCCACGTGCGCCTCCCTGAAGGAAACCGAGCGAGACTTGGGATCTCGTGCGCAGCCACATTCCAGATGTTTGCACGTGAGGATGGCAGTGCTGGGTACTTTATGTGCACCTGCAACTACCACCTCCCTCAAGCCCCTCTGTCTCCTGCTTCCCTTTGTGGTCTTTCCCGCCTTCTGCCCCCTTCTGCGTCACCCCGGATGCCGTCGGTCGCCGCCGCATCGTTGCCAGGGGAGGGGTCAATGCAACTGATCTTCTTCTTTTTTGGGGTCCGCCGGTGCAGCGAGCTGCTCTAATGCATGTCTCGGCTCGGCCCGTCCCTAGCATCCCCAGACTCATTCAAGATGGTGTGGATCTTGGCATCCCAGTCACTTGCAAGAACAGATCGGAGGCTGGGATGGCTGCGCTTCAATCGTTGGCGCTACAATCACTGGATAGTCCCAGTGTGGGTGCAAGCCCGGGTGTCGCTCCCGTCTCGCCAGGGCGGGGAGCTGGCACAAGAAATGCCAGAACGCTCTGATGACGTAGCGTTCTGGCCAAGAAAATGCCAGAACGCTCCAGTGACGTAGCGTTCTGGCGGAAGAAAAGCCAGAACGCTCCACTGTTATGTAATCATCTAGTGCTGGCGACTTTCTTTCGGCAGGCGCCGTGGCACCTCGGGACGGGACGAGAGGAAGGAGCGGACCGACCTGTCACCTCACAATCCCCCTACCCAAAAAGGGAGGTCCGAAGCAGTCGCTCTTGCCCAACCTGCGAGGAAGACTCAGAGGTAAGGTACGCTTCCCCGCACTGCCTCTCTGGATAAATAAGGCATGACGTCACAATCAACAACTGCCACTTCCCCCCACCACACCACATCAACCTACACAACACACACTGTGACATTCGTGGACACACCCCACATCGGTGCGCTCAGCCAGACCGATGCACCCGAGTGCGACATTTCAACCAATGTCTTCCTTCACGGCAGCCACTTCGACATTGTAGGGGCGAATCTATTTCTCGAGGCATTGGCGGCCACCGAGCCTCTCCTGTCTTGGTGACGGTGTCGCTCAATCACCCGCCCGTCGACGAACAAGGCCCCGCCATCGAAAGCACTCGGGAGACAAGAACGCACCCAGCACCCACCGCCCTCCTGTCCCGTCCCTCGTTGGCTGCCTCACTGTCATCTCCTGGCCTGGCATTTGTCCCAACCCCCATCCATCATCACAATTCCTGTCTACCCTCATCCGCCTTCAACATCTCTCGACTTTGGACACGCAATACCTACTGATTATTGCCTACCACAGCCCTCGTTTAGAAGCTGGGTCTTACTTCATCGCCATCTTTTCATGCCGCGCGAGCATGTGCGAAGCCACCCCCGCTCTTTTACACACACACCAAACGGCATGCACTCCCCCGAGACTCTACAAGCGAGGGTTAATTCCTTCCTCCAGAAGCTGCCCGCCCTTAACGACATCACGGCGCTTAAGGATAACGTCGTCACATTTCTCGTCGATTTCGAAAAGGAAGTTGCTTCGGAGATTGACTTTCTTGAGTTCCGCGACGGGCTCCCCCCCGATGCCGTTGACATCTTTGTGTACTGCATCGGCCGCTCCAACATCTGCGGCGTTCACCATCGTTCCAAGCCGAAGCTTGAAAAGGCCTGTTCGGCCTAGGGCGTCGAGACGGGCCTCGTCCTCTTCCACCTAGGCTGGGAACACGGCCGGACGACGTGGGACAAACTGAAGGACCTCGCCGACTGCCTCTGCTGGAAGGACGCAGTCCAACAACTGAGACAAGAAGCAGACTCACGTCGAAAGCTACGCCCAGAGGATCTCCCCGGGGTCCACGTTCAAAAACCAGGGATCATCCACGCTGACGTCGTCGCTGTACTACTTCGCCAAGAAGGACCACAAAAGGTTCCCCGTCGCTCCAAGAGAGGCAGGCCCAGGAAAGAGGTCCCAACGCCCGTCGCCACAAGTCTCGATTCCAAGCACAGCGAAGACGACACCCAGAGCGAGGACGAGCAACCAGAAACTGCGAGAGCCCAATTCCACTATCCATAGGACGACGAGTGGAGTCTGGGCTGCGACCCTCTTGACTTCGGATCGAACGACGGCTTTGCACCTCCGTTGGCCTCTCCGTCGCCGCTGCAGAGCAGAACAGGTTCTCCAGAAAACTTTAGCGTTGACGTCTCCGAAGCCGACATCATCAACCTGCGTCCCTCATCTCCAATCACCGAGCCCATTGACGACCGCGCCCTTATTTCGCCCGAGGTAAACAGGCGCTCAAGTTCCCCCAACGCCTCCGGTAGCCTCGATATTTTCGCCGCGGATGCGGCCAGTAACCAAACCGAAGCGTCCCCCAGTCGCACTTTTCATCTGCAGCTGCACTCGCCAGAGGAGTCAAACTTCAGTGTATTGGACAGCGTTATCGACCCTGACGCGACCATTGACATATCGGAAAGCATGGATTTGACAAATGTCACCATAAAAAGACCTCGTGCGCAGTCTGATGCAGGTGAGTTTTCCCGATTGCCCAGCGTTTATCTCAGCCATCTGCTGAACCATGCTCAATGTCACTAGCAGGAATATCAAGCAAACGACCAAAGTTGCCTGCCAAGCCCGACAACAACGAAGGCAGCGACGATCCGCAATCGATAACAAAAGAGTCGCAATGGGTTCGAGGGACCTGGTTGCAAAATTCCCTTGACGCCATGACAAGAGGCATTGATGGGGTGGTCGTGGTCGACTTTTCCGTATTTGAAAATCTCGACAGGGCGGACTACACGCGCCACCGCAGGCTGGCCGTAATGGTCGAGTCCGATTCCACGACACTTCTTCTGCTCCCGATGTTTTCCGACAACCACTAGTTTCTGGTTGTGGTTAAATTGAAGGACAACCAGCCCTACGTGGTGTCGTTGTACGATTCACTCCCTTCTGAAACACACACCACGGTTGCCCGCCGCCGGGCCCAGCGCTTTTTCGAACTCTACCTACCAGATTCCAATGTTTCGATGAACAGACTGTTCAAGAGCATGGCGGGACCCCTACAACCAAACGGACATGACTGTGGCGTATACGTCTTTGCCACGGCCCTCCACGTCATTGTTGACGAGGACTTGCCTTGCGAATACCATTCGCCGCTATGGAGGAAGCTGATGGCCGCAGCCCTGAGCCACGGCGGAAGTTGGGACAGGGTACTTATGCTTCCAACGCCTCCGAACGACCCAGCCAAGCCGCCAGCATGTGATGACGGGTCAGCGACGGCTTTTCACGACTGGGAGGTGCAGATGAAGAAGTGGCAGGAGGACAAGAGAAGGCGCATGATCCTCAGGACAGAGCAACAGATTGTCGTATATGGTACTACGATCACTCACATCGAGCCCGCCGCCAGTGTTGCTGCGGATTTATTCAGCCAAACGAAAAGTAGACTGCAAGACACAACAGCACAAATACCCCAGGCCGAGCAGCAAGAGGCCGAACACGATGAGGACGCCGCCGCAGAGGCTGCTCGACTGCGGGTAAGAGCCAAGAAGCTAGAAGAATCGTGCAGCATTCTGGCCGGGCTTGTGGACGCGTTAGGAGAAAAGAAGACCACATTCGTGCAGGCCCTCGATCGGCATGAGAGGGAACTTGCCATATGGACGAACCGTGTGGCGTGATCAGTATTAGTTGATAGGTGCTCTGGAGTAGAAATATGACTTGCTTTGGCGCTATCCACGCATTGATCTGCGCGACGTTGATAATTGACGTCTTGCTCGCTTTTTTTGCATCTAGATTCCTTGATGTTGCAAGCTGGAAGGAAACGTCCGTCTGCCCAATCTCAACCAAGCATCACCTGGCTTCCGATTCTCCGGGGGATCATTAATCGGCTCGAGACATGTCAACGACGCTCCCCGCCTAACAACTCCAGCTTGCTCCCGTGGTCCAATCGGTCAAAGAATGAGGACTTTCGGATGCGACTGATCGCAGCAGGCGGCACGAGCTGCTGACAGGACCGACCTGGTGGTTTACGGCACAGTCACCTGAAGGAAAAGGAGGAAATCCGTGCCGACAGTCACTTCTCGACGGGAAACGTATTCGAGACGATGCAGAGGTTTGACAATCGTCCGGGCTCGGCGGGAGACTTGCCTCTGGCCTGCTCAGCAGCATTGCATCGGCCGGGGATGCAGTGGCGGAGCCGAATTTTTTGCAAGCTTCGGGGCCGCGAGTGGATATGAAGTTGCCGACGTGTGCCGGCTGCCGGTCAGCTGGCAATAGATATTGGGCGCACCGAGTGACACGGCGAACATGCACGAAATTTTCGTCGGCCAGCGTCTTGGTTAAGAGGTACAACAAATGTACCGTGGGGTTTTTTGCACGCAGCCCAGGTTCTGTCTGGGTGCGTCACAGCCACATCGCGTCCGAAGCGCCAACGCTGTGCATCTCATCAGCCACACTGCCGTGGCGGCCCTGCTGCAATTGAGGGCATTCCCAATGGAAGCGACAACGATGGAGAAGGCCATCATGCGATCGCTCTGGCCGCGTCAAACAAAGCTGCCAGGAGGACGACTGAGGCCAGACTTCGTTTTTCCCCAAACCTTAATTCTTTGCACGTTCTGGCTGAAAATCGCCAGCACGCTCCCTGGGTCATCAGGGTACTGGCTTTTTCTTGGCCAGAACACTACGTCACTGGACCGTTCTGGCGTTTTTCTAGCCAGAACGCCCCTCGGACCACCAAGGTAATGGTGATTTTTAGCCAGAACGCTCCCATTCCAGAGAGGTGCTGGCGATTTTTGGCCACGACGCCCCACAAGGGCTGTGGTCACATGGCCCGTGCAGTGCTGACATACAGTCCGTTGCGTTGACAGCGTCCGCCCCCTAATTTTCAGCCTAAAAAAGGCAAAAAAAGGGGCTTTTTACTGAAAACCACTAAATTACCCTAAACTTCACACTTTTATAACTCAATATATACATAGTATACATAGGTAAAAATTTAATTAATTAGTCTACTAATTAAGGGCTATTTAATAGTATATTTTATATTTATACACACTATATATATATGGAGTTATAAAAATGTGAAGTTTAGGTCGATTTAAGGGGTTTTTAGGGTGGATACTATAGATACTACATATAAGGGGTTTCGTTTTTTTTATTAGTATTACGTTTAGTATCTACTAGCTTAAACCCCCCTTAAAACCCCTTAAACTTTATATTTTTATAACTCTATATATATATAGTACGTATAAATAACAAATATATTATTAAATAGCCTTTAATTAGTAGACTAATTAATTAAATTTTTAGCTACGCGCATTATATATATATAGAGTTATAAAAGTGTGAAGTTTAGGTAGGGGGTTTTAGGGGGGGTTTAGGCGAGCGGAAAATTTTCCTTCCGGGTCAAAGTTAGGGGCGGACGCTGTCAACGCAACAGACTGTAGCACAGTCTGGAGTACGTACCCTGCCCGTCTGTTTCACCGTCCAGCAATCACTCGCCCTCCCACTCTCCAACCCGGGATGCTCGATGGGATGTGCAACTTTGTCGAGCTCTTTGTCTCAACTTGGGTTGCCAAGTAGACCGTCTTCGTGGACGGTTTTGGCGGAAGGTGTCATTTTCAGACGGCGTCCTTATTCAGTCTCATCCCGGAGCGCACGAGATTCTGCGTCTCGTTCGGCCTCTTTCATGGCGCACGGCACCGGTTGCCACCCACCCAGATTGGGCCCCGGGGTAGTGGGATTGTTTCTGGTTTTCCTTTGGAGTGCTTGATTGACTGCAGCTCCTAGGTAAGACCCCTCATGTCCGCAACTTGTCTCGATCTGACTGCCCAAGTAGGACGTCGCAATCATCAACGCATCTCAAACCACCATGCAGCGCGAACGTTCACGGCCTTCAGCTGAAAGTTACACCAGACGCGCTGCAGATGTCCTTACAGCCGACCGAGCAGACTACGAACGCTGCCAGCTCCACCGTTGGGAATGACTATGCCTTCACATCTCCTGTGCTCGCCGCCGAGGCCAAGTTGGAGAACGAGGCCTCTTGTGGCTGCTGGGGCTGAAGTTGCTGTTCTACCTGGGACGGAGGCTGAAGCTAAGGCATATCTACTGCTCTGACAGCGGCTTCTCCCTGTCCTTCTCCACAC
Source organism: Colletotrichum aenigma (assembly GCF_013390185.1). Lineage (NCBI taxonomy): Eukaryota > Fungi > Ascomycota > Sordariomycetes > Glomerellales > Glomerellaceae > Colletotrichum > Colletotrichum aenigma. Next base: position 517,419 of record NW_023500917.1, read on the forward strand.
CATCCGCCCGACTCCCCCTGGAAGCAGGCTCCCGGTCCGCACCCTCTTCTAGCTGCCAAAGGTCTTGGTCAAGGTCGCCTTGAGGTACTTGTGCTGCTCTTTGCCCCAGCTCAGGGGCCAGCAGTCCTGCTCAAACTGCTGCTTTCACCCAGACGGCGGCGCTAGCTCCTCCAGAACCCCGTGGCCTGGACCAAGGCTGTCGAGCAGGTCCCAGACAGCCCGAGCATGTTCTCGGCAACCGCATCCCGAGGGTACGCCGCGAGGAAGCGCTGGAGCTGGGCACTACGAAGTCGACGTAAAGACTGCTCTTATTCCTGTTTCTATGCGCCGGGAAGATCTTCGATGGAGCCTGTGTCGTTCGTCAGGAGTCTTCTCCTGCGGATGGTGGTGAGGATGGCATGGGGCCGAACTTGATGGGCTTTGGGTAGCTGGCTTGGGCCCAAAGGCGTCGGCCGTGGCGGTGGGTACGACGGGTGCGTCTGCCGATGAAATTATGTTGCCTCACAGACCATCACGTGTCGCTTTCCAAAGTTGCGACGACGGGGCGGCAGAATCTGTCACAGACGGTGTGGCTTTGGCACCTTTGACGATGTGGCGATTGGCGCCGTGGCAGTCGACGACATAGCGGGAGATTCTGCCGTTAAGGTCAGCTTCAGCAATGCGATGGTGGTGATATCTGTCTGTGTCGGATTCGAAGGTGCTGGTGTTGATGGGTCAGTTCCGAAGGGGGAAGCTGAGTTTATTGCTGTTCTTGTTTTCCTGGACTCAGATGCCAGACACACCATCAAGGCGTCAAGACAAGTAACATGAAGCAAAACACCGTAAGTTCGACCAAATACTGGGCTTTTCTGGGCATGGGCACTTTCCTTCTTTCCTCCTTCCCTTCCAACTTTCTTCCGCAGTTTGCCGCCTGCGAGCATATGGTCTTGACCGCCGAGTGACTCTGACGGGGAGATATATGAGAGCTAGGATGGCAGTCAAGCCTCCATTACCACCTATGAGGTATACGAAGAGGGCGCAAGTCGCTTTACATGCGACAGTTCCCCCCTTACCACTGCAACCAATTACTCCCTTCAACATTAAGATGCCGAAGTCCTTCCAATCGCAAACCAATTACCTCCACAGCCTCCCTAATCTGTGAGATACATCCTTTCCACAGACACACACAAACAAACGTGTCCGAAGCCGGGAGGCCCATCTCAAGCCATCAACACGACTAGAACGCGTTAGTCCACACTACATCAAAGCCATATGCGTCACGACTCACCCAGAGTCACGCCGTGGTCCACGCCGTGGCCCGCGCTGTGTCGTCAAGCAACCTGGCCATCGCCTGCCCGAGCATGCCATCATCCCCATCAGCATTGAGGCGTTGCAATACCACATCCTCTCTGTCGATCCTGTCCACAGCAACGTTCTGTGCCAGACTCAAGCTGGCCTCCGGCTTCCCCACGTTAACGATGCGCGCGTCAGCATCGTCGCCGACGGGATAGTTGAACCGCGGAGCGCCCTCGTCTGAGGCAAGAACCCCAAACAGCGTTGGCAGCGCGCAATGACGGCACCTGCGACCAATGCAGCCTGGTAATGTGCTTGCTTGCGCTGCAAATCATGCGCATTGAGAAACCGGCCTTCGACACCGGCGCTGCTGTTGTGAGTGTGGGAGCGGTCGTAGCAATCTTATGCTTCGTGGTCGAATCACCCTGGACATTCACTAAAGCGACGATCGCAAGCACGTCTGCGATTCCGACTCTGATCACAAGGCTCTTGCTCTTGCTCTCATACGTATCCTCCCAGTCTGTCCGCCTCTGCAACCTTGACTTGCGGTTCTTTGTCGGTGGCGTCAGCGCACGTTGTTCCAACACGAGCTCCTATATCTTCGCTCGAGTTCGACGACGAAGTGCTTCGCCTCCCCATCTGGCGCGTTCAATTTTGGACATCTCGCTCAATGTCGAGCAGGCTGCGGCCCGTGGTGTCTTGTGTCGTGGCAGCAGACTGGAAGTAGCTGACCAAGCAAACGGAGCAAACCGCGGTCTTTCATCAGCTCACCTTCAACAGCAAGCTGCTCGGCGTCAACGACGATGATTTGGTCACCCTCCGCAGGGTCTCGACTTCAAGACTTGGGGCAGGCTGATGCGCAGCCTGAGCGCCAACAATGCCATCAAGAAATCCTCCTGGCTCCATAACTTGCGGCGAACATGCTAAGACCAGGCCGAAGAACTGGCCGAGAGACGTAGGGCGGAGCGGAGAGATGCCTAATCAGTAGGAGGAAAAGGCAGCAACGATACTTGTGACGAATCTCAAACGAGAGGTGAGCTCTAATTTCAGCCGCGGCTTCAGATCTGTGCAGCTAATGGAATGCAGCAGTGACACCCCAGAGTGGCATTGGTTGCGAGCAAGGAACGGGCATCGGCACGAACACTAGCACTCACAACAGCGATGACGGTGAAAGCGACGGCGGGACCGAGATATCTAGTAACAAGGACGACGACTGCAGTGGAAGTGTCCCGTCTCAGCCTCCCATCTCTTTGATGTTCAATGTTCGATACGACTTGGTTGATGAGGCAGCACAGACACAGCTGACGCGGATGATTGGCAAGCGAGACAAAGACGTGGAAATGAAGCTGCAGCGGCGGGGGATGCGCGGCGAGTTGGATGCGCTGGCACTAACTAACGGCGCCGGGCTTCGATTCAGGATGGCTTGTGGGAATTGTTTTCTTGATTGCGCAGAAGGATGGCTCGGTCGTTGTCGAAGGTCTTTGCGGGGGTCGCAGCCCGTCGTTGAGAACGGGGATTTGGTTGGCGTCATTGATCGCGAGCAAACGGACAAATAAACAGGACGTACATGTCATGCTTAGAGATGACTCGACACTCTGTAGACACCAGCAATACACCACAATCATCAGTCAAGACCACCCGTCATGGCTAGCCGGCTGTACCATCCCAAAACGGCTCAAGCATGCCCTCCTTCTCATGCGATTCTGGATCCCACTGCTCGAGAAGCCTCAACGCCACACGGCTGTTATCCTGGTGTGTAAAAGGTGATGAATCCTGACGGGAGTGCAGGCTTCTCACGACACAGGAGCGGAAGAAGCTGCAATCGCTGCGGTGACTGATGGTGTGCGCGTCTAGCACAGAGGCACGCATAGCAGAACTCGACCCATTCGTTGCCACCAGCTCGCAGTCAACAATATCGAGTTGCCTTCGATGGTAACGGGACAAAGGATTCGTTGTCGTAGAATCGATGGGAGATGGAAGCTTGAAGAAGGGAGTATCGTCATTTTTGTAACGGACTGCGATCGTTTCTAATTCGTCATGCAATTGGCGAGCGCTATCGACAAGACGGGAAATCGATCTGAAGCTACCTTAGTATTCGAGGTACATCCAGTCAGCGGATCCATGGCTGATAGATTTCGTAATCTGCTTAAAGATTGGGGGGATGTTTTGCTGGACATGTACTGCGGCAACGAGTGAACGGCCTCATAGACTTGATGGGCAGCATCTCGCAGCTCGTCAGGGGCGCGATTTTGCCAAAGTCGCCAATCAGTCGGATATAGGCATACGGGTCAACATAGCCGCATGCATCAGTGTTGAGGGTGTGGAAGGCCAGCCGAAACCGACGAGGTGTCTAGGATCTGGGCCAAGTCAGCAGCAACAGAGAGAACCTCTTGGAGAAGGCGAACGGCCGTGGTGTTATGGATCGCAGTAGAGGCTACTCAGACAGCCACGGCGGTGCGAGATACCAAAGAATCTGATGAAGGGGACCGGACATATGCAATGAAACGGGGTTTTTGAGCCTGGGTAAAAAGGAGCTATGGCATAGCTCGATGGGCTGACCGGCTAAAGCGGCATGGTCATCGTCACCGCCATCCTCGTCTCCTCTACTATGATGCGACGGCAGGCTGACATTAGACGGCAATATCGAGCAGCCATTACTGGACTGTAGTGCGTAACCATCCTTCTCCTGCTACTGCTCTTGCTACCTCGCTACTGTGTCATACTGGGGGCTGTTGGGGCTGTTGGGGCTGAATGCCAGCGGCCGCGGTGAGGTGAGCAATCTTGACATTCCACTGACAACCTGAGACTCAAAAACAGGTTAGCGCAGAGGCACAGAGGACGTAGGGGGAATGATGATGGGTAATCACATGAAGGCGGGCGAAGATTGGTTGGTTGGTCGATCGATCGTCAAGTATACGTGCGGTTCGAGGTGAGGGTGAGGGGTGCTTTACCGTGGAAGGAAAGACCAGGGCCTGGGAGGGTGGTCGACTATAGAGCATGGCAACGGTGATTTTGAGAATAAACCGATCCATTTGGGCGATTATGGTGGTTAGGTATGCATCCGTGCGTTTCGGGTGTGTCCTGCTTACATTGGGAATTTTCGCAAACGTCAATTTGGAGATCAATGTTGATGATGTCGGAGGCTCAAAAGAATGAGTGTCTAAGTAGGCAATGCGCTGACCGTCTACGATGCGCCGTAGAAGACTGAGCTGCTGGAGCGACACTGCAATGCTCGCGTCTTGAGATGAAGATGCTTGTCAACGTGAATGCTTCCAAGCTAGCGTGCCGTGAAGCGAGCCTGTAGACTGTGGCCGTAGTTTCCTTGTACGTACAGAGAGACATCAAGTCCTTGACTGCCATCATTGTTATTTTCAAGTGCAGTACATCTACCTGAGGATCGACGGGGTCTTCCCGCAGTTTTCCTCCAAGCCCGACCGAAGGGTGGACGAATTACCAACGAGAGCCTGCTTCAATGAATATCCGCCATAACCAAATTCCTCATTATTATGTCTAACGGTTCGAACGTCGACGAGATGGAGTCATCCATCAAGTAGATCGTCATTGACCAAGGAGTCTTAGACATTGCCGCTACGAAGCACTTCGACGCCAGCCAACGCCATCCGTAACCTGAGTACCTACAGCCTTTCGGCCATGCATCTGTATCGGCTCTTGAGAAACTCGACTTGATTGAGGGAGAACTCGCAGACATGCTTTCGCCATCTTGCTCAGCAATCCAGCCCTCTTAGTTCAGCAGCTGACGCAGACGCACCAACAAGTGCCAGTGCCCGGTGAAGGAAATGGCTCGCAAAGACCTCGGACCGGGCGCCAACGGATCGATGGGGGCCGCCGTCAAAGACATTCTCCATCGCTTGCCATCTCAGTCTTCTTTAATCGATCCGTCGCAGAATTAGATCCATTCATGTGACAGGGCCACGGCTGTTGTTCCTCCGTACATGACCGAGGTTACCTACGAGCTCGCTGCCGGCATGGATGTCGCTCGGTGGAAATAGATTGAGGAACACGGACTCTAAATTTAAGCAACGCTGCGAACCTGCTTGGCACAGCATGAACGAAACGGCCAGAAATTCATGTAGTGTAGAAGTCACCTCCCTTCCCTTTCGAGGTCATGACAACGCGACTGCAGTTATTTTCTAAATAATTTCCTCGCTGCACATCAACCAACAGATCGTAGACAAACCTTCATTTGGCTAAGCGACCGTCTAGTCAAAGACTTATTGTGCTTTGGAAACTAGTGCTGCAATCACTCGGGAACAAGATCAAGCGGCTGACGACCTGGCCGTGCTGTCTGACTTGCACAGTCTGTACCCGACGGCGTCTTGCTCCCCCCCCATGATGTGACTCTCTAAGACATGCAGATCTTTGAGATCTTATGGAGGGACAGCCTTTCTGGTTTGGATTCAACCTTGCGGTGTTAGAGCACTCATTTCGCTGATGTCAAGACGCCCACAAGCAGATTCTACCACGGGTAACTAGCTCGTGCCGTACTCCCTGTTACAATGCCTTTTCATGAAGGCATGCTAAGCGCATTCAAAGGCTTTATAGACAAGATCTGCATGTACATACATTCATATCATGCGCCTTTGCAATGTCGCGCGTGCATGCGACGCTCCGAGGTTTGAACGTTTCTCTTCTGCTATATATCCGATAGTAGGCCCACTATATCCGGCTTATCGGATCCGCGGCCCCACTCCGGGTCCGGAGTCCTATCCGGCAGGTCGAACTATGGACAGGTCGAATTGTGGACAGGTCGAATTATAGACAGGTCAAATTACAGATAGGTTGAATTATAGACAGGCCGAACTGTGAGCAAGTCGAATTCCTGCACAGGTCGAATTGCTGGGTAGGTCGAATTGTTGGACAGGTCGAACTTTCAAACACAAGGTGGTTCAGCAATTACGAAACGGACATTAACTCGATTGTGAAAGCTACGTTCGTAGGATGGTCGGGAGTAAATCACCGTGTGCGCTCTCATTAGCTAGCAAGTGATATGCACGTGACATATTAATCTTACAGGCAACTTAGCTACTGTCTCTATTTATGAGGAGATTCGCAGTCGCCGAAGAAATGGCGGTCTCGCGGCGCCGACGGCGCAATATACTAACCCCTTCTCATAGCATTGAGACAACGATGCGCAAGCACCAGGCTTCAAAACAAAAGCTACCAGCTTCAGCAAGCGGGACGTCCGTCTGGCTGAAATTGTTTCTCAATCCGGTCAAAAATGCGGCTATGCGTAAAAATTTCAATCGAAAGATTCGATTGAGTTGTATCTTACAGTTTTCCCGCAGGTCCTTGCTTCGACGACCAGTAGAGGGCCATTGAGCGGAGCTCATTGAAGACAGTAAATACTCATCAATAACTTTAATGCTGACCAATGACCTGTTTAATATCTACCCTATTTAACAAGGTTTAGTGCCTCAGGTCTAGCAGCAAAAGTGGAATCCAGATTCCAATTCACTTCCGAATCCGGATGGGTGCCGCGAACGCTGCGCGGGGATTGAGTGAGATCAAGGTTATATGTCTTCTTGATTGTCGTTATGTGAGATGCAGTCTTAAGCTAAGCTTTCTTCCCACCCGACTGCAACAACCGTTCGATCGGCAGACATCAAAAGAAACGCACTGATGCACTTCTCGTAAACAGCTGCACGGGGGCTTCGCTCTTCTTGTCGGGTCATGCAAGCTTGAAGCCTTTTATCAACACGTCTCAAGCCTCGATAATCTAAGATAATAGGCCCAGTTTTTCGACAGCCTGTGAGTCGAGTTCATCATCCAGCCATAAGTTGCTTGTAGGCGAGCGAGCAGGTACGCTTCATCTGTACCAATGGCTCTAGAAATGCATTTCTATGCAAGTCGGTGCCTTGATACTGCATATGAGAACCGAAAGTAACTTCTAGCAGTCTAGAAAATGGTGGTCCTAGGCATAGCTTTCTTCCCACTAATACGTCAGGCGGGCCAGAGAGATCACCTAAGGTTGCTTCCAAACCCATCTTCCTCGAAGGCGACAACATGAATGTGCTGGGGAAGTTGTGTAGCGATCATGAAAGGTACAACCAAGCGATAATAATGTAAGCTGGTAGGCAAGCGGTCGAGATACAATTCTAAAGGGGCTGTTTGGAACAGCGCGCCTCAAACCCACGGCCGAGGAGCAAAGGACAACCAACCAGATTCGTATGCCATCGTTGGAATGCAGAACAAATTTCGGCTTCTAGACATCTTCGGTTGATCTACAACAAGATGATCTTCGTGCTGGAATGATGCTAGCCATACGGCGGATAGGAAGGGTCCGACAGGCTAGGTCCAAATGATGGGATGTTTCTAGGCAAGGTCGCGACAGACTGTGTGGGCTCATGTTTGCGGAAGGTTAAATCATGCAGTGATTTGCTTCCTGATCTTGCAGGGCTGCGGTGTTGCAGGTCTTTTCACTTTGGCCTCCTGTATCTGCTGCTTCTGTCAGCCCCTGCCCTCATCCCCGAGACTCTGCAGCTGAATGGCTGCGCGTCTAGAAATCCACTACAAGCACTTCAAATAATCTTGAAACGTGAACAAAGCTTAAGTATATCATGGGCACCCGCGGTTGTCTGAATATTTCTTACTTTGTTAGGATTGACCAACCTGTCAGCCTTTTGCGCCACATAAGAACTCAAAACCCCCATGCCGCATAAGTGAGGGTCCTCGCATGATGGTCTCATCCTCGTCTCTAGCAAGGGATTACAAGTCTTGGACGCAGTTGCGGTCTTGAAAAGACCGGTGTTGTACTCGTGGAAGGTGAGCATTGGTGTAAAACAAAACTTCGCTGTCATGCTCTCGAGTCATTGGACCAGGTTCTTATTAGTACTTTGGGTATCTAGCCGGTATGTGTAAAGTGCATCGCGTAAGATGGGAGACTGAAGAGAGCTCTGCTTTCCCCTTCACTGCGTCCAGCGAGACGCGCTTCCATCTGAAGAGTTGGAACCGGATCTTGCTCAGGGGTTTCAAACCATTCAATTGATGATGAAGCTTGCATATTCATACGCCACCCGCCTCTTTTCGAAATGGAATTAAACTCTGTTGTGGAGTTTTGGGAGCTTGTTTTAACCTGAAGAGAGTGCCTACAAACGCCAGCTCGTGACATGCAGAGGGTACTTCTTCAGTGGCACGTTGTTGCGGTGTGCTTGGAGCAGTAGTTCATATTTGAGAGGCCAGCCGGACGAATGCAAACGACATCTTTGTAGTTTAAAGAGCTGGATGAGGAGCTATTCGAACCTATACCTATGAATGTACGTTCGATGAGTATTTAAAATAAAGCCTGCCCTTCGGGTCAGAAGTTCGTCTGTCCTGTGAATACGGTCGTTGACCAGAAGGTAACTGAAGCTTAACTGGGTGAGTTCATGTTATGTACCTACAGCTGCGGCGATAGACGAGAGGTAATGAAGTCTGAACGAAGTTTTGTTCCAAATTTGGACTGTAAGAGTCCTTGCTTACGATGTTGTACGTGAAAAGTCTTGACTCTGCGCCATGGTTCAGGAAGACCGCTGAGTTCAGCTGTATGCAATGAAAACCTGAGAGAGGTGACACTGCCTGGGAGACCGGTTACACTCAACATTCGGAAGCTCGTCTCACGATTGAACATCACTAAACTTATTGAAAATGTCTCTGTAACTGATAAATACGATAATTTTAAATTCCCTTCCTGCGTATCTCTAACACCACTATCGCTGTGAACAATCGTGAGAAGTAAGCCCAGGAAAGCTGGGTGATTAATACCGTAAAGGCGGCCAGCCATGCGATGATCATGGCCCCCATAATAACGCGGAAACCGCGATGAAGGTCAACTTCTTTTGAGAAACATCATATGATACCATTGGTTTCTTTCGAGGGCCCCTTCAGGAACTCATCGGCATAACATTCAATGACTGGGTATTGAACGGAGTATTGATCAAACGGTTGACATTAGTGCGACTCGATGAAATCGGCTCTTTCAACGCGGACAAAGACGTTGTCTCGGGCATCACCTCGAAAGTAGGCCGCCAAAACCAGTGCCTTGAACTGGGCTTATGAGGAATCGGACTGGGAAAAGGAGGGAGATGAAAAAAGACAGAACTAGAGCATCTAGCAGGTCCTTAAAATTCCCGCCTATAAAAAGATTTTGATCGCTAAAGTCACTTCCCAGGGCCCGCATTATGCAACTACCCGTCGGCCCCTTCGTGCTGGAATGAGCTGAAGTTGCCCTTACACCGCCTTTTATCCCAGCAAACACACGGCACCAGACATATTGAGAAATGACCTTTGGAGAAGCCTCCCATGACAATTATTCTTCGCAGTCAGCATCGCTGCGCCACTCTCTTCAGCCGTTCTCTTCCATGTTTCTCAATCTCAGAACCTCTCGAACTCGTCGCGATTGCCTCAAGAGCTCCCACAAACACATAGCTGCAACAAAAGCCGCTTCCGTTGGCAAAGGGTCCAGACAGAACAAAGGAAATCCACGCTCATGGTCCTGACACGCTCCCACGTGGACAAAAAAGTCGCGGGAGTTGCCCCAGCTGCCGAAGCCAACAAGATCTCTGGGAGCGATCCAAGCCAAAAGTTCACCGTCAAATACCTGCGAGGCCTCCTTCTTGACGCGAATGTCTCAATCCCACCCAGGACCCGAAAGGCCGATCCGATAAAGATGTGCACAGAATCTAAACTCATCCATACGAAATCAGAGATCAGCGAGGCCGATGCCACCGGAGAAATCGGAAAGGACAGCTGCGGCAAAGAAGCCAATGAACCTATTCCTGATGATCATTCACGCCTGCTAGAGAACATGCCGTCTCAATTCGACGACGTATACTACCTGATGCCGGACTTCGTCCCTACAATGATCAAAGTACCGACGTTGCGAAACATTCTCTGCAGACGCAATATCGGCTACAACGGAAAGGAGACCAAGACAGATCTAGTCAATCTCTTCAACAAGTACATCAAACCTAAAGCGGCCACAGCTTTAGCTGCAATTGAAGCTGTTGAGAGATCAGAAGAGGGCATTGTGGATGTTTGATAAAGGAAATGGATGCCGTCTGGAGATTCCTAGGATCATAGAAAGGGAAAGAATGGGAAGCGGTAACTCAGCAACGAATGGAATGATAGACAAATCTCGGCTGCAGGATACCTCCGTTGAGTGTGATAATCTGAATAGCCACAGCCTCTGTAGGCACAAAAGAGAATCCAAACTTCGTTTGCTGCCAAGATAAGTAGCTTTGCGGACGGTCAGGGCAACAAGTACCAAGGGCGGTGATAACCACGGGGCCATATGCATCGGAAGTAAATGCGCCACTTCGTGTGCCATATTAGAAGCTCTGGCTTCCAGGTATATGTATAACCGACACCTACAAGCTCTTGGCGAGCCATCATGAAGCTTTGTGCCGGTCGTTCATACAGCTTTCCGTGTGATCCAATTGTCATCGTTATCATCAGCAGTGTTGTTGCGATGATAAAGCAACTTAACAAATCAATCAACAACATCTAGAAGCATTGCAGATGCGTCGCTCATCATGACTGGAGCTGGTATCGCCTTATCTCAGTGATTTGAGGTGACGGCCGCAAAGGCTATTGACATTGCTACCCAGAGGGACAGTGATGCCAATCGTCTTGGTTAGAGTAGCGATCTCCGTTGCTACTGGTATTACCTGCGACATCTAGGGTGGCAGTAATAACGTAGGGACTCAGCTTCGAGATGAGGTTCTATGCCGTGATCACATTCTTGCCCACTTTTGCACTGATGGCGTTGATCAATCAACCTGCCTTCACAAAAGCCTCCAGACTTTCGAAGAGCTTTGGCGGCCATGACCCGCGGGTTCACGGATGACCTCAACACCGCCTGATGAGAGAAGATTACATCGAATTCTTGATGTTTTGTAAATATATCGGTTACTTAAACTGTCATGGGGCCTCGTTGAGGCGACAGTACTGGAAAATGCAGCCTTGACAGGGGATGAAGGGTGGCGTGGTCCACTGTGGGAGAACCCTGGGATGACATGAAGTTCAAGAAGCTCTGGAGAGGATCTTGCGGATTTTGTGGTCTTCGGTCGATAAAATAAGCTGTCCATTACGTTGTCACTGGAAAATGGCGTTAAAGAAAGTGAATGATATATCATCACGCATGTAGAGGCTAATTAGACGACCAGTCACTACTTAGAGTGATGGAAGTCAGTGGAAGATGCGTCTATCCTAGGAAATACAGCAACATGGCCATTTCGAAAAGAAGAACTTCATCTGTACACAGTCAAGTTTTGCGAGTTAGCGAAGATAGATCTCAAGCAGGCTGGTAAAGTGCCATTGATTTACCCTATGTTTTAGTTTCTGATATGAGGGAGGGAAATGCAGCTAGTGAACTGCGATGGGTCTTTTCCTGGCCCCAAAAATGATTGATGCGGCCACTCAAGAGAGCTTCCCGAGTAGCTGAGTCTTTTTCTGCATTCTAGAAACATATGACATAGTGGACGTATTACAGTCCCGACAATCTTCAGCTTTTCTCTTGGCCTTCCCCTTCTTGCGCGTCCAGAGAGGGAAGAACACTTTTCGCGGAGACGCAAGATAAGCCAGTGTTCCAAATTTGGAGGTTTTCAAGGACAGTGTGATGACAATCTTGTAAAGTCTCTATCTCACACTTCACTGATGTGTCCGCCATCAATAAATGGGGATCATCAAAGTGCAAGCGTGCTTCGCAGTGAAAGATGGCAGCTGCTGGTCGTTTGATCCTTGAATGTCAACGAGGTTCCTGACACCGGTGTGTACATTATGGTGCCGACAACCGACGACCGTATCTCGTGCCCCGTTTCAGGGGCCACCTTAGCACAGCAACGTCATGCAAAGGTCAACTTGTGTGATTTACTGTGCTGAGGCAGCGTCCTCAGCGATGAAGCAGATGTATTCAAGTCAACGGCTTATTTACTTCGAGACACGATATGAGCCTCGGAATGGATGGGACCAGAGAAGGTTCCATTGCGAGGAATTACCGGGAAGGGTTTGCGGCTTATGATGTCCAGGTGTTCTATGAGCATTGCCGGGCATTGAAGATAGAGACCCCTCTTGGGGACTTGAGCATCTAAATCACAGCCGACGCATTCCCTTCCCGAATCCGAAAATTGGTTGACAGTGGTTGGGACGGTGATTTCGACGGTAGTGAGTTTGGCTGGGTACGTAATTGACCTTGTACCACGCGGCGCACTCGCATTTGCAATGCGGCTCTGGAATAGCCTACGAATGTGGCCCGGTGGGACCCGGCTTGGTTCGTCTCATTCCCAGTTCCATCACCGCACTCCTTCTCTTCCTTCAAGTCCGGATTATTGTTGGCATCAGAAGAGAGGAATCTCGCCGTATCAAGTAGTTTGCATCGCATACCGACACTTGAAAAGACGGCAGCAGAGATACTTGATCTTAGAGGACCGTCTGTTACTTGCCCTTGACTAGTTTCATCAGGGATATGGTCTATCGTCTTCCAGGCCGCGAGCTCCGTGTGCCAGGAACGATGAGTGGAATTCAAGTGGGTAGAAACAGGTGTACAGTTTACTTATTTGCCGTGGATGGATTGTGTTCCAAGCATCGAGCCGAAGTAGCCCCGTGAACAGTCTTGGTAGCTTCATGTATGATCGTTAGTCAAGCCGTTACAAGTGGCGAGCGGGGCATAATTTGTGGTTTATTGTGACGCAGAAGGAAGGGGCAATCATGGAAACCAGAAAGTATTGATGTAGGGGCGACATAGGACCATAGGTCTTTAGCCTGGCCGAGGAATCCTGGACCCGAGCGTGCACAGGTACTTTCAGTGTGCTGGATAGAGCGTCACTGATGGTTCGTGTCGGTGACGTGACGCTGGAAGACCGCGTTCGCTTAGAGCCACCAACGCGTTGGGGGGTCGTATCCTGGCAGGACATTCTAACTTGTGAGTAGTTCCGCCTCGAAGCCATCTGTCATTCAGCGGCCTCGGTTGACAAGTGAAATGCGAGAGTGGGCGAAGATGGATTTGGTGCCAAAATTGAACGGGCAAAATGTAAGGCGCAAAGGCGTTGAGTCAGCAGCTAGCGAGTCGGCTGGTCTGAGAACAGACTTATAGAGGGGTTGACGCTGACCGATGACCGGCTGATGCAGTCATTACGCTCGCCGTTTCCCGTGTCATTATCTTGGAGACATTCTCAGCTGACTAGATATCCTAAGTCTCGCGTCCAGTGTCAGGGAGAGACACTACCCAGAGGGGGCAAATGACTGGCTCGCGTATCGGGCGTCCAAAGATGACTTCGCTGCTAGCTCATTGGGACAGTAATTCTTGTGCAAACTATTGAGGTCCACAAAGGCCCAGAAGAGAGCTTTGCGACTGAGTAACAGACGGCGGGTATTTACTGGCCAACTACAGCAATCTATGGGCAGCGAGCTGCCGCGGATGACACGCTTTCTTTAGAAGGAAGATTCAACAGGTCAGGAAATGATACAATAACCAGCACCGCCATACCCACACCGGTCTTAATATCTTGCGTTTACTCGATCTTCTATCAGCTTTTCGTAGCAATTACAGAGCTAGTGAAGAGATGTATGTTGCGTGGCTAAGTCTTCTTAATAAGTGCCCGGACGTCCTTCGTATAGTGCTCGTCCTTTAGCAGCTTCTGGAAGGTAAATCTGGGATTCGGGTAGACGCAACGTCCTTTGCATTACAACTCCACGCTCTCCTTCTTGCTCTATTTAGCGCAGTCTCTAGAAGCGTAATATCCCGAATGTTGGCGATACATGAGACGCCCCCCCTTTTTCGTGTATCTAACACTACTTTATTGAAGGAAATTGACATCTTTGGCGCGGGAAGAATCGCGAGAAAAATGTCGCTGATATTGTGAACCTAGGTTCCTGATGAATGAAATAGCCTGAAATCATCTATAGTCCTTCTTCCCTCCTAACTTTTCTGCGGCTAAATCGTCAACAGGTGACTTTTCCGAAGAGATAACGCAACTCCTTTCTAAATTATGTTTTGGTTCTAGTAAAAGTTCTAGTAAAGGGCGTGGTATGATAATGGATTTACCCCATATTGTGTCTCTGGCGACCATAAGTAACCGATTAATGGTCAATTTCGAATTGTTTTATTTCCCCTATCTTTGCAGACTAGCAAAGCCCAGCTGGTAATGCCCTTCAGCTTTATAGTCTTCCCAAAAGAGGCCGCCCAATCAATTCTTCGCCTCCAATGTTTGGCTTGTCAAGTCTCACTGTCAATTTGATCAGAGTATTCGAGTGCTGACACCAGCAGTGGCCACCATGCCCAGCTTACATTATAAGCCCTGGAAGTACTTTTGGCACTTTAAAAGTTGAGCATTGAGCCCAACATGTGCCTGGGGTCTCTATGTCCGAGTGATCTGATAGCGCGATGTTGCTCAATTCCGCCGGCCTCTTTGTGTTTCTAGACGAATATCTCATTCGAAAACAACCTGCAGTGACGAGTCCAACGAAGCACTGAAGACCCAGACGTTATTATTCACGGCGAACAAAAACATTTTTGCATCAACGTCCGCAGCGCGGATGAGGCTGAATGGAACGTGGACGTCTCAGAGAACTCCCAGCGAGCCATCATACAGGGAGTCCGGGTCACACCATCTCTCAGTGTTGCCCAAGGACGATTCGTCGCTGAGGTATCGAGCGGTATATGCTCAAGTCGCCGTTCTCCACCAAAAAGGTACTGGAGGTGGCAATGTCGATGCAATCCTCTCCAGACAAGTACTAGAATCTCTGCCCCCAGAAACGATATTCTTCCGGCGGTACGGCACCCGACCACAGGTCACTAAGCTGATGAAATAACGGCTACTTCTATATTCGACAAAGGCAAATACAGGGCAATGTGTAGAAAAGATTACCCACCACCTTATCTGGGATTGTGTAAGGACCTATGCCCGTGAAATCGGAATATCCATGCAACAGTTCACAGATCTATCGCTGTCGATAACAGCAGCTTTCCAAAGCACGGGAGTCGTATTGCCCCAAGTATTGCTTTCGTGACGGCCAGGATCAAATCGACATCCTGTTGATCCTCGCGCAGAACTTGCGACGCAGGATTCATAAACGTCAAGATACTGCTGGTATGTCGTTCAAGTTGGCGATCAATTCGACGGCACTGTTTGTTGAAGGTTTCTACGAAGCTTTACTGGTGGACTGCCGTCCATTTGCTGTGCCTGCAGCCGCGAGCCACTATTTGAGAGAGAGCCTCATACTAATACATGCAGCCAGAAGCCGGGGCTCAGCCATGTTCAGCAGGCGACTGAGAAGCAGCTTCAGCAGCCACATCCGGGGCACAAAATCTCCTAGGTAGTTAAAATTTGACACTTGTTTCTTGTGGCTGTCATCCCACGATCAACCACCGTCAAAACGATCCCAGAACACGCGCGAAGATATGCAGCCCTTGACGAATAGACAGGCCGACGAAATAACCTAAAGCCGTGGCGGCAGCTGTGCGTGGAGAGACGACCGTGTTGGGTCATATGCTGCCAGACCATATGCTCGGCGACTGGTGCCCGAAGACCCTTAGCTTCGATCGCTCCAATTGTCTTAATTCCAGCACAACATTGCGACCGACGGACTGCCTTTCGCACTTGGAAGCACCTACGCACGTCATGTGCGACATAGTGCCAATCGCTTAACTGCAGTCTCATGCTACTCGTCGCACTTGAACGTCAGAAAATAGAGCAAAGTCGTGATGCCGACCGTTATCAGCTCTTGTTTGGACATTCTGGTTTCGGAATAACTTAGTAAGCCTCAGCATCCTCGCTTGGGTCACTCTCCACCATGCGATGCCACAGGCTTCCGCACCCAGCCGCATGACACATACAAATCTTTCTCCAGCATTTCATAATCTCAATCGAAGCTTGCAAGGCATATTGAAAACATGGTAGCCTTTTATCTCGCGGAGCATCATCCGCGGACAGGCTGCGCGATCACTCACCGAGATAGTGGAAGGGAAAGGCGGTTTCGTTTCAGGGCCGGCCATCTTCAAAATCACTGTGGCCGACTCAATGTCTGGGACCATCGCCGACAAGATCATCAGTAAAAGACGGGTCAACGCCATTAAAAGTGAGACTGCGACGGACCGGTGACAATGCAAGCCAGAGCAGATGCCCGTTTCGGGTGGAGAGTTCGCACTTCGCGACCAAATGGTCGGCCAGGCATCTCGAGCGACGCCCTCTGGATGCCAGCCTGGTCGTTCTACCGCTCTTCGTACCCGTACGCGTTCCCAAGTGCCTCCAAGGATGCTACGCCTTTATCTAACGCCGCGATCAGTCATGCATGTACCCCGCCTCCAGGATAACAACGCCATGCGTCCCTCATCCTCGTGACTTAATGTAGTGGAATTGCTCTCTTCTTTTCATCTATAACGATATCGATGACAAAAGGAATCAACTTCCGCAGGCGGGTCGGTCGGTCCCGGCCTGGCAGAAACTGCGGGGTGTTCTTGTGAAGCCCGGCACGGGAGTCATTCAAGATGGCCTACGAAATTTCCAGCTTGGAAAATAGATTCTTCGACAAGTTATGTTCACTTGTTGCTTCCGTCAACTGATCCGTACGTCACCGATAATTGAGTGAAGCTTCTATACACAGGATGTAAAGCCAGGAGCAAGAGCTGACAGATCGGGGTTCCAGGCTGCCTTCTTGAGCAAGGCAGCTTTAAGCGGTTTTCTCGAAGCTGTCGGCCAGCTAGCCTCAAACTCATGGCAAGCAATTCGAAGCACTCATACAGAGGTTCTGTGGGTCCTGCGGGTTTTACGACAGGGCAGCAGTCCGACAAAAGTCGATTTCGGCCCCGAGGCCATTCACGCCATCCGACGAGAACAATTCGCGCTTTCCAATCTTCTGTGCCTGCAAAAATTCCAACGACCAATCGGAACAGGGCCTGGAAATCTCGATGGCCCAGACATAAAATCAGAAGCTGGACATTGGGGTTTGGCTAGGTGCATGCCGAGCAAGGTCGCTATCCAAGGCGCAGAAGACTTCCCTTCACATTCTTAAGCAAATGGCCTGCGATCTTCATTTCCGTAACGTGTTATCTTGGGCCTGAAAAGGGTCTCTCGATTTTACGTGGAGCTAGACTCCTGTGAAAGATCCTGTCGACTTGGGCGATGCCAGCCGTGGAGATAGTGTCCCCTACGTCATTGGCGTCTATGAACTAAGATATCCCCGTCGGATCTAGCTACCTATTTTGCTATTTCTGTCCGCTGCGGTCGATCTGCGTCATTGTGTGATTACTGGGGTCTTTGATGAGGACCGTGGATATGACAATAACTACAACCAGACGACAGCACATGACAGCTGGCGTGTCTACAATCACTCGAGACGCGCTCCTCCAATATGTACCTTTCTGGAACAGTGAGATATCTCTGTCTTGATATTTCGCTAGCAATGAGGCCAGCATCCACATTTTGCTATGAAACGGTGCGAGTTGACTGTCTCAGAGGTATTGGTTAGACTGGCTTTTGATATAGCCAGTTGTGCTGTAAATAAAACTGAATCCCCGGTCGCTTCGCTGTGCTTGAACGGTTGTGAGGGCAAATTGAAATGCTCTTCGCATGCGGCACCAATGGGGCTTGTCTGGTAATCCGCAACCTGCCCCCGTCAAAACCTGTTTCGTGGTTGTCACCATCTCTAAACCACACAACTGACTGAACCTACAAGGGAATCGTCCCTCAAGGGATCGTTTCAGTTCGTCGATCTTGAAGCGGAAGCAAAGACAGTAAGTTATCCACTCACCTCTTCCGGCATCTGAATTCTCAATATGCAGCCAAGTAATGACCAAGCTCGCCTCACAGTCCTCTGAACAAGCCTCATAAGAGAGTGGCATTCTTGCTTTCCCAATGGAAGTTCGACAGTCTTCATGTACCTAACAGCACGCCGGCCGTGAATCACAGAGACGGCAGTACTGGTGTAAGAGATAGACTGCACTAGACAAGAATGCTGAGTATGAAGACGACCAGGGGCCCCCTAATTACATACATACAAGTCGGCAGTCACTAGTTGATTCCAGCAGGGACGCACCAGCATCGAGCCTGAGGATTCGATCCTCGTGTGGCCTGACGTGAAGGCGATGGCGCAGCTCAAGTTGAAGAAGCTGGCGCAACTGCTAGTTGGTGATGGGTACGGGAACCTTTCGAGCATCAGCTTCACTGGCACGAGGACCAAGTTGACCTAGGCCGGTTTTGACACCTTCGTCAACGCTGACTTTTGAGTATGCTCTGACCTCATCAGTCTCCGTCGTTTAGCTAAATGAAATTCCTTCGAGACTGAAGTAGGCCAATTGACGCGTTGGCGCGCCTCATAGGAAGTCCAGATGGTTCTCGTCAACATCTGGGACTGAGGTGACGTTGTCTCCAGCGAGATCGTTGATGGCAACAAAATAACCTATGTTATCAGTTCATCTTCCATGTCTGTAGTGATGAGCAATTCTTCTGCCGCAATAACGAAGTGGCATCTGTCTCTAATCAACTAGTGTCGCGCAAAGGTCCCCCAAACAACAGCAGCAAGAAATCAACCAGGGAATGTAAAGGGCTTGCACGAATCCGCACATTTTCGTACTATTTGCTATGCCTACATCTCACGTCCCTTGTGTTCTGCGTTGCGTGCTTGTAACGCCGTGGGAAGACGGACCGAGCGCTACACCTCTCCACTTGAAGTCAACGGACGCTGTAGACCGCTAATGTTTCTGGCGTCACAGCTGTTCTCACCAACAACGCAAGCGCTCTCTTTACTTATGTATTTCGCGACAGAGTGTTGAAATTCCTACGGCATCCAGAACTGTAATTCCCATGCCCATTATCTAATTAATTAGACGCCGATGCTGCCGCCGATGCTTCTGACGATGCTGGCCCTTCAACGCGACACAGCCGTATCAACTCTCGGCATTCACACTGCTTCGAAGCGTCACGAAGGCCATACCACTTGTGGCGAGAAATACGGGTGATGGCACCGGCAGAGTGTGGTTCCTCTCCCTCATCTTTCTCTCTGAAATGGCGCGCCATGGCTACCACTCTTCTCCTCTACTTATCCCAAATCGTCGCCAAGGCGATCAAGGAAGGCCGCCAGCCGTTCATGATAGCTCCTTTACCACGCTTCCTCACCTCCACAATCCACAATATCAGCCTCATCAGCTTCCATCGCGAACCTAGGCGGTTTGTTTTTGGACCGGGGACGAACCCTTGACCTCTGTCTCCCGCTCGAAGCCACCGCCACCACCGCACGTGGTCCGCCCCCGTCTGGCTGTCAGCTTTTGTCGATCGTCGCATGCGTTATGCTGCCAGCGCTTGGGTTAATTTTGTCCTCTTGAGGTTTCGGCCCGGTCGCAATCCTGGAGACCGCTTTGCCGCCTTCGTCTGGGTTATCGGCCACGCCCGCCCATTGCTTTATGTGGCTGTCGGTGGCAATATCAATATTCATCATTTCTTCATGTTTGTCCTCCTTGTTTCTGACCTGTCGATGCCATCTGCAAGGAGACCGCTGTCGCCTTGATAATCTGGAAAGCCCTGCTACAAGTGAAGACACTTCGACATTGGTGCCTCACTCCATCTCCACCGCTGGTTTCGACTTGTACCACCCACTTTGACGTTCTCGGATCCCATGGTGCCAGATTAAGGTGGCGTCTAAAGGACTTGGAGCATTGTAGACGCCATCCCCAACTATGTCTCTGGACTCTCGACGGCAATGATGATCTCTTCCCCGGCGCGGGCACCAGCCGCCGAGCTGTTCGCACACGCACCGACACTGAGACACCTCTTTGTATCGTAAGGGATCATTTTGGAATTCGCAGAGGCGACCCGCCATCACGTCTCAGATGTCGTCTTTGCATTATAGTATCTGGCTGAATGGATCACGCTGCATAATGTCAGTTACACAGAGCAGATATTCTCCCTACTGCCTAACCCTAGGGCATGTTGACTGTTTGTGATGAGATTCAATTGGGCCGGTGTGTCTTTGCGTCGCCAAAGCTTACCATTCGCTAGACATGCCTGTGGATTCTTTTATCCGACCATAACGTCAGACTTCACATTGTGAACCTTTCCCCCTCATCATACAGTGTCATCCACCCCTCGCCGATCTACGCCTTTCCTCCAGCTCCATTCGATGTTGTGTCCTCCTCGCTAGTAAAAGGTGCATGGCACATGCGAGGCTTTGAGTTTACAATTCTGTGGATGGGGATGGGAGGGAACATTTCAGTTGTGTGCATATTTAATCCCCACAGTTTTAATACTTGCGTGCTGGGGCGCCTCGATTCCCTGTAGTCCAGTGTCAGTCTGTCAGTTGGCAGGATTGATCGTGCTGGGGTCGTCACAAATGAGCAAGGCTTCTGAGGCTGAGAGCGTGGATGTAGTAGCAGCAGTTTCCCGGGCACAGAAATGACCACTTATTCTAGAAGGCACAGACACTAACCAGCCTGCTATGCGGCGCCGCTGCCACACACCGGCAGTACAGACCGTCGCGTCACCATGAGAGCAACGGCCCTCAGGCCCTTCCAGGTCTCTGCTTTGGTTTTGCAAGGTTGAAGGCAACCATCTACAAGTTTGCTTGACGTGCCCCACCCCCAGGTTACTCCCCATACTCTTCCAGCAGACTCGACTGGGAGGACTGTTCTTCCGGGGTTCCTCCTTACTCTCGGTGAAGCGAGATGCCAGAGATCTCGTCCAGTCTCCATACCACCGGAAGATCCTTGGTCACCCGACAACGGGACTCCAAATACTAGGCGACAATCAAACCGGATTACAAGGCAAGACAAAAGTCTACTCCATTTCATCTTCTAAGGATGCGAGGATGTTTTACCGTTTGTCTTTCTCACCCACGGGGGGTTACTGACGCCTGCTTCCAAGACTTAGCGGTAGGTCTAGGGTCCAACCCAGAGAGAAACATGAATGCGCGCGCTTCTTCGTTCTTATGACACTATTGGAGATTTAGGGGCAAGACACGCCAGTTGACACCACAAACAAGTACGGCGGTATCACGTGAGAAACAGGCCGCGGCATGAAAGACGATTCGGAAGATTGTGCAGCAGAACTTTCAGGGGCCCTCCATTATGGTCACATCCTCGACATCTACGACTGTTACAACGCAGTCTGCTTCAAAGTGGGAAGAAGAAGAGACGCTTCGATATCCCATCGATCTTGTAATAAATCATACCATCCCATGGTCTTTCGGACGCAGTGTGGCTGTTCGGGCGCAGTGTGGCTTTTCGGACACACCGTGGCTGTGCAGACGCAGTTAGACAGACGTAGCTAACATCTTCAGACGCAGCTGCCATCATGGTCCTTACCTGACTGAGTGCGTGCTCTGCTTATTCGGACGCACCCGAAATGCATGCGTCCAAGCTTCGGACGCAGCCATTTTGGCTGCGTCCGAAGGCGACCCACACACTAATTAAGGTATGCTCATGACTCTCCCTATTAACGGTGGCATGCGGGCCCCATAGCATCGACGCCGTCAAGGGAGCGGCGTTCCTAAATGTAATTATTGATAGAAAGCTGTCGCGTCTTGTGCGAGAGCTCAACCTCTATCTGACTCCTAACGCCTATATAATGCAAGTCTACAAAGTTCAAGTAGTCAATCATTGTTATGGTTCTCGGTTTCAGCCGGCCAGCGTATCTTTTAGGCGTTCTTCCTCTGTGTCGCCTCCCTCAACAGCCCGGTAACAAAACTCAGAGCTACTGCGAACGCCGAGCAGCCATATGCACCAAAAATGCTGCAACGAAAACACCGCAATCGTGCCCGTTGTCCTGCTAGGGGCATGGAATGCTAGAAAAAGAGCCTGCAAGGGTCCCTGCAAGGAACTTGGAGTCGGGCAAATAATTACGACAGAATTCGGCAAGTCGTCTCTTGGCCTCCTTGGTGTGTGGGGGGTGCCTCTAGCGGGCTGCAATAATTGGCCCGCCTATGTCGCGGTCCGGCACCGTCGCCAGGGGACATGTCGTTTTCATAATCATCTTCACTGTTGTCATCTATGCTGTCGGCGGCAAACCTTAGTGATTTAGCAAGGCTATCGAGGGCCTGGTCGTCGACGGTCTGGGTGCGGGGCTACTTGGTCGTGTTCCCGTCAAGCGGGGCTGTCAAGCCCGTCCTCGCAAACGCGCCGGCCCTTACGGTCAACTCGCCCCAGGCAGTGGGGTCCAAGGTAGTCATGGCGTGGTTGAATTGATCGACGGGCTTACTGTTAGTGGTCTTGCCGCGGACAATGCGTGTGGCCTCAGTGGCCTCGAAAGCTTGGGCGAAGGCGATGATATTGAAACTGGGTCCTCGGTCGTGGATGAGCTTCAGAGCACCGCATTCGTCTACGGCACGACTGGCGGCAATTTTAACGGCTACAAGGAAGAAAAAGGTACTCTTGGAGATGTCGTAGCGGTTGAATTTGGCTTGCATGCGGTGGCTGACTTCACTAGAGATTCACTCGGAGAGACTGGCGAGATCTTCGGACAGGGGCTCGTCGAGGATGAAAGCGAGCAGGGCGTGGCTGATTTAGCGCACCGCGAAGAAGAAAAAGCTGCAGTCTAGCACTTGAGACGCAAAGTATAAGTCTTTGCGCTGTGTTCTAAGTCAGTGCAAATCTGAAGCTATCTACCGGAGTCGGACTCTGTCGCAATGTTAAACTCGATATAAATCCTTCCTGAAAGATTGCAGGACTTATCACAGGCAGATTGCGCGAGACTTCCCAAGCAGTTGGCTGCTATGGTCTTCAGTCACCCTGTTGGAGCATAGGATACATGTATTTCAAGTAGGCCCCGAGTCGCATGTCTTGCCCAGCTTGGATTTTGGGATGGACTGGAATGGTCAGATAACTGGGAATTCGTAAGCCGCCGCATGATTCTTGCGACAGGCTCAACAGATAATTGATTCCCCAAGATATTTAACTCAGAACTTGCAGATATTTCAGTTAATAAATTGCCTCAGACAAAATGCAAGCCTAAGCATGGCTGGTTAGTCGCAGCGCCATACTCTCAAAGAAAGTTTACTATCCCCAGGCCGTCATTTTGAAACTCGTGTATCATGGTATCCCAGTCTACAAACTGTGCCCATTCATTCCAATCTGTCTCATGATTGTTGAAACCAGATAATATCCCCTCATTATCCTGGCCACCCGCAGATTCTTCGAGTCTCGAGAAAGACATCTGCTGGGGAGTCCTACCATTACTCGCGACGTTCCCGGCCTTATTCTCCTTCCGGCTCAGCGCCTTCGAGTAGAGGACAAGTAGGACGTTCCAATTCGACGTGGGTAGGAGACCGTCCTCTGTCTGACGACGTCTCACCTGCCGCATCATCTCCTCAACCACTATCCACGCCCTGTCGACGTGTGAACCGTCAGGCCGTGCGCATAGATGGCTGAGAACATAGAGCGTGAGGTGGTACTGGGGGTAGGCAAGCGTCAACCAGTGGAACGGTCGTAAAAGTTCGTCCTTGCCAAACGACATGCCCATCTCGAGGATCTCGACAGCTTCGAGAAGGTCCTGGTTAGTGGTGAAAGACTCGCTCAGCCACGGGTTGGGATGCTGAAGGGCAACCCACTGCTGACGCGAAATGAAGTCGATTTTACGGATGACGAAGCTTGAAGTGTGCATTGTGAGACGCTGGGCCGGGACAACGGGGCTGCATGCCCGAAGGAGTTGTCCCACTCGGCATCGCATGTCGTTGATGATCTGTAGCCTCAGCTCCTCTGTCGGCACTTCCAATGACGTCGAAGGTGCGATTTGCGTCAGCCGATGCCATGTGCGGGAGAATTCAATGCCAATCAGCTAGATAATCATTGGAGTCCACACCTCCCGTGCGGGTGGCAGTTCTTCCATATCCCTGTAGATATCGCCGTCGTCGAGATTGCGAGGCGGCTCGGCCTCAGCGATGAGGTTAAGACTGGATGTACTCTGGAGGCCGTAGTCTTCGGCTGTCTTGCCGTCCCGAACGATAAAGTACCACCACAGCCTTCGTCGTATCTCAGTTTCAAAAGGCGACAGACCTAGATTCTGGCCATCGCGGTGGAGACCAATAGACTGGGCAGCTCGTATAGCGAGGCCATATAGAGTCCAGACGCATCTTCCATGATTGTAAAGTCGCAGTCCTACCTGACAAAATCATTAGCTGGCTTCATGGGCCATCGGGGCGAGAGTGCACCAGGAGGCGCGGAAATTGGGCGCAGGATACCCACAAGATATATCCCAAGCGCTTTGAGTAACGTGATCGTCGGACGCTCGAGGAAGTTGGCATGCGCCAGAGCTTGCTCCAACCCTTTTCTAAATCGATGAAGCTTGAGTATTCTTTCCTCTTGACCGCGGCGGACGGCACCATCAGGGACAGCGACTGAGACGAAGTAGATGGCGAAACATAGCGCCAGATTTTCAGGTTTTGCACGATTGGGCTCGGCTATCGTATTGTAGACAGTCGCCTCATCGGTCGGAACGTGGAGAATCTTCGCATAAGGCTCGATGTTGTTGACGTAATTCGTCCATAGAAGGATTGCTCTTGACCTTTCGGGGTGCAATGACGACATCAAGTCGATGGGAAAAGGCTCAGAGATGATCCCTATCGGCACGAATGGTGATGGAGTCGTCAGAGGAGCGGACTGTGCTTCCGAAACTGACAAATACGAGCGGACATCGTGTTCCTGCGGCGGTGTCAGAACCAAGCCTGATGCTCACGCTTCAGCGAAGACATGCGGTCTGTGTACCAGTTTGATAATCTTGGAAAGGATCGCTTCATCAAAATAGCGGCTTGAAGAATCATGTCGGACCAAGACGTCCTCGCCAAAGCCACCTTGGGGTGTGGCCGGGCTATCGGGCTGGATGCAAACCCCCGCCGCCGTGACGAGAGTGGTTTCGAGCCCGGAGATGCGGCGCACAATGTCGGCCACGGTCGTCGCCTTGGCACGCCGGGATGGCTTCACTGAAGACGGGTAAACACAGGGAACTCCGCGACGACTGCATGCAGCGCATGGCTGTTTCCTGTTGCATCGTATCTTGCGCTGGTGACAGACGTTGCAGGATCGGTCGCGGATCCCCGGCGCGTCGGCTTCGGACCCCGAGGTAGAGCCTGCGTTGGCTACAGCGGTCATTTCTTGTGCTTCCATCCTCTTTCGACGTGGGATTTGTGCGAGATGAGGTTGATTGATGTCTGATTCCTGGTTCGGTCGCACAAGTGGTAGTTTCAGTTTTGAGTAGAACTCTCGGGCTTTCTTGCGGGCGACCCCGGTCCTCGGCGCCGCGTGCGGCGCCGAGGCCCACCTGAACTAGGTACCCGCGTCCGTGTCGCTGACCTAGCCGGGGTACCCCACTCGGCTTTTTTCCTCAGATTGCCATGTCGGAAAAACGTTCCGACAGGTTGCTACTCGCAACTGGACTGTTCTCAGTCAATCTGACGATCCGAGGTGGATGCCCAAAATTGTTCAGGCAAGATGATAAAGAGCATATATGTGCAACCACTTTTCCGTTCAGACCTGCTGAATCTGACCATCCTCATGCTCAGCATACAATGACTTGACAGTTTTTCAAAACTCGTTGCAAACATGATTCCAGGCCAGAAACCTCATGTGCTCATTATTGGAGCCGGAATCGGCGGCTTAACGCTGGCGCAGCTATTGCGAAAGCGCAAAATAAGCTTTGAAGTTTTCGAAAAGGATCCGCAGGCGAGGACGTCTGGTTGGTGTATCTCGCTACATTCCTGAGTAACACATCACACCCACACACCTTTTGAGGATTTGAAAGCGTCCAATAGAACTCTAACCAAGTTTCAATAGGATGTTGGAAGAGTTGCGGGCCTCGGCCCCAGACGACATGGCGCCATTGGAAACGACTAGTCACCTTGTCCCGTTCGACTTGCCAGCCCAGTCGGTGATATACCCAAGCAACGACCCCGATGTTCGCTTTGGGGCAACATCCAAGGGCCCCAACGACTTTCTGAGATGCAACCGCGAACGACTTCGGCAGTGGCTCAGCACCAATGTCACAGTAAACTTCAACAAGAGGCTTTCGTCGATTGAAGAAACGTCCGCTGGCGTCGCTGTACAGTTCCAGGACGGTAGCTCTGCCACCGGTGACATCGTGGTTGGTGCGGATGGCGTGCATAGCGCTGGTATGAATTCCCGGACCCGCAATCAGAGCATCTGAATTGTTTCTGACGCACTAATAGTGAGAAAGTACCTGTACAGCGGGGAACTTCCAAAGCATCTTCCACTTGGAGTGATCGGGGGCCAGCTCACCCTGAGCGGTCGGGACATGGAGATACAACTGGAACAGGGCCACTCCACCCACACCGTCTTTCTCCCGGAAGAGTCTGAAGACGCTGCGCCCAAGTTCATCACACTCTTCACTGCCATGGAGAAGGTCCACCCGTCTGGTGACGCGGGAGACTTCTACTGGGCTCTGACTTGGAGAGACGAGAACGCCGAGTCTGAGTCCTTTTGGACCAAGTCTGCATCCCAGGAGGACTTGCAAGAATTCGCCAAAAACCTCACCCGCAATATGCGACCGGAGTTCCGCGACGTCATCGAGCGCACAGCTGTCGATAGGATGCTGGGCAACCCCTTTCCACTCCGAACCTTCACGTGCCCCGAGCTGCGCGAAGGCCGAGTGACCTTGCTCGGCGATGCGGCGCACTGTATGCCCCCATGTAAGTGCCCAGTTAACCAAGTAATGCGCCTGAACTAATCTGTTCTTTGAAGTCGGGGGTCAAGGTGGAGTTCAGGCCATCATGGATGCGCTCCTCCTTGCGAAACGCATCGGAGAGATTGGCGATCAAGTCGGGAACGAGGACCCTATCAAGACGGTCTTGTCTCAGTATCAGGACGAGATGATTGCTCGTGGAAACGATGCCGTCTTGAAGAGCCTGGCTGTGTACGACCCGAACGCCAAAAGGTTTGCGTTTGACCGAAAGCCCGAGTCAGTGCCTAAAGAGCAAATTTCGTTGCAGCATCTCGCGAGAGTCTGAGGGCCCTGGAAGGCTGTGAGTGGTAACGAAAAGTCCGAGATGTGCAAAAGTCTTTTTTGAGTTGCTTGTATCCATAATGGATGTGCACAAAGGAGGGACATGAATTGGAATTGGGCGTGTTTTGTCAATCAGAAGAGTGATAAGGAATACAGCGGGAGGGGCAGATTTCTGAGAAGTAGTCCATTGAACTGCATGTTCTCGTCCAACAGCAAGAGATAGTAGCCACTAGCTAGTATTTTTGGAAGATTTGACTCCTTCAGCATTAGACGGATAAGTCTAAGCATAGAGATACTAGGTTTGAAGAAGCCATCAAGTGCTCGATTCTTCAAGCGACTTCAACCCAGGGAGCGTTGTACATGAGGGTTCCTCTGCGCAAGCCAGAGCCGACTGGTTCCGAACCCTTGAATTTGCTGACGGCGTCTATTTTTAACCGAGACGACTTCTGTTTTTCAAACTAAGCTAATAATGCCTGGAAACTGCGGCTGATGGCCTGTCCTGCGCCGCTGAGGTTAACACAAGCCATCTCAGATCGATTCATGGTCGAGTGTCGGGTCGCATTGTGGGGATGGCGCTCGGTGGGGTGCCAGCTGTGGCGGGCCGTGCGTCAGTGGCACCGTAAGCACGTGATGGGGCGTGTCAAGCGTGACGTGATGACATAATCAGCCGTTTTGTTCATCACGCGTAATTTTCAAAGCTGCAACTCCATCTCCATTCATCCTCTCTTTTTCCCATTGCATCAATGTAGGCAGAATCAGCACCAGGCCCGCCATCTGGACGAGGTAGCACGGACCACAACATTGTGACACAAAAACTTTTCTTAGTCATCCACTGAACTTCACAGCTACCAGGGAACGAGATTCCCCGTCTCGTTCGCCCGCGTCGCACTACGTCACGTCGCGTCGTATTGCACCTCGACTCCCGCGATAACGATGCCCACCCTTGACGAACAGCGAGCGACGTGTAAGTACAGAGATGGATCTGTGTTTCGTGACTTGTGGCTTCCCACAAATAAATTTGGTGTCAAGTCTCTGGAGTCATTTCCGCATAGTGTGGACCACCCCTTGTCGGGCGCCCCACACTCTCTCCCGTCCAACATCGCACCACGATGCATTCGCAGCATTGCGCGGAGAAGACCCAGTCCCGAGCCTTATTCGCGCTCTGGCAGTAGCGGAGTCGCTGTGCACTGCAGTCATATCGAACCAATTTCATCATCCCAACCGAATAAGTAGCTGTTGAATTCGCACGGGAGGTGAGACATTGTGCGGTCTCCTTCACTCCATTATCCATACGCTCCGTCCGGCATATTTTTGACCACAGCAAAAGTCACGATTTCAGCAAACAGCGCTCACTGATTTATCGTTAAGTCGCGACGTAGCGTGGGGTCAAAGATGCGGGCGTTGAGAGGCAGATGATGTTTCAGCTGTTGTTGGTTGCGGTCTCCACGATGCCCTGATGCTCATCTCGCATTCAACCCCGCTTTCTCTCCGATCTTAGCATCATCTCTTTTACATTAACAAGTCAGCTCTCCAAATGGCATCAGACCACTCTGGTCCTGGCGCCGTGGGAGTCATGCTTGTCAATCGCCCCAACCAACCCACCTGATTAAGAAGATCAAGCCATCATCCTCGACGCACGGGCACCTGTTGATGAAGACCAACGCCAGGATGAGAAATGCAAGGCGTTGCAATTTACTTCGGCGCTTGCTTCATCAAGATCGGAGAGTGAAGCAGAAGTACACTGTCTACCGTGGACAAAACTGCACCCCTGCATCCATCTCGTCGCCACAGCTTAACAGCCTGACTCATGGCATGAAGCTCGCGCATCATGTACGCGACCATGCCGAAGGCGACAATGTAGATCAGGTACGTGACGATCTGCAGCGCGCCGTGCACCCGCAGCAAGTCGTAGATGCTCGCAACAAGGATCAGCATACTGCCTTCGAGGGCCCGGGCGACGCAGACCAGGCCGACGAGGTCACTGAGCTGTCGAACGTTTCACCGCGATGATGACTATCGAGGTCTTGAACTTTTCCTTGGAGAGTTTAGGGGAGGGATCAACAACTGGCGGAGCTATTTCTCAGCAGTTTGAGGATCTTCTGATCGCCTGGAGCTTGGGAGTACCAGAAGTTGGAGTCCCTGAAGACGACCTTGCCGGCATCAACAACGCTCTTGGCCGTATGTGACGGAGAATGTCGCGACCGATGATCTGGTACATTGCTTTCATAGTCTCGGGGCGAAGACGGACACCAATATCCTCGCCCGACGTCTTCATCCTCCACCCCCCGACGTGCGTACTGCAGAAGGAGTAGGTCCAGCGCGTCGTCATCTCCGGCCAGACCGGCGGCGTCATCGACAAAGCAGTTCTGGCCATTGCTTTATTCAGAAACCTGCACGACGACTTCGCCCTAAAGCCCGAAACACCCCACTCGTCGAGACCCACAAGTTTGGGGCGAGAGCAGTCTCCCAGCCAGCCGCAGCAAACGCTTCTGTGGAATTTGTGGGATGCTGAAAGGGCGAGCCATTGTTCTTGTTGTCCACCCATTCGAGAAAGCGGATTCAGCAAAGCTTCTTGGGCCGACGTAGGAACTCTTCTGGATTATTTAAGAAAAATAGAGGCATAGTTGGGATATGCAGTCGTAACAAAAGAGGTACTCATGCCACTCAAGAGCAAAGTCTACGTTCTTAGCCTCCAGGCACAGACCGCAGCGACGCGTTTGAACAATCTTTCTTCCCGTCTTATTTTATTCTTCGCAGTTTACCGCCCGGAGGCGCACCTTGTTGACTGCCGCATGACTCTCACGGGGAAATATTCGAGGGCCAGCATGGCAGAGAAACCTCTATGGCTACCTATGGGGGTATATGAAGAGAGCGCGTTTGAACAATAGAGACCACTAGTGGAGGAGATAGAACCCCATCCCTGACTGTCATATATGCGGAGCGACTCGGGGATGCGATTTGGTGCAGGAGAACCTTCCCTTAAGCATGCATTCAATTCGGAGCCAGACATATCCTACATCAATAACAGGTTTTCGACGCCTATGGACATACCCCCGTCCGAAACCCTTACAACACCAGGGCATTCTTTCTCAAGCTCTCAGGCCCCTGTTCCAGTTTCAGTCCGTGAGGATCCCCACGAAACCCAAATGTCAGATCGATGCTCCTGCGGTGACATCAGACTCTGCAATGCAATCCATCATGCCCCCAAAGACATCCCTTGACGCACTATACTATCAAACCCTCCCACTTGTTTCCAAATTCAAACAGACCCTTCACTCCACCACATCCAACACCCTTTTGCATCATTGATGACTGCATTGGAGGTCCTACGAGACAGCCGGTTGAATGTATTGGCAATATGGAAACCCTCTCTGCAGTGCAGCCATCGATTCTACGATGAACTCAACCTGCAGGTGTTATATTTAAATAAGTTTCGTTCGTCGCATCAAAAGCACGACAGCGGCGCTCAAGCACCATTCAGCTGAATCGATTGTCTCGTGGATCCCCCCATGAACAAGTCCGATGAAAGTAGTTGATTGAGCAAGTGGTACAAAGTCTATAGCAATTTGATACGTGACAAATTGAACGAGAAGCGAACAACAACACATCACTCCTTGAGTACACCAAGCAGCATTTCTTCTTGCATCGGGCTCCGGATCTCTTACCTATGCAACTCCGACTTCCATCAAATCCAGCAGACTGAGCGGCAGGTAGAAGCAAACGACTCCAACATCATCAAAGTCGGTCAACCCAAGCTAAAAAGACCAATCTGCCGCAATAATGGCATACTCAACCAGAAACAACTTCCCGCCGGGTGTGGTTGCTGCAATACGCTTGCCCTCATAAAACTGCCTACAAAGGTGTGATCAACGAACGTGTCTTTCAAATCCTTGTGTATTTCTTCCCAAACAGTTGGCTGTAATTCTGGAACGGTGGTGAGCTTGCAGGCGGTACATTATTTATCCGTGTATTTGAATTCCATGACATCCAAGTCTATCTTGCGAGCTTTTGAGAGGCGTTTTGAAACTGCTGCAGCATGATGATGAGCTTCTGGGACTTGGCGCATGCTTGCACCAGATTCTTCTCACAAGGCTTCTTTGTGACAATATGCGAGGTTGATGGTTGTTGTGGGGTCGGTCTGGAGGACTCGCTTGCTTCAGGCAGAGCGCCTGTCTTTGAGATACTCGGACTTTTGCCACTTAATAGGCGTTGTGTTACTGATGTTGTACTGTATCAGGCAAATCTAGCAGTGAGCGGATGTGCTCGCAGACAAAATCAAAATCTCTTCCTCTCTCAAGAAATTGACTGCCCGCTTCCTAGGATGAACGTTCACACCTTCTCTTGGCTAGTTCATGATAAATAAACATGGGCATGGAGTTGCGACGACGAAGGCTGGCATTGCGCTTCCGGCTGTAAGGCCGGTAAAATTGAGTATGCATTGGCTTTCCAGAACTTCGAAGAGTCATGACACTAGACAGGCCCGAAATGAAACCGAGAGTGTTCAGAAGAACCGATCGTCTGAGGGTAATCTCAAACAAGCTCAGGACGAGCTTACAGAAATCGTGACTCTGATAAGGAATATCGTGCTTACGAGTTACGAGACTCTTCGCTAACCATTCTTTACTAGACCCTGCAAACGCCATTAAGCGCTCAACCGAAGCCAGCACAAGTTTCTAAGCCGTCGCACCGGGCACTTGGCCGTTTTCAGCAAGGCCAAAGTACCAGCAATGAAGTGTGTTGAGGCCAGCACAGGTATTCGTGCGGACATATCTCTAGAAAACAGTTCCAGTTCTAGGGCAGTCGAGACTATCAAATCATGGAAAGCGGAACTCCCTGAAATGTCTAGACTGGTCATAGTCGCCAAGCAGATGATGTTAATACCCGACTTGAATGAGGTACATTCGGATGTCGAGGATGCCGTGGCCCACAACGAGGACATGGATAACAAAGACGAGGTGGTGTGGCCCGTGATTAGACTGACGCACAACCCTAGGTCGAAGATTGGCCTGTTATGCCCGTCAATAATCGCTAGATCAATCTCTAACCCGCGGAAATTTCCGATGCAAACGCATCAAGGGATAGGAACTTGTGTTCGGCAATAGGCTTGAGTCCTACGGGTGTTGCAACAGCACAAATGGGACGAATGGCACAAATGGTGCTTGATCTGCCAAAACTGTCAGGTCAGACCGTACAATTTCACCAAGCTGACCGTACGCTTTATAACGGTATCAAGACTCGAATAATTCAGCAAATTCACTTAATATAAACATTTAGCATGGCCCTTCGACCTGAGATCACTGGATGAGCAGTATCTGCAAACACATGCTTCCCATTCGTCCACAGCTAATAGGAACAACATAAACAATTACTTGAGGTGCCGCGCCCAGATAACAGCTTATGCAACGGGCTTACTCCTTCGTAGAAGAAACGGCGTAGTCGAATAGCACACCGGGGGCCGGTCCGCCGATAACGGACATTCAGCAGCAGATGCGTGGACAAGATGCGTCCAGTGAGCGCCGCGTTGACTTTGAGTGGACAAAAACCAGCCCCAAGCATACCCTAGAACATGAAGAAACTTGTATTTCTTGACGTCGATGCCTTGGAACTTACTCGCCAACTGACCATCATGGAGGCCCGCCTTTACGTCAGGATCAGATTTGCTGAGGGCTTGTCTGCACCGTTCACCAATTACTGGGCAGATTCATTCATCCTCAGCCAGCATAGGTTCAATTTGAAACCGATCGAAGTCCTCGCCTGGCAGGTCGTCGTTCTGCATCCTTGCGTAGCGAAGATGCGCTTGCGCGGTGCAAGAAATCACGCTCATAAACTGTATACATTTATCTTTACTCTCGCCATATTCTGCTGACCATGCTGCACACTTGGTTGCACCGATCGTCATGGCTACAAGAAATCATCTACCGCGCTTCATAAAGCACCATTCTCGCCCAGATCGATGTGAGTAGCCCTCTGACCAGCCCATCCCACTTGTTCCACCTTCTTGGGTATTGCGTAGTTTTTGCCTCATTTATAATCACAAGACTCTCGCTCATATACTTTCCAAGTATCCGCTTTGAGACCAGAGAGGCGTCATAACCACTTGGCAATTTCAAGGCCCCAATTACTCGTACGACCCATTCTTTTTCCTTTGCCTCTACCCCTTTAGCATCAATTACTTGCCAGATTAAACATGGCTCATCTTCAAGTTAAGGATTTTATTCGCAGAAGCCGTATGCCGACGAGCCAAATGAGAAGCCAGTGTGTCATTGATACTTGCAAGGGCATACCCATACGTTCGGAAGTTGGAGTTGGAACCAATGGTAAATGCATCAGGTGTACCGGAAGCCACAACCAGAGAATATGTTATTGGTGAAAGTGGACTCAACCATAAAAGGGAGCAGGATGCACAGTGACATGAAGAGGGAGACTGGTTTCTTCGACCGCCCTAGACCAGTTGGGAAAAGTCCATACTGAGAACAACACAAGGTCTCTCCCCTGGATTCTTCAAGACCGTTGGGGAAAGCTCTTCACTGAACCTCTCCCGGCAACCCACTACTCTAATCTAGTCTCGCCGTGCCATCTAGTCTAGCCACTTTTCTGATGATTCTGGCCCCAATGAGCAGATACTACGCTGTCAAGGGTGAGAAGTCACACCGTAATCCGCCCAAATCAGGAAGTCACCTGCTATTAACATGTTCTTCATCAAGTTGATCTCGTGAACCTGATTTTGCAGATCCGTGTTGAAGATGGGCTATCTAGTTCATACCAGCCGGCTAATACGATGGAAACCTGTCGAGTTTCCCATTCCAAAAGCCGTGCACTGCAGCAGTTGATCTCGGGTACAGTCACAGGCCAGATCAGGATACCAAGACCCTCATACTCCTTCATGTATTTTTGAGTCTCCTCAACGTCCTTCTTCCCTTCTGACTTTTCCATCGTAGCTTGCCGCCTGGAGGCGCACCTTTTTGACTGCCGTATGACTCTGACGGGGAAATATTTGGACGGGCACAGCGTAACCTCTATGGCTAACGTTACCGACCGTCAATGCCTTATACAAGCAAAAGATTGTCCACCTGAAGGCGTCCAGGGTCATTCAATTTCTGAACCTGCACCATCCTTCATGGTACTTGAGCATTCGAAACGCTATACATTCAATGAAAAGAACCCATTCATCTTACCCAAGCTGATCCATGGCGCCACCAATCAAAGGTTGCGAGCATGGGCTAGCTCCCATCGTCCCGATGGACGAATCACCGCAAAGTTTGCTCAACTCAGCCGTGAATGAAATACGAACCCAGAAGTTAGCATCTGTTCACTTTGGAGTAACAAAGCTCGTGGAAAGACGGAAGACAGCATAGCACTGCCTGCGTCGTAAAACAGCTTTGCTGTGCGCTTATCTAGCAATCTGTTCTCGGTGGGCATTGGATACTTTGCGTTGGTATTTCGTTGGGCCGCAAGCCACTTTAGCACGCCTCACAACTGCCAGGCTCTCGGAACAAGGGCTTCATAGGCAGCTTAATGGCATAGATTGTTTTCGCTCCTAACCAAGTGGCATTGCCGTTTACATCTAGAAATCCTATCATCCAGACATTCCCCAAAAGAACATGGGAAGCCCATAAAATCCGAGCCCGCAACACCGTTGCGGCAGCAGCATTCTCTAACGATGGGACGGCATTGGCAACACCATCAAAGTACAACGACATTTTCAAGCTTACTTGCGCGCTGAATGTCAGAAGGGTGCCATTGCGTCGCATGATGCACCACCTTTCTCTAGATGACGTCCCTCGATTGGAGCAAGAAGTCTTCTTGGTGTTCACTGATGATTTTCAGAGTCGAAAGCCCAGCTGGGAGAGGCTGATCTCATTGCCGTTCGCGTTCGTCACCGACATGGAGATACAAAAGATTTCCTCGGAAGGTACAGACTCGGTCATCGTCTTGTCGATGATCGAAGCCGATAGACCGGAACCGTTAGCACGTAGGTCGCTTTCACGACGCAGGTCCTTGTTCGAATCTACAATAGCTTGCGGGGAAAGAACGAGGAAGAGCGCGCCTTCTTCTGGCTCCTCCTGTGTTTGACGAAGTGTCGTTGTCAGCTGGAGTGATGACCTCGTTGCCAAGCCTCAACGTTTTTCCTTCAGCGTCCTTCACAGATATCAGTACAAAGTTGAATTGGGGTACTTCCCCCCCGCCTTCGAGTTGTGCGTCTCGGTGGTAGCGAAGACGTGACCAGGTTGGAAAGTGGGGTTTGAGTATGTCCCGGTCATGTTGTTAGAGCTTACCATACAATAGATGTCATCGCCACAACATCCGCCAGACCTGCCGCATTCTTGTTCGCAGCAAGGATTGGCGTTCTGACACGAGCTACCCGCGACACGAGGCATCCACTGATGCTCAGCATACTTTCGTGTTGATGTCTAACCATTGCAATGAAAAACCACAGCGAATCCCAGTTGGGCAACAATACCCGTCTCCTATGATTGTAGCAACTGTGGTACATTTTTGCCATCAGCACAGCAGTGACTAAGAATTGCATCGGTACCCAAGCTCGAGGCAACGACTGCAGGGCCTTTCCTTTCGTCACCAGGTCCCCAAGAAAAGTCTCGTTCAATATTGTGCCCCTCGCTTGGTGTTATGCTTATCGACGAATTTGCCTAGATCGACATACAAGGTATGGTGTCGTATGGACCGCGGTCACATTGTCCTTTCCTCGTGAAAATCGACGGCGACTTTGGCGGCTCTGTAGGCAGCATCGATGGTGTAGAAGTCGACGATTGAAGACGGGGATTGCCGAGCAGTTGCACCGTTGCCGCTTGAGGTAGTCGGCGTCGCGTTCGTTGGGGCACCAAGGGCCACGATCTGGCGGCATTTGTGGAGGATCTGCTGTCGCCTGGCCTTCTCGCTGAAGGGTGCCACCGTCGACGTTGAGGTGGGCTGAGGAGCCGCATTTGGTGTTTTTTCTGGGGTCTGCATGGTCGCCGTTGTCGTCCTGAGAAGGACGGTACCAGGAGACGAAGAAGAGGTAATTGTTGTTTGACGGTGAACTGAGGATTTCAGGTTGGATTTGGGGTTTGTACGAAGTCAGATGTTTGAAGAGAAGAAGCAAAGCCACCCAGAAGGTGGTCATGGGAGTGGGGTTTTAAGTCGAGGGAGGTGCCCCAGTTGCGCATGCCTCACTCCAGCAGATTGAACGACACTTCGGAAGCCGCAACCTCATGACCAGCATCACGAGGAAAGAACCTCTCGCTCCTGCAGAATCAACAACAGGAAAGCATGGCATGAGACTTTGTCAGCAGCACCCAGGATGAGGTGGCCACCCTGAGCGACACCTGGGTGCCGAGGTGTCTTCCTGGGTGTCGTCACAGGTGCAGCACCCTGCCTCCATCACCACCTCGCATCGCCTCACCTCGCCTCACCTCACCAGGCCTTTCCTTGCCCTGCCTTGCCTCAATTGGCGTGTCGTGTCCTGCTTTTGTCCGTCTAGCGGTTGAACTTTGTGTTTTGATAGATCCAGCGAGTCCAGTCACCACCACCATCGCTAGCCATGCCACGCGAAAGGATTGAGACCGAGGCCGAAGTCGCCGCGGAGCTTTCTAGACTCAGACAGATCGCCAGTCTCTACGCCAATCCGGACATAGATCTATCCGACGTCCCGGCTACCTGGTCTAAGCTAAAGACATTGTGGTGGTCTCATGCATACAAACGCCAGCACGCCCAATGGGACTTTGCCGCCTTCTTGTGCTCCCAGCTGTCCGACGACGAGATCACCAATGTCTCCCGCGTGGTCTTCAGAGCCGAGAGAACCTGGTATCGGATGGAAGCATCCGAGGAATGCCGCAAGCGCTTCGATGCTGTCAAGTCCAACCTGCGCTACGAGCCCCTCGAGAAGGTTTTCCTTGTCTTCGGCCCTGCCATCGCCAAGTCGTGGACTTCCCTTAAGCTCATCAATTCCCTCGCCAACTGAAAGGACAGACATAAGCGCAAGACCGACTCCGAGATTCGCGCCGCCATTAACGCCGCAGCTGCTTTGAGGCATGCCAATTCCGACAATGTCGAGACTGTGGTTCCTGAATGGACTCCCGAAGACGTAGATGCTGCATTCAAAGGTATTACATCGCCGCTTAACTCAGTAATGATATCTATGTATTAATTATTATCCACCTTCGAATGTCCCACCGTTCAATATCATTCCAGATCCAAAATTACTTACTCTAGCCCGACTCAAATTCAAAACATGACTATAGCACAAACAACAAGCCATATGATAAGTACAAGTCTCCATTCCCCATAAACTGACCAAAGTCACAGTCCTACGCCCTGGTGAAGAACCCGGCCGCGCCAGTCGACGATCGACACCCGCTCTGAGCTCCCGCCCCGCCACTCCAGTACCCGCAGCTCAAGGCCTCCCGCTCGCGCCCGCCTCCGAATACGGCACGCCTATGCAGCCCCCGTCTGTCGGCCCTGCCAGAGATGCACTTTCGGGGTTGGCCAGAGACTCTTCGCCTTTTGCCTCCTCGCCTCTCGCTGCTCCGCCCCGTACCGTGTTCAGCCCCGTCATGCGCCGCAAACGTCCCTTGGAGGACATCATGTACAAGCCACCGGTCTCCAAGCGCGCCCGCCTCGCAGTCTCGGTCGATGATGACGAGGAAGAAGAGGCAGAGGAAGAGGAAGAGCAAGAGCAAGAGCAGCCCGAAAATCCCCGTGACCTGGAC
Source organism: Colletotrichum aenigma (assembly GCF_013390185.1). NCBI lineage: Eukaryota > Fungi > Ascomycota > Sordariomycetes > Glomerellales > Glomerellaceae > Colletotrichum > Colletotrichum aenigma. The sequence goes on from NW_023500917.1 coordinate 555,328, forward strand.
GAGGATTATGACCAAGGGCTTGGAGCCTCCTTTGCCGATAATGATGAGGCTGGCGCCAACAGCAGCCGTGACTTGGGGAAGCGCAAGAGCAAGGGCAAGGGAAAGCAAGTCGCCGCGGACATCTTCACCTCCGACGCTGAACAAGAAGAGGGCGATAATGACGATGATGACATGCAGCTTGTCGAGGCCTGGGGCAAAATGGCTGAGGCGGTTCTGGCTCTTCCCGTTCCCAAGGGCAAGGTCAGCAAAGATTCTCTCTACGTGGCTATGATTCAGAGCTTCAAAGCTGCCGCCAACGTCACTACTCGGGCTACCAGGAATATCCTTATCCGGGAAGAAGATGCTGCTTAGAGAGATACGGGTGCCTTTGCTCTGTTTTTTTTTTTTTGATCCAAGTTAGAAGTCTTACGCACGTTCTTTTTGTCGCTTATACAATTCGAAGCCTTCCGGCCTTGCTGAGTTCCAAATCACGATATTCCTGCAAATCTCTTTAATTTCTGTTCCTGTTGATAACAATCTGCATACTTTATCCTGGTCTAACGTAAAATACATCAGCGCAATGTACTTGCCGACGAAGTAACATGGCATGCTGCACATTGAATAATCTTCTGAGACAATCATCTTGAAGGGTTTCTGCGTGTCCATCTTTGGAATTGGCATTGGACTAAATCCAAACCAGACGACAGTCTAGATGCCTCGGTTACGCGTGCTTTCGTCTGTCTATATTGGTAAATGCCGCAGGAACAGCGAGTGATGTGACCAGGGAGAAAGGACATCGGGGAACATCGAGTGGAATCTGCAAGAGTATCTGCATAATGCCAAAAAGTAGACATATCGCTCACATCACTTTGAATGGTGCAAAACGGACTTCTGGCTCACGCTGAAATCTCGTATGAAACCACGGGATGAACATCCAATGGTGTCTTTGGCTCAGAAAACACGGCTTCGAAGGTTTCACATCTCCTGCGGATGTGGGACCTCAGAATAGATCCACTGGGGAGCAGAGTATTACAAGTCCGTCAGCAAGGTCAATTAGCCAGGAAAATCCTCTTTGAAATCTTTCGGTTTAGGGATGTCTTCAAAGATCCTGTCTGAGCCGTGGGAATTACATGATCATCATGTTCGCCGAAGCTCTCTTGCCCACAAGGCCTCGTTTCCTAACTTAAAGCCGGTGCAGTGGCCAGCAAGCTCATGATCCAAACTCCAGTACTCAAATGGTATTCGGAAACATTGAGCTGGAAGATCAGGCTGTGGTTTTCTTCAGTTGCTTCTTCTGGAAGACGCCATCGATGGCTGGCAGAAGCGAAGCGACGTGATGGGTGTAAAGTGATTGAAAGGACAAGGAGTGCGTAGCCTGGAAGTCGATGGGCTGCAAACCTGTGTGGATTGACCACATCAGCCTTTCGTAATGTTCTTTGGTGAGGCCTTCAGGCCATTAGGTTGATCAGGCGCTGAGGCTTGGGGGATGAATCTTGCTCTCGTGGCGTGGTCTTGCAGAAGGGACTCGAATAAATTGAGTACAAGACAAGGAAAACGCTTCTGAAATATGGAGCCGGCCTAATACAATACAACCGTGTCAGTAAAGGCCGCGCAGAGTGGCGTTGCTTATTCAGGCGATGGAGAGTGACCGCATCCCAAAGATGGCAGCCATAGATCTTGACCCGGCTTTCCAGACACACTCGGTCAATGCAGAAGCGGGTCAACGATTCGCATTGGTGCTAGTCTGCAAAACCAATAACGATCACTCCTTCGGATCCTCTGGACGAAAGTCATTCGGTGCAACGAGGAGAATCTCGACCTGACGACCCCAATCTCAGCGGTCAAGGACCAGCGAGTGGTCGCGATTACGCTGCTTGAGGTCAAGTTCGATAACACAAGGATGTGCCTCTTCTTGGTTAGCTCTGTGCCGGGATGTCCAGGATTGTATCAATGTCCAACCCAGTGGAATGATCATCTCGTGGACGGCACTCTTGCTTCAGGAGGAAAGCTAAAAAACAGTTCATATTCATTCCCATAATATTGGATAGCCCATAGTATGTATTCCTACTTGGCCGTGAAATCAGTAAGGCAATTCGTCAAGGGCTTTCTTCGACTCCAGTAAGCGCTCAAACATGAATCTGTCGCTGTCAGATTGGTGAGCTTCTAAGACGCCTTTATACCACTCGGGTGGTATGAGAGCAACTTTGAACGAGCCAAGGTCTCTCCTTACAGCTGGTGGCAAAATTTCCACCAGAGTGTACTCCGTAACATAACGGCCCCAAATGCTGAAGTTCACGTGGTCAGTCAATATTGTTCTTCTGTAGCTGAATGACAGTTCTTACCTGTCCTCCTACTGAAGTTCTGGTGGTGACTGGAGGACGAAATTCAACACGCCAATACAACTGGGGTGATGGTAGGCTGATATACGCTAGGCGAGACGCACGTCAGCTATGCTGCTGCATAGACCTCTACTCGGAGAGATTTTACCTCGGACTCCGTTCTCGTATGATCGATGTCGTGTACATTTTGGGTGGTGTCGGTGCATTTTTTAGGGCGCAGCGCATAAAGGACATCAAACATCATCCAAGCATCTAGACCTTTCGCAACTATCCTGCCGACTGGTGACCGGACGTCTCCAGACTCAACAGCGGAGGCAATACCAAGCTCCTCAAAAAGATCTAGCAGTGCCGGGTCGTGAGCTGTTTTTCCGTTATGACTCGCGGCGTCGACATCAACCCTAAGTCCAAGAAGACGGCGGACACCTTCAGCGTTTCCTGACATAGCTGCAAAATGTAACGGTGTGTACCCGAATCGAGATTCCGCAGTATTTAGCAGGCTCTGGTCAGTGAAATGGGCCAACAGGATGTCAATTACCTTATTGGTATCCTCAAAAGAGTCTTTCGACTCGGGCTGGATCCCTAGCGATGCATAATTCAGACCGGGCATTTAAGCTTAACGATTTCACTTGCTGCTCTTTGGTGTATCAATCCACCTCTCCTACATAACGTGAAACACATTCATGTTTGAGTCTGGGAACATAACGGCGGGAGGGTCCAGCCGAAGAATGTACTCTACAGCGTCTCTTCGAGAACTTGTCTTTGCTATTCCTGCAACTAGAAATTGTCCCAAAAGCGTGCACTTCTGGCCTAACACTGAGAAAACGTGAATGGCTGTGTCATCAGTATGGTTGCGCCTGCATTTGCCCTATGGATTACATTGTAACACAATATGAGCGGATGTGCTATCAGCTCCTAACCTATGGAGAAAATTTGCAAGTTTATAGTTGTTTGCTAGCACTGCGAGGTCGAACGGATTGAAATGCGACCTTCTGGCTAGTGTGCTAGCTATTGCTGATACGTTAACCACGTCCGCTTGTTCGAAGCACAATATCTGAAGTGGAAGAGCAGGCCAGCTCTGTTGAGCTGCGATATGCAACAGATTTTGGCCACTAGCGGCTGCGAGTGTGTTGTCGAATTTGGTGCTAAGTCGTAAAAAATGCCTGGCTATGTCTAATTCCCCGATAACACCGAAGCGAACCATGGGTTCCATCAGGTCATGGGGTTAATTATCGACATAACCAATGCGCTTAATGAGATCATGTGCTCGAAAACACGCCATAGCCAAGATCCAGGCTTCTTGTGGCATCCCTTCAACCAGTCTTGAAAACACCTCGTAGAGTTGAAGATATTTGGCCACCCCTGAGACTACATGTGAATTGTGCAAGGTGTGATCTATCTACGCCCTGTGCTTCTGTACGTGGAGGGCTTCAGGCTCCTTTAAAATCTTAGAGAGAACGATGAGCTTGACTGTAAGTGCATCCTCCATCTGGTCGCGGGTATGGTCGTAAGTTGTATGAAGCGATGGGCTGATGGTCTCTTCAAATAGCCTAAATAGTTGCGTAACACTGGAGACTATGGCGGTTACCATAGGGATAAGATATTCTTTCCCCTCTATACTGGCGCCACTTTTGATGAGAAATCTGGCTGCTGTCTGAACAGAAGATGGGAGGAAATTGTTCTCTACGTTGAGTATGAAGGCGAGAGGCTGCTGGCCTAAGGCACCTGATGCTCGGATACAAGCACCATAATTTAACAGCATACAGCCAACGTTCTCGACTATGTCCTTATTAAACCTTCCGAGGAAGAATACCGGCGTGCGAAAAGTCTCGTTATGGGCATCCGGATTGGCTCCTACTTGTAACAGATATAGCGCGAGGTATGCGTGTCTGTATGCGCATGCCTGTAGTAGTTGCATCCTAAGGTCTAAAACATTGTCGGTTTGGATGTTGGTTATCGTGTTGTGTCTTATGGCGCTTTCGATCACGTTAAAGTCACCCACTCGATAGGCGTTGAGAGGGTGTGCAAAGCTGGTTTTGTTGAATAAATGGGAGGGAAAACAGGCCCTAAGCCTTGGCAATCGGCTTTTGTCGTTCTGAGGCAGTTAATTATTGAAGTGAGTTCTCAGGAAAGTGTGTTTCGAAAAGCGCTGCTGGAGACAGATTGAGGTGTTCGTGAAATGCATCCCTCACTGTCTCTAAAGCAAGACGAATAATCTGTTTCGCCTTGGAATCATCAGGCTTCGTTATAGATGAGCTCAGTACACCGTTCGCAACGGGAAGGAAATTCTCCAAGGCACTTTTCGATCCATTTGTGACGGCTTGGATCATGTATTGGCGAAATAACTCCACGTCTTGGGAAACTCCCCAGCCGTGCAGAAAGCACCATGAAGTCTGGAGGGCGGCCTGGGCAGAATCATTATCTGCTATCCGTCTTAGCTGTAGAAACAGGTCCCTTGTAAACAGCTCGTCTTTCAAAAGATGGCTAAATGTCGGATTAAGAAGCTAGAACCTTGTGAATTGGTTGACATAATATAACAGGCAAAGTGAAGGTTTCGCTCATGTTTGGGACTCCTGTTTCATCGTTGGCATATCTCGACATCCTGTCGTCTTGAGAGCTCTCTCTTTCAACAATTTCGAGCACTCTACACAGAGTATCTGTGTCTATCTTATCATATCCTAAATTACGCGCCCTAGAGGCTGCATCAAAACCTAGCGTGCAGTGTTTGGGTATCAAATCGCTTCGGCACAGAAACCTTGTATCTCGACGTAACTATAAAAGCTTATCTTGCTAATGGTATGATAGATTCTGCGAAAATGGGCTTCTCTAATTGAAGTTTAAAAGTCTGGGCAACGAATGCTTAGTGTACGTTCATGGATAGACAGACAGATGTACGTCTCTAAATCATCGTTATAGCTGTCCACGACCTGTCTAAGAAACTTGGCCATGACATTCATGTCTCTCAACCGTTCCGCTGGAAATGGCTTCAGTGTTGTTTCCATCAGTATGCGAATTATGGAGCCTTGAATCTCGGTGTAAGCGTAACTATTCCACTTCGTCTTGCCTGTTGTATCAACGTCTTTGAGATACTTTTCTTGCGCCTCGCCGTTCTCATACAAGATGGGAAGGTCAGATGGGTTATGAATTTGCTCAATGACGTGCTTAATAACGTTCTTAATTACGGTGTTTGGCTCTTGAAAGTCTTCTATTAAAGAGGTTGAATAATTGGACTCGCCACTAGAAATCACCCGGTAGTTTTTGTCGAACGAATTGTTGCCATCGAGGAATATCTTAGCTAAGAGGATCCTAAAAGAATAAATATTAGTTCTTATCAGCCCCTCTCTACTAAATTGTTCCTCTGATTCCGGGGCATTCCACGGAAAGTAGCGCGATGGAAGTGTCGTCTTGCTAGGTGGGATGTTGGAGAGAAGCACGCAGCTTCTAAGGTCGTAAGTTTGTGGGAAGTATTTGGAAGGTGTATTAATTTCCCCCTCTTGCACTGCGCAACAGAGAACGTTTCCCATTTTCACATCGCCATGTAAACCCCGGCATTACGAAGTGTAGCAAGTGCAGAAGCAAGCTGGGAAGCTAGACTCGTCTTTCTTTCCCAGCTAAGCACGAGTCTTGAACTCAAAATGTCGGTGAACTGGAGCCATTTTCGACCAGCAATCATGTGTCGACTTGGCTGTACCAGCTTGGCGCGTCACATGCCCCTGAACCATTCCTCGATATTGCCGCTGCTGCCTATCTCCAGAAGCAACACGGGATATTGGTGTATTTCCGCATGGCTGTTAGGCGACTCTTCAACATGAAACCCAATAATCCCCGGGAAGAAAGGAGACCTTTGGATGGCAGGATGAGAGAGAACCAACGCTTCTGTGACAAAAGACGTCAGGTAGTCGGTTGGATCTGGTGTTGCGAACTTGCTGCCAATGTTAACATGTTTGGAGGCGATGATCGTACCAGCTTCTATGGTGTCTGTGATGTTCGGTTGGAAGACCCGCGATGGTTTGGCGTGGCTCTTTAGGAAGAAAGGTTTTACTGAGATATTCTGGTCTTCAACAGTCAGGTCTTCCTCAAGTTTGCTCCCTCGTGCAACAAAGGTTCCCCCGCACCCAAACGGGCCAGCATCCCGATTGATCTGAAGAGACGATGTTCTGAAAACAGGTATCTTATGACGACCTATCATGCGAAAGAGTCCTGCGTATGTTTTGTGGATTCTGCGGTGGCTTGCGGATGCAACGGTGCCCCTTGGCGACGCGATCTTAGGGTGACTCCATTGAGATGCCGACCAGTTCTCTGACGAGCTGATTGATTGGTTGTACCGGCTGCTGGACGATGGCACAGCGCTCCCGGCCGACCTATACGGCAAGAACATGATTGTTCTGGACACCAGCTGGATGTCTATGAAGGGGGCGTTGTCTGTATGGTTTCGTAGCAGAAGGCCGCTGTCCAAAAGATTCAGCGCCCATGCGAGGGCTCCAAATTTCTACAGTTGCGACACATTATTATATTCCAAGTCAGCAATGTTATGCGTATGACAAGGGTCATCCCAATGTACAGTAGTTAAGTGATCCACGTGGGACCGACTAAGTCTCAGAAGTGTCATGCAGATGCGTCTCAATGCGCATGTCTCCCAGTAAGGCTGCTACAAAGCGCCTCCTGATGTACGGTGTATTTAAGAATACTTTCCCTGTCTAACATGTTTTGTCTCTTCCACAGCATACATCATTCCTCCAATAGTCGGATCAAGCCTTTTCTCATCTGCGTGTTGCATCCATTCTCAGATATTAAACTGCGAGTCTCTTTTTGCTGACATGAACACAGGATCTGGGTCTTCGTGGAAAAGGATCTCATAGAAATGGAGGCTGTGTCTCTAGCCATAGGGACATCAGGTCGCATTACTATCGTGGAGAAAGTATTTCAAATATCTCGCTTCTCACATGATACAAAGAGCTTTCCAGGCGACAGGGCCTCCCTAGCTATGCGGCTGGACCAAGAGACGGTCAAAGTCAATATTTTGTCCCTACAGGCCTGCACTCCTTGTCGAGATACAGAGTCTCTTGCAAGCTCCAGTGCTGATGAGCTTTGAAAGGTCTTTTCGACCACTGTTGCTCGTTGTATCGAAGGAATTCGACAGAACTTCGAGGATGCCTATGCAATTGTGAGCAGCTATATTCTATGTACACTGCTCGACGAACCTTCAGACGAACTTCGTAATCCACCAAAAGCAGAGCTATCCGATGTCAAACGTCGCCTTTCGAATGAGAAGCGTTTCGAATGGTTTAGATATAATGTTAGCACCCGAAAGAAATTCCTGGCTGTGTCTAAGCCATGAGGAATCTCGCACAAAGAGGAGCTAAAGGAAGCTATCCACAATCTCAAGTACTGGAACGATGAACTACTTTCACGTCTCAATCGACAAGACCTCGTTGGCATCAGACTACAGCATTCAACGCTCTTTATGGCCAGCCATAATGATGACGGACAAGCCCTTGGTACGCTGAGTGACGCAGTCACTACAAGCACAGATGAAATAATTACCTCGGCTCGGCTGGCACTACAAGTAATGGACCTACATAATACCAGACTTACAGCGCTTCACCCCTGGTACAAGTCGAATGTCATTTCGGACATAAGCCCCAGCCATCATGTCGACTGGCTTAATTGCGCCAGTCTTACACCGGAGCAAAGAGAAATCGCAGCCAGTCGCATCAATTCTCTCTGTCAGCTGCTTTCCAACCAGATGCCCCAAGGCTTACTTACTCCCAATCCTGTGGGTTACGTCTTCAACCCGAAAAAGGAGTCATTTGGGATATTCTCTGAGGCAGAAAATGCGGGTAAGACAATCACCAGTCTTCGAAGCATCCTAGGCTCAAGCAGATACCATCGAATTTCCTTGAAATGACGATACACTCTCGCGCGACGATTATGCCGCTCTTTTCTCGAACTCCATAAGTCGAGGTGGCTCCATAGAGGCTTCAACTCAAGCTGCGTCAACCTTTGGGCTATGAGTGAGCGCGAGATTTGCGACTTCGCGGCAATCACAGGGGTTCAATTTGCCGGACCAAAAGACGATGTATCCTGGGCAAATGCACAAACCCGGGACGGCCTGATCTGGTACCATCACCCCGAGATGCGATTAAATCACAAGATGGGCTCACGGAGCTACGTGCGATACACCTCGAGCCACGATATTTTCAGTCTTGGTATGGTTCTACTGGAGATTGGAGTATGGAAAAGGATCGTGAATGTGGAGCAATTGCCACATGCAGACTACTCTGTGGAAGCCATCCTGAAGGTGGGGGCGCAAAGACTTCCTCATCTTATGGGTTAACGATACGCGGAGATTGTGTACAGCTGTCTTCGGGGAATGGAACCGGCTACAGATCACGAAGATACCTGGGCGATCAGTAGGATGTTGTACAAAGTAGTTGAACCTATGAATGCTTGTCATTGTGCATAGGCCGCAAAACCTTTATTAGGCAACTTTGATTCCAGAATCCTAGAACAGGCTCCATATATACTGCTTCATCTAGACAGCAGCAGCATTATCTGAACCTCCCTGAAGATGATCGTTATATATCCAAGTTTCCCCTTGCAGTCAATCAGGAAGCATATAACCCCACCTGCTCCATTCATCAGTCCCATCATAGGAGCACGATTTCACGATGCCCATGTCAGATGGAAGTCTGCTACAGTGGACGATCACAGCAACAGCAAGCCACTTCTTTCATGGATGACATCAGAACATGCTTCAAATCATGACTCTCTGGCGTATCATCCTTGTCGGCGACATGTCTTTTCTGTTGGCCAACATGATCTTGCCGTCTCAACATGCGCAGGCGGTTGTGGACGAAAATCTGATCCGATCTTATATACGTACGGCCATGTGAAACATGGTGCTCAGGCTGTTGTTTCCCTCGTTATACTCATCTGAATCAGGCCTTACTGAGGGGGCGTTTGAGAGCAGATTGACGTCCGACCAATTGAGTACCTCTTTTCAACCACCCTGTCAAGCGATATTTTCCCAAAGATCGCTTCGTCATCTAGACGCGTCGTTGCCATCCTCGGGGACAAGGATCAACTTTCCAAGGGGGACTGGACGATTTTCCTTCTCTTGCTATAAGTATTCACTTTCAATTTAGATTCAAGGATAACGAAAAGTCCCGTCATAGCTTCTTCGTTAACCACATGGCGAACATCATCACCTTTCTGAAGAACCATGGTGTCATATTCTATTAGGATACATCTAGGCTCTATAATGCTAAATTAGAGAAGTAGGGGAGTGATTCATTTTGGGAGGCGACTGGCATTATTCAAATCCAGGAGGGGCTGAAGGAAGTCCGCCCGTCGTAATGAGAGCGACGGCACTGCCAAGCTGTCGGGGGAAAGACGTGGACGTCTTTTTTCCCTTCCAACTTTTTCTTCGCAGTTGGCCGCCTGGAGGCGCACTTTGTTAAATGCCATACGACTCTCACGGGGAAATATTCGAGGGCCAGGATGGCTCACAGAGAAACCTCTATAGCCACCTATAGGGTCCCGATGAATCAAGTGGCAATATTGATAGCTTGGCTTAGGGTGAAGTCCATGTCATCTGAACTTTGCTGTATGCTGCAGTTGCTTTTCTGGCGTTGAAGAGAAGTGATGTGCTGCTTGGCTTCGCCCTGCGCCCCGGCTCGAGAACCATGTGTTCCGGCGCCGGGCATTGGGTGGAACCGGGGCCGGGGCCGGCTGGGTGGGCCCTACTGCGCCAGTGACCCATCGCGGTGACCCAGCGAGTTGCGCACCATGTTAGGGGATGAAGGCACATTTAGCCCGGATCAATCCGCCAGCTCACGAAAATGCTGCAAAATCTCCCAATTAACTGAGATCGGCTTTTTCAAGTCTTATGCGAAACACAGGCTTTTGAACTTGTTCTGGTGTCGAGCACTGACTTTGCACTGTACGCCATAACACTGTACCGCAAAACCGAGGTGCGCATATTTTCGCGGAGAATTGAGCATATCTTGCGATGCTATAACGCCATAACATCAAATCAATTTGCGCAAAGTTGAGTTCTCCAGGAAGCATGAACGCGAGTGTTTCTATGTACGGCATGGGATGGCCTATAAACTGGATGATTGTTCTGGCTTGAACCACCAGCCCGCCGCGCCTCAACAGCCATTGGACAACACCAAAACGGCGCCTCACTGAAAACACCCTGGCTGTGGCAGTTATCCCCAACCATCATTTCTCAGATGCGACCAGTTTTTAACCGATTGAAATGCCAATGGATTCCTTCAGAGCACTTCAACAGATCTTCGGCTGACTCAGACAGTCGTGTTCTACTGCACGTCGTCATGGCCACTTTTGCTGGGCTTCAGGCAATGCGTCAAGCAGTGCACATGCTCCCCTCCCCACCGAAACCCCGTGCTTTGTGTCCGAACACGTCCTCCCCTTCCTGAACGGCTGCGACAACTTGTGACGATGAAGAAGGCGGCTCTCTCTGTTGCCTCATCCCCCAAAGAAATCAAAGCGGAGATTGAATGGAGGGGGCTTCTTCGCTCCTCCTGGGGTGGCTGCGGACTGCCGCACTCCCCTTTACACAAGAAATCATTGTGCATTGCCCAAACCACTGCAGAAGCACAATTTTCGGGCATTCCCAGTCACCCTTTTTCCGATGTCATACGACCACGTTTTTGCGAATAGCTCCATACGTACGATATGCCCCCAAATAAGAAATATGCTAGTGAAAGCAGCGAGATCAGGGCTGTGGAATGCCATACTTTTAGATCGCGTGCATCGGCCTAAGTGACGAAAGTTTAAATCCAAGTGTGTCGGAACAAGAATGATACTGTGCTACAGGCCTGGAATTGCTGATTTCAGCAATGCCTCTATCATCTGGGTGCATGCTGTACGCGTCTATTTACCCACTTTTGAAGTTGCAGCTGCCGGCCACGAGCGCTATCGGCACTGGAGGCTACGGCGCGGCTTTGCAGCTTTGCGGCCATCGGCAACGCGGGTGGGGCGTGCGCACCGGACGTGCCGGCCGGCTCCGGCGCGAATGGCGGGTTGCCTACTCCCTGCAGCATGCGCAAAACCTCTTGCGCATATGGCTACGCGTCAAGCTACCGGTCCGCACTCGGAATCCGCGGACGAGCAGTGGAAATTGTAGACAAAGGGGCCCTGCCGCGCACCACTTTCCGCAAGTTGAGCAAAGGTCACGAAGGGTCGTCCAGCCGGACGACGATCCAATATGACAACATCAGTTTCTGTGACTTTACCCCCCCTCGTCGAGCAAATGAACGCCAAATCGCCTCATTATACTACCATTCTGAGCAAAATGAAGAACAAAATGGATAAACATAGTGGTTGTTGCTGTTGTGTGTGTTGACAAATGTCAGAGTCACAGTATTGAGGCCGCAGTACCCTCCTGTCCTCGGTCCCTTCACATTGAAGCGTCGCCATTTTGTAGGCCTCCGGTCAAATGTGGATTTTCAACGACGAACAAGTCAATCTTAATCAGCTCTATCCATTGAGTTGATTAAAACTTTTGCTGAATGTGAACAGGCTGAGATGTGCAACCATCCGATACAACAGAGTCGATAACTTGAAGCGGCCTGCCTGACCGGAGGGCGATGACTGTATCGTATGCATTCGGTTGTGCGCGGTGTGACGAGACGTGAAATATAGCATAATGTGCGTAAATTTACTCGCTCGACTAAATCATCGTTGTTTTGTAGTTGGTGAACGATTTAGTGGATGATCAAGATCAGCCGAAAGACAGGAGTCGACAATCAATACAAATTCAGCATCGCTCTGTACTTCCAGCATGATGTCTTCCCTGTGCTTATGAAAATATCTCTCCGCTCTTTGTGTCCTTCACCTTCCCATTGCGTGAATGTGCAGGAACGACTAATTGAAGTGAGAGGTGTCGATCTGCTTATAGGTATCAAGTATCAAACCTCAGAGTTGGATCATGGCGCAGAACAAACGCTGGCGGCATGACTAACACGAGCAAGTCGAGCGAAGGCGCCCGACATCAACTTCTGATGCCCATTCTTACGACTTTACGCATCAGTGATGTCGGTCTGCTTGACGAATGCTTGGTGCCGTGTTGCCCTGCAAAGGGTTACCACTTTGCAGTGGCATCAAGGGGGCTCGCCACCGCCGTGTCGCACATCCACCCGAACGGCAGGCTGATGCGTATGGGAGCGAACCTGCTCGGCCTCGTGATGCCACGCGTCCCGTACGGCAGAACCCTGACGATCACAGTGGAACGAACCTTGACGGGCCAGATGATCATGCAGAGTTATCTCGGGCTGGCTGCGCCGGGTTTTCGCCGTGGCGCCGCCCTTCGTCGTCGTGGTTCTCGGGGTAGACTCGATCCGGCGATCAATCCGCAGTAGGTCTGGTGTTTGAATCTCTACTTGTTGTGATGTTTAATAGAATATGCAGCCGTCCTTATCCATCCAGACTCTGTCGCCTACAACCTGAATGCGTAGGACGTAGTTGCAAACAGGTGTTAAAGGGCAATGTTGATGCAGTGCTACTACCACAAGCTTGACAATCCGTTTCACGACATCGCTCTATCAGCCATTAGCCGTCGTTTGTCTTGTAGAAGTTCTACACACGGCGAACAAAATCTTTGGCTGGATCAGGCACATGTCTTCATCCAAGCTTTATTTTGTTCCTCCTTTCAGTGTTCAGATGTCTTCTCCAAGCGTGGCCACTGTAAGGCCTTTTACAAATAGCTGTTGAAACTTACAGGCGTCCCGTTCACTTGCAAACCGAAGAATCTCAACGTACTGTTATATTAGCCGGACCAATTGTCATTCTCCGGTTAATGCTGTTCAATCTTGATCACCACACCGGGCTTGGGCTTGATGCTGTTAAAGGCTTGCTGGTAGACACGACCGCAAAACTAAAACCTCCAGGAGCCCTCAACCCTCAGATTGAGAAGGGTATTGAGGTGTGCAGCGTCCTCGGGTCGGAGTCCTTTGTCCACGCTCGATTGGTGACTCTGCTGCCGCGCAGCAGCTCCACAACGCGGTATGTCCGGAAGTTGGAATTGCAGCTCTCTGAGCCTGATAGTAGGTCCTCGTCAAGTGCCCAGTCGTCTAAAAGGACAGTTGGCTCGGACGTTGTCTACAGAGTCCCTCGCAGTTTGCCTTCGCAGAGCTACACGGGAAGTCTGGCCGGCACACCGCTATGATGTTCCTCTGCGTAGCTGGCTGTTGCTGAACGAAAAGCTTGAATCCCAAAGCGCGTCTTTTGGCGAGCCCGCCAAGGCAACCGAGTCAAAAGTCAGCCTCGTGTACTTCATCGTCAGCATGATGGGGTTGCACCGGGTCGGGCGCTGGTGTGCAACGTCTTGAGACAAAGGTTCAGTAAGACCCCAAAGGTAGAAGCGCCCGCCGAGCGTGAGGAAGAGGAGTGATTTACATTTTGTTCGCTGACAGTCGGCGACAAACCAAAGTGCGAAGTTCCCTCGGTCTTTAGAAATGTGTCCAGACGGCCAAATTCACGGTGCACGCGTCGTTGCTCTTCGATTCCAAGACCAAGTCGTTCGCAAAAAAAATAATTCGTCGTCAACTAAGCCCCGGAAGATATTTGATGTGCTGTTCTCGCGGCTATGGGAGCTAAACCATTCGGTGACCGCATCGATTCTGGCGGAGATTCAGCAAAGTGAACATTTTTGTGGACAATGTATTAGAACCAGTCCAAGCTACAAATCAGATCTCGTAGAAGATGCGTACTAGTGGCCACCATGTAACTGCTGGCCTTCTTTCGGGGTGATATCGCGTCTTTTAGATGTCCTGCCAACGTGATTCAGAATCTGCTCATCAATCAAATTCTTACTCAGGCCCATCAATGTCGTGTCGGGATTATTTTCGAGACCCGAAACAGGCTTCATTTTCTATTCTCTTGCATTTCTCGTGAAGCGCCCTTTCTGCGGTTATTATCAGCCCAGACCTGGAAAATCGAAACAACATAGCAGAAGCGCTGAGGCTTCGACTAGTTGGTTTGCAACCCATTATTCCTACCTATTTGACAATTCAACCTTTAAAAACAACCCGAACTTTGTGAATAATTCGATCTGTCCAGGTAACACGCCTAAACTGACAGAGACGATGCTATGTTTTTCAACGGTGACTAAGAGATGAAGGCACCAGCGTGCGATTCTTCATTATTGCACGTCGACTTCTTAACACCATTTCTAATCCTGTCCGCCTCTCTCATCCGCCACGTTAAGGGGCATGTCCAGATGTTCAAAACAATTGTGAGGTGCTATGTCTACTGAAAGAGTCTATCCGATCAAAGAACTGTGTCAGGAGCCAGCGCGGTGTTTGTCGGTCGCCAGACAACACCGCGCTGGCTCCCCTCCACCTCCAACCACATTAGCCAACTATCGTCAACTCAAACAACCCAGTTCCCGCACAGCTGTCTAAAGCTCTGGCCAGCCTCAACCTGGGCTTCGTTCTTCTTCGTAATCTTTTCTCTAATCATCCGAAGCTTCCTGTCGCTATTGGACTCCACAGCCCAACCCCATGTTGGCCATTTCCAGCCCGATCCTTTGTCGCCGACATCTTTGTTCCTGGCCGCAACAGCAGAGGCGCGGTTCTCCTCATCGAGAACGGCGACGTGAACGAGGGCGAAATAGATATCAGCGTCGTATCTGTCCCTCTGTGCCTGGCTCTGCAGCAGAAACAACACGACGCGGTCCGCGAGGGCCAGCTTGTCGAGTTGAACCCGGTAGTGCTCGGGGCAGAGGCTAGGAGCCGCCGCGCACGTGTTGGTAGCAGCCTTGCTCTCTCTCTGTGTCTTTTGAAGCGCCTGCACTATGTCCGACTTGCTGGCATCTGGGGAGACATCCAGAAACTCGTACATTGTCATGTGTCTGTTGTAAACCATGTACATGTCCTTTTGCAGGTTGCATCCAGCCTCTGCAGACATTGTAAGCATGTATCATCTCGACCCGCTACCGAAGCACGCATTACTTACCGAGCGTTTCATCGTATGGGGAGACAATCTTGGGGAGGAGACTGCTCATGGCTGCTTGAGTCGGCGAGGAGCTCCAGTAGACGAGACCTACAAGACAAACCAGGATGGCAGTGACGTACGTGTAGTTGATCGGCATTTCGCATTCGTTTGTTGGTGAAGTTGCGGAACAATGGGGGAGAAAGTTCAAGGACCTGTCAGCCACGGGTGTTTGTAGAAAAGGCCATGACTGCTGTCAACCACAAAAATAAAATAAAGAACGCGACAAGTTTGGGACTGCCTTTCACACGAAGTAGAGGTAGAGAAGGGAACTTTTTGCCGCACTGGTCCCGAAACGACATCCAACCTTTTGTAAAAACCGCCTCTGCTGTCATTTGAATATCTGACATCTGAGTCTATCTGGGTCCTAACCAACGAAGAAACTAAAAGAGTGAGTGCCTGCCCTACCCGCCTCGCAATCTACAAGTTGTACTGGGCCGCAAAGTGACCTGCAATCTGGCCCTTGACATCCCGGGCCATCTTCACCACGTCGTTCCGCACGAGCCTTTCAGATTCCGCATGCTCGTCGCCATCCTTGACAAGCGTGTCTTCCTTGGCGGCCATGGAAATGACCAGGCTGTCCAACCCCTTCGACAGTCTCCAGCCAACCTTCTGCAGGAGGTCCACATCCTCGCCGGCCTTGGACATGAGGGCATCAATCTCGATGAGCCAAGTCTCTATGATCTTGCAAAAGGCATACATGGAATCCGACGCATGGCTCAGAGACACACCATCGCTGACCGCGTCAACCCCCGTTGTCTCCCTTATCTGCTGCCTCGATTGAAGGTAATTCCCCGCGCCGCATGACACGGACCGGCTTTCGCTCATGTGGCCGTGTATATCTTGCAGGTCCCTTAGGATCAAGGTGATGATGTCAACCTGCCGCTCCACGGCCCTGCGGAGCCTGCCGACACTCTGATGCACCTTGACAGACCGCGGTCGGGTCTTCCCGGGTTCGGCGCGGC
This sequence comes from Colletotrichum aenigma, assembly GCF_013390185.1. NCBI lineage: Eukaryota > Fungi > Ascomycota > Sordariomycetes > Glomerellales > Glomerellaceae > Colletotrichum > Colletotrichum aenigma. The sequence continues at coordinate 571,631 of NW_023500917.1, forward strand.
GGAAACACCGTCGCACCTTGAGCGAGATCGCGCCCGGCGTCGTCGCGGAATCCTCCTCGAGGCTGTCGCAGGCCACCTGCTCATCCGCCTTGTCCCACATGTCGGCGAGGGCAGCCAGCTGGTCCGACTCCCACGAGACCTTGAAGAAGAAGCCCGCCATCTCCGCCTCCCATGTGCGCTTCGTGTTCACCCACTGATTTTGGGCAGAGTTCCAAGAGCCCGAGACCTTCTGAACTTCGAAGGTGAGCATGGGCTTTTCCTGCCCAAACAGCTCGTCGGACAACGTGTCGATGAGGAACGTGGCGTGGCTCGTGGACACCTCGAAGCTCACCCTGGTGCCGGAGACCACTACCCCAAGGGCCATGGGCACCTGGAGCACTCGCGTCGAGTTGTCCATGAGACGCATGCCCGGCGCGCTGTTCGTGTTGGGAGCGGAGGAGGGAGAAGAGGAGAGGAAACTAGGCAGGGACCGGAGCGTCGGGAGCGCCGGGAGCCCAGAGAAGGCCCAGGTGGCGGCGGCGGAGCTAACTGCCAGTAACCACGACACGTTTTCGACGATGAAAAAGATGATGGGGCCCAGCTTTTGGAAGAACCAGGCGACAAGTGCGAGAGCGGAAAGGACGATACCGCCGTAACATATCCACGGACCCCAGACGTAGATGGTGACACAAATCTTCCACGGACCCGAGACGCAGACGCTCACACAAATCTTCCATAGGCCAGCCAGCAAAGACGCAGTGCTTGGAGGTGACGGCGGCGAGAGGACTGTACTATTCGGTTTCTGCTGGGGCTCTCTGGCTCCGGCTCTGGCTCCGGCTCTGGCTCTGGCTCTGGGACTTTTCGCGCTGGAGCGGGGGCTCGAAACTGTGGCTTTCTCGGCGGCGCCTTGTTCTGAGATGTATCGCTGGGCCGGCCCAACGGTCTGCAATTAAGACTTTCGTAGAAGCTCTCCATGGCAAGGAAAATATGTGGCAGATGAGATCGGCAGAGGTTAGCTGACTGACCAGGCGAGGAATGATGATGGTGCCCATTCTCCTCGTCCACATCGAAGCATCTCGCATCAGTCTTTTTGTACCCCTCGACGGGCAGCAGACAATAGTATTGACTCGTTTCGGCGCGGGAAGCCGTTGATGAGCGATGAGACGAGCTGCTTGTGGCCTCGCCTCGTTTGGCCGGTTTCGACCTTGAATCCTGATGAAAGCTTGTGGTCGGCGTTTCAAGCTCCCATGACCATGTCAAAAGAGAGAGAAAGAGGGCTGAAGTATCGCTTCCTAATCTATGAGCAGTCACATCGGCCATCGGCCGCCGGTCGTCAACGTTACAAATTGATAGGCATGTGCGCTTGGACGTTTTGCCGCTGCGATGTGAGCCACCATGGTCTTGGTGCAAGATACGGCCATCGAACAAGACAGGTGCCGTCGCAACAAGGGGTTCGTCAGTGCTAGACCATCCCAGACAAGGCGGCACACCAACAAGGTTCATGTGACGTTCGCTTTTGGCCGTGTTTTCCTGTTGCCAACCTGTCAGCTCGCGGGATCCAATGATGGTCTACGGAGATTGGCCCAGAATGAACGGACCAGCTGTTGTCCTGGGTGTTTGGATGGACTGTTCAAACGGATCCCGAGAATGCTGGAAGTATCCGATCCTCAAGCGTTCTGAGATTCTCAATCCTCCCATGTGGTGATATTAGACCAAGCCTTCCCCACCTTTGAGTTACTGGAGGGCTGTGACGAAAGCAACCAAGCTATATACAGGCTTATCCATTGCCGACATGTGTCCAACAAACTCCGATGAGGTATGTTTCTAAGCCCCTGCCTCCGCCCCCGGAATTACAGCCTTAAACTCACATTGTGGAACAGACGCTCTGCGGCAAGCCCGTTGATTCGTATCAAGATGGAATGAAGGTGTACTTTTGTCGAGCAACCAAGGGCCGCATCGTGTGGGCGTTGGCAACGGCCCGGCTCAGCCTGAGCGAGCTGAGCCAGCTCCTGCGACCGGTGACGATGTGGTTCACGGCGGGCCAGGGCGAAGTCTCCGATCTCAAGGAGGTCCTGACGTTCTTCGGTACTCTGCGACGCCTCTGCCACCTCTCGCACGAGCGCCTCGACATGTTCATTCCAGCCTGGATCAAGATGGTCATCAGGCTGGCGGAGACGATGGACAAGTGCGCCCGCTTTCGCGGGTCTCGCGACGGCATGATCCCCCCAGAGGACGAGGTTCTGACGGAGTGGGAGGCACATCCCGAGCCCGCCTACGTCTGGCTCAAATTCGTCGACAGGGAGCGAAAGCAGGCCAAGAAGGCCGCAAAAGATGCTGGCGAGTACGATGCCGGCAACCACGAGAACGCATATCGATGGATGCGCCCGCAATCGGCTGTCCAACAACAGCAAGTGCCGCGAGACGCCCCGGCACAGCAGCGGGAGCCGCAGCGACAGGTGGCCGTCTCAGTGGTGTCGACGATTGCCACGGACTGTCTGCCTGAACCACAAAAGCAGCTGCGCATCGAAAGAATCGTCAATTTGGCCAAGAACGAGGTCAAGGGCAGGAACATCAACGGCGAAGAGGCGCAGAGGGAGGCAGAGATTCAGATCATCCGAGCCATGAGCCCGAGCATCGGGCGCTGGATGGACAAGATGGAGGCCAAGAGGCCGTGGCACGAGGCCATGAAAGCACTTGAAGAGGCGCGAAACTCGGGAGGTTTGGAGGCATCTCCGCAGGAGTTAGCACGTCTGAAAGCTCAGGTTGATGAGACCCACGCCGTGTACCAAGCCTTCAAGGCGGGCGCGCGTGGAGAAGGACAATCGTGATGTGTTTGTTTGTTTGTCGTCGTTTGGGAGGATGGTACGGATTAGAGGGTAAACTGTTTAGTGCAATGTATTGAGTGAGAATTGGATCTTATGCATGTAGAAAGACTTACCTGTTTACATACATACCCACCTGCTCCACTGTCATGCATCGAGCCAGCTTAAACTCGATGCGAGTCAAGTCAAGTCATCCAATGTCTAGCGCACGCGGAATGGCTTCGCCGTCCCCACCTCCACCACGACGCAGATCTGCAACTACCACGGCGCCGGCGACTCGCGCTCTCCTCCGTCCGTCATCATCGACGCCATCCTCACCATCACCGCTTCACGGTGTTGCTGAAGGGCAGCAGCGCCGATTCTCCTCTGCACACCAAGCTGGCCTGCATCACAACCACGATGGCGACACTCTCGCCGCCGAACAAAGCGAAAGCGAAGCGCACCCCCTCGACCAGTTCACCACCCTCGCCTTGTCGCTGAGCACCACCCCCGACCTCCCACAACCTCGCGATCTGCTCCTGTGCTTCCACGACGGATACTCTCCCTTGCCAGAGACAACGATCCATGTCACCCGCGACAGCGTCTACCGAACCCGCTATCCACATCCCAGCATCCCCGCGCGTCCCTGGGGCGCCGTCCGTCTCGATACATCCATTCGACTGTATCACCATGGCTGCCCACCGGACTCCGACCATGCGGACGACGAAGACGGCGGGGACGGCTGCAACAAAGACCGACACAAGCTAGACAACTCCTCCAACACGGCGCCACACGGCACACCCACCAATGTGCGCGAGACGCAGACGGGCAGCTGCATTCAGGTACACAGTGCAGTGCACACAATCATAATACTGAATTCAGAAAACCAAAGACCAAAATGCAAGTGACAGTCCATGCCTGCTGTTCTAAATGAAGCCGAACCAGTTGACATGTGCACACATCCAAACCAGAGTGCAGGTTGAACTTCGGACGCGGTGTGGCGCAGTGTGGCTGTTCGGACGCAGTGTGGCTTCGGACGCAGCAATTTGGCTGCGTCCGAAGAAGTCTCCACTCTGAGGAGTCCATCCAATCACGCCACGGCGACTAAGGTAAGGTACTCCATGGCTGCAATCCAAGCCACTGTCGCGCGCGCTGCAAGCTACCTTACCTACTTACCTTAGTCAGGGTATCTGTTGTATGCTGGCTGGCTAACAGCTAGGTGGTGGCGTGAAGTTTCTGAGTAAGAGTTTGAAAACTCCCCCGACAGTATGAGCTTTTAGACAGTCGGAGCTTTCTGAATGTCCCGATGTACAGCGGGAACACCGGGACATTGGTTGTGGGCAGACAACCACAGGTCGGGTCGAGTTTCTTGCTTGGCCCGCTGAGCCCGTTTTCTAAGGGGAAATCTGACGGATGGGCGCTGTACGCAGTCACCTGGCCACTAAATTTACAGCGGACCTCGCTCGAGAGGTGCCAGGCACAACAAGTGGTGCGGATTGCACAGCTTCAATTTCATCAAAACTCCATGCATGCCGCTGCTCATGACCAAAGAACGCACATAGGTTACCACCTCTCAGGGCTGAAAACACAATGTTCATACTTGCCGCAGCAGCTCCATCTGCTTGCGCATCAGAATGGTGCCGAGCAGGCTGGCATCCCGCACCTCGCTCCTCATCTCCCTTCTCTGGTCGGCCGAGAATGCTCGCCACGCCCGCCCGAATTCCATTGCAAACCGCCTCGCCTCCCGTTGCACCGTGGTGTCGCCATTGTGGCCTCCGGGCCGTGCCGCTGTCGCGTCCCCCGTCCCTGCGACCGTGTCATACCCGTCGCTGTCCTTGCCCAGCCCGGCGTAGGACCAGAGCCCGGCAAGCCATCCGGCGCCTGCGCTCCCGCTGGCTGGATCCGCCGCCGACTCAGCCGAGTCAAGCACCTTGTAGAACTCCTCGACCCTGTATTCCCTAGCATTCTTTTCTTCTTCCAACTTGGCATTCCGTTCGTCCTTGTCGTGCTGTTGGGCCTCATGCAACCGTGCCTGGCGCTCCTTGAGGTCGGCGATCGCGTAGGACAAAGCTCGCGACATCTCGTCTGGATCAGGGTGGCTGAACCTGAATCTGAACTTTTGCCTGAGCACCCCCTCCAGTAGACCTCGCCGGCCGGGATGGGTCGGCTGTGGTGGCATAACGATCCGGCGCCGTGTTGTCGCCGCCGTCCCGCCCGTAGTTCTGTCCGCGCCCCCCTCCACGAACCCCATATTCCTGCCCCCCACTCTTTCGTCATGAGTGCCGAATATGTCTCCATCGCGCGCGCAACCCCGCCTGCTGGAGTATGCAGCTGACAGGATGGCGTCAGGTAGATGCTGGATCGTCCTGTTCCACCCGTCGAGCGCTGATGAGTTGGAGAAGCGATGACCATTTGTTGCTGCAGCCGCTGCCATGCCGGGATTCGCCGTGACGATGATGATGAGCAGCACCATTGTCATGTCTTCAACGGCCTGCAGTGCGTTCCCCAGCCGGCACACGTAGGAGCTGACGTCCCGGATCGATTGCTCGAGGGCATCGCGCTGCTTGCTGCCCCGCTGCAAGGGCGCTAGGAGTTGTGACTCGGTCACGGATTGCGCCTCAACGTCCACCATGTATGCCGGAAACAGGGGGAGAAGATCCAGGTCGATGGATCGCCCGACGCGCCGCAGCCGCACCGCAAATGCCGACAACTCCGTGTAAACGCTGGTGATGCTGTTGAGGATTTTTGTCTGCGCCTCAAACGCGGCAGTGTCGAGCTTCGAGCTGACTTCCGGCGCGAGATGGCCAACCCACTCTCGGAGGCCCGCCAGTGTCTCCTCTTCCAGCGACATCCACGACGAAGGCGGCGGTGCGTGCGGAACTGAGCGCTTGGAGCCGGCCAGCCTTTCTGGCGAGGTCCATCCCTCGGCTGTCGCCTTGAGCCCCATGGCGATTAGCAGCAGCAAGGTTGTGCCGGACGAAATCGCGGAACCGGCTTCGGAAAGGCCGCGCCGGGCCTCGGTGAGGTCCCTGTTGACGTGTTCGCATGTCTGGCCGAGCCTCCACCTCGCCGTAGCATTGAGCACAGTCGCCAGCCCTGCCGTCCTGGAATCCAGCCATTACTGGTGTCTCAGCATACAAACAGGTTCCCCCTCAAATGCCTTCCTCCCCTCCCACCCAATCCTCTGGCCCCTTCTGGCCTCTTGCCCTGTAGGCATGGACCCAAGATCCGACTCCCCTCCCCAGGGATCACCAGCTTTCGCCGGTGGTTTTTTTTGAAGTTTGCGCTGCAAGTTGGTCAATCTACAACTCAGTAGGTAGGTATTGGCTTTTCGTTGGCCCTGGGGAGGGGAGTGCAATGTTTAATGGTCAGATGTCCCGCATCCAGCGAGACACCTGAAGCAGTGGTGATGGTGATGATGGTGATGATGGTGGTGATGTGGCTGTGGTGGCAGTGACGGACGCCCTGAACGCTGGCATACCTATGACCACTGTGTGGTGTGTGGCTGGTGTATGCTCGAGCGCCTGGATTACGTCAGCTCAAGCGTTGGGCCCGAAGGTCGAATTATTGGACAGCACGGGCAGTGCTCTGTGGGTGTTGAGTGGAGAGTGGGACCGGGAGGGAGCTCGGACCATGCTGTCATGTGACCTGGCGAATCAGACCACCCTCGCCGCGTCAGGTCGCGTCCAACCTGGGCGCGCGGGGAAGGTCCGCTCTGGCGGAACACATGCGCAATAGCACCTCAGGCGTACCCGACTGCGCTCGCACCGAAACGTCGAGAGAAGAGAGCGCCTTCTTGGGTGGAGACACCCAGGACGAGGACTTCACACGAGGAAGGAAGCAGCTGTGCCACAAAGCATCATCATCTCGTGGTGGCCAGCCACGAGACGCCTTTGCCATGGCCACACACCTGTCCTCCTCCTCGCCATCGTCGCTGCCGCCTTTGTTGTTGTCGTCGTCGCAGTCCCCGAGATGTGACAGACCGCCGCCACTGCCCAATACTTCTTCTGCCGGTTGAGACGTGGTCGGTCCAGGCCATCTTCACCATACTGAATCTTGCGAATGCCGAGAGCTGCGGCGCAGATGTGGATGCTCGCAAAGGGATGCTCGCCAAAGGATGCTCGCCGTTAGGCTTCTCTCGGTCGCCTGGCCTGCTGCCCATGTCAACTGCTGCTGCTTGACGACCAACTCGGGTTCGCACCAACCTTGATTGACCACACGCACATCGTTCCAGCTCGGGACAAGCCCTCCTCTTGAGATCGCTCTCGCCTTGGTGCGCTGAATCTGCTGTCACAAGTCAGTTGTCACTCTCTATCCAAATGTCTCCTATCCCCTTGCCCTACATTTTTCACTAACCTGAAGCATGTAGACAGACCACGTCGTGCGAGGCGAAGCAGTCCATTGTTGCGCCCCGAGACCAACAACGAACCCCGGAGCCAGGCTCGCTGACAATTGAACTCGCTCGATCGACCTGCCAGAAGACGTCAGCCACACTCTTATCCTCGACAAACACCTCCAACCACCATCTCCTTACCGACTCCCGCGATCCAGTTTCTTTGCGAGCGCCCGACAAAGCGTCCCGTCTCTTCCCCCTTCACCGGACGACCGAATAAACATGGGTGTCAAGGTCGGTCTGCAGTGCTGGGATTCGTCATAGCCATGGCCTGGCCAGCGAACAATTTCGAACGAACACGGGGGCTGGATTTGGTCTGCAGTGCTGCTGGGACTGCGCTGCGCTGCGAACCGCTTGAGCAGCCCTACACTTGAGCAGTGGCGCAAAGAGGTGGATGTTTACATCTCCGGCATTATCGAGAAGCTCGTGAAGAACAAGATGAGGCAGTCAAGAATCAGATGGCAACGAACGAACTTGGATGGCGTCTGGGAGAGGGGGGTCAAATTGACGGCTGCCTTCAACAGCCCCGCTCTCTCAGTTGCTAGACATGCCGTTTGCCTCACGTCCTCTCTGTCCTCTGCCCAGCTGTGCCCTCCATTCGGCTTCTTCCTCCCAAAACCTCACCGAAACTCCTCTCACCACGACCGACCGAGACAGATGAACCAGCTCATCGCCGGCGATTCGTCACCTCTCTGTCTCTCTGAACCATCCTGCAGTCCAGTGGGGTGGGGTCCGCTCCGCAAGTCCCTGCTCTGCTCGACTAAGCAGACGGTTGGCCTGCATGAACCTGCGTCTATGCAGCCTGCCGTAATGCTCTACATCTCACGAACTGCTCTCCTCGCTTCATGCTCGCTCCATGCTAAGGGAGGGGCACGAATGGGAAGACGTTCTGGCCAACGGTCTTCTTGTTTGCTAAAATGCGCTAACTGTCTTTTTCTGCTATTTATACTTGCTCTTGCCTAGTAGCCGCAGCCTTCTGGATCACGCCTTCACCTACCTTCACTACGAATCAATCACAACAACTCCTCTTGCAGCCTTCTCGAAGAGCCTACGAGGTTGCGGTGCCACATCTCGGCGCGGGAGTAATAATCTCTGCTGCTCTCGTTCTGCCCCGTCGACATGTGTCGAGGCAACACCGCCACGGTAATTGCGCCCTGCTTATAGTCAGTCTTGTCTACTTTTCGTTTGGACTGACCGGAGGATCGCAGGTTGTCGAGAACGTGACTCTCGAGCACCTGTACACCGGCAACAATGGGCAGATCAAATGGTGCCCTGGGGCGATCCAGTCAATGTACGCCCATTTGGCAACCTACAAGCTCGACTCCCGCACCTGTCAACACGACGGAATGAACAGCATGCTCGCGAAGCTCAACTGCGTCCACGAGAATAGCGACTACCCATCTCTCGTGAACCCCCGCATCGTGCGCAAACTGCGCAGCCTCATTAGCGAGTTGGTGGACATGGGCATCCTCAAGCAAGGCCGCATGCGCACTGTCGTCTAGCCCTCGTAGACACATGCTTGGACGCTACCATCATGGACTGGAGACATCGGACCGCCGTCAGTCGTCCCAGGAGAAGAGCACGAACATCTCGAGGTTCCCAAGGCGCCAGTCGCGGCTGGAGATGATGATGTGATGTCTTGGGTACAAACGGAGACTTCTTCTTGGGGTCCCCCGTACCAGAGACCTCCCTCCGCCTTGCAGATGTCCAGCGGCTTGTCTACCTCGACCTTCGCCCCGACCTTTCGACTTCCTGCTCCCTCCGAGTCTTCGAGGGGAACGAATTTGTCGTCCAGTGGCATCTCTACGTCGACCTTTGAGCCAACACTTCGCCTGCCATCCACGCCTCCAACGGCCCAGCCGCACACATCCACGAGTTCGTCAAGCGGCCTATCCGCCTCGACCTTTGCGCCGACGCTGCGCCTCCCATCTTCTCCCGAGCATGCAACCCCCTCGAGTGGCGTGTCGGCGTCAACCTTTCGGCCAACGCTGCAACCCCCGTCTCCCAAGCGTGGTATCGCCGCCTCTCGCTTCAACTCTCACCCGGCCCCTGACCTTCATGATGGGCGGTCTTCGATCCATCCTTCAGAGTCTGCGAGCGTCGCTCACACCTCTTGACGGCGTCTGGCTCACGGTATTAGCGATTCCCGTGGAGTGGGTCAATGGCTACGCAGACAGTCCCCGCTGGTGCCTGCAAGACCGCAGCCGCCGCCGCCGCCGCCGCCCCCACCGACACCAACCCGGCCCGACCCGCCGCCGCCTCGTACTCCTCCCCAGACTGTCCCGGTTGGCGCGCTTCCCTCTCCGCTAGAAACACCACGGCCTAAGGTGCCGCTCCCCGAGGATCATGGCGACACGGCCCATTCCGACCAGCTCCAAGCAAGCCGTGAGCCTCTTGACGGGCTCATCGCCAGTGTCAAGGAGATCCAGTTGGTCATGATCTCTGAGCGCGAGTCCGACATGATCAGCATTCTCGAATCGATCCAACGCGCCATATTCACGGGCCAGCGGATGGACAGCGTTGCGCCGCTTGTGCAGGAGCTGGAATCGCTCTGCCGGCGACAAGCATGTGAGGTGCAGCAGCCAGGTCAGGACAGACAGGACAGACGGGAGCTGTCGCACCGTCTCAGAGAGGCTCAGCTGGGCGTCACCGAGTTGCGGGCCGTCCTCGCGGTCGGTGATGGCGATGTAGTAGTCAGAGTTGAGGGTCTGCGTGAGGGCAAGAACGGCACCGCAGATGTTCACCTGTTGACGCAGCAATTGGACAATCTCGTCATGACTGGCTCTTAGCCGGTCGCCAACCCTCTATCAGCTAGCGGATTTTGTGGTCCTTGGAACGCTGGAGAACTGCTGCTGGATAGGTCACGTTATGTATTGCAATTTACAGAATCACATGTTTGGAGATTTTTACACCGTGATTGAAATCCATGTCGAATGTTTTCATGTAGCAGGCATTCTTGTAGCGTAAGTGAACGGAGGAAGAAAGCCCGCTCCGTCATGCAGGTACCCGTCTCTGCCCCCGATCTCGTGGCACTTTTCCATCCTCATCGCAACCACCTCCTTTCTGCCAGCCGCGTCCAAGGCGTCTTATCCCAAGATCCACCGCACCTCATGGTCCCTCCCGTCGATTGGGATGCGCGCCCACGCGCCTGTCTCATGTACCTGAAGCACCTCAAGGACACCGACGAGACGGCATACCAAACGCTCATCGCCAAACTCGATGCCGACGATCTCGCCGACGTGAAGTGGGCAGCCTCCGCCCAACGAACGGGCGACCAGGATCAAGCCGACGATACTGACAGCATCGTGTTCTCGGACACGGAGGAGGATCTCCAGTGGCAGGATCCCAAGGCATTCTTCAGATCGTGGACGAATGCCAACGCCAAGGAGCACCGGGCCAAGATCCGCCAGCAGCGGACGGAGATTGAGGCGCGGAAGAAGGGTACGTTGGCCTCTGTTGACTGACATATCCTCATGTGATGCGACGCTGACGGGGTTGGGTTGGGTTCCAGAGCTTGCCACCGTTCACGAACTGGCTGCCGAGGTCACGGTCCCCGATCAGACGACGACGACGACGACGAACATCCTCGAGCCTCCTGTTTCGTCCCCTCCGACTACACAGTCCGGTCCGGCCCAGTCAGCATTCTTGTCGTCTCTCGCCGCCACTACAACCGCTGCACTGGGCCTCTCGACCGCGCCGCCGAGTACCCATACCGGTATAGTCCCCGAACACTACGGACGGGCTCGCCATCATGAGCAAGGCGGACGGAAGCAGACCGGGCTTGGTGATCAATACGGACGGAAGCAGGCCGGGCTTGGTGGTGGTCGGCGCGCGTCGCCTGCCGGGACTTGGAGCACTTCGCCCGGCACGGGTCCCGCCGCGGACGTCCAGGCCATCAAGGACATTGGCCGCCGCAGGTACACGGAGCAGTCGAAGCGGGAGGAGAAGGAGGAGGAGGAGATGATGGATCGGCTTGGACGTCTCCGAGCAGGTTGATAAAGGTTTACCTAGTGTCACGAAAACGTTTAACAGGGAGCTGTTGTTCCATTACACAAGAGGGAAGGACATGGCGAACATGCATATCACAAGTCAAATAGCATTCCTTTCTGCAAACACTACAAGGCAACTCTGGTCCCAAACTCTTGCTAACCGCGCCACGCTCACTGCCTCTTGCCTATGCCACTAACTCGCACGAGATGCTCCAGCGCCTTGCTCTGCGCCAACGCCGCGGCGCTCACAACAGCCTCCGTTATGACCACCGCCAGCTTCGCCTCGTGCTCCCGCAAGGCCAACGAGGCACTCTCAACCCTTTCAACGAGCAGGTCAGGGACTGGCGGTCTCGGCGATCCATCGCTTCGGCTGCATCGACGCTGCAGCTGGTCCACGCGCTTCCGGCACGCCAGCAACCTCACCTCCGCCGCGTCCTGGGCCGCCTGAGCCGCGACGGCCTCGCGTTTCTTGTTGGATGCCTCGGCGATCTGGACACCTAGCTCGCGGAGCTGGCTCAGGGTGTGGATCGCAGCGGAGGAGAGCAGCTGCGGAGGAGGTGGAGGAGCAGCAGCAGCGACAACATCAGTGTGATGGTCGTCCTTGACGCTGCTGCTGCCGTGACGATGACCGTCTTCCCGGTCGCCACCACCACCACCGTCGACAAATGACTTGCCCTTGCGCTCCTTGGCCCGTCGCACACAGCCCGCCTTCCACCACCTGTACGCCGCGACTGGATCGGCGGTCCACTCGCCCCCGGGCGCCGCCTTGGCCCGCGCGACAGGGTCGTCCTCGTCGCCGTTCTTCTTGAGCTCTCGCCCGATGTGCAGGATCATCTCTTCAAAGCCCGGGCGAAACTTGTCGAGCTCCGGGTACGGTCGGAGATCGCAGAGATGGCAGAGCCAGTTCTGCATGCTGGTGTTGGTGCCGGGGCTGTCGGCGGACGCGGGCGATGACGGATCGAACTTAAACTCAACCAGCGTGCGGACAATGATGCCTTTGCAGCGATAGCAGAAGCTGATCTTCTGGCCGTTTCGGGTGTACGAGGGGAGGGGCTTGTGGCAGAGGAACTTGGAGCGAGCAGTGTCAGCGGTCGGACGGGTTTCTCCAGGCTTGCTTCTCCGGCTGACTTACCTCGTCAGAGTTGTGAATGTCTGCCATTGTAGTCTTTAGGAGTGCGCACGCCCGTGTCAGAGAGAGACAGATGGGAAGAGACAGACTTGGCCAGGAGGACACGATGTGCGCTTCTTTCGTGTGAGGACGGATGCCGGTGGTGCGCACGTCTCTTTCCGGAGGAGCAAACAGGGTATTCATTCGTTTGCTCTGCGGCAGGCCAAGTGCAAATTTTCCTCCGCACGCTCTTCATCTCTCCTCTCCATCTCTCACGCATTGCATTTGCGGCGCCATCGGAAATATACCTGGCTATGATCAGCCAACAGCGTCATCAAGCTGTAAAGCGGTCGACAAGCTACCGTCTCCGACGCGGCCCCGGCCTGAGTCTCCCGCGGGCCAGACCTATGCGATAGAGTCCTCTGTTTGCTCCGACATTGGCCCGTCGCTCACGATCAAGCAGCGACCAGAGACGCCGCAGCAAAACACTCAGCATGCTCGCGCCGAGCCGGAGCACCCTGCTTCTTCCAAGACCAAGCAGACGAGGATATTTCCGGCTCTGAAGAAGGAGAGCGTTGGCCGCTCAGCACATCTTGACCGTGAGCTATACCGCGCAGCTATGGACCGAGAGAACGTCAGGAAATGCGAAGCTAACTCGCGAGTGCCATGCAGACGCCGATCTGATGCTACTGGTTACGTCTCCCAGCAAGCTGAAAACTGTCTCCTCAGCGAGCCTCCCTTCGACCGACTTCTCCTCGAACACTTGCTCTCTAACTGACTTTTCGAAAGACCCTTCCTCGACGAGCATCTCTCCAGGCGACTTTTCGAAAAACCTTTCTCTGATGGATCCTTCATCAAAGATCCTCCCCTCGACGAACCTCTCTTCGACAGACCTCTCTTCGACAGACCTCTCTTCGACCGACTTGTCGAAGAAACTCCGCCTGGCGAATGTCTCTTTGACCGACTCCTCCTCGACGGACCTCTCAACGACCGGTGGCGCCAACAGCCAGACCCTCGACCTCCTTCCCCGGAATGCCATCCCCGCCGACGCTGAAGACGCAAAACAACCAAAGAATACTGTGCTCAAGACGTTTGGCCACTCCGTGGAGCCAGCTAACGAGAAGCCCGCAGCCCCCGCAACGGTCGCGACGAGACCTGAGCCATCACCTTTACAGCCCAACATGTCTCCTCCTCCTCCCACGCCCGGACTGCGGCCAACGATGACGACGGCGCGTTCTCCCTCGAGCCCGACAGCATCTCGGGCACCTGCAGTTGTGAAGCGACACGCGTCGTTGGCTCCTCGGTTACCGATCCGCGTTCATGCGTCGCCATCGTCCTCTGTGTCGCCTCTGACGACTGGTCGCAAATGCATGTGGTGCGGTGGTCGAGAACATGCCTCAGTGGACTGCGACAAGGTGCCAGCCACACGAGAGGCGGCTGTGGATCTTCCTCCGGCTTCTGATGGGTGTAGACTGCATTTTGGTTTGGATCCGGGCGGACATCTTGGGGTGGACCGGGCTTGGGTTCTGCCAGATTCGCGCAGCTTCATGTCAGACGATAGGGGACATTTGCTCTCGTTGGTAGCCAATGACAAGTCTTCTTGTTGTCGCCAACGTATCGATGATGGTCGGGTATACGTCCTCTCTTGGTTGCTCCAGGCACGTTGTGTGGCGCGGTGCCATTCCACTCGAGCAGATGTTCTGCCCAGGTGGGATGGTGCTGGTCAATGACATTCTTAGGGAGGGGACATGGTGGGTGGGTGCCTTCCCTCGTGGCACTGCAGCGTCAACGGAAGCCACTTCCTGCCTGCCTGCCTGCGACTTCCGTTTTCTTCGGACGCACCCAAAATCGATGCGTCCGAAGGCGGCCCCACCAATCATTGAGCTGCGTCCAAGCCAACATGTGACTTCCGTTCCAAAGCCACACCATACCTACTGTCAGACCCGCACTGCGTAACCAGTGTATGCACTGACCAGAAAACTCGGATTATTGATTTTCACGTGTAATATAGCTTATTTGAATTAGCACCATGATGGCCTCTTTTGCCTTACTTAAATTGACGGCAACGTGGCCACTTAGTTAGAAACGTCAGGAGATGAATAGAGATCGAAGATCGCACCATGATCACTGGCCATACTGTTGCCCAACACCTACCTTCTCTTGTCGTCGCCTCCCACCGTCATCTCCCACCGTCATCACCCACCGTTACTTCCCGCGTCAACTTCCTTTTGCTGCGCCCGGTGTACAGGCTCATGCATAACACCTTAAAGGTTTATAGCCAGAGCACCCTTACCATAACCACAAGCATAAATCCCCGGCAAAGAATGTACAAAACTAGTAACATGTAGAGTGACAAAATGTGTGTAGAGTGCGTTGATGGCCGCAATCGATCTGCCTGGTGATGGAGGGCAGATATTGAGCATGGGGCATTGGCGAGAGCGAAGGGGACCAGGGAACCCGTGATGACAATGGCGGATGCACGCCATGCCCATGGCTCCAACTTTGAAGAGAAGGAGTGGTTCCAGCCAAGACAGTAGAGGGCCCCGAATACCATTCCCACAATGATGCCTGCGACGTCATCGTCCATCAGCAGGACGCCTCCGAATGTAGTGAAGCAGGTGAGCGATAAGTCAGAAGGCGGAAGTTTAGTGGCGTCGAATCCCGTGCTGCCCATGCCGAATGGCGGAACGAAGTTGCGTTCAAGGAATGGGGACCCGCTATAGAAGCTGAGCCAGTGAATATCCTCATCGGTCACTGGGCGAGTCCCCTTAGGACGCTCTAACAGTGTGTTGTATCGGCCGTTCAACCCCCTGAGGCTGGTTCCAAAACATGGCGTAGGCCATCAAGGCGCACAAGACGTACGTCAACGTTGCGAGCTCAATTTGGGCGGGAGACTGACCGAGGCAAGGCTGCGTAATACTCCTCATCGCGAAACAGACAAGCTGGAAGATTACCAGACCCCTGGCATAGGCACTTGTCTTGCCTTTATCTTTTATATCCTCCTCGCTGATTGATGGACCTTCGTCCAAAAGACAAAGATTCTGAGCAGCAACGATTTGTATGGCGTTCAAGTAGAGAGTTACCGTATCGGTGGTATTAGAGAGACAGGTAGATGAGCTGTTTCTGTCCTGCGGGGCAAGGTCCTGACTGATTGGGTCTGGCTCTGAAAGGATAGCCTCATCCTGTCGAGCATACACAGTACTACCAGGCCTACCTTCGGGGCTGACAAGATCGGTGAGGTACACAAGCCCCAGGTCTATTGAATCCCTGTGAGCGTTCGACGGTCCGGCTGGAGACTCCCCCGTTCTAGAATATATGTTGGTAGCGGTTGCTGTTGCTGTTTCCGGATGCCGGGACGACGCAGCGACAGCGCGAGTATCCATTTCTGAGAGCTCAATTGACGTTTCTGGGGCTTGCAGAGTGTCATCGGGCTCTCGTTCAGCCCGTGCCTGCTCACCTGCGGGATATCGGATTATTCTTAAGAAAGGTTGAGCCAAATACTGGAAGGTCGCTATGACGGCCCAATGTGCCTTTTCCAGCCATGTCCGTAGCACTTCCATCTTATGATGGAAGCCAATCGCGATCTTCCGCAGCGTCGAGTTCTCCCTCGCTCTGCTGTTTGCCAGATGAATAAGAAACTGACGGTCATGAGATTCCGGAATGCTGTCGCCGTCTTTCTGAAACTTAAACTCTATTCCGCCCATGTTCGCGAAGCAAGCGTGCCTTTTACCCCAGGTCTGTATGTTTCCATGACCTGAGCGAAAGACTTCGGCGCCAATGGATGACGCTCGCCACGTCCCAAACGCCATGCTCACGAGAAACTCTGGGGCAAATACAACCATGCCTGTCCATACTAGTTGGCGCCGAAGCTGTCGAGTCGGGGCGGCATCCCACCATCGCCGGAGGAAGAAGGTGGATTGGCTCTCAGGGTGTGGCGGCGAGACGTTGAGATGTAGCGCCAGGAATGTGCTGCTGATAATGGCGGCGAGACATCCAAATACGACGTCTGATGGTTCATCGTTTGCCAGACGCAACCATTTGAGGGCGGGATGGATCGTTTCGGACATTCCCGTGACGCTGGTGGAACAAAATCGAAATTGATTTAAAGATTTATGATGCGGTCCAAAATGCCGTAGCCTGAATAGATTTCAACGAGGACAGTAAAGTCGAGAACTTGAGAGAAATAGAAGGCTAAAACAGTCCCTTGGGTATACCTTATGAGCGTGTTATGCAATAGTCATGACGCAATCCGTCAGTTGCCTGATGCATGGTTCGTTGGCAAGTTGGTCGCCTCGAGCAAAGCCCAATTACAGCCTGATCGCCACACTCTCAGCAATTCCGCCTAAGGCAGAATACTTTTTAAGTAGGCAGGATCTTCCTTCGACTGGACCTTCCTAAGCTGGCACGATGCATACATCGACAGTCAAAACGCACTGTGATAACACGGCTGGGTGGTCAACCCAGTTTTTCGACCTGACGCAATACAGGTCACATGTGTCTGCGTATCGCCATCGCGTCGCGGCGCGTCTCAGCCGCCCTCACATCACGTCACGTTGTGCCCGAGCCCTTCATCGTCGCAAGGCAATTGAAGGAAAGCCGAGAGTCTCAATTCAGCCCCGCTTGGTTTCTCTTGTTGTGTCTTGTCTTTTCCCCACAAGCATCAACGCCTTCTCGCATCATCCCTTACTTGGAGAAAATCAACGAGGCCGGTGGCCGTGGACAAGTATTATTAGGGGATTCCAAGCGCTACCACAGACGTGGGAGCTTCTAGGTTCTCTGCATAGTGCTAGATATGTGGGATTCTCCCTTGCTTGCAAGAGAGAATCAGGTGGCGTCCAACACGTCCGCTGGTACCCCCTCAGCGGGGCCGCAGCCAAAACGTCCATCGTCCCCGACCGACCAGCGGGACAGCAGAAAGACTGACAACGCAAAAAGGTACATACAACACCGGGCATTCGCCGGTCGTCACCGACCCGACTACTACTCCAGCCCTCACTGGCTTATCTATGGGAGAGCGGACGGGATCCCGAGTTCTCCAGTGGGTGTGGTCGTATGTGACAGTATCGCAGAAAAGATTAGTTATAACGGCGAGGCCTACAGTTGATAGCCTCATAATGATGATGGTGAGAAGGGAAAAGTCTGGGTGTTCCTCCTACGATCCGACATCGGAACATTCGGGGGTATACGTGTTATATGCATATTCTGGATATATAATCCTTGTGCCTGACATGTCCGTATGCAGACATTCTTCTCTGATTTTGCATGTAACTTCATCTGTCTGGCACTCTGAGCCAGCCCCACATGCGCACACCCCTGCCTGATTTTTACTGGTCCTCATAGTAATTCGGTCGGTCGGGGCTGTGAGAAATAACGACACCACAGACTCCCAGGCAACAAAGCACCTAACTTCACCCTTAGTCTACCAGCACAATTCGCCATACTTTTTTGCCGTTGGCAACATGTTTCACCATGATGTTTTGTCTATGATGGTAGGGAAGTTCAGCGGCGGCCCGGACCTCTTTGGCAAGGAGACTGGAGCGCGCCTCCCCCTCCTCTTTGCCAAGGTGATGGAGGCTCGGCCAGCTGCGTCACAGAGTCTGCTCTTCCGTCTTCCACCAGAGATCCTCGGCGACATAATGGACTTGATTGCAGATGACAAGCCCTCTCTGGCGTCTCTTGCTCTTGTCAATAGTGACTGCAGGCAGCTCGCTCGATCCTGCCAATTCGCGGTGGTCACCTTCGACTACAGCCCCGCATCTCATCAAGTTGCCAAACTCCTCTCAACAGAGGCCGTCTCTAAGAGTCCTCAGTCGCGCGGGCGAATTGGACCATGTATTCGAAGTGTGAAAGTGGCGTCGGACCCTGGCTGGCTCAGCGGTTTCTATAAAGAGCTCCATGACTCGGTTTGGGGAGCCGACAGAGGCGAAATAACTGATGCTAAAAGAGAGTACATTGGTTCACTGCAAAAAGAGGCAGAGTTGGAGTACATGGCCTGTTACCAGATGCCTATTCTTACTGCCATCGGAGCGATGCTAAATTTGGAGGCCATTTCCTGGCTCGACGGAATGTTCCAGAATGCCGAGTTATTTACGATCCTCGCTGGGTCTTCCGTTCAACATATCAGATTTCACAGCACAGTAAGCGAGGGACTTCTAGGGATACTAGACCAGCTTCCTGCAAATTTATTTCAACAAGTTCGGTGTTTAGACCTCAAATTTAACCTTTGTCGAGAATGTCAACGCGAGGCTGAGGAGGTCACAATGACAGATTTGGATATGGACACCGCCAATGTACCCGACGACGGAGATTCATTCCCGGAACGAAAGCTTGAAAGTGATTGCGACGTCATCGCAGCACTTATCAAGCGGTGCGAGCAGAGTCTCGAGACACTAGTCGTGCGCAGATTGTTCCCGCTGGAAAAGACTGAAGAGAGACTATCATTGTCAAGCCAAGATATCAATCTCTGCAGTCTACGAACTCTCGATTTGTCGGACTGCATAGAGGTAGACCTGAACGCTTCGCGTGTCATGCTCTGCCCATCGCTTCGCCATCTCTCCATGCCATGGATATGGGACGCGTCCTTCTTATCTTGCGAGACACTTCGAAACCTCGAGACCTTAGTTATTCCATACCTAAAGGAAACCCCGAGGAAGCCCTCTACTGTTGGCCCAATGATGGAGTTCCTCAATCGCCACCCCCACATCAAGAAATTGTGTCTCGGCCTAGGCACAGACGTCTTCATTGACAAGCGCCTCCTGCCCTGCTTGTCCAATGGTAATTGGGCCAATTTGAACTCACTATCGTTGACATGGGACGGGCCAGGCATGGAGGAATCAACTCGGCTGCACATTGCCCGGGTGTCCGGGCTTGCACTAGCCGCGATTGGGTCCTTGGATAGCCTCGAGCAGCTCAGTTTGACTGCAGGAGTGACTGCTGGCTGGCGTCGCCGATGGCTGATTGACCACGATGCTCTTCGAGAGTCTCTCAAAGGCCTCACACGATTGAAGAGACTCGCCATATCCCGGGATACGTACCCGGTTTCATACGACCTGGGAGAGCCGGAGTTCTACTACGACATCAGAATCCCCGATCTGGAGGACTACGTGCTTGCCAAGAAGCGAAACTGGATAAATGAGCTCGAGCCGATTGAGGGTTTTGACAGCGAGACCGTGGATGAGGAGCATGAAATTTGGGAGTACGCACACCGCTACAAAATGTTCAAGCAAGCCGAGAAGTACGCCGAGGTGATTCCGACGTTGGAATGGGTCTACTGCGGCGAATGGCCCATGGAGTTCTTTGGTGGGCCGGTCTATGAGGATGGGTTGTGGGACGGGCAGACGACGCGTAAGGTGGCGTGGCCACTGGCCAGAGCACGGGATTCGTGCTGGTCGTATTTACGTCAAACGTTTGGCATAGGCCATGAAGAAGATTGAAATGTGATTCGCCGGTGAAGGAGAGGAAAGGCTGGGAGGAGCGGGGACCGAGCAGCTTTGACTGAAGACGAAGGTTATGCGATCTGTAGCGCTGCAACCCAATCAGATATCTGCTATAATTATCTCGCACTTCCTCGACGCGAGGGGTAAGCAGACCTAATGTCTCATTGCCATCCGCCGTCAACCTGGGTCTTGTGAGAGTGGGAATATTTCCCGGCTGCTGCTCAGAATCATCAACGGGTGGCAGATCGCTGACTCTATTGGCACTTGTGTATGTTCCAGGTGACAACGCAAAGAACAACGATAATTGCGCCAGCAGTCTTTCCTTGTTGGGCGCGCCTTTTTATATAGCACTGATCCTGAGGCTTCGTGAACAAGACTATGACGACCTTCTCTCTGTTGACCAGTCGAAGCAGCAACTTGAGCTCTGGCGTACCAGAGGCCCATTTAGCAAGCTTCTTCACAACATCATTAGGTGTACTCAATCATCACCCCAAAGATGCAAGAATTTCTTGAAATAAGAAACAAGACACCAAAAGACAAATGTCTAATCTCTGAGCCCTCTCAGCAAGAGTTGCAGTCAACGTCTGACAATAATACACAATAGAACTTTACCAGGCGATTCGCGCTCTCTTCATATTACCCCATAGGTGGCTATAGAGGTTTCTCTGCTGTCCTGGCCCTCGAATATTTCCCCGTGAGAGTTATGCGGCAGTTAACAAGGTACGCCTCTAGGCGGTAAACTGCGAAGAAGAAAAACTTAGAAGGGAAGAAGGATACCTCATGATCCGACGTGCCCTCGTTAAGCATAACCAGATTACAGGTCATATGCTCAATAACATAATACTTCCCAAGCCTGGAGATCGAATACCCATGGAATATCATCTCACCGAAAAGGGCTGCCACCTTCTCACTAAGATAAAAGAAGTCTTTAAGCCGCTCTACCATCAGACCAAGCAGTGTGAGGGCTGGCATGAGAAGGCTGTCCACAGTCAACCATGTGAGGTCACGTCTATTTTCAATTGTACTTCTCATGTTCCCAGCAGTTGTGGTTGATGCTATTCCTGTTGCGCCATGTCAGCGTCACTGCTGGTCATGGCCATCAACACAGTCGTCCAGATAGCATCATTCTGGGATACCTAGCGACCGTAGAGGAAGTTCCATCTTGGTGCTCTGGCGCAATGAGATGTTAGACGTTACGTAAACGCATCGGGACGCAACTTGTGGAACTTTGGAAACCAGTCACCGCCTTTGAAATCGAAACGAATTGATGCATCCTTGTTCATGCCCAGCTCAGGAGGAAGTGCAACAGCAATAATGTCTGTCGCCACACTATTGCGAAGGCTCGATGCTTTGGTTTCAACCATTCACTGGGCAATTAATGCCGTCCCACTTCACGTCCTCATACTCCGACGCTATGTCTTTTGTGGAGGTGTTGGCCTTTGAGGTTGAAGCCTTCCGTCTTCTCGCCGATGTCGTGAAGGAACAGCAATCGCTTGGCCACTTCTGTATTTCTCTCGTCTTGAAGGTTTGCGAGGCATATTTGCGATTTCTTTATTGTTTCTGTGCCTTGTAGCCTCCTTCTTACATGTACGAATTTTGATGTTGCGTTTCTCGGCCTTTTTAACTGACCTGTGAACATCAGCATTAGACATGCTCGCTTTTTGGTTGGAGAGCTCTGCGGAGTTAGTGGAGGGTGTGCCGGAACCTTGCTCTTTATCCCTCGCAATGGCCGTCGACTGGCAGTGCGTTGGTGTTTTGAAAAAGATCCATAATGCGCAGAGTTATGGGTTGGGAATATGGAAAAAGTCAGAATGCGTCTTGATGAAAATCAAAGCTCCTAGGCGACGATGTTTTATTCTGCAAGCAACTATTATGAATGTTTGTGGACGATGACTTTACTTCTCTCCTGATGGATCTTGCCTTCAAATTATTGTTTTCCTGACGGTTTGTTTCCCTGACGGTGTACTCCTCCGATGGTTTACACTGCTGTGGAACTTACGTCAGATCTCCAAGCTTTCAACGGTGGCGTTTCCTTCGAGTATCTTCGGAAGCTTTGTGTCACTCCGATGTGCTCGTCCTTCCGAATAGTGACCTTGATAACGATCTGAGCCCATGTGCATGTCCAGACATCTCGCGCGAGACGGCGGTCTTTCGATTGCAAGAGTTAGGAACGTGTCCAACAATCTTCAGGGCACGGAACGGACAAGATTGCGGGGTTCTGGTCGCAAAAGGCACTCCTCATGGATTTGCTGCCAGCCGATGAGACTGATCGAATACCAGGGGTGAGAAACTTGGAAGAACGAGCGAGAGCCGGGCGCATCGTGCTACGCCGATCGAGGATCTTAAAAGAGGCGTCTAAAATAATATAATTGATTACTTGAGAATTACAATTTTTAACATATCAGCAGATGTTTTTATGCAATAGAATCTCCGCATGTCAAATTCTAGATAACAAGTGCAACTGACTCACAACTTCAAATCTGCATCTCGGCAATCGCCTCGAGCCAGTGCCGTGAAGCAGCAGTCTTAAGGGACTCTGCCTTCTCTCGATCTAAATGTATCGAGCCTTTTAAATCAGTGCTATCTGAGAACGCTGCGGTCCGAACTCTGCGGAGAACTCAATTCAGTCGAACTGCCGCTGAGGAGGGGAGCGTGCGGTACGCCTTGCTGCGATCGTGATGCAGGGAAATTAGGAAGTTCACACATTGAAATTTCCCGTCGCGACACCGGAGCGATTCCCATTCTCTGGAGATACCTCGCATGTTGCAGATCGTCTGTCTCACCTAGCCCGACCGAAATGGTTGCGTCGGCCGGCAATGAGCCCCGGGCCGGGACCGATTGCCCCACATTCGGAGTGTCCGGTCCTACCTTAGCGCAGTGAAAACCCGGGCAGGCAAGAGCTAGCAGTATGTGCAGCGCCCCAGTAACTTCCAGGTCGTGTTCCGTTTCAAGGTGCAGCCAACACGCCTCGCCAGGCAAGACCTGCCGGATTTTAGTGGGAGTCGCCCAACCGCCAACATCAATCGAATTTCTCCCCTCCAAGTGACGTCTTGGCCTCCCGCCGGCTCCCCTCTGTCCCTCCGACTACCTTACAATCGACGACGGTGCATTGGCTCAAACCTCTGCGGGCAACCCTCCGCTCTCGATACTCAATTCGAACGCAATTCCACGCCCCACACATCAACGGACGGCATGTCTCCTCCTCGCCGAATGAAGACGGCAGCTCCACACGAGAATACAGATGTAAGCGTTGCAGACTTTCCCACAAGCCCTTGCGTATCATTAGAAAGCCATTCTGACGATCCCATCAGCCATCCGAGCCGTCTGCCAAACAGAGCACTGTTGCTGTCCGGAGAGGCCGCCCTCCCATGTTCAACGTCACCGATTTGATCCGCACGCACATCGAAAACGAGCATTCCCATTGGGAGCAGGCTTTGGCACACCAACACAGACTAGTGCGCATGCAGAAAAAGATGATGGACCACAACACCAAGCTCCTCGAGAGCCAGAACAGAATCATCGAGCTGGGTCTTGACATGCAATGAAAGATTGAACGAGGCAAAGAGCTCGAGCAACAACTTGTCGTGGCATGGATGCGGGGAGATCAAGATGTCGAAGGTCGTGCACCCGACGAGACCAGCAACGGCGACCCCACTGATGTTGGCGGACAAGAGATTGATGCTCTAAGAATCGCCACGCCCACCCACGCTCCTTCACTCTCGGCAGATTGCATCCCTCCCTCCTCTCAAGCGCCAGGTACGCCAACACTTATTTCCCTGCAAGGGAGCGTTCTGTCGCTGGAGCTGGGTCATGCCTTCGCCCCCGCGAACGGGAGCCGTCGCAGAGCGTCCGATCGCAGAGCCCCGACCCCTCCTCTTCGGAGATCCGAAAGAGTCGCCAACAAATTGTCTTAAGCAACGCTATGTACGTTTCCACCATCCTCAGCCCTTCTCGTCTCTAGTCTTCCCATGATACCCAATCGCTTTTCTCCGCTGATGCCGATCACAGGTCGCAGGCATCGCAAATGCCACACAGGCATACGTACATCCGATGTAGCATTAGTCGGCTGGCTGGATTTGCGTCAACAAAAAAAACATTGGGGCTGCGATGCACTTAGCGCGGTTGCGATGGCGCATGGGAAGACCATCTTCATATGGAGGACTACATGATGGCTGCGGAAGAGACATGTTTAGGGATATGAGAAGGGGTTTAACTCGGGGTCGGGTTGGTAAACCAAAAGTATTTGATTCGTGTCGGCCTATATGAATACGCGGACTCGATTTTCGAGCTTGGTATTCGATAATACTATCCGGCCAGCTTGACATAGGTATTTGTGGGCACATCGGGATGGAGGCAATGGTGTCTATGGAGAGCTCTAATGGGTAATGTGGCTGTAAATGTCTCTAAGACGCAGCATATTGGTACTTCTGGCCGTTAAATAAGCATGAGTTTTAGGTACACTGAGTGGCTAAGGGTTACTTGGTGATGTTTTCCACCTCGGTGCTTCAGATTTCAATCATGCTGGAGTGAACGATGCCTGGGCATATACACATTCATCACAGCTTTTCAACAAGTAGGTTATGGACTGCTTTGAGGTCGTCGCTCGGCGGGCTATCATTGTTGCTATCCCTTCCCTCTGCGACTCATTCACATCGAGGATGCCGGTGTTGGCCAGCTTGACTACAATTTCCATCCTCGCCGTGCGGATGCACCCCTCCGAGCATCAGTCTTTGATGCTGTGCCTACCCATCACAGCATCATATCATTTGCAAGAACACTTTTGGGGTGAGTACAGCTGGGAGGAGGTCGTTTGGGTCATCTGCCGTGCTTGCATTGCCTCCTCGTCGACTCTCCCACCCACCAAGTATCGGACAAACAAATAGGGCCTGCTTCTGAGAAGTCGGCGACCCGAAAGGCAGCCAGACGCTTTGAGCCCACGCCAACAGGACGGCAACATTAAGCGGCGCCCAAACTGCCCTACAATCGATTGAGACCAAGGTAGAACACCGCAGGAAACATGTCTAAACGTTTGACGGCGTTGGAATTTTCGTCGCTGGAGGCCGTGATTGACGGTTGCCGTCCGCGATATCGAATCCCTGCACGATGCGTTCGAGCAAGGCGCGGCTATGGTCCGCAGGCAGGAAGAGGTCTTGCCGTTGTTGCACTGGACTGCAAATATGACAGTGCTTCCCTTCCTCGGGAAGAGCTCCTGCAGCATCCATATTGAATTGCATTACTGCGACGCTGGAGGAAGGCAATGCTCGAGAAAGGCGTCAGGTGTTCTCTGGTCCTTTCCCGTCCGTCCTGCCAGTAGTACAGGTGGGAGCCCGATGGTGCAGGAGCTTTTGCATCGCTCCTTCCCATGCCACGCTCTGCCGCGAATGAACCACATCTCCTCCTTTCCGACGAGAACCCCGCAGACAAATCAACTTCATCCCATCCACTTTTTGGCCACCTCCATCAACATTGCATCCCATTCTCGACAGCTCGAATTACTATTGCATCCAATACTCGGCGACTCGAATCAATACCCACACCCCATCACAAACGGTCTACACAACACATATACCAGCATGTCGGATAACAGCTCGGAGCGTACGAGAAAGAAACAGCGGATTGCCCCCGGCGCAGGCTCGGCGGAGGATGCGACTCTCACGACCACCAACGACGAAAGCAACGAAAGCCACCCCGCCCTCGCACCAACAAATGATGCCCAAATTGAATACATTCTCACAGAAGACGGACAAATTCAGGAGCATCATATGTTTGAGACCTTGGGCAGCATCTGCAATAGCCTGGGCAGAACCATCTATATGGTCCATCCGGCGGAGCTTGGCAGCATGGTATATCCCGCATACACTCGCAAAACGGCAATCGAGAAGTCGATTGAGCACTGCAACACCATTTTGTTACCTATGCTTGCGAGCAGAATCCAACGCAAGAAAGCCGAAAACTGGGTATCAGTGGTGGTCAGTCACAAGATTAGCCGGATGTACTGCGCACTATACAGAGAAGACCGGGTCAAGGACGCCATGGAAGGGACAAATGCGTTCATCGACAACTACCTTCAACAGTCGCAACTCTCTCCTGGAAACGCTCTCCACCAGTGTGCTTGCTGTGTAAACAAAAGCAATGCCGACTCCGGGATTTGCGTCCTTGCCTTCGGAATGTACGTTATCGCGCAATGTTCAATACCAAACCAGTTGCCGATGGATACTTGGCGACTGATTATGGCATATCTTCTCGGTTTCAAAGGCACTAGCATGGTCGCAAGGAACAGGTTGTTGTCTGCACGAAGGTTGGATGACGAAACTTTCAATGCTGTTACTGCTTCTAGCTTCATCGACAAAAATCAATTCAAAAAACATCGCGATAACGCCGATAAGATCATTACCGAGTGTGTCGATATTCTCCTTGTACTGAGAAAAGTACGTGCTCAGATGACTGGGGGCTCCGGTGGCGGCCAGTCGAGCCAGGATACTACCGAAGCTGGATCAGATGAAGGTAGTTCCAGCCGAGCAAGGACGATCAGGGGCCGGTTGGAATTGACGATAAATCATTTGTCGGGTCTTGAGAAACGCTGGAACCCACGTAGAGATCAGCTTTCGAGAATGATCTCGAACTTCGACAGCGGGATGGCTGCAGCGTCAGATGACGCGCAGGTTCAGGGGGCTTTCTCTTGGACATGAAGATTGGTTTTCGATGGGGGAGTCGTTTTGGACGGCATGCCTTTTGCTGCGATAGTTACTTTAGTGATAACGCACATTGCCGTTCATTGCGACGTTGCATTGAGTTACTCGTTGTCGTTGTAAGCTCCCTACAAACGGCGTTGAATGCGTTCGTGGGGCATGTAGGTAAGATCGATCTATGGCGCTGACGGCGGGGGCCTCCCAAGCTGTCGATACCTGCATCACTCGTCATCCATCATCCTCGCTGTGACGACGCGACTGCTGCCTTCCAAGCTGCCTCCACTGGTCGCTATCCCCCTCTTCGAGTCCCAATGCTACTCCGATATGCTTTACTTTGCGCGGAAGACGCTGCTCTCTGCGCACTTTGATCAAGTTCCCTCCGCTTTCAAATGCGCACGGGTGCCGAACCCATCCTCCACCATGGTGGCGTACTACCCTTGCCCTATGTCCTTGCCGCCGACATTCCTGATGAGCTTTGCTAGTCGGGCAGTGCTATATGGCTATCCGGGCAGTGTCCACACACACGTATATGTAGCTTATTTCTAAGTCGACTATATTTCCTATTCTTACCTTCGTCGTTGTTATCATACATTATTATCGTCGTCGTCGTCGTCGTTATCGTTATCCTTATTACTACTTCTATTACTCTCTCTACAATCGCGAATTATAGGGGACACTGCCCGGATAGCTGATCAACACTACTCGACTAGCAAAACTCTTCTTGATACCTCCTCTAACACCACTTCCTCGCAGCCTACCAGCTGTAGATCCTATTTATTACATTCAAAGACCTGCGAACTCCCGCTATGGCCCACAGGAGTAGCATCTATCCTTCACTAGTGATTTCAATTGAGAAGCGTTTAACACGGAATAGAATTCCCGTTCCTATTTGACAGAAGGCGGACATTATACACTGATGACGAGAGTGTCTACATGTCCTTTGGAAAGAAAGTCAGATTGCTGACTTAAAACACAAGCTATCCCCGTTCTACCAATCCCGACGTTTTCGACGCACCGACTACGAGCTTCCGGGCTGGTACCTAGATCTGACGCAGCGCAGACTTCAGGCTAAAGGCTCATAAGATGCTTTATACGGCGCCTGCAAAAGGAGCAAGCCAGAATGTCTTGACATACACATCGAATCGATGCCACCAGTTCCAAGAATGTGTCGGTATCGCTTCTGTTCACACAACGAATGGTGAAGATCTTCGGCAGCGAATTGGCTTGATGCAAATATTCCCACGCAGGGGCGAATTCGTCATGCATCAACAGTCAATCTCGCCTACCCCTCATTCACCTGACTTGATGGTTGCTCGACCGGGCAGGTCTGAAGTCTGTGCCGCCAGGAGAGACGGTTGTGAACATCGGTCTGCTTCTTCTAGATCCTTGTGTTCAATCCCCTCTGCCTTATTCGTCTCCTGACTAACCGAAAATTCAACTATGTCACGGATGTGAATCAATCCTTACTAAGGTCCTCCAATCCGTTTACGGGCACCAACTTATTTTGTACATTATACGCTGAGCGTGGTTCAAGAAATCGAAAAGATATGTTGCCGCAACCTGGCGACTCTTAAGACCATCTCCTTATCAATGTAGAGACCTTGCAGGAACTCTGAAGCCTTCTCAGGGCCGACGATGTGACGTATGAGATTTGTAAGAGCTCCACGTTCACATGTGCACTGATTGCAACTAGCTCATGGTATTGGAGATAAACAACGTGCAACTCTCCATACATATCTTCAATGTCGCAGAGATGCCCGTGCCGATCCATGGTCGAGCAGATCATCGGGCTCTTGGACATCTTTGTGCCGTGCATGTGTCTATCGGTGTCCGTCTGGTACAAGGCCCTAGTTCAGCTTCATCAACCAGTCAAGCAATCGAGCGTGGGCCCAATGGTCCTTATTCCAATCGCAGTCGGGATGTTTGACGTTCACGGCGAGCCCACCAGGACCCTGCCCGCTGACTTGCTCACCACCGCGCGCATCGTCATGCCGGGAACTAGCCAGCAAGATGAAGACTCGAAGAATGAAAAGTGAATTGATGGGCAGGGCTGAGGGGTTTCCATATGTCGGGTGATGCTTGTGCAGGTACAAGGGGAGGATCGGGGCGAGAAGACTAACTTGGGTCAGCCTGGGAAGAATATTCCAAGCTCAGCAGGTCAGTGTGGTACCATGGATTGACGTTTCGGGCAGTTGTCCACGAACACGTCACATCAGCTATTACGCCTTGAAAGTAAAGCTTTTCTCTTCCTCGTTGAAAACCGATGTGGCTTAACTTAGTCGGGTTGTGATGGCACTTTCCGGGAGGAGGGGGGAATTGTGGCTGGCCGGGTACTTTCAAACCTATCTTTCTCGTGATTACAGCATTTGTGGCTGCCTCGCACACTCAGGGCCGTTCCACAGACAATGTCCACAAGCTCAAGTGTTCCCGGGGAGACTAGACTGGAACCTTGCAGGCTGCGTTCTATTTTGAGTTCAAAATAACCTGGGTCCTTCTCTGGGTTGCCCATGAGGCCAAACTATCGTTGCCCTGAAGCTCATTGTTACCATCCATAGACCCCCCTCATTCCCCCCAAAAACTACTCTTCCTTTTGGGAACTGCACTACGTTTAAATCATCTACCCTGCAAGAGGCTCGTCAAAGGCCTTTACTCATTTAACCATCATACAAATCATAGCGCATGCAAAGATGGAGGTCTTCAACCTATCTTGCAGATTCCTGTCTACTTCGGCGTGCCTGAATCTCTCACTGGCCGAATAGAAACCCAGATTGGGTACTCCCTCAGTCCTTCAAATCTCAGAACAACTTTCCAGAAGCGCCCGTCAACCATGTCCACCAAGTTGCCCAACGACAAGGTCCGAAAGCGACATGATCTGAAGATCATCGATCTCACGAAAACATCCGCCACGAAGTAGCCTTGGCGGCCTGATTAAGATGAATTAGAACGACGATTCTGAAGAGCAGCCTCGCGAAGGGAGGGGAATATCGCCTGTCTTGAGACGCTGGCAAAGTATTTGGTAACAGCGTTTAGAAATTCATCATGACTCTGTTCGTATGGTCGCGTGACGGGTCATGGGTAAAGTTTGAACAGTTGAACAGTTGAAGACGGAGTCTTGATGCGAGTATTAATCACAATGAACGTGGTATTCAGTGTCACTGGCAGACCCTGTAGTGTATCCTGTGAGAATGGCCGTCGAGACTTGGCACCTCAATCAATGGGCATATTTGGTGCCGTGTTCAACGCACTGAACATGAAACAAGAAATCCTGAGCCCTTAGACTGACGACCTATGTCTCGGATGCTTTGCCGTTCAGTGCCTCGAATGTTTCCCTGTTGATGGTTTTGATACTTGAGCGAACCTTGGAAGCACATCTGAGACTAAACGATCACTTACGATTACGGGAACCTGCAATTCGGGAGCATGGAAATAACTTTGTGTCCTGTTTGACTATTTCTTATTTGCATTGCTTCAGCGCTTATACAGGGCATCGAGTTAACTCTACGATTTCTTTATGAACTTTGTACGCAACGTGAGAACGGTTTTCATTTATTTCAGAGCTGGACCAAACCATGAAAATGTATCGGAGACGCAACAACAAGGCGCTGCGCGCTGTGGTGTGAAGCTTTGCCCGTAGTAAATATAAGACAAATCACCATCCACGTAATGCGAAGTTTACGTTTGAACTGCCTTTCACAGAACGCAGCGTTCATACACCCTGGTGGCCTTAGATTGACCCTCTCCAGCTTTGCTAACCGCTCGTATCAAATTTTTGGACTCCACACTTTGGAGGCAGGGCGCATGAAAAGAGGTTTCTGCCAGCAATTAACACTGAGTTTGAGTCGCGTTCGTTTTCGAAGGCTTCAGTAAAACGAGACCAGGGCTACAGATTCACGTCGAATTGCCCACGTCCAAGCGGCCAAGCCTCCTCACAGTATCTCAACCGAATCGTATGTCTCTGTTTGGTACTGAGAACGAATTTAGAGCGATTGTACTGGTAGTTCAGCTCATTGGCCAGACCCTGCTTGACATGAAACAGTGCTTAGATTCGTCTCTGTTGGCTTGTCAATACGCTCACCTGATATATAAGCTTCTCTCGTTGGGCCCTTTCTATTCCAACATAGAATAGAAGTCAATCTAAATTTTTTGGTCGTCATCTGATTTCGCGTGCTTTGCTTTTCATACTCAGATATCGCCCCCTTCATTCGGCGACGGTCGTGATGAAGCTTGGACCTGACGTGTCACGGTGGATCCAGGAATTATTGATAATATCTCTGAGATTAGCTCCTGTCAATTCCTGCTGGATATCCTAGCCGGTTTAGATCTGTACTTGTATTATATGGGAATGATCCTAGCAGCAGGAGTATCTCTCATTCAGCACATTACCTCCATCCTGCCCAACAAGTATTTGGCTCCTGCTCCTTGGATTGCTCATGTGCCCCCGCTAACATCAATTCAGGGCGTGGTGGCAGAGTGGTCTAATGCGCAAGACTTGAAATCTTGTTCTTTCGGGAGCGTCCGTTCGAATCGGGCCCACGTCGTTCTTTTTCATTCCTTTGCACATTTGTGATTACCAGGTTTTTCTTTTAGCTCATCAAGCACGATAGGGCTGCCTGATTTGAAAGGACCTATTGATCCGGGTAGATAAATATCTGCGTTTCCTGTGACTGGGAAAGTTAACTTCCAAATAACCAAGCGAGTAGCTGAAGAAAGAAGAAGCTGAAGAATGCTCCCCAGTCGATATCGGGAAGTTGAAAGCTCCCACGACAAGGCATTATTCTAGGGACTTGAAATCGTTACCCCATCTCTGAGACCAGTCTGCATTGGAACACCCGCTATACCTGAAGCTCAAGATAACATTGCTGCCTCGTTTATTTTCTTTACTGTCTTTCTTGGCCTGTCCCTGCCGCCATGCTTGGCTTGGTATCATAGTCCTGCCCCTGAGCAACACTATTCCGTGGTTTCATCCACTTCAGAACACTATTAGCCCCATTCCACCTTGCTGAACTATCTATCGCCGCCGAATAGCGTCTACGTTTAGTTCAAAATGCAATTGATACGGACCATGAGGACCCGGAGCAACTCTGCCACGTTCTTTTCGCCCCGTCTGCCTACTCCCGAATGAGCTCCATCTATCTGTCGACCGGACCGGTCAGAGATACATCACATTCAAGGCCTGCGTAGCCTCAGGCCAGGTTTCCAGAAAGCTCGGACCTTCAATATTCTGCCATACATCTCATTTCTAGCCGTCGTAGACCTCTGCACCAATAAGAGACACCACACTTGTTATCACGACACCGCCACCGACCGGCGTCGCATCGAGTACGATTTTGTCCTTGGCTACGGCTCCCTCATTGTCCTCAAAAGTAATTAACACTATAGACCCGGCCTGGAAACCTTTGCGAAAGCTGAACCGGATGTTAACATGCAACCAGCTCTTATGCCACAGCCTTTTTCCGGATGCAACCCCAGACCATTTCTCTTGACCTTGGTCAACAACCCAACCTCACCTGCCGACCTCAACATGCATCCGCGACTGCTAGCGAGGAAAAGAATTCTCTAACAAGAATGGCGAAGTGTCCAAGCCAGCTCTGACCTCACCCCCGCATCACCAAGCTTGCCGTGCCACTCAGCCTGTCCGTCTGCTACTGCTGCTGCTGACAAGGTCGTGAAAAGTCATGCCGATGCCAACGACCAGGGGCCCGATGACGTAGGCTAGATCGACAATGTCGTGGACCGGAAGAAAGACCGATGGTCGACATTTCCAAGGCCCCGAGCCCCGTGGACCGCAGGATCAGAAGCAGAAGCAGAAGCAGAAGCAGAAGTAGAAGCAGAAGCAGCAAGAAGTCTTGTTTGGTAATCAGGTTGAGACGGCTCACAGTGACCAACTATTCCTTGGCTGCTGCATTCTGATTAATGTAGAGGAGACTGGGCCTTGTAGTATTACCATAGCGGTGATGCGATGCTGTCCCTTGGAAAGTTCCCTGTGCGCCTGGAGGTGGATTCCAACGTCTCTGAGACTCTCAATAGTATCTGACACTACTGAAAGCTTGATGTCTGGGCAGTTTAGCTCCAGCACCCCGAGGAAAGCATAGAATGAAGTCAGTTTGGATTCTGAGAGACCCATCAGATGTAAGTCTTTGGCCCTGATCTAATACCTGGGCTGGGTCCGCTGGGGATAACCCTGAAAGAGGCAGAGGACCGAAGCCGTCAAGCTGTCCAATAGCTTCAAAGGATGGGTCCAGTAGAAACCAATCAAGAGGAATACTCACAAACAGGCACATTTACGGAAGTAGTACAAACGCGGGATATTCAACTATGACATTCAGGGTGCCTCGCATGATGACGTGGGGCTCTGAGTCCCGTGCACACGAGAATGGCCTCTACGATAGTGCTGAGGTTAAGTGCCATGAATTCATCGCTATTGTGTACAACGCAAGATATCTTCTTATACCGGCCTACCTTTTGATTTGATCGACAGTCGGTCGTGCTCTTGGTCTCCGCCGCATCAGTTGGCAAAAATTCTTGGGCCTTTCTCAGACATTTCTTTTGTTCATCGAGTTCATGGAAACTGCTTTCGATTTCGAAATCACACGCCTCTATGTGCGATTTCGTCGATGTCGTTCCTGACGAAACCTCTCTTGAACTAACTTTCGACTGGGCGAGTTGAACATAAGATCGCCTAGCATCAAACTAGTCAGGACTTGTCATAGAAAAAGAAACAGAGCGACCGACATAGGCCATAATATATATTCGCCACCCCACGGGCATGTCCTCACAGTCATGCACCTGAAGTAAGCACGGGCATGGGAATCGCCGCCGTCGTTGACCAATGGACAGCCCATTAGTCAAGAATCGATGGCCGTCACTCTTGACCTGACCCTGAACGGAGCAGAAGAGCGGTTTCCGAATGTGAGATTGGAACATTCATAGAGCCTGAGAACGATAGAGCAGGCAACGAGACCTTATCTTCGACATTGTCAATTGGATCAAGTGGGATGCTGATTTGCTCATCTAAACCTGGGATAGCCTCGGACATGGCATACCCCTGAAGAAGCGAGAGACTCAGCATAGATTCGACGGCAGCAAGCATCCCACTCGGAACGGCAGACCCTTCCTTTGATGACGGTTCCCTCGGAATGGATTTCTTTTTCGACCTCGTTGCCAGTTAACCTGCCTTCATCAAGTCTCTCAACTTGACGTTCGATATCCGGCAAGCATTCAAGTTCTTAATCGCCTACCAGCGAAGTTTCAGCACAGGCATACTGTCTATGTGAGGTTGTCAAACGGTTTCTCGCCGATGCCGCGGGAGGATTCCATGAACATTGTACAATGAAGATGCTTAAGTAGACTATCTGTTTCAATCGTCTTAGTATTTCCTGTTGCTGGTAGCGCCGGCTTGCAGCATTGGGCATTGGAGGACAATACTAATCTTCCGAGCTCACGTTTCCGAATGGCCTACCGCCGGATGACGACTCTAACACCAATAATATCGCAACTGCCAAGGCTTTGGGTTAAACAAAGTCTCCGGGTTAACGCAGTGTAGGTGGAATGCTGCAGGCTTGCTCCCTCCAGTTATTAGTGCACTGGGAATGTTTTGGACATGTTTAGTCATTGACAAGACTGGCGCGAGGTAGGTTTGAGTCACACATGTGGACTCCATGAACTATTGAAGCACGATGCGCATATGATTTCGGGAAGCGTATCGTGAGTAGACGAGAAGCGCCATCCATCGTATACCGAGAAAACCAGCGACAAGGTCGTTTCTTCGCATACTCGCTGTCGTTCGGGGTGGCTGAGGGCTAGCAAGATGGAGATATACGGCGAGATTCAAGTCACAGAATCATTGAGGCCCTTAAACATCTACGGCTTCCATTGTAATCGATAGTTTGCCACAAGGTGCACGGAAACAACCTTAGCACCAGCATCTTGAAACTCCCAGGGTACCATCGAAGAATCTAGTGTCTGCGAAAATCGTCACTGCTCATCTTCAGACTTCGGGACAGTCATCTAAACAAAAGCTCAAGTTTTAGCTTCACCGCACGATGCTCTCCATTGAGGAGAGATTGGCCGGCAATGACATGAGATCGATACGCTGTTTGGAAGCCAGCTCCTGGCACTGGCAACTCCAAGGCCAGCATTGGAGTAATGCCTTTGGTGATACGAAGCTCATCCGACACGCTGGTCAGAGATAAAAATCAGGTACTCCACCTTCCGCCTCACAACAATTGATGACGCAGAGGTGGAGCCTTGGTCAATAATGACAAGATATGGGAGTCAGAAACGGCGCAAGAGATTTCTAGTGAAGGAATGGCATGATGGAAGTTCAAATTGATGTGTTTTTGTAAATTCATATGCACTCAACGTTCATGATAGTGGGTTGAGGCAGCACAGAGTCGGGCCAGCGAGCAGTTGTAATTATGTTTCGCTGGCTGATTGACCGACTACTGACAACCCAGTCATCCAAAACCAGCTAGCTTGCAACCCTCCAATGATCTGACCGAAGACCTGATCATGAGTCTTCAAGTTTTCGACTCTGTACCTACGAAAGCTGGTCATCTTTGAGCGAAAATACCAGTCTTCGTTTTGGCTGTGCTGACAGCCGTGGCAATAGAATCGTCAGCCCAGGACATCCTTGGAGACTTACCATAAGTTCACAATAGATACCGTGCTCAAGAGCTTCCATCGCACATAGTGAATTCGCCTGGACCTCTTGGCTACCATTAGACAGCGGACCTTGACCGCTGAAGCACAGAGTTTGAGTTTTGAAACACTAAGGCAAGATTCCCAACGAGGGAGCCACGGTACCGTACCTGGATGACATAAATAAAGTTGACGATACCCTGTCCAATCTTGTCTTTCCTGTGAAATAGATTTCCAACCTATCCCGCTAGACCCCTTGTCTCTGATGGCAGCGGTGGAAGCGGCGACAGACGTCTGTACATTCACCTTGCGCGGAATTACTGTGTCGCACTGCTTACCCTTGCTGCGGTGCTTCATTCATTGTTGGTCATGAGTCTGGCTGTGAACCCAATCTGAGGGCCATCAGCTGCCAAAAGGCTCCATGAATGGGCCACACCACAGAGCTACATGACGGAGCACACAGCAATGAGGATATCTCCAGACTTTCATTTGTTCCGAAGTCGCCCTACGAACAATTAAGTATGCAAGCAGCAACATGAAGAAAATGCTTCGCCATGAGGATGAAGTAAGCCGACGTGACGATGGCAGGCATGTCTGTTGGATGATTCAGAGCGGCTATCGATGCTCATGGTCGCGATTTGTAGAGAATGAGCCGAGTATGCTCATATGGCATGACAGGCCGAATGCCAGGTGAAAAGACCGTTGTAGGGTTTTCTGATCGGGAAGATTTGGACGGGAGTGGGAGCTACGAACGACCATGAGCAGTAGCGAGCACGCGAGCGAAACATCTCATCTGGGGAGGGCTGGTGATGACTCCGATCTAGCATGTGGCTTGGAAAAGCCGCGATTCCCGCTCTTAGACGATGTTGAGACTGATCAGATGTCGCAACAATTGACGGTGGTGCTTTTCTGCTCGGAGATAGCTGATCCAGTCGTGGTTCCATAGTTCAATGAACATCTGGAACCAGCAGACCCCAGCAAAAATTGAGTGGATTCGTTTGTCTGTATGGTGAATGAACAATAGGACACTCAACATTGGCTGTCTCAGTGCCAAGGTAGTCTGGACCGTGACATGTTCAGCACGAGATCAAAGAATCGGAAGGTGAGATTAGTCAACCTGATGATTAAAAAGTGGACGGAATGTCAAAATGATGGACTTACACCGACATTTCAAACGTTTGGGGCCGAGGGAATAAATATAAGAAGCAGGTACCGTCGTCTTGGTAACCTACAGATCGAGATTCATGCTTCAGGACGGCTTTATCTGGGCCGAAATGGCCTCTGTCGTGAGAATTACTTGTGGCAGCAAAATCACCTCTAGAAATGCAAAATGCCTTTGTGTCTTGGCACGACCAAGATTCATTACGATAGTCCAAAATCACCCGTGTTCAGTGACGGTCTGGTATTATAAGGACTTCGGCGCTGGTCGATAATTGTGAAAAGATCGACTTAGCTGGTGATGGGATATCGGACATGACGTTCGTTATCACCATCTGCATCATCAGAGAGCTCCCAAATATGGTTTGAGTGTCGACTTGCTTTCAATTGCTTGAGAGTGGTGACAGCGCAGCACCCCGTTCAAGCCGAATCAATCAATCAATCAATCAATCAACCAATCAACCAATCATATTTAGGCAGTTAATTAATTAAGCCTAAGATGCTAAAAGCTTAGCTAGCTTAAATAAGCTGAGGGCCTTCAGATTAATAGATTTTCCGGCCTAAGTAGCTAATAAGAAAGCCTGTATACCCCTAGAAAAGCCCCGGAAAGGCCCTGGAAAGGCCCCGGGCTTAGGGGGGGGGGCCTCAAGGGCCTTAGCGCTAGGCTTAGAGGAATAAGTAGGGTAATCATTTAAAAAAAAAAAAAACACTTATAGCGTATTTCGAACCTATAATCTATAAAAAAGGGGCTTTTATAGCTAACTCCTAGACTACTTATATTAGTAAGCTATGTAACTACTTTAATTAAGCTTAAGCTAAGCTTATTAATTTAAGTAAGCTTTAAGCGAAAAATCAGTTAATTAATCAAGCCAGACCCTCAAGCTTAGCTTGATTGATTAGGATACAGCGCTGAGTGGTGATGTGAGTCGAGCACTTGCAACGGCGCTGAAAGCCTGTGGGATTGAAACAGGGAATGTGAAAAGCAATGCCAGTATGATAGTGGAAGGAATAAACCAGAAGGCAGATGAAACTCATGAACTTGCAGCCTCATTCCGTGGTTCCAGCCGAACCAACGCTTTCTCCTCATATCAGATGAGACTAAAATGATTGTCTCTGCGATGTTCTACACCTATAAGCTCCCTTGTACACTCAGAGACCTTGAACAACGGCACAAGCTCCTTTCCGTGGGATGTAAGCATAAGTCTCGTGGAGTTGCTTGCCATGGCCCGTGACTTCGAGAGACAACTTGCGGAGAAGACCTCTCAATCATTTGATACCACAGTATTCTTGGGTGGCCACATAATCTTGGAATACCTTCGGGAGTGCCATCAGATGATGTCCGCGAGACGAGACAGAGAATGAGAAAGGTCTGGCCAAGATATCTGCCGGATGCAATGACAAAAGATGAGAGGTATGAGACACATTGCTGCCTGCCGCACCGGAAATGGACCTCTTGGGGGATGAGGGCGCTTTGAGCGGAAAGTAGGCAAGGAGACCGGACAAGAGGACACAAGGCAAGTGGCGTGTGACCCCTTCAACAACTCGACACTGTATGAATCCTGGTGGTCTTGATGTGATTACTAAATGATGACGAGGCAATGAAGAACGAAAGAGATTAAACTCGTACCACCCACGCCTTTTGCCAAAATTTGAAAGCTGCGTCCAGGGTCACCAAGTGAGTAATAATCGAGAACAACTTGCCTTTGAATGTGTCGACTCTTCAACTCAAAGAACAGTTTCCGCGCAGTTGCAGCACAGGATGAAGTGCATTGTATGAGATACGAGGAAGCTGCATAAAGCCCGCCTGGGCTGAGAGATGGTATTTGATTCATGACTCATTTCTCTGTTGCAGTTATCAGGGCATTGGAGGGAATGGACCTGGATCAGCGCCCCCGTGAATGCGTCTCTACGGAAATACACTACTGGAAATAAGTAATATGCTGTCTGAATGTATCTCAAGGTAATACTTGCTCCCATTGTGCTTTTGGGGGATTCATATTTGGAAAGCTACATTTATATCTACTTTCCAAATATCGGTCTGGTCTTCAGGTGTAGGTATGCATCCAATGTTTCTTACTCACTTGCTCAAGAGCTACATCTCACTTACTTTACGAGCACTGCTATCGGAGGGGTCCACACAAATTCGCGGGCAGCACTTCCTGAAATATTGCTGTCTCTGTCGCCGTGATTTGCTGTGTGATATTGAACGCCTGATTGAGAGGTTCCCCTAGAAGATGACCTGTGAATGGAGGCTTCGTGATAATCTTTGCGACCCACAGGCTGGTGCATCACTCGAGATCGAATGAGGGAGGATAGGCCATTAGCATGGGGCGAGAATGTCTATCTTGCTCATGATAGCTTCGTCACTCCTTTAGTATAATCAGACGATAAGCAGGAATCGAATGTTTACTTTTTGATCTAGTTGGGACGGTAAACGAACTAACGGAAGCAAGATGCCATAATGGCCGAGGCGAGGTGAACAGTTTTGCACCCTCGGTATCCCCTTGCGCGTCGTCCTCCAAGATACCGATAGAGCAGATACCGAATTCGTATTGATGGACGCGTTTGGATTTGACATAAGTGATCCTCCAGCTAGTTCGTAATTATTCCTCGACGCGCATGGCAACGTGCCTTGCATACCAAGATTCCACATCTAAACGAACACCATGGCCATCGCTTGTAAACACATTGTCGACGGCCTCGAAGGCGCACCCGACACCGATTCAAATTCAATGCCATACCCACTGATGATAGTGAAGGGTATCGATCCAATCCTGGAGGATGCTCCCGTCGGCGTGCGAGATCAACCAGGCAACATACGCAACAGCGCCGAGAAGAAGGGTAACGAAGGCGAATACCAACAAGGATCTGTGGTTGTGTTTTCGTTGTATTGCGTCTGCGTTGCTTCTGTCCATAGCCCGGTGCTCCATGAAAGTGTTCTGCCAATGGTCGCAAGGTCAGTTCAACTATTCGTGGGGGCCATGGATGCACAGGTTGGCGACTTACCCAAACGTCACGGTTTAGATCGGCAGCCATAGATGCGGCGGCTGTGGGCGCGACACCAGCCTGCTCGAGATAGGACTGGATGTTGACGCGGAGCTTCCGTCGCAAATGGGCATTCCTGGCTTTGAGGTCTTCCATTGAGGTTTGTGCATCATTATCCGCTGGTCCTGGGTGACGAGGGAGGTGACCGGATTGTCGGAGGTTGCGACGGGGGAAGAGGACGATGCCGCGGCCCGGTCTCGTCATGGTAGATCTCGTTTGCGCAACAAAAGGCTTGGGTGTTGGCAGTCGCACGAATGCAGATGGAGGAAATCAATTGGTTTCTGGGTTGTCGAGGATCTGACGTCGTTTGGACCGATCTGCTGGTGGTGTTCGGGGTCAACGTTTGGAACTGATGGGCAGAGAGGAAAAGGCGTTGAGCGGGGACAAGGGGAGTGGCGACTATTTGACGGCAGGAAGTCTCCCCTTCAATGCAAGCCGGAGGGAAAGAGCCAAAAGAGGCCTGCCAAGCATGAATTAAGAAACAATTTAGGTCCTTTCCTGCCTGCCGAAGAAGTCCAACCATCGGCGACTCGCACCTAGGTACCCTAAAAAACAGCAGGTCCGCCCAGTTCATGCCCACTTCCTTCTTCCCTCCACTGCTTCGTGTGGCCAAACGGTTCCAACGGATCTCCGTCTTTCTAGCTCTGCCAATTTGATTGCCCACCAACCTCGACGCACGAAAACTTCTCCGACGTCCAGACACTTTGCTGCAGCCCTCAATTCAACAGCTGCCTGCACCTGCACATTACTTCCTAGACGCCGAGGCCAACTCAGAGTCTACGTACCAAACAATTGATGCTTTGGGGCTATGTAGACCGCGGTTGCACAGCTACAGAAACAGCTGCAGACAATTACAAAGCCACTCAGTATTCAAGAGGGGATGATCTCAGCTGCTTCGAACAGCTAGGTGGACGATAACGCGGCGGTGACAAAATCCGCGGTGCCGCGCCAGCTCCACCCTCCCCGCGAGTACGAGCATTACAGGAAGTCAGACAAACGGGTAGACGAGGTTGGACACAATGCAGGGTAAAATCAAGACCTCCGACCACAAGTTCATTAGGCTTAATGCCATCCGCAACGATCATGACATCCAGCTTGGTTTCCTTCTTGCATCGTTTGCACTTCGTAACTCAAATTTATCGTCTTTTTCACTCAATTTCTGGCATGTCCCTTGGTGTCTAATGATCTGGCAAAATGATCCCGCGATAGACGCTCACTTTCCATATCACATCAAAGTTTTCCCCAGCTGCCCGTCATTCTCCCAGTCATCTTCCCATACAGAGGGCTGGCTGAATTGGCATCGTTGAAAACACCCCCCCCCGCCACTTTTTCAATGCCCATGAGTATCGATTTTGTGTCAACGTAGATGCTCCTATGTTTTTCGTATCTGATTGCTTTGGCATAGACTTTGCAGAAATTGATGCACTGCTCACTGTCCGTGGTCCAGACATGCTCTTAATCAACGTGTTCGTTAATACGTTATACTCAGCAAGATGAAGCCGGGCTTCTACCTGTTGAGCCACATTGCATTGCAGGCGAAATAGCGTCAATTGATACGTTATCAACTTTAAGTTCGAAGTCGGAGACTATTAACGCAAGGCTCGAAAGGGTTTCTCGCTTGTGCGACATTCAAGTAACGCTTTGCATCTCCCCTTTGGAATTCTCCGTTCGATTTTAGATACCATGCTTGCATAATCGAGATCATACATGAGGCAAAGCTGCGCAAGAGTAAATGGGCCCGAGATAACGGCGATGACGCCTTGGTAGGCGCTTCTCAAGATCTCAATATTGCAAGGAGCATTTCGCAGGCTGATGAGGTCCAGGGGTAAAATGTTTTGAGTCTACGTTGTTGCAAACTACTACTTCGACCTCATTCAAGAAGGTGCACAGCTTAGATATTATGTCGTCTGCACCTAGCGTATCTAGCGCGGTGAGCTCCGTCGACGTGCTGGTCTACGAGGTGGACATAGTAAAACCAGAGGCCCCATTATAATGATAATGAGGGCGCCATCAGGGGTATCCCAAGAGTCAAAAGACGCGCCGCTTTGAGAGTATAAGGGATCGCTGCTAAGGAAGTCTCGCATATTTTGATGGAGTCATAATCATTAATGTTATAGATTCAGGGAAAGGGGCTTCTTTCGTGGTACATACGTCGCAGTGCCTGGACACTACGGTTTTGTTCTTATCCCCACAACTTCTAGACGTTCTTCTATCTTCGTCTCAGAATGGTCGTTGTACTTGAGCCCGCGAAAACCCTGTATGTCTTCAGTAACCAAACGGCATCTAATCAAAACGCCAGATTGTGACGGTAAGTTTCATGAACTCTAGCGCCCTTCCAATTGAGTGACGCTACTTCTCGGCGAAAGCTTATTCTCATCATCTGGCTGAATATAGCCAAAGTCACGGAATTGAACTGATTCAATCTATCGGCGGGATGTGGCCCTCTCAGAGTCGGTCCGGGGATCGTTGGTTGGCATTGATGGTGCGGCTACCTAACAGGGTCGGTGGATGCAGATTGAGTTCATCGAGGCGGGCCCCTTGCTAGCATAAATACACAATTCTCCAACGATCACGTTGCGGTTTAGAAGCTCTGAGGCTTTCGCCATGGCACATAGAACATGACCGAAAGGAGGAATATTGCCACTATTGAGCGACTATGGGGGATTCGTGAAAGAGACGATGTTCTGGAGTGGAAGCGAATGGAAGCCATCTTCTCCAAACATCGGCCAACACGTTATCGAGCTAATTGGCCACGCATATTGACCAGCTGCAGAATGATCAGTCTGGGTTGAACTTATGGCCAGCGGAAGTGGATGCACAATCTCACGCAAAGATGTGATCGTAAAGCGGCAGCTGTAGGTATGTTTGTCTTGGGATGTTCAAATAGAATACCAGGAATTAAGTTTGAGACTGTATGGCATTAGATAGTGCCAACGAGGTCGAGAATCCTTTTGGGGAGATACATTTAAGTTAGTTGCCGCTTATTGAGCCGCCAGTCCGATTTCAACCATGGCAAGGGCCGGCCGCAAAGTCCTGCAGGTGGTTATGAATGGGTGTATTCACCGTTGATCGGATTTGCATGCCGTTCAGGTGTTCAGTGTTCAACTGAGACTGGCTGTCTTTCCCGGTAGTCTCGCCATAGAGGTTACGCTGTGACCCTCCATATGTTTCCCCGTCAGAGTCATACGGCGGTCAACAAAGGGCGCCTCCAGGCGGCAAACTGCGGAAGAAAAGTTAGAAGGGAAGAAGGATTCCCGGCGGTCTCTTATCTAGATACTTCCTATCATTCGCTGACATGATTGTCAGACTCATTTAGCAGATGGTTCATCCTCGCGAGTCGTAATTATACCAGCTTCCGGTGTAACATGTCTTTCACAGTCAATCTCTGCACCCTAATTGGGTATACTGTTGTGTCTTCTAATGTGACGTGACCGGAAGCATGGTCT
The DNA here is from genome assembly GCF_013390185.1 of Colletotrichum aenigma. Taxonomy (NCBI): domain Eukaryota; kingdom Fungi; phylum Ascomycota; class Sordariomycetes; order Glomerellales; family Glomerellaceae; genus Colletotrichum; species Colletotrichum aenigma. The sequence continues at coordinate 614,315 of NW_023500917.1, forward strand.
TCATCGGGTTGTGTCACTCGGAGGGCAGTGTCATGCCATGCGTTTCCTGAGGAAGGCCCTCGTTATTCTGAACTATTCTGCGAGTAAATTCCGAGCTGCTAGGATATTGGTCGAGTAAGAGGACGCTAGGAGAGGAAGAAGGCCGTCAGCGGAGGCTCTAGGGTCACTCTTGGGATATGTAGTGTGGAAAGGTATTTCAAGCTTTCAGCTGTATTCCTGGAAACTTCCACCATTGGGTCCTTTTTTGTTTCCGCCTGCAAAAGCCTTCCTACTCGCGGGCTAGCCTTCTGTGGTTGGGGAAATCTAAATACTAGAGAACATCTTCCTTTCTGAAGAATGCTTCCCCTGAGACGGAAGCTTTTCCTCCGTCTTCAAAAAGAACCTGAGTGACGGGTGAGCTGTTCGCCCCTGTACAAAAACGCTCCCCGAGTGAGATTCCGGTGTAACAGCTGCTTTACAGCCACGATCAAAGCAGCATGAGAGCAATGCGGCAGAAAAGGAGATCAAGGTGGTCTAATGCTGCCACAAGGCCAGCGTCTTGTAATACAGGGGAAGATGGTCAAGGCTTTTTCAGCTGTCTAGTCCGAGAATCCCGCCCTGCAAATAGATGGCGGATGTAAATGGTGATTTACTTAACAAGGATTGGATCTTCGCCCAGATCAAGGGTAAGCTTGGGTCCGTCTCGCAAAGTGGCTGCTTGTATCTCGTTTCCGCCGCGTTCGGCTACGATGAGACGGCGAGTGATTCCACCAACGGTTGGGATGCAATGGATAGTGCTCTACCATCATCTGGCAAAGAGAAGTTGTGGTTAAAAGTCGGAAGGTATCCAAGAGGGTGGTGATATTTATTCGATTGGAATGAGTCGCTGACCGAGTCATCATTTTTTCTAAGCAGCTTTTCATGTAGCGGTGTCTGCTGTGAAGTACGCCTGGGCTTAAGAATGTCAATCGGAACTTGGTCGAATACGTGCCGCCTTCGTCCACAGACTGTTAATGATTTCGAACGGAGATGGTCCTTCACCCCGACTGGAGTTTCCCGCCCGATTTAGATATCCTCAGCTACGAGGACTTCCGGCGTTGCGTGGATCATGATAACGGGATTATGATTGATTATTTGAGATTTGTGGGCAGATCGTTATTCATAGACAGTTGTGATGGGTCTTTGTTTCCGATGTCTCGATATGATGCTTTTGACTCCAGAGTTTATGTTGACTTCGTGAATTTTGCGGCTAGACATACTGCTTTTCCTCTTCAGCCGGATGCATCCGGCTGTTATGGCGGGAGACACTGCCTGAATGATGCTTCTCGTTCGGACAGCTGCCCAAGCTTGCTTGGGAGGTCCCCTGAATCGTCTCCTACTTTACTAGATGTAGATTCTCGTCAATCAAGTAGAGACCTCCTTCCAGCGCGTATTCTATCTAATCGCTGGGCAAGTTTGAGAGATCTTGGATTGGATCTGCGTCGCGAAATCTCAGCTAATGCGACCGGCTGGAAGACTCGAGGGATAAAAATGATATCGAGCTGCGGCTGCAAGTCGTTGGGCGCTCCAAACCGTCATTTACTACGCTGTTAGGGTCAAGTGCAATGACTGAGAGTAAAATAAAGATTGGGTTGGGCAAAGAATAGCGACATAGATTTGTCTTTTGAGTCCATTACGTCGTGGAGCCGTGGACCTACCAACCTCGAATGTGAATGTCCCAAACCCGCCATTCATCAACGAAGGCTGATCCCAAATCCACCCAAATATACCAAGTACAGAGAGTGGATATGGCGACAGGTGATGAAATTCTTACATGGGCATTACAGAAGCGGGCGCATAAGACCAAAAATCGTGCGATGACAGAAACTGAAACGAAGGGATTTCAAATAGTCAATTTAAATTGAGAGGGCCGATGGCAACCGTGAACATAACCTTGCTGAGGGCATCAAAAGCGATAAAATAACAGCCACGAACACTGCGACGGATGTATTCCAGGTATCTGGCCTCCGGGATCGGCCCCCTTCACTGTCTTTGGCCACGGTAAGGCCTTGTATGGTTAATGATTTGTCACCTAAATATGATGATTATACTGCGGATTTTATAGACTTCCTACTTGAAAATTTTGATCACAAAGGACAGCCCGTGAAAGGAACAAATATCTGCCTGGGATGCCAAAAGCAGAAGACGTGCGTATGGATTAAGAATGACAGGGAACAGGCGTTTAACACGACTTGGCTACTGGAATAGCGAATGAGCCCTGAAGATAGGTCTCCCGGTTTTCATCCATAGTTTGTTTGACATCAAGTAGAGCTTAAAAGTTGGTGGACACGTAAACAGTAGAGTCTGCTGAATAAACCGTGCCCACGCTAGACACCATCCTTAACAGTCATGGGCAGAACGCTTGCGGAAGCAGAGTCTATATTAAAGGGGACTTTTGGTATTACAAACTACTGGAGTCCATGAAAGAGAGCTGCAAGTTTTGTTCTGTTATCGCGCAAATTGACTTAGCGATATTAATATGAATTTGACGATTACTTGCTAAGAGCAAATAATTACAGGGAATATTAAGAATTGTCGATATTTAGGACAGAAGGATGGGTATAGCGACTATTAGCTCGCAGATTTATAACGACAAGACCGGGCAGGCTCGTCGTCCCGCTACTGGTTGTGACGATGTCCCTAAAAGACTGCACCCATTTGCGGATCCACTTTGCGCCGCCAACGGGAAGGAAAACTGCGCTTGATACCTTATAAGAGCTTGTGTCTTTGGATGGTTATGAAGGTTTCGCTAACGTGGCCTCTGCCCTTGCTTTTGGTAGAGATTGAGATGATTTACGAAGCAGAATCACCTCGTAAGTATTTGTTTTGCTCGTAAGGTTAATTATTGGTGGGCATAACGCCCCTGACGGTGCTTAATGATGACCTGTCCAGCAAAGAATGGAGTTCTCTTTATCCTGCCTTCAGAGGTTCATAAGGATTTAAGAGCATGATATTCCACGTTCTTCTGGTATATAGATTCTCACGCCTTGTATGAAAACATACACATCGAGAGGTTTTGAGTCCACGGAGTGGGAGTTTGGCAGGCAAAGCATTTCGATCAGTGCTCAGTCAGGTAGCCTCGCAGAATAACACGTAACCAGGGAGGAACGTTCAAGCCCAGTGCTAGCAGACAGCTCTGATGCACCAGGCGGTGATGATGGGATTGTGGGAAACAGTCGACCGTAAACTCGTACTGCTGCATCTCATGAGGCCGACCGCTCATGATAGCCATCATTTGAACAATCTTGCCCACTGCTCCTCCGTTTGCAAGGATGACGACATCTTTTACCATTCTTTGAAGACATAGGCCAGTTCAAACTCCTTGAAAGTCCTTCAAGACTTATGCAAGACGAGAGACACCATATCGACTGACGCATCATCGATAAGAATAAGAATTCCAAAGCAAGGATTCATCAATGATGGTTGGCATTGGTCGGAACCCTCCAAACACCGATATATCGCCTAACTGTCAGTATTTGTTGGAAGAAACAGTTGTCAGCATTAGACCGATGTTTTTCACGCTGAAGATGCAAGTCACATTAGTCCCATTCGACATTTTCGGCCTTCAAACGATGATCTCGAGTGATGATCATTAGTCATTCGCAACACTTGCGTTCTGTGTTGCAGGTACGACAAAGTCTCCGTGGTTCCTCGCCGAAGAGGCTCGAATCCACCACGAGCATGGCACAATGCCCAGGCGGAGTTAATTCATCTGAATACCTGCAGCTGGGGGAAAATGCCAAAAAAAAAAAAAAAAAAAAAAGCCCCGCTTCATAAACTCCATCCATCGTAATCCGCTAGGGGAGTAGACATTTGCTCTTCGATGGTGTTTTTCGACCTCCGGTGTGTCTTCGAAAGGCGCCCAACGTTGACTTGGCCAAACAGTGAGATTGTGTGATACAAGAGCTCAACATCTTCAACTACATTGATCAGGTTGATGGCGTCCTGCGTTCTCATTAACATATGGATTGGAGAGCAATGTCCTGAGATGTGATGAGAGCTCCATGCAGGCGAGCCAAACTGGTTTAATCACGTTCAGGGTCGTCTAGGCAAGACAAAAACCTCCGCTTGTATCCACGATCGCAGAAAAACAAGGTTTTGGGTTCTTCTACCCTCCACAGAATATCTGTCTCCATCAGCCAACGACGTGAATACAGCGTCACCTTCAAAAAGCAGCCTCAGCAATCATCCTGGGGAATGTCAAGAGTCCGGATCACAGTCTTCTTCAATTCAAACAATGGGTCCTCACATATTCTTAGGTTCCAGTTAGTAAAGTCTCTCTTTGGAATTCCAATAATTGAACGCGCGGAGTTAATATGATGTTGCAAACTTTGTCACAATCGGCTACCTTGTCAAAGGGGGGCGCAGCTCCAAAGGGATCTTGACCGAGATGCCCACCTCCGCCGTCTGTGGAGTGGCTGTACTGCCGCCGGAGACTCAACCTCAGCATTTGAATTTTTCACACATGGACTCTCAACTTGGAAAGTCCTTGCAGCTTCACGGATGCATCTCGATAAAACGTCGCAAACACGCAGCTTCATTTGCGGCAGGTTCCCAGGTCACAGCCAAGGGTCGTCCCAGCTTCAGCGGGGTTGGTGTCAGGGCAGAGGCCCACACCACAGCAGTGGGCAATGCCCGGCTGGCTGGTGCACGCCCAGCGCCCGAGCCACCAGAGAAGGCCAAAAAAAAAAAAAAAAACCCCAACCATCACCAAGTCCCCAAGAGCAGCCCGGAGTCGGGAAAAAAAGAAGACCAAGTCAAAAAACAACCCGATCAGTCCCCAAAGACAGCTTCCCTCAACCATGCTTGTTGCGGGCTGCATAATTGCCCCCAGTTCATCAAGTGCATCATAATTGCTATTACATTGAACTGGATTATTGGCGAAATCTCCAAATGTCATAGAAGATGCCGATGGCCGTCGCGAGATGCCATGCTGCAGTAGAACTCTCCCATTCCCGTCGCTCCGCTTCAGCTTCTCGGGTTATGCCTCCCACAACCATAGATCAGTCATAATACATATAAACGGAGGCATTGCTTTATGCGCGGTCAACTGACTGGTCGGCTTCGCCGGATATGACCCATTCTTGATGCGGTGGACGACCTACTTCTCGAGGTTAGCACCACAAGTGAGAAATAGGTTAGGACAAATGATGCTCATTTTGCGATAGAAAAACTCCTTTGCGGAGTGAAACTCGGAAGAAAGTCTCACGATGCAGTTTAATTCCATGGCAAAGCATATACTAGAGGTGCATGTTGGGTTACCGTCGTGGATACATTGGCTAGCGTGGCTGTGGTGTTCGAATCAATGTTGTTTCCAAGGTCTGCATCGTGATGCTGGTCGAAGGACAGGCCGACTTGGAGATACTAACAGGGAGCAAAACTTGGACCACAGACTATATCGAACACAGCGGCACTCACTCGGCGATTCCAGCGAAGACTTCTCCATTGCCATGGTGTCGTGGGCATGTTCGGGTGTCGACTTGGTTGTATGGGTGAAGGCCAGGGTACGAGACGATACGCAGGTCATTGAAAGGATGGGGTTCGTCTTTAATTCATGCTAACTGAGAGCTTTTGCTCGTGCTCGTGATTAGTACTCTTGGCTGTTACCCACGAAACCCAACGCCGTTTCCTTCCGCCGAGTTGGCCGCAAGCACATGTCTCGTGCCCAAGTGAACCACCACCCCGTGCGACGCCTTCAAATGGGTGCATCAACATCTGTTCTTGAGGAGCTTGGACTGGCCACCTCTGTCCGTCCTTCCACCTGTGTTTCTGGGCGTCCGACGTTTCTCGCTCGCCGCCATCACCAATCACTCCGACCTCGTATCTTGCGCATTCTGGGTGAGAAATGCGATGGCCTCCGCGGTTGTGTATAAGGTCGCAAACAGAGAGTCCAGCGTTTGGGTTGACGGGTCGTTTTGGTATGCGGCTCGATCGCTTGCCGCGACGGGTCCGTTTTCGGCGACGACCCGGCAAACGGAGATGAGGTAGCGGCGTTGCGCTTCCGGGGTGAGATCGTTGAAGTCGACGGGGAAAAGGGGAAGCGCGGACAGTTGAGACGGCTGATGATGTTCGGGGCTACGTTGGAAGACCATGGATGGCGACTCGCGTGGAGTAGCGGAAAGTTTGCGGTAGCGCGCAGAGGGCGTTGACGTCTCAGACTTGATGCGGGAGATGGGGTCTCGAGCGCTTACTGTGGTGTTGTACGTTAGCGACGGTGGTTTTAGTCGTGGATGGGTGGTCGTGAATGGGTGATCGCGATGGAATAATGGCGGCATCGTACCTTGCTCCGAGCGGCGCTGTTGCCCGCCGCCCGATGGTGTAGACGCTGACATTTTCCTTGGTTGAAAGGTATGGATGGATATGGGATGAAGGTGCGGGAGATTGGGCGAAAAGCAGGGTGTGTACGAGATCGCGTCAGCTTTGCAAGATATGCGACTTGATGTGCGAGTGTTGTTTGGCGAAGTTCAAAAGTGGAGGCGAAGGTGGACGCGGAGATCAAGTTGGCAGGTTGGGCAGGAAGGCCACACATCACATCCATGCCTTGGGCAGGAAGAAAAACGAGTGAAAGAAGTAGTATTCAATCGGTCTTTCTAAATAGAACTGCCGCAATGGTGGTTGTGATGTCACTGCCCCGAAGTGGAAGTCACGGTCATAAGGGACCTCAGTCACGACACAGGGCAAGGCAGGTGGCACGTCGACGCAAATGGATGCATCGCAATGTTTAGGGCAAGCACCAGTTGTCGCTCTTTCATTCCATCGATCCAATGGATCCGTTGCTGCAAGAGCGAATGGAAGTGAACGCTTGCTGATGTTGACTTGGACCGGGACTCAGAGGTCTCTCCCGCCTTCACAGCCATAAATACCACGGCATGGACCCTTGCGATGCATTGATCTCCCGGCGAACTTCATGCCTCCATCACGAACACTGAACAGCCTCGCCAACGAGCGTGAGCGCACCACCACGACCGCGGCCGAGAACAAACAACACACATCGGCCTCAACATGAACAGCTGCAAGTTCGTGCAGGCCAAAGACGCACCCGTATGACCACCAGGCCGACGACAACAATGCACCACATCCACGACCACTGGCAGATGAAATCGCCACAGCATCACAACAGCCCAATCGCATCTTTCTTTGCGTTAGAACTTTTCAATTTCGCGTCCGTGAAACGGTTGAGCGAATCTCCTCGTGCCCGCCATTGGCTCAATTGTCGGCCTCTCCGCAAGTGTAGTTCGGCACTGCCGCGCAACACCAACGAACGTATCGCGGAAAACCCAGCCCAGACCCCATCGCTGGGTTTCTGCTGGGTTTCTGACTCAGCACTGTGGCTGCTAATGACTTGCAGGTGTACCCTTTGGATTATCTTTCCTTCCTGTGTGCACGTCCGAGCTCGTGATTCTTTCCTGCTTTCCTGTGCCCCCACTAGATGGTTACGGATTGCAGGTGCAATCATCAGTGCACATCTTTTCAGTCAAGTGCAGACCACTGCTCCTGTGACTGTAGACCACGATGAAGGCTCCGGCTCATCCTTCTTGCCCCTGTTATAGACCTAGCTATTTGAATGTGCAGGCACTGGGTAGGTTCTGGGTTTGATCTGGGTGGTTCTTGGGTAGCTCCATGGTTGCCTCTGAACTCCCATGATGAACGTCGTGAAGTAGTCTGTCTCTGTCCTCCCCTACGCCCATGTTCTTGATCCGTGTTGCTAGCATACAATCACCAGTGTCTTGCTTTTGTCTGCTGCCCGCTCTTTGAGTCAATCGTCGGTTATTGAACCAGTTGTTTTCTCCTTTTCGAGTCCGTTTCCGCCCAATCATCCAGCATAATGGCATCCTCTCCCTTTTTATCCGCACGAGGCTCCCCGGACGTTATTGAAGATCCCCGAGTCACCCTCCGCCGCAAGCCCGAGATCGACTCGAAGCTTCGTAGAATCGCCCAGGTCCTAGACACTAATGAAGCCTCGGCTACGACAGTCAGACAGATCTGGGACCAGCTGCATGATAGCTGGTGGAAGGAGGCTAGCAACATCAACAGGCGTGGATTTCACCAAGGCCGACGATACCATATTCTCGACTTCCCCTCCTTCGTTACTGAGGCTATACCGCACCAGCGCCTTGATATCCTGCTCCGTCTCGTCTTCAACGCCGACTTCAACATCGCCAAGGCTAAGCCTGAGGGGGCCAACCGCCTGAAGAACGCCGCCCTCGCCCTCGAGCTCACAGACCCCATCTTCCTCTTCCTCTGGCTAGGCCCGGCTATTTGCGCTGCCACCAACTCCCTCAAAGCCATCTCCAGCCTCAAGAAGTCCCGCTCCCACGAGCCCGTTGACGCTGCTGCCATCACCGATGCCATACGCCAGCAGATGGTAGGCCGACACATGCTTTCCGCCTCTCCTGAGGATGTGGCTCCCTTGCCCACAGTCGCCGACGTCACCAATGCTGCAGACCGTAAGTGCCATTCAACTATAGCCTAATGCTATATTATTGTTTTCGGGCGTATGTAACTGACATTATCGTCTGGTAATTAGAGCTCCGAAAGGCCGCCCCCGCCAAGCCCGTCAAGCCCGCTGCCCGAGCGTCCGTGGCCGGCAAGAAGCGCAAGGCAGATGACGAAGAGGATGATGACTCCGCTGCCTCCATCCGCCGCCAGTCCAAGCGCCAGCGAGTCTCCTCTGAAGAGCTGAGTGAGCTCGCCCGCACCGCCTACGACGAGGAAATGGCCGACAAAGAGCCGTCTTTCCTGGCTTCATTCATGGCTGGTGGCCTCGGCTCTGACCTGGGAAACGGCGGCAACAGCTCGGAAATCCCACCCATCCAAGGGGTTGACGAGGATACCGCCTTGGCCAACGACGACAACCTGCAGCAGCAGCTCAACCTCTGCGCCATGCTCGTTTCGGCCCCCCTCCTCACTGCAGAGTCTGGCCTCCCCCTCAGCATAAGATTGATGCTGGAGAATGCGAAGAACGCCGCCTGAAGCGCGCTGCTTCTTGCCCGCGATGAGAATGTTGTTGAAGAGCTGGAAGAGAGGCTGAACAGCCGTCAATCTTTTAGTGTTGAGCCAGAGGCTGATGACGTCTAAATGGGCAGTCGGTTGTTTGCGGGTCTTTTTTTTTCGACTTTTAGTAGTATATGGGATGTTTGACTGGTGCTGGAGCTGCTATGCCTCGGAGTTTTCTCCTCTATTCAAATAAAAAAGCACCATTGTGCTTGTGGACTTCTCCGCAGTTGCAACTGTACCTCTCGAAATGCATAGTGACTGGATTGCAGATCGATCAGGACACACCAACAGACTGAATTATCGACACCCTGGTGTCGAAATCAGTATTTTCCTCGCATCAGAAAGTCACTCTATTCAAACTTAGCTGATAAGTGCTGGGATGCAGTCCATTGGGAAGCGTCATAATATAGCCTGGATTGTTCCCATCAAAAATGCTGAATACAGACGGGATCGTCAAAGACTTGTGTTCACATTACAGTCGAACTAGAAGTCTCTTCCATTTCTAATAGACGATACTCTCAAACTCAAGCCAGAAACTTGATCCCAAGCAATTATCTTAATTAGAGTGTTAGGCCAAGGAAAGCTATTATTTTGCAGCCCGTTCTAGGACCATCTTCGTAAGCCTCAGCACATATTCACCATCTTCCTGCAAGTCCACTAGTTGAAATGTTGTACGTATGCTTGACAAAAATTGACCCTGAGATGGACTTACTCTTGGACTTCGTCCGGATCACCTCTATTCCCCGCCACTATTCAGCCCGTCGGTAGAAGCTACTATTTGGTCTCATGAATCCGAGAACGCGGCCGGATGTGACGTGTCTCTGCTGATGAAGGCGGTCATGATTGACATCAACCCTGCGAATGTCGCAGAGTCCCAAAGCGCGGCGCAATGCCTAACCCTAACTTGACGTTTCGCCTGAATTGCCCACTTTGAGGGGCCAAGCTCTCCCAATGAGAATTCGGGATCCCGTCCGTGAATCCCACTTCTCAGACTCTGTCTCTCACGGTCTGAGTGTTGATGGACCGCTGAGACCTGTCAGCCAGATTCAGCGTGTAATATGCAACATCGAGACTCCGCGCAGGTCGAGAGGACTAACATAGTGGCCGTAACCCGCCTCTCAGGGACCAACAGAGACCTGGGCAGCGTTTGAGCCCTACTGACAGCGCGAAGTGTCGGAATGAATGCGAAAAGCTTGTGGTCGAGGGCATCAACTGCCCAAGGCTGTCGTATCAGCCGGGGGACATGTTACACATCCCCTGGATGGTAATAAAAAGAGTCCATTATGTAGAATGGCTACCACATAGCCCAACCCAGGGAAGGATGGAACAACGAACTCATCGTGCGCTTGATGCCACATATTCAAGTAAAACCATGGCTGATCGATCTGAGCTCATGTTCAGGCGCCAGAGAATGCGGTGTCAAGCCTTTGCAGGTCCGAAAAGGTCTGGTATAGCCTTGTAGGCGTTTACCCGCGTCGCGTGCGTCTTTTCTTGGTTCAAAACCAACGCTCCCGTTGTAAAGCACACTGCAGACACTTCCTTTTATCCCAAATGCTTTAACATTCATTCAAGCGTATATTGAAAGTACCTAATGCAAGTTATGGAGTGCCTCGAGTAGTGCGCTGCCTTTTGGGGTCAACCACGGTATACAGCGCAGGGCCTTAGCACTTTCACCACTGCCGTGATTCGGAAGTCTAAAGAATGCATCAGTCTCTGAATCGTCTTGGTTGTCAACGATGCTGATGGAGTCATCTCAACCGTTATTTTTCTATTCAGCGAACCGAATTTGGCCGTCTTGGCTTCGGAAGATCGGATTGTGTGCAGAGAGGATTCACAATGGATTGATACAAAGGGAATGCTTTTGACGATCCCTGAGCATCGCATATATCTCCTGGACTACGAGAACGATTAATTAGTTGGTCAAAAATGATGGAAACATATTTTGGTGACGGCCGGGTTGGGCCGGCACGTTGTGAGGCTTCGGGGGTTGGAGAACCCCTCGAAGGCAGTGGCCTGTAGTGATGTGATCTGGAGCTGGACAAGCGTTGACGGGATGGTCTTCCTCGCTATTGGTTTTCTTTCTCGTGAACGCCTGACTAGTTGAAGTCCGCTACTAAAACGCTAACCGTTCGTCTTCCACGGATCGTGTCAGTATGGTTTGTTGCTCGTTTTCGCGCCGTCCACCTACTTCGCGGCGTCGACCCCGGTCGCAACATCGATACATTCCTCGATTTTGCCCCGCCTGCCTGCATTGGCGCTGTATTATCCTTGGCTCGTGTCAAGAAATGCGCCGTTAATTTGTCTGACTGGAGTCCCCCTCGATGAGGGCCTGCACCTGTGGCGAGATGTCGCAAAGCCAGAACGTGCTCGCCGCAACGCTTCTTCAACATGTCTCAAACAGAAGCCTCAACATTAGGCTCACATCCGCTTTGCCTCTAGTAACTCATAAAACGATGTTCGCAAGCCCAGAGATATGTCAGATCGAGTGGCGATAGACAATTGACGCCGGTGTGGGTGGATGTGTGAAGGGAGCGGAGGACCTCTTGGCCGTGGTTGGTGATGTTAGTTCGACAGCCAGTGACAGTGGGACAGGGCGTATTTCCAAGGCCTCGACATGCTGTTGCAGTGTCCCGGTTTATGAGCGAAAGATTGAAAGGCTGCAGATCTTCTTGGGAAGGGCGGAAGCACGCGGGTATGGGCAGAGCTTCTGGCGCCAGTAAAGTACCAGCAAAGCTCGTTCTAGACCCAAGCATTTGTAAATGTCAGCGCGGCTTTCAATACGTCTTGGGCGAGGGGATTGAATGTGCATGAATGGACATGGATGGGTCGTGGGTGGAGAAAGGAGCCAGTTTGGGGCGAAATTGATGCAGACTCGATAGCAGGAAAACTCGAATCGGGCATTTGGGCCTGGCTGAGGCGGACACGTTGAGGGAACACCCCATTTGCATAGAGTCAGTTTGGAGTTTGAGGGCCCAGCTTTCGGAGACCGTTATGGCGAAACCCGAAAGCAGAAGCAAACATTGATTGGGAGGCGAGGGTGCGTTCTAGGCTGGGACCATGTCCACAAACGGTAAGTAACGGTCAGCAGCAGACGAGAGCCTAGCCTCAGAACCGAGACCACCGAAGCCTACCATTCCAGCGGTACCAAGATCATCCGCAAAGCCCCGTTCCGCCGAGATTGCGACCACGATCCTTATCAGCAAACACACTTTTGCTCTCCCGAGGTCCTGACTCCGATACATCAAACACTCTCCGACCTTGCTCGTGTCAGGCTCAACACCCACACCTGTGCTGCTGCTAATGACGCCCTAATCGTGGGCATCTACATTCAGGGTCAGCAGCCTTTTCAGTCAGAGCAACGCTGTCGTCCTTTTGCAACCGTTGGACACGCATCTCTGACAACTTTCCTAGGATTGTCAAGCCTTCCATCACGCCCTGTATTTACCTGGCACGTATGATTACCGTCAGCAGCATCCTCGGTGAGACGTAGAAGTTGTCCTTTTACCGTCCCGCTGGCGTCGTCAGCGACGCAACAAGCAACATCGTCCACCGCTGTTATCCGAGCTACCAGTTGCCCCTTACAATTTCTAGCGTCTTCCATGGCGCAGACCACTAAGCACTTGTCCGACGCGGTCAAATACTGCCTCCACACCTATCGCGAGGATGTCGACACTCGCAGCCCGCAGGGGCACAGCGTGACAAGGCCCAGGACATGTATACTGCGTCGTTTGGAACGAAATAAAGTGCTTTTAGGTTCGCTCCTTCGCCTCAGGCTCTACTCTAATTTGTGTACTTTACACTTCTGTCACGTCTGCTGAAGACGCTGTCTGTTCCGCTGACACCTGGAATTGTGGGATGACAGAGGTGATGGGCGACCTCCTTCCAGTAGCAGGTGGTCATCAGTTCGGTTTGACATATCGCGTTCTGCTGACACCTTTAGACAATCATGCCGACCTCCTCTTATCCATGATCAAACTCGCAAATCTGAGCAGATGCCATGCGTAATGGCCGGCTTCAGCATTTGCCTACTCCGAGAGCCAGTGACAAACTCCCCCTGATCCCAGATCCGAAGACGCAATTGTTGCTCATTTCGCGGCTGTCAAAGCATGGCTGGTGGTGCAATTCTGACTAGAGCTTTTGCAAATTGATTGATGTGGACAGCACTATCCACCGGACTCTAGCCAACTGGGCATTCCCGTTCGCGCTCCTTCCGACTGAGGCCAATGTGACCCATTTCGCTTCGATACTTGGTGCTTTACTTTTCGGAAACCTTCCTCAGAGCTGCCGCTGATGTGGAATCTTTCAACGAGAAGAAGACAGTAATCTAGCAGACATCTCTCCATTCAAAACTTGGCTCTGGCCAATCTATAATGTGGTAATCAAATACAAGCACGTAAACAGAGCCAGCCAGTGTCAGAGACAGTTCAAAGCCAGGACAAAAGCAAGTACCATTAGATTGTTTCCAGAAGGTCGCAAGATGCGACACAAACTCCCAAACAAATTAACGGCAGTCATTCATCTCAGTACTTAATCTTCACTCCAGCCGTCAGACTACTTTGTCACCCTCACAGAGATAAACAAGCTCATCTTCCTAAACATCCCCTCGCCATTAGTCTATCACTACACATCACATACTGTAAAGTAGTACGGCGCCTTCAAGGTTTATTCCATAAACAGATCTGGACGTAATACCTCCAGCCCTATCGCCTAGCATTTAATATTCCTTATTTCTTGTTACGACCGCTACAGTTGGTCACTGTTGGTTTGTAAGTATATAGTGCAGAACAGGGGATAATGACAACGGATTTGTCATTACCGAAGCTTTTGCTTTGTGCCACAGTTGGTTGCCCTGACCTGCTCGTAACATTTCTATTACTTATACCTATTCTAATAACACTTATAAGCTAGATTTTGAACTACTACCTATAAATAATATTAATATTATGAATAATAGTAGCTACTCTTACTACTAATTTAATAGAGTATAATCTAATTTATTTCTAAAACTTTAAAGCTAGTATTAACGTATAGTAGATTATTATGGTTATTAAGAGAATAATATTTATACTTTTTAAATAAGACTAATTAAATTATTATCTTTAAAGTTATTTCCTTCAATATTTTAATTATAAAGTTAATACTTCTTTATAAATATAAATATTTTATTATTACTAGCTAAGAATTAAACTTAATACTAAAAAGAATTATGAAAAAAATAATAAGAACTTTATAGAGAAAGGGGTAAAGGTATTAGATATAGCCCCTTAAGCTAATCAGACTAATAACTATTAGTATATAGGTGCTTATAAATTAAGCTTAAGGTATATCTAAACTCCCCTATTAGATTAGACACTTATAATTCGCTTTCTAGGGATATATGTTACGGTCAGCTATCCGACAATAGGGTCTGCTAACAGAAGCTGGAGATTGACACGTTATAACAGTACACTGGGGTCGTGGTCTGGGTCTTAGGTCGTAGGCTGTAGTAGATCGGCCTTCAGAGGCTAAGGTGATCAGTCTTAGACTCAACAAGTAATTCGCAGTGAAGGTAAGCTGAGAGTATCCGTGAGGATGAATACTAAGTTGATTGCTGAAGAGCTATGGAAGTCTGACCATGAGCCAGGCTCAGGGTCATACTATATACAAGTTCTGAACAGTTCCTTTTGTCCTGCTACTGATTCCTAACTAGGTATCAGTGAGCGCTCAGTGATCGTAAGTGAGCGCTCAGTAATTACTGCTGAGCGCTCAGTGATCCACACCATCTGCTCAGTCCTTTCTTATCGTCACGTGACCTGTACCATAGTTCTTCCGTTCCGAGTGAGTCCCTGTTGTTCCCGTGATCCTGCAGAGTACAAATGTCCTGTTCTAGCCGCCTGATGCCTAAGTGGGTCGGTTATCTGTTATTCCTGCATAACGGGTCGTAATAATATACTACTAAATTGTATGGTTTTTTCTCTACTTTATTCCCCTATAAAGTTCTTTATAAAGAAGAATACTAGTTATAAGTATTTATTTAAATATAATAGGGGTATCTTAGTTAAAAATGTATCTCTATAATGTTTAGTAATAGTTTAGGTGGTCTTATTTATTATTACTATATATAGTCTACCTCTAGCCTTCCCTAGTACTATATTCCCTCTAGCGTACCTATTATAAGCTAACTATCTTATAATATTATATTAAAAGTTAACCTACAGCTTTAATCTTATCTATAACTATTAAAGTAGGGTAGGGTGCCTACCTAGCTAGAAACTACGCTTATGTAAGCAGTGTGCGTACATATTTAACGCCTACGCGCATACGCAGATTAGTAGCGTTCTTCTTAAAAATCAACATCTTACAGCGGTCCTTTTGCCGCGCCCTGCATTTTGTTCCCACACACAACCACCCCCCGTTTCACTATTTTCCATAGGTGCGTAATATTTATAATACATTAGTTGCGTCCCGATCAGGTTTCCCTACTGTAGAGGTCAGGCAAGCGGTGCCTGGTTTCACGCACTCTGATTTCAGCATTCTCAACCCAAACTATTGGCTTGGCAGTATCCAGCCGCTTTCGTTGTGCTCCTTCACTGTTGCTTTGCTATGCCCATCAAAGCTGCTATGAAGGGTGAAAGCATGTATGAGTAGGGAGACATCGTTGACTCTAATTTGGGGTCTGAACTCCCCGGTCGACGGCGGTCTGACTCCAGGTTGACGCTGTTCCTAGACGCTTCCAGCCCCCCGGCTTGATCTGGTCAGCGCCCACCCCAGGCAATCAATCAAGTTTGGGGCCCATAATTGACTTGATTGCCATATCGCGATGCCATACTTGATTGATTGCCAATTAATTGCAATTAATTAGCAAATATCCCTACATATAGGTGAGGGCTCTAGAGGGGGGCCTTCTAGAGGGGAGGGCTCTAGAGGGGAGGGTTCTAGAGGGGAGGGTTCTAGAGGGTAGGGTCTGGAAGGTTAAGGCCTAGGAGGGTGGCCCCCGGAGGGGAGGCCTCCGGAAGGGGGGCTGGAAGGGGGGCTGGAAGGGGGGCCCTAGAGCTAGGCTTTTGGGGCTGGGTTAGCGTTTTTGGAGCTGAGTATCAGGCTGGATTAACGATCTTCTGGATTTTCTGGGACCTTTAGCCCCCCTAAGCTACCCCTTAAGCCCCACCCCTAAGGGCCCCCCTTAAGGGCCCCCTGGGCCCTAGTAGCCCCCCTCCCCCCTGTCAAAAGAGTTAAGGCAATTAATTAAGTTTGAGCCTCATAACTGACTTGATTGCCTTGCGATAACTTCATAATTGATTGATTGATTGATTGAACTTGACAAGTTTACTTGCCTTGCGGGGAGCGCTGGATCTGGTAACTCATGAGAAGTGCTGCTGCAGGGGTCATAGCTTCCAGACCAACATGCCTACCAGAGCCCTGAAGTGAAGAGGAAAATCGTGCCTACTGACAACCGATTGAAAGTGAAACGTTCGACACAACTAATGTACAATAGGATACCCCACCCCTCTCATCTAAGGCTTTATTGTTCATTGAAATAAACCAGCCGACTAAGACTTCACTTGAGGGATTCACCTACGTCTTAAATAAGCCTCCCTTCTTCAACATGCCCTTACAGCCTTTTGTGGCTTGAACCTCACACCTTGTGATGGCTCAGTCCTCACAGGCTCCAACCTCACAGGCTCAGAGCTCACAGGGACAGAGCTCACAGGGACATTGCTCACAGGCTCGAATCTCACTGGCTCAGAGCTCACAGGCACAGACCTCATATTTTCCGTGGCTTGCGGCTCACGTTCTGTTTTAGCAAGCAAAACATGAGCTTGTCACACTTTTCAACAGACACTACGAGCTTCTTGCGGAAATGGCGTATTTCGAGGCAGAAAAGTTCCGCTGGCCACCCAAGCCAGCGGTATAGCTTGGGTCTGACCGCAACGTGGATTATATACGCTTGCTGGGGCGCAAAGAGTCAGCGAGGATCAGTGACTTCAGCGGCCAGTAACAGCGGCAGCCAGCCATTGCGCAGCATGGTTAACTTCCAGATGGATTAAGGGGTCTGAGAGATTTGTACGGAGAGTGTGGGTTGCCGCAAGCTTCTTGCGGGAAAGAATTTCGTTGAGCTGTAATACCTGCTCGCCTGGCTGCCGTACGTCAGGGGTCTGCCGGCTCTGACTCGGAGATGCGCGAAGAGGAGCCAGAGGTAGTAGAGAATAAGCTGTTGAACTCCGACATCAGTGATATCTTTATTCCACTTCAAATGTACGCATGCACACATTCTGCGTTGTAGGTCAGCCATACTCATGTCTCGCAGTTATCATGCTGAGACCGGAGTACCGAGTTCAAGGCGACATGCCAATCCGTTAGAGTTCACAAGCTGCCAGCAAGCTTCCCCACTCAGAGCCTCAGCAGTCTTAGAGCAGTTCGCGGCATTTAGGACTTACGTTGCTGTCGTCGTTTCTGGCGTTGTCTCTGTATTTGTTGCATAGCCTTGTGATTAGGAAGCACTACTTGGGCCAGATCTTGGTGCCGCAATTCTCGCCGGCAACCCTGAAGACGGGGTTGTACTGGTTAAGAGCAAGGTGTCGATGTCCGCATTCATGGCCAGCTGCCAAAACCCCTCCCGGAATGGCTTGAGCCTTGCAGGAGGAAATTGTTGTGCCGCCAGCTTGGGCACAGGCGGATATGTTGAGGCCGCCGTGGGAGGAATTCAGGTTCGGGGGTCACCGACTGAAAGAATCAATATTATCGTACCGCCCAGTGTGTACATTGGCCCACTTCTTTGGGGGGATGGTCTTTGTTCTCCAGCCACGCGCTGGTTGGGTCCCCCAAGTCGCTCTTCACTAGTGCCTTTTGTTTGGAACACTTGTTACTGAGCCAGGTTTGAGAGACCCAATAACCTCCACTTTCACCAAAAACTCAATCTACAGGGTAAAGTGAGCTAGCGCTAAAGTCTCAGTTGTTCACGACTTGCTGTATTTGGTGCCTCCGTGTGTTATGATTCGTGGATCCTGGCGACAAACTCGCGGGGCCTACAACCTTAACAACTACGCTTTCTCCCCTGTTTTAACTACGTCCAAGCTCTTGTTTCTCATGTCTTTCTCTTTCGGGGGGTTGAGCTCAGATTCGAGCAGCATGTTACCTCAGACGGTGCACTGCGTTCACTTTGTTTAGACATGAGCAAGGTTGGGCGCAGCCCCGTTAGCCAGGCCGCCCCGGCAGTTTAAGGTGCAAACTGAGATGAGCAGCAGGAAATCAAAGTACCTACCTGCTTGTCTCACCTACATGGCAGAGAAATACGAGCCTTAGGGCCTCCCCAACTCAGGCAACACCGACTCTTGTCACACATACCCACTCGGCAGGTTTGCCGACGCCATCCGTGATCTTCTCGAACTACACCTGAACGCAGCGCTGCGACGCCACCCCCGGCGCAAACAAAATGCAGACAGCGCTACACTCCTGGCTATAATGACAATCACCCCGTCTCACGAGCGAGACCTGTAAGCTTGTGCTCACGCTTCAACGCAGCGTTCATCGAGTCAGCCATCGCAACGTAAGTGTAACTCAAGACTGCGAGCATTATCATAACTTCGAATTCCCAGCAAACGGCTCTATTATTTTCCGTAGCTCGTCATCTTGTGTTTCATTCTTCGCCGATACTCGATGGAGTCCATTATTTAGGGAAGGGACACTGCTCCGGGAACCGCCGACCTCCGGGTCCTTTTGGACCCTCAGAAATACAAGCCTGTGATAGCGATACTTCATAAAGATAGGAGGCGGCTTTTATTGTAAAGACACAATAGGGAAAAGAAACATTTTGTTGATGAGCGAACCTGTGTGGGGAACCCTTGCGTGGGGCTGCTTGTTGGCCATTTTGGTCGAGAGGGCCATAAGGGTGGGTGGTTGCTGATATCTCATGACCACTCTTTCCTGCACATCGAACAAGTCAATAGACAGTCTTTGGCGGAAATGCGGTTTGCTGAACTATGAAATGTTCCCTCGCACCCCTCACTCCCATCCCTGTTCCCCATCGGCCATCCCATGTCACCAGCGAGACACCTTGGCTCACAAATCATCGACGACGTTCATCCTTTCACTGGCAGTATTTCTGGTGTTCTCTGCTACTGTGCTAATAATTACATGACGCAGAGGCGGAAAATATTGCAACACCGTCACACGAGGCTTATTCCTAAAGCTGGCGACAAGGCTGGTGTTAAGTCAAAGCACCCACTTTCCGGCCACCCCTGCATTCCGGCCACCCAAAAAATGCCGCTCAGCCACCCACTTTCTAGATAACCTCCTACTTCTAACTACTACAACATTTTCTGTTTTTATCCAAACTCCCTCCTTTTTTCAGGATACCTTTTTGATTACTTAATGGTTCAGTATACCGAAAATGAGATCAACTAAGCCCCTTGCCGATATGGCAAATGGCATATCGGCCCGCAATGCCTCCTGGCGATGGGGAGTACTACGATCAACACTTCAAGACCGGACTAAAGGCGCCCAACAGAGAGCAGCTGCCTTTGAGGACCTCTAGCGACTATCCCATACCCAGGAGGCTAAGCTGGCCAGCTGGGTGCAAATCCAGGCTGACCTCGGGCTGCCACCAACCCATCAACAAGTGAAGGACTTCGCCCAGCGCATCCTCCATGCCATGGGGGATACCCAACCCCTAGGCAAGCGATGGATGGATGGATTCCTGCGAAGAAACCCATCTATCAAGGTCCAGAGAAGTCGCTCTATTGATTCCAGGCGTGTTAATAGGGCATCTACTGAGGTTATTAGGCAATGGTTCAAATATCTCGCGATGCCTCGCATCACAGCCATCAAACCAGCTAATCGATATAACATGGATGAGACTGGCATCCTTGAGGGCAAGGGGGATGATGGGCTGGTGCTGGGAAGGGCTGCCACGAAGTCAGTTAGGAAAAAGCAGCCTGGATCACGAGCCTGGGTATCTATCATCGAGTGTAAGTCAAAGCACCCACTTTTCGACCACCCCTGCATTTCGACCACCCATAAAATGCCGCCCAGCCACCCCATTAACTACTATACCCAATTTTCAAACTACCACAACATTTTCAATCCTTCATCAATTTCCATCATTCTTTCAGAATATCTTTTTTATTATACAATGAAACAGTATACCGAAAATGAGGTTATCCAGGCGCTTAACGACATCAAAAATGGTATATCTACTCGCACTGCCTCCAAGCGATGGGGTGTGCCACGATCAACGCTTATAAGCCGTACCAAAGGCCACCAACCAAGACAAGAAGCAATTCAAGACCTCCAGAGGCTCTCTGCTGGCCAGGAGGCCAGCCTGGCCACTTGGGTGACTGCCCAGGCAGACCTTGGGCTGCCACCAACCCATCAACAACTGAAGGACTTCGCCCATCGCATCCTCCAAGCCATGGGGGACACCCAACCTCTTGGCAAGAGGTGGGTAGATGGCTTTATAAGAAGAAACCCATCTATCAAGGTCCAGAGAAGTCGATCTATTGATTCGAGGCGTGTTAATAGGGTATCTACTGAGGTTATCAGGGACTGGTTCAAATATCTCGCCATACCTCACATCCAGGCCATCAAACCAGCCAACAGATATAATATGGATGAGACTGGTATCCTTGAGGGTAAAGGGGATAATAGGCTAGTGCTAGGCAGTGCTGCGACTAAGTCAGTAAGGAAGAAGCAGCCTGGTTTGCGAGCCTGGGTATCTATTATTGAATGTATATCAGCTGGGGGCGCTGCTATCCATCCCTTGGTTATATATAAGGGCAAGACAGTTCAACAGCAGTGGTTTCCTCTAGAACTTGGCCTATATGATGGATGGGAGTTCACATCAACAGAGAATGGGTGGACTACTGATGCTACTGCTGTTGAATGGTTAGAAAGGGTCTTTATCCCCCAAACCAAGCCCTCTAGCCCTAACCAAGCTAGACTCCTTATCCTAGATGGCCATAGGAGCTATACGACGACAGATTTTATGTGGTTATGCTATACTAATAACATCTATCTGTTATTCTTGCCTCCACATACCTCCTATGTCCTCCAGCCACTTGACCAGTCAGTCTTCAGCCCTGTCAAGGCAGCATATAGGAAAGAGCTGGGATATCTTAGTCAGTAGATCGACTCTACTGTTATAGGCAAAAGGAACTTCATTTCCTGCTATCAAAAGGCTCGCCTAGCTGGGCTGACTGCAGGCAATATCAAGAGTGGCTGGAAATACACTGGGTTATAGCCTGTTGCTATTGCAAAGCCGCTTATGAATAGGCTGCTGGTTCAGAAGGCAACATCATCAACAACAACACCATCAACACCACTCAACAAGGTTGCCAGAGATAAACATATAGCCCAGGATGCCCATGGTATAGAGGGCTGGGCGTCAGCCTCATCTGCTGTGAAGTGGTCTACGCCAAGGAAGGTGAAGGACCTAGGGGACCAACTACATATACTCAGCCAACTAGAACAAAACATCGCCACACAACGCCAGCTCTTCAGGAAGGTAAAAAAAGGCTTCCAAGAGCAGTCCTTTGCCCTAGCTACCGCCCAGCAAAAGATAGAGCTTCTAGAGGCCAAGGTTGCCAACACTGCTAGCAGGAAGAGGAAGGCTATTCAGTTGGACCCAAATACGAAGTTTGCGACAATCAAAGAGATACGGCAAGCCCAGATTGAGGCTGGCGAAGCTGAAAATGATTCAGATGAATCCAGCGCATCTGAATTACCTAGTGAGGCCGAAATTTGCATTATTGTGGCTTCAAGAGGTAGTTGATAATTAATTGAATAAAATGGTGGTGGTTGCGATGGCGTCAATTCATGGCGGTCGAAAAGCAGGGGTGGTCGAAAAGTGGGTGCTTTGACTTATCTCTGCTGTTGGCAAGGCACTGCATCCACTGGTTATATATAAGGGCAAGAAGGTCTAACAGCAGTGGTTTCCTCTAGACCTTGACCTATATAATGGATGGGAATTCACAGCAACAGAAAATGGATGGACTACTGATGATACTGATGTTGAGTGGCTGCAAAGAGTCTTCCTCCCTCAGACTAGGCCCTCTCAACCTGACCAGGTCAGACTGCTTATCCTAGATGGGCATGGGAGCCATACGACAACAGATTTTATATGGGAATGCTATACCAACAACATCCATCTATTATTCCTACCACCACATACCTCCTATGTCCTCCAGCCACTTGATCAGTCAGTCTTCAGCCCTGTCAAGGCAGCCTATCGTAAGGAGCTTAGTTACCTCACCCAGTGGAACGATTTGACTATCATAGGCAAGAGGAACTTCATAACATGCTATCAGAAGGCTCGCCTTGCTGGTCTAACAGAAAGCAATATAAAGAGTGGCTGGAAATACACTGGGTTATGGCCTGTTGCTGCTGCAAAGCCACTTATGAGCTCCCTACTACTACCTAAGGCATCATCAGCATCACTAGCACTATCAACACCACTCAACAAGAAGGCTAAGGGTGCTTATGATGCCCAGAATTCCCAGGATAACGAGGAATGGGTATCTGGTTCCTCTGCTGTTAAGTGGTCTACGCTAAGGAAGATGAAGGACCTTGGCGACCAACTACATCTGTATAGTCAACTGGAACAAAGTATCGCCACATAACGCCAGCTCTTTAGAAAGGTGAAGAAAGGCTTCCAAGAGCAGTCCATGGAGTTGGCTACCGCCCAGCATCAAATACAGCTCCTCCAGGCCCAAGTCAACAATAGCATCACTAGGAAGAGGAAGGCTGTTCACATCGACCCAAACACGAAGTTCGCGACCATTAGCGACGTACGGCAGGCCCAGATTGAGGCTGGCGATGCCCTCGATGATACACATGAATCCAGCGCCTCTGAATACCCTAGTGAGGCCGAAAGCTGTATAATAGTGGCAGCGATACCCAGTCGATAGTTGATTAATAAAGTGGTGGTTGTTATGAATGCATCATTTTTGGGTGGCCGGAATGCAGAGGTGGCCGGAAAGTGGGTGCTTTGACTTATCTAGACCATGGGTCTAATATTTCACAGGTAAGGTAGGTACCCTGCTACATGCATCGATAATGTCCATAGAGGTCTCCTTCTCAAGCTTCCCGTGGGCACAAAATGTCTGCACCGTCTGCTTGCACATCGACCTATGCGGTCTTGCACCTCTTGCGGGTTGCTTCGAACTTGTCATCCTTTGCTTTGGTGAGGCAAGCAAGGACATACCGTCACTGTCGACGCTCCGGCAATGCGGTAGCCAGAAGTATGACCATCTAGCTGGTTGCTATCGGCGGAAGCTTCACAAGCCCCATTATTAATTTCCATTCTTCCATCTTCAGCTCCACGCCACGTGTCGAAAACCAACCACGCCCGCAAAAATACGGCAGCTCTGACCCTGCCCTTCATGAGTCCCATGACTCTTCAAAATACAGGAGATGCTGTAGTTGTCTTTGTCTTGCGATTTCTATCCAGGCAAATAAAGGTCATTCTCCCTGCCCAGCATGCGCATCCTCCGAGTGAAATATGCTGAGACTTTCGGGAGGCGTTTCAATGTTTACCATGAAGCGTTGATTGATTTCAACGATTGACCACTGAGATTCTGCGTAGATGAACGCTGTGTCTTGTTCGTCCAGTTGCTGCCTGGGAACCCGTCGGCCCCGTTAGATATTTGACAAAGGTTATTTGCATGCTCTGCGAAATAAGAAATATTACTCTGAGCGCTTTCGGATCATAGTCTACGACTCACAAGCTTGCGCGATTTGCCCTCCTCCCTGTCGATGATTCCCTCTGCCCTTCGCCAATTCAAACTCTGGCATCCCACCACCACCTAGATCTCCCAATCCTAGCAACTCTCCTTGGCATTCCCTTCTCGAACCACCATCACTTGATACGCCGCAGGTTCAGGCGCTGTTGCTGGCGGGGAGGTGGAGACTGTTACGCGCCCCCTACTCGCGGACGACATGCTGTCCAAAACGTGGTACTTGGACAGAAACACCGTACTTGTGCGGGAATAATTATGCACACACAGTAGACTAGAGGTGGTGGCGAATTTGGTTGATCATACCGGCGATAATGCTGTTCTGCTTATCAGAATTGCACCTCTAATGCATGGTAGCGACTCCAAGAGAGGGAGGCATCACACAGCTAGGAGGGAAGGTTATGGTCAAATTCTTTGCCCAGAAAAGTCTAGCAGGCTCTGCTGCAGCGAGATCGTTGTCCCTCATGGTTTCACCGCCGCCAGGGTTGCTCAGAAAGCGATGCAGGTGCTGGTCGTTGAGATGGCGCCCCAGGTAAAGCGTCCCCACCCCGAGCAGGAGTCCCCCTCCTGCACTCAACCACATGTGTCTCCTTTCTCTGCCCATTGTCTGATCCGAAATCTGCACCCTCGCAACCGCGGAAAAGCTGTCATTATCTGGTATCATTCGTCTGTCATGGCTCCAAAGTCAATGCGTGTCGCCGCGCGATGGTGCTGAAGCGACTGGTCGTCGCCTTCCCGCGGCCGCTCGAGGCACCCGACTGCCGCCTCGGGCTTCTGCACAGAAAAGGTCCCTACGGGCCACTGCTGCGTCCGAGCAGCCAACACGTAATCCTGGAAAGTCCCCAAACGGGGGACATTCTCGGCCGACAGCCACGTGTCCAAGAAACCGAGGACTTACTCAGCCACACTGCGTCCGAACTTGCTCCCCATCCTCAACTTCTCTGCACGAGGGCAGCCACGCTGGCCGCATCCCCCGCGACGACCGAGTGACGCACAAGCAATGCCAGCTTCGGGGATGCAATCTTCTGCCGAGAGTCTGGAGTCTGTACAAGGGCCATCGGGCGGAGCTGTACCCCCGTGGACGCTGATGGCAACGCCCCTGCCCCGCCGGAAAGGACCGCATGTCATCTCTTTACCATGGCGTCCACAGACACGGCAGACCCTGAGGCCGAGCCCAAGGCCAACACCTGTGGGGCCTTGATTTGTCTCAGAGGTTGCAGACGGATGCCATCGCAGATTCCTGTGGCTCGAGTTCAATCCGTCCCGTCATGGCCATACGCGCAGGTTCCATTCCTGTCAGGTCTACCTTCCTTACCTATCTCACCGACTCTTTCCGACTGGCTGCGTCCGAGTGGCCCCTTCAGGCGACTACCATGCTGCGCAGGCGCAAGAAGAACTGCCGGGCATGGCGGGCAGGCACGACCTAGCAGCAGTTCCTGCCGCGCCACTTCGGACGCAGGCACAGTTCTTGTGTCCGGACCACCACTACACACAAGCACCCGGGAACCCGGGACCCCTTCGCTGCTTCTGACTACCTCCTCTGTACAATCATCATCTTGCGCCCGATCCTTGGACTCTGTTCTGGGCGGCATCCTTTCGTTACTTTGGCCTTAGTTCCATGCCCGTCGCATGTCCGACTTCGTTCCCGAATAGCCACCTACGCAAGTGCTCCCTGCCCGACCGCCTTCGGCTCCTATGCCGATCACGATCTGACCGCCGACAATGCCTAATAGTGGACGACGCTGCCCGACGACGCCAGGTCCACGGGTGCAGCCTGCACGAGCCGTCAAACGAGAACGATCGACGACTCCCGTGAAGGATGCCAACAGTGTCACCAACGATGAACACAGCGTCCCCGTTTCCCCTATACTGGCCTTGGAAGGCCGCCCCAATCAGAATACCACAACCGCGAATAGCCCTGTGAGTGGCCACCGATACTGCCCCAGGGCCGGGCATTGCCACAAACTAGACACTGATCATCATCCCTGCTAGTACCACAGGTTCATGAGAAATGTTGTTGACAACGGGCCTCGGCCTGGTGCTGAAGCAAAAACATTCGTACGCCAACGGCTACAAGAGCTTGACCCAAAGCCGCGACAGACCGTCGTCAACCGCGTCGTCAGTAACTTTCCCCTGATCAAAGACACGACAAAGGTGGCGAAGGACGTTGTCGCTTCCGCAGAGAGGTGTCGACGGTACGAAGATACTTTGGACCATCACTGGGGTGGAAGAAACTGGCTCCCACCTCCGTGTTTTAGTCGTCGAAAGACGGCTGCGACGAAGGAGACAATGTGTCAAAATGCGTTGGGGAGCATGGTGAGGTTGACTGAGATGTGCTGTCGTGCACAAATTGACCTCAGGGCCTTGTACCAACCTGGCGGGTTCCTCTACAACGCAGCATTGACACCAAAGGGTCTCTGCTGGACCAAATCGACCGCCAGTAGTGCCGTCGAAGCGTTCCGGCAAAAGCACCCAAGCATTGCAGACGCTGTTGTTGCTGGAAAAAGTCGTCTGACAACGCATACACCTTTTCGCAACAAAAACCAGCGTTTTGCCCAGAATGGGCCTGTTGAGGTCGGCCGCCGGTTCGAAGAACCATCTTCTTCCCGCAGGTCCGCATCTCCCACACCGTTGTCACCCCCGCACGCCCTGCCGGACATTCCCAGTTCCCCACCGAGTCAGATCCAACCTTAGGAGGACCCCGATTTCGGACGGGAACAGAGTTTTGACGACGGCCAGCCAGCGCCCATCGCCCAAACGTCGCAAGCCGACGCCGAAGCTTTTGAACCTGTCACCATCAACGCCGCAACCAACGACTTTCATTCGGACGACGATGAGGTCGATGAGGTATTCATCATTACAGAAAACATCAGACGTTCCAGCGATGTGATCAACTTCGTTAACACCGATGAGGCAGTCCATCCGCAGGTGCGACCAACCGCGCTACTTCCGGCCGCCACAGCCACTCCAACCCTTCAACCAGAACGACAAACAGCCATCGACCAGCTTCTCTCCTCTGATTATCTATCTGGCGATACCATCAATCTTCTGCAACAATGCCTTGTCAAGCAACACGGTCTGCCACCTGGCACCATGTTATGCCATCCACTCTACTTCAAGCCGTCCAACGAAATGCCCAAAAGATTGCCGCGGCAGATTCGGAATGGCCAAGCGACAACCATGATCACAATCGTTCACCACCAATGCCCACAACACTGGACTTTGGGAGTATTCCACATCACAGAACGCAGGATCGATGTTTATGATCCTCTCTCAATCGCGGTCCTCGCTGAGGATGTCAAGGCAGCGGCAAACACATGGTTTGGAGCCTTGCTGCCAGGAGTGCCATTTGTGGTGAGAAACCTAGTAGGTTCTCTCCCTCAAAGCAGCGAAAACACCACTAACTGATCATAGGGCGGCCCACAGCAAGACGACAGGACGAGCTGTGGCGCATTTTGCCTCCTTGCCCTCCAGCACTTGATGCAAGGACACAGCAGCCTCGACGAATTCTTCGCGACGGGAGCTGCCGCAAGACGTCAACTGGCACATCTTTTGAACACGGAAAATGGATCCCAAAGCAGCGCCGAGTCCTGTTGCGACCGCTACCTCAGTAACACAAGTGTACAGCTGAACACGGCTTTGCAATTGGGAAACGCCAAACCGAAGACAGATCCTAGATTTCTGCCGGACTTCAAACTGAGCAGTCCAAATTGGCAAGTCCACGCCGTTGACCACCTTCACCCGAATTGGAGGCCGGACGGATGCCACCTCGCCGTGTGGACTATGGAACCGGGTCGCCCCCTACATGACCAAGACGAAAGCCCACTTTCTCTGTCTTGTATCAAAAGGACACTCACCGGTGGCGATGACCCGCCGTCGCCTAAGCGACCCAGTCTGGAACCTCGAAGGGACAAACATGTCACAACAGAGCCAAAAGATGATGAACATACCGAAAAGGCGGCACTTGATGCGCTTTTGGCGCAAATTGAAGCGATTCAAGCCGGGGCAGAGGAGTTCTCCCGCAGGTTCCCGTCTTCCACGACAAACACAGAAGAACAACTGAAACAAGCAGAGTCCCGACTAAGAGACGCGCAGCGAGAGAGGGACGAGGCGTCTCGAGTGATGCAAGAGAAAGAGGCTGCTTGCCGCGCGGGGCGGACCGTTGTCGATCATGCGCAGAAGAGTTTGCGCAACAACGAGGCGTGGACGGACAACGTGTGTCAAGCCGCCATGCGTGAACACGCTGGGACGGATGATTCCATTGACAAGAATCGTGCATTCATCACCGACTGGCTGGAAAACACACTGAATGGTCTGAAGTTGGAAGTTTTGAAGGCTGAGCAAAAGTTGGAGGCCCTCGACAGCGATCTGGCAAATGCGAAGACCGTTCTGGTTGAGAAGGAGACTGCCGTTGTTTCCGCCGAGAAGGCCCATACGGAGGCCGGAGATCGCCATGCCACATATGCTAACCGTCTCAGAGTCCTTCAGTTCGCAGATCGGGCCAAGAGTCTATGACGCTTAGACCATCTGGCTTGGAAGTTGGAACTATCGGTATTTTTTGTTTCACCATCAAGTAACATGTACGTAGGACCGCATGAGTTTATGAGGGGGAAACTTGAACGGAAGCATGATTGGAACAGGCGCACTATAGTTAACTTCGGAAATGATTGAACCTACCACTCCGATTCACTCAATACGAAGGATGACTGTGATATGTACGTCAGCAATGGACGCTACCATTTCTCGGGGCGTCATCGATGCTCCGGGACTCATCACAAGTTCAGCTGGAAGCTCCGTTGGGGATGATGGTTCGATCCAGGGTTGAAATGAGATTACCTGGTGTGTAATGAATATGGAGTGTTGGTTGACTTATGATGTAAACGCCGCTATGAGAGAACGATGACGACGACACAAGGGCATGCAAACAAGCCAGCCTGTCCTGTTCCAAAGATGACTTTCTGTTTGGCAGGCCTTGACGGGCGCAAGCGAGGATGAGTCGGAGGTCATGTATGATGTTGGATGACGGTCTTTTGGAGAAAGACATTCAGATAAGTACCAGGGATAGAGTGGGGAATGGAGTGATCTGGGACGTGTTTACGACCGGGAGCGTCTCTCGCACGACTCTTGGATGATGTGGTCTGATTCGATGGTGTTGGACTCCCATTGACGGCGACGCTGCAATTGGGTTTGTATGAGGAAATCCTGCGACATCTGGAGGTGCGACGACGGCTTCTTGCGTTTAGCACGCATCCATTTTGAAGTCAAAAGCTAGGCTATCAAAGTTTTCACCGCCTGCAGCCATGCTTTACGCCTACTTCATCACCTACAGGCGCATCGTCTACTTCAAATCGAGGCACATCCCAGGATCATGGTGGACGGGCCTCAGTCACTCTCCTCATAGAAAGCACGTTCTGGGCCCGGCAATCCGCAAGTAGAATGCTGAGCTGAGCGAGAAATCCCGCTCGCAACAATTCATGATTCCCACCCAAATATATTCTAACTGGTGCCAGGCCCTGTTGTTGATCTTTGTCAAGTTCAGCTGCTTGCCGAAGATGGTGAAACTCATCCCGGCTTGAGAAGTACGATTTCGAGCTGGATAAGCCAATAGTCAATGCTCCGAAATCTCAAGTTCGATGTTCTGCATCGCGCAGAGGCAGAAAGCCCCACTCGGCGAGAAGCTACGGTCACACCACTGGTCCTTGTGCCTGGGCTCTCCTCGCCACGGGTGGCTTCTTCCCTGACCAGAATTTATCTTACCCACGGTCATTCCCCATCACCAGAGAGTCAGCCCCCGTCTGATAGGAGATTCCGGGTCCATCTGCAACACTCGGTATCCCCTCGCATCTAATGTAGTAAGAATCGTTTCCTTCAAACGAAATTATGCCGACAGGCAGGTTGCTAGATTTTGACTTCTCTGCTGAAGCTGACGTTTCTTTCTGCTAATAGTCTCAGATGATCGTGCTCATTCTTTGCTGATCCTTCTCTCACGCTCGTTGTGAACCTGAAGTTTGTTGGATCTCGATCACAAATCTGGCGCTTATACATCACTTTGGTGAGCACCCAGACATCGTCGTAGGATCGCCTGATCTCAGAATAACTAAGCTCAGGCCATATTTTAAGCTGGAGAGCTTCGTCAATAAGGAAGCTAACCTCAGACACGCGCAAACGCCCCCGAAGCCCGCCCGTTCTGGTGCTGCACGTCGTCGTTCAGGCGAAGCAAGGTCTCCAATGCAGGACCCCTCGCCTGGCGGGGTGAGGGATAAAGAAGGCGACGTAGTTTGGAAGTTAATTAGAGGCTAAAATGTCTCCGGTAATGCTCACATTTGAGAACTGCCATGAAGTCATACTCCGATTGCGCATCCCGTCTGCACGGATCGACCGCTTGAGAGCAGACTTATGACATCTTCATCGACGTCTGCCTGCAACGAATGCTTTCACGGTCAGCATCAGTCGAACTTCGGATTCAGGCTAGAGGAGAATGATCTGTTCGCGAATATTCCAGTCCGTTCAAGGTGCTATAAGGAATCTATGCCCGGCAAGGCAGTTTTGAATGCTCTATTGCAGGCCTGCATCATAATGTCCGCAAGTCCTTCCCGTCAATTCTGACTTTCGCCGTCCCCGCCTCCAATCAGTCAACGTAAAACCTTTTGTCTCAGGTCAAATTCCATAAAACAGTATTTGTTCTAGTCGCAAAGGCGAGTCCTTTGATATGCGAAAGTTAAAACCTTGCCAAGTTCAAGCCGCGGGCGCTAGTGATGATGGAGTCAGGCTGATGCTTGCCTGGTGCCTGAGAGTGGCTCGTTTATCACTTGAGCCACCTACACTCTTGTAGAAGAGGCTGTATAGTGCATTTATCTGCAGAACTTGGCCAATGTCCGCAGCTTGACCACTCAATTCCAACTGACTGGCACGAGATTCATGGCAAGGAACTTTCTGCGGCGGACACTTTTGACGTCAACATAAACACAACCGCATGCATACTTTGGTTGGAAGGAGCTGAGCGAAGCAGAATGGGTAATGCCACTCTAGATTCTCTATTGGATTACCAGACAGCCCCAATGCGATGCTTCTAAGGATGGTTGAGTTCAACTGTTTGGCTTGGACTTTGTCACCCGTTCTAGCGGTCGTCAACGAGACTAGAAGTCTGACTCTTTAAGTCATCAATCCTTACTCACCCTTATCAACAATTAGATGCCTCTGAGCTGTCTCCATATGCAGGAAGCGCAGGTGGGAGCAGGGCCTGAAGGAGTCTTCTGGCAAGATTGCGCCCATTTGGTCCTTCATTAACTTCGTATTCAAGTTGTCACCTCACACTTCAATACACCGAGAGCCCATCTTTTCACTCATAGATCCGTAGAAGAGAAATTCAAGAAATGGATTGCATATCTTCACGGGAGTCATCAACAGGCTGCTTCTATTCTCTGTCTTGATCGGCCGCCCCTCGTTCTGTGCCTCGCAAGTCATATTTCCAGCAGATTCTGAATAAGTTAGGTAATATACCTTGTGCAATGATTCAGCTGACTTCATCGTCATATCGACCAAGTTCCTAGGAATGATACCAAATATATACAGGGATAAGAATGAGCTTCAAGTATGGACTTCACAAAGGTCTTGGGGCTTCGGTAGTCTGTGTGAAACTGATGATACTAGTATCATCCTGCGTCTCTAAGTAGGACACGATGCGGACGATTGATAGTGACGCCATCTCATGCCTGTGGTGTACGCTGATTGAAGAAAACGAAGGGTCTTCGTGCCAAGCAATGGTTGGGCAACTTAGCTTCCGCCCCGCGCCAGAGAAAAGAGAAGCCTTTGTTTCACAGGGCATAGCCCAGCTTCAAGGGGAGCTTGTCACGTTTTCTGTGCAAGACGTCGTTCAGGAAGATGGCGTGTTTGCAGTTTGTAACCTACTCTTCGTCCCCGTCCCCCCCCTTAAATCTTCAGTCTTTCTTTTCTTCTTCTTTTTGTTTTTCTTCTCCCGTTGCTTCTCCCCCTCCTATTGTTGTGCGCTCAACCCGGGAGCCTTTGCCATCCAGGCCGTGTACGTCAATCTGATGAAACAAATCAAGACGGAGAAGATGCTGCGCGAGCCGTGGCTGAGGGTGCTCCGGCGGTTGGACACCCTGGACGGCCTCCTCAACGAGGCGATGGCCGGTCAAGAGTTGAATAAAATGCAAGGGTCGGGGGTGTGCAGCATATTGCGGAGCAAAAGCATACAGTATCATGCCGTCACAGAGGAGCTCAAGAGCAAACTCCGTGTTATCACTGGGGGTATATGAAGAGAGCGCGAATCGCCTTACAGGGGCAGGCATCTCCCTCTTCACACTACCACATAAGCCCAGGCCACCCTGGCCCTCGAATATTTTCCCCTGAGAGTCATACGGCAGTCAACAAGGTGCGCCTCCAGGCGGCAAACTGCGAAGGAAAAGTTAGAAGGGAAGAAAGAAACTCCGTGTTATCAATAGCCGACCGACAGTTAACGACTTGAGGACCTTGGTGGCGAGTTCCCAGGCGGCCTGCGCAAGGCAAAGAGGTACTAGGGCAACAGGTTTGAGCAAGCTAGGAGGGAGTATGACTGGCTTGCCAAGCAGGATTTGATATGGTCCGATGTGAAGGTGATCAAGGTGGGCAAAGGGGTACTAAAGTTGACGATGATGAGAGACGTCCTTCCTAGATGGCGGTCGCAGATGGACACATGCAGGAGTGGCAATGGACTGGGTTGTTGACAAAGAAGATGCTCCAGAGGTTTGTATTGTACTTTACATACTTCATAGGTTGGCCGAGGACGCATCATTAGCATTTTTGGGAATGGCGTTGGTCAGAGAAGCGGATGGATCTAGACGGGACGTACGTACTCTAGAAGCGAAGCACACAAGTCTCGATCAATCTTTTCGGAGGATATCCTCGGCCTCCTTGGCCGCCGTGGCAGCCTTCTTCTCGTGCTTTAACGGCCGACTCTTCTTCTTCTTGGACGTTCCCGACAGGTACACAACAACTCCCAGACGACCCTCCATGGGCAATCCCCCATGCTCCCTCAACTCGGCTAGTATGTGATCCCTCTCGGCCAGCAGATTCTGCGTGAACCTTTCTCTATCCACCGCCGTATATAGTAAATTCGCCCCCTCATCGCGTGCGTTGTAGACTTATCGCTCTATCTCAGCAAGGCGAAGAAGGCGGTAATCAGTATCGGGGTTCTTAGAGGTGGTGGCCGGAGCTGCGGCTGAGGTGTGCCCTGTCGCTGCTCAAGCAGGTGTCGTGCAGTAGCGGACCCGTCCAGA
Source organism: Colletotrichum aenigma (assembly GCF_013390185.1). Taxonomy (NCBI): domain Eukaryota; kingdom Fungi; phylum Ascomycota; class Sordariomycetes; order Glomerellales; family Glomerellaceae; genus Colletotrichum; species Colletotrichum aenigma. The sequence goes on from NW_023500917.1 coordinate 647,313, forward strand.
TGGGCGGCAGGGGGCATGAGTAGGTGTCATGCTATAGAGAAGACACATCTGCAGCTTCCATCACCCCTGATGCGGTGTCTTGAGAGAAAGACAGCTTGCGGATGTACAGCGCTCTGACTGAGCTGGTATCTGCATCAGCGGAAGGCTAGTCCACTGCAGGGCAGGTGATACTGACGGTGACCACGCGCCGGAGACCCTGGGACGGCCGTAATGGGGCGGCGGCGTTGAACGGGCCCCTGACTGCTATTGCAAACGATCGAAAATCATCTGGCCCCCTGACTACGGCGGCGGCTGCTGCTCCTGCTACTGACTCGGGATCTAATCGTAGGCATAGCCGGGTGTGGAGGTGTGCTGCTGGGGGTAACGTGGAACGAGATATTACGGCTCACGCTATATGCGATCCACGGCGGCCGGCCTTCACCCAAGCCGCTTGGCGAAACCGGCAGCTGCGATACACAACCCAGGTCATTAGCAACACAAGGCTTATGTCCATGGAGACTGTTCAGTTTGGTGATTCGCTGCCGAAGCTCGCGCGAGAGGTCTTTTCATTTACCCAATAATCTTCCGCTTGCACAAGGGTCCCGCAAGAGAGGCCACGATTTCCGGGGACAACGAGCGCGACCTGTCAGACCTGATGGTGAAAGCGGTGGACTTCGAATAGAAGAAGTTGTAATAGTTGAGGAGTTATGGTACTTGTCATCGGGAGAAACGCAAGAAGGCCGAGAACTGCTCTTCATCGCCAAGTGTAAACAGCAGGCAGGGCAAATTCTCTAATGTTGAGCGAGGGTCGGCAAACTGAGCAGAACATGACAGCTGGCTGTCTGAAATTCGTCCGTCGGAGTCTTTCGATGTCTTGCTGCTCAACAACGCGACCGCAGACACGATATTCCCGCTTTGATCTTGGCCATCATGTTGAAGTGTCGCCATCGCCAGATGTGTCTCCTCCCCTTCGATCCGGTTCCACCAGCCATGAGTGCCGCTAAAGATGACGTGAGGAGGGAAACACTCCCCAAAGGTCCCATGACTACCTTGACAAGACTCTCATTTGGCCGTATTGACAACAGGGTGATAACGCCAGCAGAAATGTCGACAGTGCCAGCAGCCTCAAATTTAAGTGCCGTTTTCTCGGCCAGCTTGTCACAACAGCCAGCATTAGTGCGGCGGTGCCTCCAGCGGGGGACATCATCTCCAGTGAGGGCAGCAAGTCTGGCCAAGATGACTCTGGCATAAGAGCGATGATCCCAAAGGTAGATAGCTTTGCAGAGAGCATCACAGAGAGCAAAGAATGCGCCTCACGTATACACACGCTCCACCGCCGCTGGATCGACTGCAACCAGTATGCCAGATGCCCCCTGGGCTGCCGCTCAATCACTCAGGGACCTTGCTCGAAGACTGGGGCGGGCCGGTCCTAACGCCAGTCGCTTGCCAACCGCACCCAGACCGCCACTATCAACAACAACCTCCTCGACAAGCCGCCACTCATCCCTCTAGCTCGCCCAGTCATCGCCCTGGCCAGCAGGGTGGACAATCTCATTACCATGGCTGTTACCTTCCTTAGCGCGAAGAGCACGAAATTTCCTATCAAGAGAGGCATGGGGGATTGGGCATGCAGGTCCTCGCAGAGGTTCCAATTGTTCGAGGACGACAGCGACCAAGACCAATTCTCAGCCACAGCCGCTGCAGCCAACCAATCCCACTACGGTTAGGGATGCGAAGGGTAGCGAAGGCAAGGTGTAGAACGCAGCTCAATCAAGCCCAAGCTCTCTGGAAACTTTTTCTCTCCTGTAATTGTGATGCTCAAATCGGCAAGTGGTGAATTCTTCCGGCGGTATATAAATATTTTCTAGACAAGTTGTCCTCCTATCAATCCCTCGCCTTCCGCTGATTCTCAGCCTCAAGCAGCATCTAGGCAAGCGGGATTGCGGCGTGCAGCAGCGAATCAAGCGCGTGCACAATCGCCAGATGAATCAGTTAGTTCGAAGAGAACGTGCTATAATGTGGAATATGGTGGACTGGCCTTGGAAGTCTGAAGCTGTGGGGAAAAGAACACTGGAGGGCTGCACCAGAGATATCTGACACTGAGAACAGGTCCATGCCTTAGTGGCAGCTTCTGACAAAAGCTGCCACGATCGTGACCCAAAAGGGTGCACAGATTTCCAAGTCCCTACCAAAATAGGGCCTCACTTCAGGGCGGAAAAAAAAAACTGCCATTACAATTCCTGGCACGTGCATGGGCCAACCGAGGTGCTTAAGGTAAGGAAGTCGCAGCAGCCATATCAACACTATTACCACTAGCACTATCCCGCATGCACACGCGATTGAAGTCCTTGTCGCGCTCGATGGAAGCGTCACACACTAGCGTCACAGTGGATCGGTGCCGATTTCAGCAGTAAGAGTTAGCATCTACATAGCCGCAAACCAACACTTGCAACACCATACTGACAACACTATGAAAGTCCCCATTTTAGTGGGGACTTTTCACCTAGGCACTATGAAGACGCCTAGCTGTAATCGCTTTAGAAGTCGGAAGACTATTATTCTCATATGTTATCCTACAAACAAGACATAATCTCAGCCACTGACTTCAAATGTGACAGGATCTCACGGTTTTCGCCAGGTCCCCTCCCATGCGACCGTTCTACCACACGACGCATCGCAGCGCATGTCCGCCCGATCGATCCATCCAATCCAGTCTAGACATTTCCAAGTCAGAAATGCGACGCTTGCCTCGCCATGTCCAATTAACTGTCGCCATATGCATATCCTACGCCACGTTAACAACTAAGTCGGTTTGGGACATTTCTGCAATCCGCTCAACAGGACCCCCAAACTCAATTAATAGAGATCCCCGCAGCAGCGGCGGACGAGATCTGGGGCGATTGCGGATCTGAGATGTTGTACAGATACCGAGGGGTCACTCAATGTCCTTTTAGGGGATGAGCTTGTCGGAAGCGACAAGTCCCCTCATCCTCCTCCTCGCCGCAACTGAGCGCCAGGGTTCGATGACGTTTTCTGCTGCCCCTGTTACCTCTTCACCATCAACGTTATCTTGTTCGTCGGCTTCCTCGTATACAGTTGTGATGCCGTGCTCCCGAGCATGCAAGTGTCGCGGCACGGACCCGGGCAGAAAGGCCCACCTCGGCATTCCCATGCCACCGGGCACGGCGTTACGGCCCCACAGTCCACCGGGCCACCGAGGAAACGAAGTGCTCAAGTTGACGCCTGGTTCTGCAGCCTCGCCACGACGGCGTTTTCCAATATCGCCATCCACAAGAACGCCTGAAAAGTAACCATTCTCACGACGAGTCACTAGAGCATTAGCAGCAGAATGCCTGTAACTTTTTAACTATTGCCAGACTCCTCATCCGCCCGAGTACCCTGGCAACCCGGTGTCTCAAGGTGCGCAGGATATCCTCCTTTATGTCTCCAAGGACGAGCATACTCCCGTAGCCTGTTTGTGTCGTCGTCAGGCATAGCAATTCGTCCATTGCGTCGTCGCCCGGGAACTACGCCCTGGCCCGTCCCTCATCTCGAACATAGCCAAGACCATTGCGGCTTTCTTTGATCGCGTGTTTCAGACAGACTGCTACTTGGGTCGACCGAGTACCCTGGTAGCTGTCGAAATTCTTCCCAGGCCATAGATAATGCTTGGCCGTCCATGTCGCGGCGGACGCTGAGGCCCTGAGCTCGTGATCGAAAGATGAGCAGAGTGCGCAGCAGGGTATGCTATAGGTTGCAGAGAGTATGTCCATCACCCAGGCGCAGTCTGTGATCTCCTCACAGGTAGACGCGCCGACCAAGTAACAGCGGCTCGTCTCGGCAAGGAACAGTGGGGTGGCTGATCTTGACGCCCCAGTTAATTTGCTTGCCATCGCTGCCTAACTATGTCGAGATGTTGACGAGCTGGCAGCAACAATCGAGCCGGCAGACGACGTGACGAGGCTGGGCTGTCTGGGTACGATGGCGCATAGCCGGTGATAGGGCGACCCACGCCAATCGCTTCGGAACGGCCTGCAATGGCGCGACTGCGAGACGAGGGTCCGCAGTCAAAGGAATTTCGACGGTGTAATGGTTTGTTGTAAAGTCACAGGGCTGCGAGGCGCGGCAGGTCAACATTAGCTGCAAAGGAAGATAAGAGAGGGATTATGTTTTGCCTTGATAGCGAGATCCCTCCTGAAATATACAAATATTATCAGATCGCCCCGAATGCTCAAAACGATGAAGAAGCGCAAATACAATGATTTGATGGCGGTCCTACAGCACCTTGAGTACACACTTGGTGGACCAGGTACATACAGATCGGCAATCCCTCCACGATGACCTGAATAATGGTCACGAAACCGGATTGTCTGGTCGCATCGACGAACTATGGCTTGGGGTTTCGACAGCCGTCTTTTCTTTCTATATCGAGGGATGAAGGGCAAGGAGTCGCATCAAAAGTTCTGTACGGTTCATGGAAATGCTCACATTCTGCGAGTCTTTTTCGCTGCTATTAGTTGTTTTCATGTGTACTCTTCGTTCATCTTTGGTTCCTCCAGGTGCCGAGTACAACTCCACGCCCTCAAGGGTTGAATGATCTAAGGAGCCCATCGATCTTCTCGACAGCCATCAGGGTGTCTCGGACGGTAAAGGCGGTGACCATGCCAATGAAGAAGATTCGACTCCCAAAGGTCGCGGAGCGGCCCAACACTATCATCACGAATTTGACTGGTCCCGTAGTGAGGAGTCTTTGCTCGACGGCTGGGTAGCGATGGAGCAGTGCCAGGATTCAGCTGGAAGAGGGGTTGAGGAGAAGCCAGGATGAGGGATGTGAGGTCGACAACAACGAATACTGACTTCTGATCTCCTCAAAGAGCTTCCATTCCTCATAACGCAAAATGTCCAGAGTGGTATTCATCGTGCAAAGGTTACAAAACTTGGCTTTGGCTGGGCGGCATTGTCGGCCGCTGCTTATCCGAGACGGCCTACATCTAACTTGGATAAGAGAGAGGACGCCAGGAATGATCTCATCAGGACCTGCTTGAACTTCCGCCGACTGAGCTGGCGACTGGAATCAGTGACCAGGACGCGGTGTTCCGCGCACTGCGTACAACATGGAAAAAGTAGCTCTGGCGAGAGTGGGCGTCACACACGATAATGCTGAGTGAGGAAATGGGGAAACCGGCAGATATCCTTTCTTTTCACTAGCCATCCTCTGTTTAGTAGCCATAGTAATAATTTGCTGGTCCAACTTACGTTTTCATTTATGTCGTGGCGAGGTAGGTTAGGTTTTTTTGTTTACTGCCCTTCGATCTTCTCTCCTTGCTCTCATCCCCACACCAGGCCAAAGAAGCCATCGCGTCTCAGCCCATCCTCCTCGCCCCTCGATGCAACAACCACAGGTCCCCAGCATTACTCATTACTGGCCATCTCCACATCTGAAAGGTCGGAATTCCTTCAGCAAGGGTGCCTAGATAACTACGTGAAGTGGACGGAGCGCATAGCTAACGAGACCGCGACGTGACAGTCTCGTTGACTTTCGGAACGACCCGGGAGACATTTTGCCAGTGACAGTGTTTGTCTCCCACAAGTAGGACGACTTCGATCCCGCTAGGCCCCGAACCAAGGAGTCTAAAGGAAAAATAGAAGTTGGGACCTTTACCCTAAGCCACGCTGAGGAACGCCACAGCAGATGCTGATTCCTTGCTGCCAACCCATCATGAGGAACAGTCTCTGCCAGTCACTGCGTCCCAAGAGCTGCGTATGGCAGCCGATAATGGGCATTTGCTTCCACGACGTCTCCGAGTTCAACCTGTCCCCGGATCACTGCGATCTTGGAAACTGAACGACCATAGAATAGCTCGCCCTGAGGAAACATGAAGTACAGAAAGGTGAACGAACATCCGGGGGAAAGCACCAGGACATGCACGGTACTCAAATTGAAGATCAAGAAAGGAATGGGTGGCGGAGATGGAAGCTTATTGGTACTCAAGCCGGGAAAAACGAATTGACCCTCCATATAAGGCATTGATTGTTCAGGCAGTCAGGAAGTAATTTTATTTATCAACGGAATATCGCAACCATACTGAGTCATAGAGGAGTAGAGTTCTCAAATAACTCGTTATCCACAACCTGGAGCCCTCTGAAGCATTCGCTGCAATTGGGATGATAGCAAGCGCAAGGGAAAGCATAAGCCATTTTAGACCGGATAGAGTTAATCACAAGCAAGAAAACTTTGATTCCAGGTTGGCTTATTTTAATGGTCCTTCTCAGAAGAAAATGTAGTTGACTTACAAATTGTGCATTAAATTGTACATTCTGATGGATGCTGATGATCTTGAATCGAGCATTGTGAGAGCTCATTGAGAGGGGACTTGGGGGCGGAAACAGATCGACTAGGCCTGCGTTCTCGACATATTGAACCGCGGACTTGGGGGAAATATCGCAGACTTAGGAGAAGAGTTACAAATGGACTCTTCCGGTCTTTTGCCGATGCAGTGAACCAGCTGTGCCGCAATGAGCTTTTTGAAGATCTGTCGCAAGTCCTCACAATTGACGATCGCAGACATGGATTTGCCGCGCTTGTTCACTTCATGCACCCAAAACTGGTGGGCGAATCCGGCGAGAGTTCTTGGATGTACTTCTCCAGAATGAGCTGAGTGATCCCGCAAGCGCTGATCCATTTGAACGAGGCCTTACACTGGATAACCGCCATCCCGACCAACGTGCAGCTCAACCACCACAAGGAAGTATGTGTAAGAGATGGTGAAATGAACTGGTTCGGTTCAGCCCAAGCCACATCCGTTTTTAGTGATTGGAATCGCAATGAACTCCTCAAGCCATCTCTTATAGTCAGACATAACGATTAGCTGGGCGAGTTTGGCTATAGTTCGCGATGGTGGTGAATTGGTGGGATGTGACGACTGGTAGATGTTAAGAAGGCAGGGGATGGATCAACCTATTGGGGGTTATGAGGTTTGATGTATGGATGTTCCTCTTGAGAGTTTTAAGCTTCTGAGGAATGTGGGAATTTGTTTCCCAGCTGTTGCCGAGAAGAATTTGTCTAAGCTGACCATCATCACATGGTGACGTGTACGTTTCTGCTGGGTTTTGGCCGTCTCGTCCTTTCTCAAGATGAGCGTCCCACCTCCAAGAGCATGGGTAGGCCATTACCAGAGGAAGACGTGGAAGTTTCCGTTGGGTTCTCCACCGTCTCGCCGTTTGATGACGCAACAGTCTCGTCTCTCAAACATTACACCATTGAGACATGGGTTTGGGAACACACTGCTAGCTATCCCTGGGAATCGTGAGATGGTTGGGTTTGCTGTCGGAAACCCCCTGTTCGACTGCCTCATGTAATGTAATAAAGCCCGCAACATAAGGTCTTTGGCGCCATGGAAGCCAATAGGCCGCTAGATCAGTTTCAAGCAGACTGTTAACGATGTTTGACGATGTTTCTGGCTTAGGAGGGAGACCAAAGGCGGCACCGTGCTGCGTGCATCTTGTACCTCTATCGCCGCTCTAGTGGGCACGCCTCTCGAGTGAAGCCCGGTTCAATGCCGTCGTCTGGATGAAGTGACGCCGTTCACCAAGCCTTCTTCTGCCTGGCAGGCTTGGCTAAACACTGCGAAGGAAAGTGTTGACGGGTTTGACACTGGTGCAGAAAGGCTTGGCGACCACAAGTGTCTGACTTAGCGAATGTTCAACAAAGGTCTAGGCAGACTGCACCTATCTCTCTTTATGGTGCCAGAGTTATTAAGACTAAATGAACACTTCGCGGTGTTGTCTCTTGCATGTAGAAGTGTGACCTGCGCTACAGAGGACAAATTGGTCCCATGAGAGGGCGCGAGGTGCACTTGGCTCCTCGTGAATAGTGTCCCCGTCGAGTCTGGCAGGATGTACAAAAGCGCGACAAAGGCAAATGCAATTGAATCATTAGTGGTACGTGAGTGAAAGCAGCGCTGTTCGAGAGGAGATTTAACACGTCGTGATAGATTCTGGATGCGTAAAAGTAATTTTCCCCCTTTTGCGAATAAATCGCGCCGACGTTGGCAATTAGCCGGCCCAAGTCCCAACTGAATAACCACAGACGGCCCCGCCGGATCAAATATTCACATCAGGTTAACCCGTCATGAATTAGAGCGGGAGTAGGTGGCTTTTTAAACCCCAACACAGCTTATTGAACACCAAAACTAGCGGTATGCGAAGTCCAGCCGCGCGCAGGCGTCTTGCGAGAGTGAAGATAATAGTGCCGAAGAGTGGTGGTGAAGCGGAACTTAGGAGGGACATAGAGCTTATAGGATGCGCCAGTAGAATGGGTTAGCCATCTTGATAAGTTAGGTTGGAAGCAGGCATTATTCTTAGTGGACGCATTAGCGCGAGGTTGCCGGTTAGCGGAAACTCATCATTCCAGCTAGTCAAACCTTGACTAGAAAGCAGCGGAGGGACAGAAGGAGAATAAATCTGGTCGTGAACCAGGTGACGAAGAACCCGTCCAGGAAACGATGTTTTCTAATGCTTTGTCTTACTAGTCACCCTCCCCGTCGCTCTGCTCTTCGTTTTCCGAAAAAGCGGTTAGCCACCTGGTTGAAAAGTCGACAAAGCGTGATGGGCGCGTTTGGAGTCTGAGAATATGAGGCGACGAAGCCCACGCCATTTGCTGATCGGAATACTAGTCGAAAAAGCGTACATCAGCGTCGTTTGGGTTTTGGTGGTAGGACTTGGTCCACATTAGAATCGCCCGCCATGGTTGGGGCTGCATCACCCAAAGAGCGCCCCTCGTTATCGTTCAGCTTGAGGAAGATGAAAGGAGATAAAAACTGGTTCTCTCTGTGATTTGTAGAAAGTAAGGCGGGAAGGTCGTTCACGCGATGCCTGCGACTTGTGTTTTATTGAGCTGTGGCTTGCGAATTATGGCTTCATATGTCTTTAGGCATGACTTAGAGGCATAGACATCGTGAGTGCTGAGGCTTGGGTTGGCAAGTAAATATCTCTTCGGCGAGAGTGTACAGGGATCCATGTCTAGCATTCACATATAAACATAAGACGTGGAGAACGGCCATATAAACCGAAATGGAGGAGTTGGAAATCTAATTCCAATACATCTGATCTTTCTTCGCTGATCACGCAAGAACCTCTAGGCATCTAAATGTCAGCTGGCTAGTCCCATGGTACAGACTTACCGTTGTCATGTGTTAAACTTCAACGTGTGTGCATGTAAATATGCCCTAAACTGAGGTCGAGGTCACCCTGATATAGTGTTCAGATTATTTGCTAGCGTTCAACGCAGTTACCGCTTCGGCAAGCACATCAGTGTTACACTTTGGTCTATATGTGTTAGGGTTGATACCGTTCTGCAAAGTTCAGCCAATGAGCGGATCATCACAATATAAGGCCGGCCGACTTGCTGATACTGGTCAAGTCGGGGCGCAGCAGATGTGCTTCCATGATCCTGGGCTTATATAGCTCGGGAAGGATGCGACAACTCCCAGCAGTCAGGACGATAATTGCTCGACCATGGGGCGCAAGTAAAGTTGCTACCTCCTTGTGCCATTGAACAGGCCGCTGTATGTTCAGGTCCCAGACAGCATATTGATTCGCCTGCAGGCTTTAAAGCTTGTTGCTATTAAGGCTTTTCAATGGCTGACAAGATCGTTCCATCTCAATAGCAGAAGCAGTTGGATTGATCAGAGCAATAACGCGCTCTCCGTGTGCGAAATCAGAACGGCTAGTTGGGAAAATGAAGGCTCGGCTTCATGTTCTTGAATCTCAACTATTGGGATTTCGTCGCCATGCTATTACTGTGGAGATGCTGGAAGCACGAACGCCCTGACGATGACGGATGCTGCGACTCTCAGACATTTCTCAGCAATCGTGCGGGAGCCGGGGAACAGTGCTCAGCGCACAGATACTGAACGGACACATGGTGCAACGGGGCTGATCATGAACGGCGTCGAGCCGATGCGAAAGTGGGGCGTTCGACCGGTGCCAGAGATTGGGACGCGGGGCCGGCATGTACCAGGTCCACGCGGGACGTTTTCAACAGGATTCCGCGGTAATTGCTGGAGACAGGTCCATTAGGGGAGTATCATGGCGACCTTTGCTTATTGATAGGTGGAAAAATGCGAAATGCCTCATCAGCCTGCATAACGTCCTTCACCCCAATAATGACGTGGGCAATTTTTGCTCCATCGCAGTAACGCGCCACAGAAGCCACTACACTATAGTTACTTTCTGGGATCCTCCTAATTCAGTCAATGCGAAAAGTCATCCAACGAAAAGTATTTCTCAAGTCCGACGTGGACACTTCTTTACCTGGACCGGTCATTCTTTGTCGGGCACACGAGCGACAAAACGAGCATGGGGCAGGGTGGACGCGAATCGCCGAAATGCACTGCCCAGGCAGATGCCCATATACCAGGACCGTGGGGATTTGGTGACGGCAGCACTGATGATCTTGCAGCCAGTGTCACACACCCTAGAAGGTCTCGGCAAACTTTCTCGTCTAAGCCCCAGGCTCTTATGTACACTTACAGGGCTAAATAACCACGATTATAGATATTTAGGGATTTGATTATATACTTATTACTCGAAACCACTTAACTGATAACATCCGTTGCAATATTCAAGTGTGAATGCGGCAAGTTAAACATAGCACTCTCTTATTCAACCTCCTTCCACTCTACGACCCATCAGAGATAGACGAGGCATGTTCCTGAAGCTCAGATCAGCAATAGATAACGCCGAAATATAGGCTGAAAAGTGCTGGATAAGTAGAATGATGATAAACTCAGCTATTTGTTTAACACCAGACGCCTAGTTGCAGCGCCTACTTATACCGAATGCACGACAACCTAGATCCCCTTCAAAACAGATAAATCCCTTCGCAAGCTCTTTTCGTCGAGTATCCAGCAGCCTCGAAAGCCACACAGTGCCGCTCTTATGGGGCGAAACTCATGCCTGCGCAGCAACGCCCAGTCGCCACCGTTTCCAGTACTCTATTGAATCTAGGAACAGCTCCATCCACCGACATTTATTGCCCTTGTCGATATTGAAATAGCGACCATATGAAGTTCTCTTGCAGCTTTGACCAAGGACTTAGCTCGTCTACTGACTTACCTGCCACTCTGAGTGGCAGACAGCCCTAGCGGCAGACTGGTTATTCACGTTCTATTTGGTGAAATCGTCAGCCTCTCAGGCAATTTGTTTTACAACCCTGGTATCTCAAGCCCTAGGATGGCCGATCTGCAGAGGGCGATAAACATACAGCGTCAAAAACCAGGCTATTATGAGAGGCATGAAGTGACCTGGGGCATGTCGATCAAAGGACACAATCTATTTATGGAGATCCTACAGATATACTGCGTGAGCCACTAGAGGTGCATCCTAAGTCAACTTCTCTCGACCTTATTGCTCATCAGGCTGTATTATGGCGAAGTGCAACCCTGGGATAGATGGAGTAGTTCGTGAACAAAAGACATTTAGGCCTGAAAATGTCTAGCTATCGACATTATGGCAATGTTATTGATGCTATGTCCATTGGTAATATAAGCAGCTTACACTTGGGTCGGCAATCCCTTGGCTAATGAATCATCTCGTCGTTCCTGTCTACGGTTCTAAAAGGCTCAAGCACATAACTTCGATATAATCTTATCTCCCTTGTCCCGTTAGGCATGATGAATTCCTGTCCTCCAGGTCTCATGTGGCATCACATAGGTTTGGTCAGACGATTAGTCCACCGGTCGACAAGCCTATTGCACCTCGTTATGTCATATTCGTTAACAATACATATACTTTAGAATTGTAAAGCGAACAGTATCTTCTTCAACCTTCGTTCGAATATCATGCTGCCTACGACCAAGTGCCTTTCCGGGAGCACTGGCATGCTGCCATTCCCCGCGAAACCCAAACGTGAAATCGTCACCGCCGGCAATGATGCGGACTTGATACATAGAATGGATGAGTTCAAGATCTCTGATGTAAATAAATTAAGAGTGGTGTCGTCATATCTTCCCAACTCTTGTTTCCTGCAACATGGCAGCTGAGAAGGAATGTCCACGACCGTACGGGATAGCAGCCACGAGTTAGGATGGCAATCATTAACCTAGCGGAAGAATCTAACATGGTCAAACCGAGGCCGCAGAGCGAAGCATGCATGTTCCTATCTCAACCGCCTTTTCGTAATATTTCTTGAATCACAGGCTCTTTGGCGGAAAGTGACAATTATCCGACCAGCCTGGGCCAGCTTTCTCTGCTGCTTTCATGTGCATACCTTGTCTCAGAAAATCGCCCATGGTTATGTCCTGAGAGTCATTCTGAATTATGCAGCAGGAAGCGAAAGATGCGAGATCCTGCGACAGAGACGATAATCAGACAGGAATCGCAATACATATGCAACTATTAGAATCACCCCACCGATCGGGATGTCAGGTTGCAACTAAGAAATTGCAGCCCCCCCAGGAGCCAGCTTTAGAAGAGACCGTAGTCGATCCAAAATTGCCCAGGTTTCGAGTCGCGATCCATGCATATGAGCTGAGCATGATTGCAGACACTGCCATTAAGTTCTCCCCGAAGGCACCCTACCTAATGCTTCAATGCTTGAGGAATTGGCGACGTTTGGAACAGGATGCGCCTGCTCAACGAAAGCTCCGTGTAGACGTTGTGACTTGGGGTATGAAGCAACAATAATAACGACGGCCATCATCTCTTCATTCAACGAAAAGTGCATACTGGGGCCCGTTGCTTAGGTGGAAACACGTGGGCCTTTGTCGTCCTATAATGTGCATTTTCGCGATTCTGAATAGTTTGAAAAAAAAGGCGAAGATCTAAACGCCCTCCGAGCCTGGAAACTCATATTGCCCATCACTTAAGAAAGGGAGACGCATCCCAGTAGATTGGCCGGTCAAGGCTTCAAGTTCTATCAAGCCTTGATCGGGCTGTTGATTTTCAGGAAGTAAGATATGCATACTTGGGCAATAGGCGGGCGTATTTGGAGGCACAATGTTCTGATAAACATTGCACCTCAAAAGCTTGGCTCCAGTGGGCGCGTCCTTCACCAGTGAGGTATCCAACAACCAAAATGAAAATGGTTCATCATTACCAGGCTCATCAGATTGTCAACGCCTTGAAGGCTTGGCTGACGATACCGGCAATATTAATAACAGCATGGTTTCGAGGCCTTTCACTGCGAAGGTCAAACCATTTAGTTGCGTTCACCTCAATGAACTCCGCAGCTGCTTTCTGGTGATCCTCGCTTACTTCAAGCTGGTCAACGTAGTCTTGGGTGATATGCACCTCCAAGAACCGCATGTAATACCGTGCGGCGGCAATGACGAATATGCTAGATAAGAGTCAGTAACTTGAATATTTGAATTTGTTCCCGGGCATCGAGCTGGGTGGGATGAGAATATAGGAGCTTGGTCAGTTTACTCATGTATCTTGTGGCCCTACCCACGCCCCTTGCACCAGCCGCATTCATACCGCTTGTCCTATCATCTGGGCGAACCGTTCATCTGATAGTTTCGGCTCGCCATTCAATATCTCACCAAGGTGTCGCTTCGTCTCGAGTATTGCGACACAACCCAAGCGTCCGGAAAAGTCCTGGACGAGGGATAATCCTCCATCATCAATAGACCTACAGGCGTTTTTCTGGATGCAACAGTCCAATTAAAGCTCATAGTCATCGAAGTCGACAGCAAAGTCATCCAAATCGGACCACTAGTGTTATGGTAGGTGTTGGAGAACATGCCGGATGAACTCGCTTGCAAATCGATAAGTCAGTTCTTCAGGTCTTAGTTGCAACTTAACGGCTTCTTCCTGGGGGACGTATGATTGCAAAGACGGAAATTTCCCGGACGGCGAGGTGGGTATCCTGATAGCCTCAGTCAAATCTTCTCAACTGTACATGCGTGCCAATGGCGCTTGAGTTGCTTGTCGTTTCGGACGTTCTTCTGATAACAGCGGAAGTGAAGGTTCTCGTTTCAAACCTGTGCTGCCGACAGGTGGAGAACTGCCCATTACTGAGGACTCGTCGGCGTCCTGCAAGTCGCCCTCCTCGTCTCGTGTATCGATGGAATCATCAGTCTGGCCAGACACGCAAAGACGGTTCAACGCAGCCCATACATTGCCGAGGGGCTCGCGGCGGAGGGCATACTCTGTCCGCACACTGCGAGTGACATGGTGATCGGATGATGGGCCTTTAACCAACTTGAAAAGCGCATGGATTGATTCTACTCAGTTATTCCATGCCGGAACGCGTCGAGATACGGCCGTCCGTGTACGGCCATTGGCCCGACCTGTCCCGAGCCCCGCTTGCCACCCCCTACTCAAGTATTATCCGTCGGAACGCGTCGAGATACAGATGTCCGTGTACAACTATTGGTCCGACTCGGCAGGAGCCCCACCTATGACCCTGCCCGACCTGGAAATCTCAACGCGTTCGCTAGTGCTTCTGATTGACCGAAAATACCTGAGTAGTAGGCCCAACATCCTGCTTCAGTGTCTCCAAGTTGAAATGAAATCTCGACGCGTTCCGGAATGAAAGCCCTTCTCCTGAGCCCTGGCTGTTTCTTTCCCTTATATTTAGGTGCTTTTTTCTAAAAAGCAACCTACACAAGCGTAGTAAGTCAGTAGAAGATAAAAAGAAAAACATATAACACCAGGTATTCGCTGATCGTCACCAACTTAACTACTAATCCAGCCCTCAAAGACCTTATCTATAGCCGCTCGACTTCATGAGGTTGAGGTATGCCACCTTCTCCAACAGACGACGAGGGTCTTAAGCTACGGAAAAAGGTTCGCATCGCTCAGCCTATCAGTGATATCAGCACACCTGGATAGCTAAGCGACGCACACCACCACCACCACCACTATTGCTGCCTAGCCCTCAGCCCCTGCCGTTTTCAACTGCCTACTTCATTTTTCAACATGTCGCTTTTGAAAAATTGATTGTCCTGAGTACTCCAATCGAAGTGGAGCAGTTGCTGCTTTCACCCGTAAGCATTTGATTATACCATTAGCTCACCGCACTGGAGGATACTGGGCTCTTTGGCGCCTGGGCAGGCTGCTAGCAACGCAGCAGAGGCCGACCCTATTGGCCCCGCCTTCCGTTCGGCGCTTACGGGTAGCCAAGGAAGATGCTGCATAAAGCACCACTGCATATCTCCGCCGCAGTGTGAGCCGCTATTATAGCCAAAGTGTCATCCAATTTCCAGCTCCACAAACCTGCGGCGGCCCTGCTCTGTAGGGGACAACACGCCATCAGGTCCTTGCCATTCTCTTTATTCCCTGCTGCAGCCTTCACCACCTCCTCAGTGATGATGATCTGATCTCCTCGCCGGTTGAGAAGTAACACCATTATTTCCTCGGGGAATCTCTCTGCAATAGTGCAGACTGTAATCTGGTCTCCTCGCCGGTTGAGAAGTAGCGCTATGACTTCCTTGCCATTCTCTTCGTTCCCTGCTGCAGCCTTCACCACCCCCTCAGTGATAGTGATCTGGTCTCCTCGCCGGTCGAGAAGTAGCGCCATCACTTCCTTGCCATTCCTTTCATTCCCTGCTGCAGCCCTGACGACAGCTTCTGTGACTTTGACCTTTTTTCCTAGATAGTCTAATAGTAAACTGAGTATTTAAAACGTTTTCCCCTCAGGAAAACCAAGCTTTTTGGGAATCAACATTCCATTTCCTTCTTTGTAAAGCCATGCTTCGACCACGTAATAGCCCTTGACGGCGTCTTAGACCGCGTTCATGGTGATTGGTTCCAGCCTGCCATTTTCATCAAATATGCATGCTGTGACCAGAGCTTCAGACTTAGGCTTAAAGTCTGTCATGTCAGCTCTAGGACTGCAATTCTCGGGGAATACCTCTATGACGACAGCCCTTTCTCCCACCACACTAGACGTGCTTTTCCGATCTTCCTCATTTAAAGCTCTCAGTAGGAATTCAGCATAAGCCTACTCTCCTTCCATAATTGCCTATTTCTATGCCTCAAGATTCCTAATTGTAACTTTGGTATCCGCTTTCTTATTTACAAGACAATTCGCAATTTCAATTCGGCGTCTTAACAGCGCAACAATCAAAGGAGTGTGCCCCTTCTTATTGACCATATCTATTGGAGCCTTTCGCTTCAAAAGCAGCTTGATCGCATCCTCGTGGCCTTTCTTGGCAGCCTAATATAAAGCTGAGTCTCCATCCTCGTCTGACTCACGTATAGTCACATAAGGATCATCCAGCAACGCGCATATTATGGGGATATAGCCTCCAGCAGCAGCGTATGAAAGGGGAGTCCGTTTAATAGAATCCAGCACTATCGGGAGGGCATAACTCTTCATCAGTATCCTGACAATATCGACACGTCTATGTTCAGCAGCGTAGCTTAGCGGAGTCCGCCTGAGCTTATCCTCGTAGTCAATCTGAGAGCTAAACTCCAGAGATGCTTTGATAATTTCCGGCCAACCTTGCTCAGCAGCCCAGGATAAAATCGTCTGGTCACTATCATCCCAGGATAAAGTTTCCATAACCTGGCTGATCAGCCAGAGACTCTCCATTCTTTTGGCTTCAGATAGTGCGGCAATAACATCTTAAGCTGTTATAGGACTAGACTTATCTACTTCCCTTTCCTTGAGCTTAACGTAGCGATCTGAAATATCTATAAGCAAGTTGTTAAGCGACTGTTTCATCATCTAGGAAATCCCTTCGTAGGCAAACTCTTTCTCGCCCCCAGGTTTCCAGAAAAGGGCATTGCGGTAGAGTTCGCCAAGCTCTAGCATTATTGCTTCAAACGCGTGATTCTTCTTTTCAGCCGTCGCTTTTCCTGCGGTTTGCCAAGCCCACCTGAGAACTTTCTCCGCCTCCTTGAATCTGCCATCTTTCCTCAAATCTTCAGCCTCATTATAAATATCCAGAAGAGTATCTATAGGAGAAGGCAACTTAGATTGATATCGTAGAGCTGGAAGAATAACTGAGAACGCATCCTGCGTAGAGCTAAGGCTGCTCTCCTTGAAGCACTCTATGAGACCAGATATCACGTCGTTCTTAAGGCAGAACCCTCTGCTTCCCTTTGAGAACTTCGTTTGCCCCCTAATAGAGTTAAGAACTCCTATAGCGGCATAAAGGAAAGATTGATATATATCCAGGGCGCAAGCGGTAGAGATGGAGTAGCTAAGAGGAAGAGGTATGGTTGAGGCAAACGCCTCCGTCGATAAGCCACCAAAAGTTGGCAATGCTTCGAATTGCCAACTGAAAAGTCGTAATAGTAGCTGGCTTAGATAAGAAGATGATAAGCTGGTTCTTGCGGACGTTTTGCAAATCGCCCTATCCTTCATCTCCCATAAAGAATCTGGGCTGCGTTCCACGCAATCTGTCCCGACCATTAACTTCTTTAGCTCTAATAAAGGAAAGTCATCAGTCTAAAATTGCATGTTAATCTTTGCAAGTTCCAATTCTTCTGGGGTGGCTCCAATGGCCACAATTCGAAAGGCTGGTACTTCTGACGCCTTTGACACTTTGAACTTGAATTTATCGTCCGTCTCCATTTGAGGATCTGAGATTATCGACCATATCCATAGGCCTATTATAGCTTCAAGATGTTGCTGGACTGCATCCCATGCTATTGGCCTTCTGCTGTCCCTCTGAAGCGGCAGCTGAAGCGAGACTCCTTCGCGGCGAGGCTGGGACGCTGTGTGATTCTGGTCTATCGCATAAAAGGTCCAGGAAAGGAATTCTTCGTCCAAGGCAGGGAGAAGCCTCACACTAGACTTAATTGCCCTCTTTAACTGTTGAGTCAGCTGTCGCACAGGTACTAGACGATCATCCTATGCAGTTGATGACTTTACTTTGGTGAGCCTCAACTGGCTGGTTAATTCTGCTAACTGGGATCAGTAATAAAACGCCTTTGCGACCGCGCCTAGTCCTGTGGCGTTACTGCTGCTGCTTCTGTTGGCTTCTTCATTATCTTCATGCTTATCCGTAGGACTAGTGATGACCCAGCTGAAATCTTTGCCAGACTTTCCTTTACCTATTTGCAAGGCTAGCCAGTCTAATTCATAGCCTTCTACTTCGTCAGGGCGATTATACAGGCGGTTATCTTCCTTGCGCAAGCGTTATGTTCTGAGCCCTGCGCGGATGATGCTAACGATCAGAATGGCTCCAAGCTGGAGAACAGACACAGCTGAGTGCATCGCTCTCAGCCTGACAAACTGGAGGACGAAGCCGAACAGGGTTGTGACTGTAGCAAGCCAGACTCCTAGTTCACTACCAGATTGTTGGGGTGTTTTCTATGACGTGATATACTGGTTTAATGGAGATGCAGAGTCGTCAAATAAGAATAGGTCGAAAGTTTGGTCGCTGATGACCTGGTTTCCTGGCTGAACCACATAGATGGTTGAAGTAGGCGAACTTATGTTTTGATTTCCTTCTTTGTTGTTGTTGTTAGCCTTGCGAAACACTCTCTCCTTAGTGCTGTTTTCCACTAAGAACGCGCAGTAGAACATTCCGCCGCACAGAAGTATGGTTCCAAGCGACATTAAGGGAAACGCCCAAGCAGGAGGAATAGCTTCTTCCTTTTTCCAGGCCTATGATATGATAAGACCCCTAAACACCAAGACTGACACCTATGCGAGAAATGCAATTGCGGCGGCAAGCTAGTGGAAGTATTCAGGCAGCTTTCTTATCCCTATATTGAAGGAGAGGTTAGGATTTAGGGCAAAGTCGTCTTTATCAGTGCTGTCGTTAGAGGCAAGCTGATGCTTTTCCGGATCACAGCAGGACTGCTTCCTAATCTCCCCCCATCCCGCCCTCGTAGCGGAGGGAGTTTTAACGTATTCCCAGAAGGAGTAAATACCACAATTGGATGGTGTTTAGCAGCCCCCAGTAAACTCTTCATTAGCTGCGTCGCGATCATATATAACCTCGAGGATCTTAGGGCGTCTGAATACCTGGACGATAGCGCTGTTATGATAGAGCTTGCAGATATTGCAGCTGGTGGACGAGCATAACTCTGCCTCAGTAATCCCCCCTCCCTCTTGCGCCCAGCCGATAAAGGCACGCAAGGAGTATCCGCCGCATATGCAGATCGCAGACATAACCGCTGTGATGACGCCTAAGGGTGCTATTGCGAAAATGAAGTTGTCCCATATCGTCGTCAACTCGCTCAGGAACTGCTTTATGATCTGTTCACCAAACAGGGCCAGAATAGGCGTAAGGTCTGTGGCCAAATTGTTGGAGAAGTCGTCTCACCTATCTGCCTGCGTGGTTCCAGTAGCGCAGATCAGTAGGAACAGGCAGAGATAGGCCGCACTGAGATGCTGCATGGTTGCTGAGCCGAAAGGCTGTTTGGAAAACACTAGTATGGTGAGGATTTTTTTGCTTTATTTAGGTAAGAGTGATGATGGTCTGAAAACTCCGTCTGATATGAGTGTACTCTGGTAGTTTTGTATTAATCTGGAGTGACCCTGATAAGCTACATGGGAAGCGACGCTGCTCTCCTAAGGCTTCAGTGGGTATCAAGGGTAAGCATATATACACAGGAGTACTTTTGTCCTACAAAGTGAGCACACCGCACTCGCATAGAATCACATCAAGCAGCAAGAAGAGCTAGGTCCCATTCATAGTGGATACTTCCCCTCTTCTCAGTACAGACTGGACGCCACCAACAGTTCCACAATTAGCCGCCAAGATTGGTGACAGAACTATATAAGTACTCAGAATAGCCTCATATAAATGAGAAGTCCTCTCTTTTATACACTTGGCTCAACGGTACAGTGTTACGGTCAGCTATCCGACAGTAGGGTCTGCTAACAGAAGCTGGGGATTGATACGTTCTAACAGTATACTGGGTCGTGGTCGTAGGTCGTAGTTCGTAGGCTGTAGTAGATCGGTTCTTCAGAGGCCAAGGTGATCAGTCTTAGACTCAATAAGTGATTCGCAGTGAAGGTAAGCTGAGAGTATCTGTGAGGATGAATACTAAGTTGATTGCTGAAGAGCTATGGAAGTCTGACCATGAGCCAGGCTCAGGGTCATTATATATAAGTCTAATTCTGAACATGTTCCTTTGTACCTTGGGTCGATCTGGATCATTCCGATCCAGAATGATCGTTTGGCCCCCAAGTCGTGTTGGATCATATTGATCCAATATGATCGTTATCTTATCATCACGTGACTTGGACCATAGTTCTTCCGTTACCGAGTGAGTTCCTGTTGTTCCTGTGATCCTGCAGTACAAATGTCCTGTCCTAGTCGCCCGACGCCCAAGTGGGTCGGTCAACTGTTATCCATGCATAACGGGTCGTAACATACAGTTCCAAGTTCTAACAATCGGGCTATCGCAGCTAGCTTTATAGGCGTTGACGGATTCCCAGCCTTAGCTGTGACTTGCGCAGTAAGTGAAGGCGCAGCGCAAATAACCAGAGGGAAAGATGCAGAAAGTACGGAAGAGTCCAGGTGGACTGCAACACGAGGCATGCAGAGTAGACATGATTAGCTCCCGTTCCGTTGTATGGACCGGCTGACTGCAGCCAATTCTCGGCATAGTGCAGACCGGTGTGGAGTTAAGGCCGCCACTAGTGCGAGTTGCCAACACAGCGTCTACGCAAGGGCCAATCAAGATTGCAATACTCACCGTGCATATCATACTGCGCTCTGCCCGATTATTACATGCAAAGACGTCTGACCGCAAGCCTTACTTACGACAGCATGGTCTGAAAATAAGCTTGGCTGCATCATATCCCATCGAGTGCTGATGGACCCCATTTTCGACAACGGCGGGGTAGTGTCAAGAGCCCAGCCCTGGTGAGGCCACGTAGGGGTGATTTCTGTGTATAGAATCTAAGCTGAAGGGGAAGAGATTTCTAAAGCGGGGCTCCTACGGGCAAGAGCGTTGAGTAGGGACCCACACGGCAATGGCGCGGTGAGGAAGGGCGGAATTCGGACACTAGCCCGGATCCACCATCCCGTAAAAGGTAGAGCCAATAAGGGCCTAGGAATCCTTTGAGAATGCAGAAAAAGGGACTTCGGGTATATGCACACGACTGAAACAGAAGGTCTATCGAATCGATTTTTGGACCCTGCCTCGGCACTCAGCAGTCGTTCTCGCCTTAACGCCTACTGCCATTGATACCAAACAACATGGTTAGATCGCTCACGCCGTTATCGTAAAGGGCGCCAAACAGCTTATGCTAAGTTTGATCGCTAAAAACCTGGGGTAGTCGTTCTTATACCCGTCAAATAAGCGCCTCCCGGCCAGGCAGCTGGGCTCTCGGGCTGGGAATAAGAAAAACGGAGGTGGCCCTGTCACTGAACGGCGCGCCCGAACGGAGAAGAATTTGGGCCCGCACTCCCGTTTTTACGGATGAGTCAACATCCCAGCCTCCTTCTGATAGGCCAGCCTTAGCTATGGCCGCCCAGCTTCATGAGGTTGAGGTATGCCACCATCGCCAAGAGACGACGAGGGTCCTAAGCTACAGAACACAGTTCACACACACTGAACCAGTCAACCCCACCGGTGATGGTGATACAAGCACACCTAGATAGCTAAGCGACGCACACCACCACCACCACCACTACTGCCTAGCACTCAGCGTCTCCCTTTTTCAATTTACGTTTTTTGAGAACCCGATCCCAGTGAGTGCTCCAACCAGGAAAAAGCAAATCTTTCTTTTAGTTACCCTCGCGAGTCCCCATCCATGCTCAAATCGGTCCTTCATCGTGTTCTGCTTGCCAAGGCCAAGGCTCGCACGTTGTGCGAATTAGCAGTAACTAGCAGTAGTTCGCAGTTATATCTCTTGAACGATAGCGCTGCACTCCACTATCTCACTGAGCGAGGACGCTGCGCAGTTAGCCTACAATACACTGAATAGGCATTGCAGCAGTATGCAAACCTTCTATTGTTCACAACGGAATCATTTCTAAACCCTTGATGGTGACTAAAATATACTAGTGTCTAGCTCCCACTAATTAGGTAGCGCCTGATCATCACCTAATGTTTAGATTATTTCCGACGGAGAAATTGCCGGAGCCAGAATGTTGGATGCCAGTGCCGTGGAAACTAGCGACCGACTTGTCGCGACTTATCGCCACGTCTGTGGACGGTGCCGACATAACAGACACGGCAGGAACCACCGTCGGGTCTACATAGGTAAGCAGCTCTTTGGTGCACGCAGCGGCAGTTGCAGCCGCGTAGTGCTGCCAGTCGTCATTCTTGTGAGAGTCGGCGTAGTCAGAGATGCCGCGAATGACGATACAGGGGAACTCGGTCATCAGCCCGGCCGCCTCCATCTCGAAGCACAGCACGTCGCCCAGGTTGCGAATGATCTCGTCTCTCTTGACAA
Organism: Colletotrichum aenigma; assembly: GCF_013390185.1. Classification (NCBI taxonomy): domain Eukaryota; kingdom Fungi; phylum Ascomycota; class Sordariomycetes; order Glomerellales; family Glomerellaceae; genus Colletotrichum; species Colletotrichum aenigma. The sequence continues at coordinate 669,613 of NW_023500917.1, forward strand.
TACTCCTCACGACGCGATCGCCGGAAGCAACCAGTCCGTAGTGTATCTCGGGCCCCTCGGAATCGCGAGGAGTCCTGCGAACACGTTTTTGTCCGTCGCATGTCTCGCATGTGGTTTTTATGGGGTCGTGAGAATAGTCCGCTTCGAACAGAACATCAAGACTGCTGGGTGGCCGCTGGTAGACGGACAAGCGACGTCCCTTCCGTAGCATTGCTGACAAGAACTCCTCAGCCTTGTTTTCGCTAAGGAAATGGTCCAACCGCATCTTCACGACAGCACTCCTCAAGAGAGGAGGCGGCGGCGAGAGAAACCCCTTCAGCACGAAGCCAGCCTCCGTTTCCCTTCCCAGATCGTATTGGACGACGCCGCCGTATTGACCCTCGGGCATGCTCACCACGACGTCGCCTAGACGGATGTCGTGCTTTTTGCTGGGAACCCCTCCGCCAATACCGACGAAGAACCGCCACTTGATAGAAGGAAAGGTGCGGGCCATGTTCGTGGCTACCGTCGCCGCCGCGCCTTTCCCTTGACTTCCGGGGAGGCACGCGAGCACCACGTCGTGGCCACTGAGCTCACCCAGGACGTATATGTTCGAATCGCCTTCCTTTGTCGCTAGTCTGGGGTGTTCTCGGTCGAGCATACATCGGACGGCGCTCATTTCGAAGTCGATAGCGCACACTACTGCGACGGTATAACTTTCGTAAGTCGTTGGCCCGTCCTGCATCGTGATACTATTAATGGGGGTGAGGTTGATGGAGTTACGAATGCAGAACCGTCAGAGAGAAACAAATGAGAAGATAGGAATTTTTTTTTTGAGAGGAAGAGGCGTAAGCTGTTGACCATGGGAGCAGACCGTATGCCTTGTGGTGAGGGACAGCACCTGCATCTCCCAACGCCCCGCATCCACACATGTCTGTGGTCTGGTTGGCCCGCTAGCCGCTGCTCAGCCTGATTTCCTTTTTCCAAAGAACTGTCACTGCTGCCTGATTTATCGTCATTCATCATTCCGCCGGCTTCTTGACGACGATAGTACCAACCGACGACTTTATACAGTAGTCTCCGATGTGGTTGAGGAAGAGATACACCTAGTGCGGCAAATCAAAGAATTCCACCGTTCCAAATGGCGGCAGCTGGATCTGGTGCTGGCCGACCAAGCCCTGGTGCGCGGTCGGAGTTCAGTGGCACCGGCATCCAGCACTCAGGCTCTGGAAACTGGCACGTCAATGGGGATGTAAATATCGGTACGACTATGTAAAACTTCACTAGGATTACTACTGACAAATTGAACAGGCGTTCGTGATCAATCTGATCAAGACTCGCGATTTCTGGCCGACCTGCAAGTCACCAACCCACGCCACGACAAGAAGCGCATCCAGGTGACCAAGGGCGGTTTATTAAAGGACTCCTACGTCTGGGTGCTTAAAAACTCCAACTTCTGCAAATGGCGTGACGACCAGGACCAGCGACTGCTCTGGGTCAAGGGCGACCCAGGCAAGGGCAAGACTATGCTCCTATGCGGCATTATCGACGAGCTGGAAAAACCACACGCTCAGGGGAAACTCTTGTCCTACTTCTTCTGTCAAGCTACTGACAAGCGACTTAATACAGCGACGGCGGTACTACGCGGCTTGACCTTCATGCTTCTCGACCAACACCCGTCCCTTGTTTCGCATATGAAGAAGTATAAGAAAGTTGGGAAGGCATTTTTTGAAGACGTGAATGCATGGTATGCGATGTCTGAGATCTTCACAAACATGCTCCATGATCCGAAGCTACAAGGCGTCTACCTCCTTATTGATGCATTGGACGAGTGTACAACGGGTCTCGATCAATTACTCTGCCTGATTGCAGAAACATCGGAATCAACCGATGTGAAATGGCTCGTATCGAGTCGTAACTGGCAGCAGGTTGAAGAACAGCTACGCCCCGTAGCACAGAGGCTATCACTAGAGGTTAATGCGAAGTCTATCTCGGCAGCTGTGGATATCTATATCCAACACAAGGTGAACAAGCTTGCTGAAGAGAAGGGACATAGCTCCAAGACAAGGAACACAGTGCTTCGTTACCTTTCCAGTCATGCGGGCGGCACCTTCCTCTGGGCGGCCTTGGTCTGCCAAGAACTCAAGAAAGTGCCCGAACTTGAAGTTCGAAAAAGAGTCAAGACATTTCCTCCAGGGCTTGATACTCTCTATCAGCGAATGATGCAGCAGATCTGCGACTCTACCATCTCTGAGAAATGCAAGCAATTTCTTGCTATAACTGCAGTGGTCTACCGCCCGCTCTCACTCGTAGAGTATGGATCGATCTACGACCTATCAAGCGACGCCGACTCAGCCGATAGTGAAGGGGAAGACGACGACTCTGAATACACTAGCTGGGAACAGAGCAAGTCCAATCTTGCGAAGCTAGTGAAGGAGTTAGTTAGCTACTGCGGCTCTTTTCTCACCATTCGCGAAGATATAGTCTACTTTGTCCACCAGTCGGCCAAGGATTTCCTGATGAACGAGGCATACCCAGCATTTCGCCAGATTTTACCTTCTGGCATTGCACACCAGCACCACGCTATCTTCTCAAGGTCTCTGGACGTGTTATCCAGCACACTCAGACGCGACATCTATAAGCTGCGCAACCCCGGAAGCTACATAGAGGATATACCACCACCTAACCTGGGCCCTTTGGCTTCTCTGAAGTACTCGTCTACCCACTGGGTTGATCATCTCGAGCACTCGAATCCTGCAGACAGCCTGACATGCGTTGATTTAAAGGACAACAACAGCGTTCACACTTTCCTCAAATGTCACTATCTCCACTGGCTAGAGGCTCAGAGTCTTCTGAAAGGCATGCCACAAGCAGTAGTAACAATGCAGAAACTCCAAGCATTAATTGTAAGTCTAATAGAACTATATCTTAGGATACCCCTAATAGTTATTTAGGGAAGTATGGAAACACAACTTGCAGAACTCGTTCAAGATGCCTGTCGATTTGTTCTTTCCTATAAACAATGCGCAGAAAGCTTTCCGCTGCAACTTTACACAGCTGCTCTTTTATTCAGCCCTACCCGCAGCTTGACAAGGCAACTGTTTCAAGCAGAGGCACCATCCTGGATTACTGTACTTACAGAGGTAGACGCAGACTGGAACGCGTGTCTGCAGACGCTGGAGGGCCATAGCAGCTCCGTCAACTCGGTGGCCTTCTCTCCCGATGGGCGGCAGCTGGCGTCAGCCTCCTCCGACACCACCGTCAAGCTCTGGGACGCAGCCACAGGCCAGTGCCAGCGGACGCTGGAGGGCCATAGCAGCTCCGTCAACTCGGTGGCCTTCTCTCCCGATGGGCGGCAGCTGGCGTCAGCCTCCTCCGACACCACCGTCAAGCTCTGGGACGCAGCCACGGGCCAGTGCCAGCGGACGCTGGAGGGCCATAGCAGCTACGTCAACTCGGTGGCCTTCTCTCCCGATGGGCGGCAGCTGGCGTCAGCCTCCGACGACACCACCGTCAAGCTCTGGGACGCAGCCACAGGCCAGTGCCAGCGGACGCTGGAGGGCCATAGCAGCTTAGGAAATGTATTCGCGAAAACAATTCAAGAACCAAATCAAGGTTTCAACGATCAGAGTCAGATGCTCTCACAGCAGGGCGTGTGGATCACGAATAATTCGCAAAGCATCCTTTGGCTACCTCCAGAATATCGTGCGGTATGTCATACAGTCGATAGGTCAAGAATAGTTATTGGATGTCAATCGGGCCGCGTATTACTTCTGCAGGTTACGTCAGAGAGTTAATAGGTGTTACCTATTGCGTTCTTTAACTACGTCTTTCCTCTGCTAGGTGCAGCTGTGTACATATTTTCTCTCACTAATGCGTGACACCAGAAGGGTCAGGGAGGAAGTGTTCTTTTATTTTACAATTATACCACTGGAGAACGTTCTCGTACCGTCTCGTACTTTAGCCTGTGTTCAAAAGGGTGCTGCGATGACCTAATGTACCTACATGTCTTCAGGTACGGTGGGGACCCACTTATCCGAGTGCCAGTGCACCGGCTGCTCCTGCTGCTAATGGCTTACTCGGTGTGTAGCTCTAAAGCCCGACCTGATTTTATAGGTCGCGGTGTGCGCACTGCATGGCTAGCAATTCAGTCGCATCACTGGGCGGGACCAACTCATCAATACACAGTGGCGATGGGGGGAGAAGACGCAGCGTAAGTATCCATGGACAGGTCTCTGCGGTTGCTGCTGGGGCGCTGCAGCTGGAACAGGCTGCTACCAGTAAAGCGACCAGAGACTGATTAGGCTGTGACCCAAGCAGCATTCAATTCAGTGAAGCAAAAATTACAGCACATTAGCATTCCTCTAATTGGTACCAGCGGGGTCTGGTGGTAGCCATCCTTAGTGGTAACAGCGCTGAGATACACTGTAGCTCAGAAAGATATAGGGCCTTAAGGTTACTAGCAACAGGCCGTCTCCTCTCTGTGGCCTGTATTTGAACAAATGCGAAGTTACCAGCACACGGTCTTAAGCACCGCTTACCTTGCCGGCAATAGCACCTCAGCACCCTAGGGCCCGGAAACCGTCTAGTTACTAGCATAGGGTCTCAGGAGCCAGCCAGGTTACCAGTAGGAGGATATCGCCTTAAGGGGTGCTACCAGTCAAGCGACTAATGACTTGCCATTATGACGGTAAAGACAGAGAACGTATTCCGCGTTCTTAGCAGTCGGACCAACACTGATTGCTGTTGCTGTCAGTGTTTGACTCGCACATTGGTGGTGCCAGGTTACTGGCAAGGCCGGTATTTGCAGCGCCAATTTCGAATCCGGCGTTGGGCGGAAATTTGTGGGGCTCTAGGCGCCGTGAAGTAGCCGGCAGCCGGAGAAGGGGCCGTAAGCCGGCCGGCGCTTATGGACCGGCAATGCCCGGTCCCGTCGGTTATTCGGCGCTTACATCCTCACTGACGCAGCTTGGACTTTTCCTCAAACTAGATTCCAAAATCTAAAAAAACATCCAAATATGATGCTACCCCACGCAGACCTATATTCCTTCGTGAACAGGTCTTCGTGAAACAAGGTGTTAAAATGGACGCGAGGATCCCCCAACCGAAGAAGAAAAAAACGAAGGGTCACTAAATCAGAATATATCAGGACGCCCCCAAACCCTCAAGTGGTACCCCAGCGGTGCCCAGCGACCGCCTACGTAAAGAGAGCAAGAGAAAGGGGACTTTGTTTTCTCATCGGAAGAAGGCGTTCTTTCAGAAAGCAGATCGGATATTCCAAGACTGCGATGTAAAGGTCTATACATTCATTAAACGCAAAGGGCATATTTCTGATAACACCTTACCTAGGAGCTAGGCATCGTTAGTGAGCGCCCTTTCTTCACATATCAAATGCAGCTGCTTACACGACTAAGCGTAAGCAATACCTATTACCTATAGTTTGCACTCCAGGCAAGGATAACCATAAGGCGCGGGATGAGCTCCTAGATAAGTGTGAGCATGATATGTAATAGCATAATACGTAGTAGCATGATACGTTGTAACGAAAGGTTCATTCTGATGCCTTGACGGGTTTATTATACGGATAGATATAATATTATTATTATAATCTATCACCTTATTACTATATTCTCTGACTCTATGCTCTTTCCTTAACCCTTTGTGTGACCTCATCTTCAAATTGCCTCCTTTGACTAGACATTCAGGAGATATACGTACATATATCTGCAACTACTAGGAAGCTGTTTGTGTACCACATAAAATATGATCAGAAACATAATCCAATGAAATCCCATATCGACCGTTCTCAGAACCCTACGATGGTTCAAGACAGAAATAAGATGTAGAGATAGGGCAACTCAGATGGATTGTTATCATGAAAGGACTATCCTTATGGAAAGTGTATGCCAAATAGAGACCATACAGAGAGTAGGAGCAGTCAGAGACTGAAAGAGCTGAAGCGTATGGCAAGAGTGACCACCTCAGCAAGCAGGCTTTCACATCAGAGCACGTTTCCAGCATAACCAACAAACCAACTTCTGTCTAGGCTCTCGTCGACTTGCTCCAACTTTTTTTTCTTTTGCTGCTCTATGTCTGTCAGTATCCTCAGGCATCCTGAAAAGCTTTTATGCCCTGGCTCCAAATTTAGATTAGTGGAGATCCTTCCTATTCCAGGACAATAAATTAAGTCATGCCCCTGAAGTGTGCAGCGAGGAGGTTCAACTTGTGGTACTAAGTATACCCTGACAAGGGTGTTATTACCAGGCTTCGTGAGACCAACAATAAGGGCTCTCTCGCCAGGCCTAGATGCAGTTGAAATTGCCAAGTTGAAGTAAATATCTTATCATCCTATTTGCTCGCATCCCATTAGGGCAATCCTCTCTGTTATGTATGTGTCATTTTTATACTTCTGCAAGCATATACATCTCAAAATGTTAGGATAAGTCTGTTATACACCTCTATCAACGCAGCTGAGCTGATTGACGGGAAGGTCCTGGCGAGGATGTTCAATAATGTTCCCTTGAATTTATTCATGACGTTCTTAATAGTTACACACCAGAAAGGAGGTTCATTAGGTTTACCTAGACTAGGTAAAGGAAGGAAGAGGGAGCAGCGAGAAAAAGAAGGATGAGGAAGGGGGTGAAATGCTATACCTATGCACAGATATATATCAGACATCATAAATCTTGCGAAGCACTTAGGACGCACTGAGAGATCCCTCCTTAAATAACGAAGCTTCTGAATAAGGAATGCTCTTATCTCAAGGAACAAAGTTGCGTCTGCTTTTAGCCTATCTCATACTAGTTGTACGATCCTTTACCAACTGCATGCTGTGCCTTTTGATCAGGGAAAACCCACCTCTACTCCTTTGAAAGATGCTAAAATCTGCACCTAAAAGGGGGAAGGGGATACTGCAGGCTTCAGCTGGGACCTGTTACTTCCTAGCGGCAATAAAGGCTAGGAAGTGGAAAATTTATAATTCCCAGCATCTCCTGACATACCTATTATTAACTGATTCCTATGCAATATAGCAATGCTGTGTAGGCATCAACACCCACCCTGGATAACTGTCCTGAATCTATCTAATAATGAGATCCAGCCTCTTTGTAACTTACCCCTTTCTGGCTGATTTCCCATGGTCTTAAATATATAGTACACCTGAGGTAATTAAAGGATATTTATAAGCTTATTCTTTTAACGCTAAAACTTTTTCTTTCATTTATGCAAAGCTACTAAAGATCTGCATCTTATCCAGTTTATTATGTCTGCACAGAAGAGCTCTTTCGAGCTGACAGTGTCCAATATGGTTAATAGCATGATGTTACGGTCAGCTATCCGACGGTAGGGTCTGCTAACAGAAGCTGGGGATTGATACGTTCTAACAGTACACTAGGTCGTGGTCGTAGGTCGTAGGTCGTAGGCTGCAGTAGATCGGTTCTTCAGAGGCTAAGGTGATCAGTCTTAGACTTAATAAGTGATTCGCAGTGAAGGTAAGCTGAGAGTATCTGTGAGGATGAATACTAAGTTGATTGCTGAAGAGCTATGGAAGTCTGACTATAAGCCAGGCTCAGGGTCACACTATATATAAGTTCTAAACAGTTCCTCTTGTCCTGCTACTGATTCCTAACTAGGTATCAGTGAGCGCTCAGTGATTATGAGTAAGCGCTCAGTAATTACTGCTGAGCGCTTAGTGATCCACACCACCTGCTCAGTCTTATCTTATCGTTATGTGACTTATACTATAGTTCTTCCGTTCTAAGTGAGTCCCTGTTGTTCCTATAATCCTACAGAGTATAAATGTCCTGTTCTAGCCGCCTGATACCTAAGTGGGTCGTTCAACTGTTATCCTTATTTACAGGTTGTAACATCAGGTCCCCTCTCTAAAGGTCTTATCCTTAAGACCTAATATAAGTAGGTCGTTAGTCCTAGGTTGGGGTTCTGTTAATCGTGCTTCCTGATTTTATTTATGATGCTGACACTATGTCAGGTTGCGTTTAAAAATCGAAATTAAATTCTGCCTCTACTCTTCGTCGTCGCAATTATATGCTGCGTATTGCTGAGTTTGGTTTTGCTGTCGATATGCCTTATTCCTACTGTCGTTCTTTAGGTAAGCGTTATAAGTTACTTCCTGGTGGTGAAGTTTATAGCAAGTATACTCATCTAGGGCAGTCTTATAATACAGCGGCAGATGCTGTTTGCACTCGTATATTCTTCAAGCTTGTTATGCTTTATAGGCCTTGCTGACTGATCGTAGTCGATTGTTTGTTAGATGAGGCTGCTCGTCTGGAGGATGCAGAGGTGGCCGAAGAGGAGGTGTTGAGAAAGAAAGTTGCTGCTTTACGTGCGGCGTAGGATGAGCTGGATAAATCTATAGCGAAGTTAGATCGTTTGCGTAAGCAGAAGAGAATAGTGTTTCAGAAGGGCTGGGAGGTTACCAAGGAGGAGCTGGTGGTGTCACCTATATTGGAGGTTCAGTCTATAGGTGGTTTTGATGTGGTAGACCTAGATGCTGTCTTAGGTGATTAGAATCCTAGTACTCTGAATTTTCTGTTGGGGGAATCTTAGTTGTGTTCTGGCGTTCCTAGGCGAATAAATGGTTTCCCTTATTGCAGTCGATCGGCTTTAGTGGGTGGTCTGGTGAAGCGATATAGGTGTCTGATTCGTTTATATCCAGCATTCTTCTGGATTAATATAATAGGTGCTAGTGTGGCTCCTCATTCTTAGTGTTATTGCCAGTAGATTATGAGTTCTTCTGCTGCTTTAGTGATGTTTTTAGCTGGTTCCTATATATTATCTTTATATCTGTATCCTTTCTATTTGATGAGGTATTAATACCCTTCTGGTTCTTTAAGATAGTTAATAATTTATTTAACTTCATACTCTGGTTTGTTATCTTCTATAATAATAATATCATTTGTCTATAATCTGCGTAGTCCTAGTTTAAGGAGTGAGATTCAGAATACTAGGTGACACTTTATGGTTTCTAGGAGTTTGAGTTTGTAGTTGACTGGTGAAATTACTTGTGAAATTTTGAAAGGTCTAAGTTTTTTATAGTTGAGTTTGTCGTTTGGTCGCTTTATCTTAATATTTCGCCATATAAGATAGGCGCTATCTCCCTCTTTTAAGGTTGGTCCCTTAATTCTTTGTTGATTACTGAATTATGTTATTTGTTATCATATAAATTCAAGTTCTCTGCATGCGTTATTTTGGATATCCTTGATTTGTTGTACTGAGGCAACAGCTTTAACTGCAGCTGAGCCTGCTGAGGGTTCTCTATAGGCAGTAGGTTCAAATCTGTAGTTGAGTGTTACGGTCAGCTATCCGACAGTAGGGTCTGCTAACAGAAGCTGGGGATTGATACGTTCTAACAGTATACTGGTCGTGGTCGTAGGTCGTAGTTTGTAGGCTGTAGTAGATCGGTTCTTCAGAGGCCAAGGTGATCAGTCTTAGACTCAATAAGTGATTCGCAGTGAAGGTAAGCTGAGAGTATCTGTGAGGATGAATACTAAGTTGATTGCTGAAGAGCTATAGAAGTTTGACCATGAGCCAGGCTCAGGGTCATACTATATATAAGTCTAAGTAGTTTCTTTAAACTGAGGACTGATGTCTTCTGAGCGGTCCCCAGGTGTGGACCGCTTTCTTTATGTTAGTCCTAGGTCAGGACCGCTTATCTCTTATTGGTCCTTCTTATCGTCATGTGACCTATACTATAGTTTTTCCGTTCTAAGTGAGTCCCTGTTGTTCCTATGATCCTGCAGTATAAATATCTTATCCTAGCCGCCTGATGCCTAAGTGGGTCGGTTAACTGTTATCTATATATAACGGGTTGTAACATCAGGTCCCCTCTCCTAAGGTTTTATCCTTAAGACCTAATATAAGTAGGTTGTTGGTCCTAGGTTGGGGATCTATTAATTATGCTTCCTGATTTACTCATAATGCTGACACTATGTCAGGCCACGTCTAAAAATCGAAAAAGAAATTGGTTATCACTACGCTTAAGGATTATGAGCGCGAAGCTTTGATTAAATACGTTAAGTCTTGTTCTTTAGCTAGCGACATGCCTTATACCTATTGTTTTTAAGCAAAGGTTCCTTGCCGTTTTGGTGAGAGATCGTCTAGGTGCTATATATATATTAAGGCGAAGAAGCCTTATGATGGCGTTCTGGTGGCTTCGACTTATATAGTGACTTCTGATCCTAATTTATCTGAGCGATAACTAACTGTGTTGTAGTGCAAAAGTTGAATAAGCAACAAAAGGAGTGGGATGAAAAAGAAGAGAAGGCTGGTGAGGAACTGCTTACACTTTATCAGGAGTTTGCTTGTTTACAGACTTAAATAGCAGAGGCTGCTAGCTGCTTAAGTTGTATTCGTAAGACGAGGAAGTTAGTGAGGGAGCGTCAGACTGAGGCTTTTAAGCAGGGAATACAGGAAATCGACAAGGAGGATAGTATGCTTCTAGCGTTAGATGCTCATGAGAAGTAGGTTGTGAACAATCTTCAGGCTGCTGGGGTGCTAAACGATCCAGAGTGGCAAGAGTTTAGCTTTAGTCTGGACTTTATCGATCTAGGCCCTTTAGTGTCTGATGCTAGTGGTGCTTCAGTGTCGTCTTAGTTTGTTTCTAGTGTTCCTAGGCGAATAAATAGTTTTCCTTATTGCGGTCGATCTGCTTTGATAGGTGGTTTGGTGAAGTGATGTGGGTGCTTAATTCGCTTATATCTGGCGTTCTTCTGGACTAGTATAACAGGTGTTAGTGTGACTTCTCGTTCTTAATGTTGTTGCCAGTAGATCGTAAGTTCTTCTGCTGCGTTAGTGATATTTTTGGCTGGTTCCTATATGTTGTCTTTATATCTATATCCTTTCTATTTGATGAGATATTAATACCCTTCTGGTTCTTTGAGATAGTTGATAATTCGTTCGACTTCATATTCTGGTTTGTTATCTTCTATGATAATAATATCGTTTGTCTGTGATCCACATAATGCTGGTTTGAGGAGTAAGATATAGAATACTAGGTGACACTTCATAGTTTCTAGGAGTCCTAGTTTGTAGTTAACTAGTGATATTACTCGTGAAATTTTGAAAGGTCTGAGTTTTTTATAGTTGAGTTTGTCGTTTGGTCGCTTTGTTTTGATGTTTCGCCGTATGAGATAGGCGCTATCTCCCTCTTTCAAGGTTGGTCCCTCAATCCTTCGTTTATTGCTGAATTTTGTCATTCTTTGTCGCATGAATTCAAGTTCTTTGCGTGCGTTTTCCTGGATATCCTTGATTTAGCGTATTGAGGCGACAGCTTTTACTGCAGCTAGGCCTGTTCAGGGTTCTCTATAGGCAGTTGGTTTGAATCCATAGTTGAGGTAGAAGGGGGATTCCTTAGTACTTTCTCCTACTGCGCTGTTGTAGGCGAACTAGGCTATTAGTAGCAACACAACCTAATTGTCTTAGTTATAGTTAACATAGGCGCAGAGATATATTTCGAGGATTTAGTTGATTCATTCTGTTTGTCTGTTGGTTTGCAGGTGGAATACAGTAGATATTAATTATTTGATGCTGAGTTGTGATGTGATTAACTTCCAGAATTTAGAAGTAAAGATCTTATCTCTGTCTGATATAATCTCTCTAGGCGTTCTATAGTTGGCAATAATATATTTAAGAAATATGTAGGCATATTCTTCGGCGTTACTTGCTTCTTTATACAGGATGAAGTAGGCGTACTTTGTGAGTCGGTCCATAATAACAAGAACGCTGTCAAAGTGTGTTCCCATAAGGGGTTCTTAAGACTTCAGTAATTTGACGATGAAGTCGAGGGATATGGATTGCTAGGCGGTTTGCGGCACAGGCAAGGGTTGTAGCATGCTGTACGGCTGATGTTAAGCGGGTTTGCTTTTCAGGCAGACCTCACAATCCTTAATTGCTTTTGCCACTTGTTCTCTGGTGACCTTTTCTCTATATTGTTGTCGTAGTTATTTCTAGGTCTTTATGATTCCTTGGTGACTATATGCAGGGTGAGCGTGAAACTCCATAATTGCTTCGTCGTCTAGTTTGTTAGGCGGGCTAGTATTAGATCGTCCAGCTATCATTAAGAGTTTAGTTGCTAGCACTAGGTCTCCGTCGTTATTTCCTTTGAGAATCACCTGGGTTTCTTCAGGTACTAGGACGTTATAGTCTGGTCGTCAGCTGAGAGCGTCAGCTCTGCTATTATCTGATCCTTTGCGGTGGATGATTCGGAAGTTGAATTCTGATAGGAATTCTGACCATCTAATCTGTTGTTTATTCAACACTTTTGAAGTTGTGAAGTGTGAAAGGTCCTTATGGTCTGAATATATAAGTACTTCATAGGTGGTTCCTGAGAGCTTAGGTCTCTATTCCTTAAAGGCTTTAATGATTGCTATAAGTTCTTTATTATGAATCTGATAGTTAAGTTCAGGTCTGTGGAGCTTGCGAGACAAGAAGGCATATAGGTGTAGTTATCCTTCTGAATCTTATTGAGATAATTATACTCCTATTGCATAGTCAGATGCGTTAGGTTCTACTTTAAACTATTTTGTTAGATCTGGAATAATTAAGATAGGTTTGCTGGCGATAAGATCCTTGATCTTCTGGAATGCTGTTTGTTATGGTTCTTCCTATATAAAGGGTGTGTCTTTGCAGCTGAGGCTTATGAGAGCTGCGTTAATCTTGCTATAGTCTTTAATAAATTTGCAGTAGAAGTTAATAAAACCTAGAAATCCTTGGACTTCCTTGAGGTTATTAGGTACCAGCTATTCCTTAATAGCTTTAACTTTGTTTTCTGATATATAGACTTTTCTAGGGGTGATAGTGAATCTGAGGTATTCCACCCTCTGTGTGTGTAATTTGCTTTTCTTAGGTTCAACTAATAGCTTAGCTTCTTAGAGGGCTTATAAGATATGGTGTATATCTTCCTTATGTTTCTTAAGTGTTGATGAGAAGATAAGGATGTTATTAAGATAGACTACTATGCAGATATTGACGTATTTGCGTAAAACTTAGTTGATTATATTTTGGAATATTACAGGGGTGTTACTCAGGCTGAAGGGCATGATGAGGTACTCAAAATATCCTTTTTAGGTTCTGAAAGCAGTCTTCTATTCTTCTCCTTGCTTTATTCTGATCAGGTTATAGGCTCCTTTGAGGTTGAGGGCTGTGAACTAGTTGGCTCTATAGAGGAGTCGTCTTATCTCATTAATAAGCGGTAGTAGGTAGCAGTTCTTAATCGTTATTTCGTTAAGCATGCAGTAGTTAACGCATAACCGTAGTTTTCTGTTCTTTTTAGGTATAAACAGGATTAGGCTTCCTGCTGGTGACGTTGAGGGTCTGATATATCCCTTCTTGAGGTTTTCTTCAAGGTATTTATCTAGGGCTTCTATCTCTGTCTGGTTGAGTCTGTAGATTTTGTTAAAGCGTGGTTCCTTCCCTTGTTTGAGGGGTATTTCGTGGTTAAAACTGGTATGTTTAGGTAATCCTGTTTCTAATTCGGCTGCAAAGAGTTTCTCGTAAATTCTGTATTCTTCTGGGATAGACAGAAGTAGATCATCCTTGTGTTTGAGATCTATCGTTATTAATAGTTATGATGTGGCTTCTTTTGCTTTGAGGTAGCAGATATATCGTTTTGCTGTTCCTTGTTGTATTAATTCGTTTGAGGCCTGATTCTGATAGGGCTGCTTAGGGACTGAATTATCATGGTCCTAATAGAGTTAGCCTTTGCTCTAATCTATCTGTGGGTTGCTTATTTATAGCTAGGGTAGTCCTAACATATAGGCAACGACAGCTTCTACTTGAAGCTGTTGAATCCCTCACCAAAAATTAAGTGGGTCCATGCAGACAGGGAGTAGAAGCCGTTGTTTTCTAGCAGCGTAGAAGCTGTTGAGCTTTCCAGTAGTAAAATACATGAAAGTCGGATGCAATTAAAGCTTGAATGAAGGCGATTCTAACCATCTAGTTCCCAGTGTTATAGTTAACAATATGAGTCTAGAAATCAGTGAATAGGGTAGTAGATGTTTTTGTGATGTGGTCTTAAACCCCATATTAAGTAGCTAATCACATAACAGGGAATTCAGCCAGGCTAGAGAGCCTGACCGACCGATAGAACGCAGGTAGGGTTGAAAGTAGATCAAGGAGAAAGTATGTGGAATTAAGGGGCAGGAAGGTGAGGTTATAAAAAGAGGACAGGAGGAATCATTTAATAGTAGCAGACCAAAGCAAGCTATCTATATAGCTAAACATAGAGCTATTCGTCTATAACGCGCAGTATTCTATTCTGATATGCACATTATGTTAGTATGCAGTAGTAGCAAACGAAGTCGCAGCATATCTGCAAAACCACTATCAGTTAATCACCGCTGAGGCCAGGGGAAAAGTGGCTAGATTGGTCGGCAACATCCTAAGCATCATCCGCAGCCAGGCTGATTTGGAGTCGTTCTAATACCTAGACCCCACGGTCGAGCCAGTTGCCTATATCGCACCGCCCTAAACAGACAGTTTACGCTGCCACGCATGCTGTTATGTTTGCCGCTGCGTGCGAAACATATAGGAGTATTGTCGGGCAGAATACAGATAGGAGAATGATTAGCAGAAGGGGGGTGATGTTCGCAAGAAAGCCACCACAGTCAGGGATTTGCCGTGGATAACAGGGGTGCTATGCTAGCGGTTTTTCTTAACTCAGGCTGCAAGCGGATGGTTTGAGGTGGCCTGGGGACAGACAGCCCATAAGTCTCTGCAAGCTGCTCCAAACAGAGGCCTAGGCCGGCAGGCCATAGACTGCGTTTGAGATCTCCAGAAAGTCTAAGCAGAATGTGTGAAGACCAGCCATAACGAGCTAATCTGCGTCTCTAACGAAAGGTTGGAGCTCAGCCTGTGGCTAGCCTGTGTGGGATAGGCGGTGCACTTAAAAGGGCTTAGTGCCAGCGCACTCTTCAACATAACAGCTCCTATTAATAAAGATGAGGTTATGCTTCGGGCGATATAGGCGACAGTTAAGCGTATGCTGGACTAGGCTTAAGCAACATCTGCGCCTAACACCGTCAGGCTGGCTGTGCTATTCGAGGCGCAGCGTATAGAAGCGCACGTTAAGCTAAGGCGGCCGTTCAACAACTGCATAGAGGACGATATATAGGTAAGATATAAGGGCGTGTGGCTATATCTGCTACATATCTGGTTCCACACGCAGGAAATAGACGACAATAAGCAGCTACTATATAAACTGACGCTGTCACAGGCAGAAGCGTGGGACTTATTCAAGCAGATGGCGGAAGCAGCCAGCATAGGTATAGAGGATCAAACGCAGGAGAAGCTGGAACGCACAGCACTCGATATGCTTATCAGCATGCTGGACCACCAGCTGAAGGGTGGAGACTACAGCAGTGCTCTTCTCAGCGCACTTATGGTGATAGGTATTGCTGAGGATGGCGGCTAGGTTCAGATTATAGACTACATAACGAAGTACTCAGCTGTGGTTAAGGTGGTGTGTATGCTGGTGATCTATTAGGTATATACTGAACGTTATGATGAGGTCGCTAAGCTGGAAACATCTCTGGGGAAGGATGAAGCAGAGGATATAGCGTGGAGTTTGTTCCAGTATATGCAGGCGAAGGTATAGCGGTTTATGACGTAGACGACAGGCGATAAGGATGCAGAGCTAACACTGATAGACTAGATTCTCAAGACGCAGACGTATAGAATGCATATCTAATATAACACAGCAGCAGCTGGCGTTATAGACTGGTTAGGTGATCGTATGTTATATAGATAGGTATGGTTTATAATAGGGCAGCTGTTAGACGCACTGCATAAGCTGGTCTGGGAGACGTAGGAGATGCTTGCAGGGCTGACGGCGACAGAGGATTCAGCTTTGCTAGATGGTCCTGAAAGCGACGTCTGGTCGCAACTACCAGCTATCCTATAGTTATCAATTAAAGATGACCATAGCGAGATAAAGCCTAACAGTTAGGAGTCTAATCCCTAAACCAAATTTGGTTTGACAATTGGTTAGGATTGGTCGAAAAAATCTGCGCACGGTCCTGGTTTCTTATCAGAAAAGGTACAACACCAAAAAAATGGTTCGCCTATAGTAAAAACGGTCCTTGAGATACATTTCCTTCTCACAAGTGACCTTGTACGTAATCACACATTCATTTCTTAACTCGAATCACGCAATCCAGCACAGTAACCAGATTCCCACCTTAGAAACGGTTATAATACCCCTTCAGCCCAGGCATTAACAAGTCATTATGTACCTGCATAATAGCCCTAGATACATGTATCTATGTTCATGATAATTCCAATCGTATGAACTCCAGTACTCGACGTCCTGATGTCTGCGATGCACGCTTTTAGAGAGCTTCAGCTACATGATGACTACAAACTACATCTTCCATTGTTTTTTCTAGATTTTTTCCATCTATCTCATAATTGATATCGCACGAACTAGACCGACGCAGTAAGTCCAATATACTTACACAGAGATTGCCCACCTAAACTCCTCTACAGGTACTCATAGAACCTGTTAGCTACACCACAGTCCCATAATCCTTGTTCCCCTCACGTTCTCTAGGTATGTCTAACCAATAGTTGTGGTATTATTTGACCCACACTGAAACCCGCATAATCATTTTCGGTGTTGTGATCAAGTTACCGTTTTTATTGGCTAACCCACGTATGCGGTCTCCGTTCCGGATGTAAATCATCACACTAACCTAACCGTGGTCTCACCCTAGAAATCCGTGACTTTAAGCCTTGTATTGAATGGACTATCTCAAGTTCTACTGCCTTTATTTCTTCTATATAAAGTAGTACATTCCTCTGATGAAGATGTGATCCTAATTCCACATCAACCTTCACTTTTTTTATCAGTAATATCAAGCATCCCTTCCTAAATCCATACATCAACATCACCATGACAGGCACCTCAGAGGGGACGCTGAAGCGTGGCCGGGGTCGTCCGCGGAAGCATCCATTGAGGCCCGAAGATACGCCTCAGCCGAAGCGTGGACGTGGTCGGCCTCGAAAGCGTCCTCCGCTGGAGCAAACTGGTCATCATGTGAAGCTCCGACGCGGTCGGTCGCGGAAGCCTCAGGCTAGTCCTCCCACTGCGACCCCACCGTCTGGACAAAAACCACTTCCCAGAGTTTCACCAGACCCATCTTTCTCCCCCTCCCGTCACATTCGTCACCTATCCCTCGACTACATCTATCCAAAATATTCTTCTTTTTCCTCACCTGAACCCGAAACGCCTGTCGATAGTGCACGAAATGGCACCGGCACAGACTCCGGCCCTGGTTTATCGTTTTCGAAAGATATCTCCAAACCAGCCCCTGCAGGTCCCACGTCTCCTGCCGCCGGCGTAGGTCCCACTACTTCGCCATCTACTTTATCTCATCCCATCAACAAGATATCTTCGTCGACAATCCCTCACATTTACCCACCGTCCAGGGACAGCGAAGCTCTTCCTAGAGCAATGATGCAAATAAATGGTATGTGTAATGCATTCTTGCTATGTTTTTGTAACTCACATTAGAGTTCATATTAAAAATGGACTTGCTAACAGGTTAGGTAAAGCTCTTGACACTGCAGAATGCCCTTCCCTCCCTTTCCGAGAATGCGTCAAGGCCTCTCCTGAACTATTTTGCACCACTACCTCCTTTGCACAAGGCGATTGCCATTCACCTGGACCCGGGTCCTCGCAGTCGTCCGTCTCGTTCAAGTCACAGATTCCCATAACACCTGTACCTTACTCACCAGAGCTGTCATGTACGACCCCTACAGCAGGAGAAAGGGATTCGTGAGCATAGCAACCCTTCTATATGAAGTTGTAGTATAATATCGTTATTGTATAGACTTTGTCGATCATCAGAACCATCATGCTACAGTGATTGAAGACCCTCTTGAATGTAGCTTGCGATTGGTCGTGAGAAGAAGGACATAGGATATATCCAGATAGAGTTACTTCTTGTTTAATATGTAGATCTCGCCTAACAGTTATGCAACTACTATCTTAATACGTCACCTCATTAACAATCGAGTCAACCGAATATCATACAATGAATTTTCTACTGTTAACCTAGTGCCTAGGTCGAAAAGAACTTCGTTCTTACGATGAGGTAAGTTTACCTGTCCACAATATCAGGACACTAGAACGAGTTAGGGTGGCAGTAATATTCCACATCGCTAGCAACAACAGTGCCTGTCTGAAGGCCCTCTCTATCCGTCTATGTTATAATGTTCTATCGAAAAAGGTTAAGAATAGCGGTGTATTTAATCCGTTGGCTACGCAGTTAGTATGATAGGTGCGGCCCTATCCTCGTAGTATTCATCAAGCGACGCCCCAGCAGAGTTCCAATCGTTAAATTGAAATTCGCAACGCCGAAGAGGATTGAGGAATGTAGAGGAAGAGGGGTCTAGTGAGGAATCTCCGCAGTGTGGCGAGGTACATCAGGTCATCGCTATAGTATACTGAGAGGTTCATAGAGATTAGCAACCTGCTTTACGATAACCTCAGCACGCAGAGGATATGCGAAAAGCCATCCAAAAGCCCCAGATTGAAGCTAAGTAACGCCACCACACATATGTGCCGTAGTCTATTCTCACATACGCTTGAAACCGCGGAGAATGAGTTGGCAGCAGTGCATAGGTGTAGTGTATTATAGTAATTAATGGATAAAACTAGGATGAAGAACCATTTGCGAAAAGACGAGATGGATTAATTGGTGTTGAATATGGTGGCGTAGGTGTGCAGACCACCCCAAAAGAGCCGTGTCTTTCCACTTTTCTCTTCCTGAGATATGACCGAAATGATTGGCCCGAAATGGTTCCCAGTTATTGCTTTTGCTGCCCCTCCAGCCAAGCTCTCAGGGATCACTATCCCATGTTCACAATCTCCAACGTCTCAGCCGCAGCCGCTCCTTTTAACCATTTTCATTCGTCACGTACGGTTTTCGAAACCCACTCAATCAAACAACTCCCGACACCGTTCTGTTCCCGAAGGAGCCGACACCTTAACCGGATAAGAACCTTATGTAGCTGCGGTGGGTCGTGATACCATTCACACCATTTCGTGGCCAATGAAATCGGTAGAAACCGATCTACACTCATACGACGTCCTCACTCCCTACCACAGTCTTACACCTATACAGATTTGCAGCAAAAGACACGTCAATAATACCCAGAAGCATGCTAAGCCTGATCGCTACTTCTGGCTTATTTATTCTACCGTCGCTGAACATGACGTTTGCACTTTTCAGTCTGGGAACACTACCCTCAAACTGCATTCATTTTTGCCTTTCCAATCTCAGTACCCTCGTTCATGGAGTAACCACGTGCCCTTCTTCCTCCCCATATCTTGTTAATAATTTCTTCCACCCTTCTTCCCTATCTGTCGCATTAAAGCCACCATCTTGCTAGCATTCGCCGCCCATTGCAGCTCAATCCAGATATCGTCCGTTTGGAAACAGACCGAACAACCGTTGCGTTTCGTCTCAGCTGCGTCTATCGCAGTGTTGTTGTTGTTGTTGTTGTTGTTGTATTTAACGCCGTGGCGGCAAGGGCGCAGCCGCCCTTGCGGCCGACCTCCCGAGGGGTATATGGCGTGGAGGGCCGCAGGCTCAAGCTATATACTCTACAGTACACGCCTCTTCCTAACGTCCTCCAAATCTTGCCCATAGGCTACTATGTGTTCTATCCGTCCCTAGTTCCCGCTGGTTCCCTGGTTCCGTTATACTCGTCAGTTCCTCTACGAGGGGGGGGGGGTTCGTTACTAAGGCCTAGGTTCAGACCTAGGCCCTAGTACCGCGGGCAGATCTTCCGGAAGAAATCTGTCACGCAGAGAAAGGCCTGGAAGCCTTCATGATCAGTGATTAGCCCCTTGTAGTATCGATCCAGAGATCCTATTGGTCCTATAGGCTCCTGTGGACTAGAGGGGTGGAGGGTGGGCCACTGAAGCCTCCTCGCTAAGGTCTTTCGGCAGTAGACTAGGTGGTCTGCCTCCTTTGCCTCCCCACAGGAGCAGGTAAGCAGTGCTTCTGTATGGTTAAAGCGTTGATGGTATTGTTCGAAGTCTCCATGGCCTGACCGGGCTGCTAGGAGATGATGGAGTATAGCCCGTGGCAGGGCTAGTTCAGGGGGGCAGGCAAGGGAAGCCTTAAGCCCTAGTTGGGTATAGCGGGGTGTTGCATCTTGCTTCCACCATTTTCTATACTGGCGGCATATACGTTCTCTAGCTAGCCGTTTGATCCCTGACAGGGTGGCTAGTTGGCCCCTAGGGGCTGGCATGGTTGTGCCCTCCTTGGCTAGGCTGTCTGCTTCCTCGTTCCCTTTGATGCCTTCATGCCCTGGGGACCAATGGGTTCGTATGTCATACGTCCTAGCTGCCTCTTGGATCTCAAGGAAGGCCGCTTGTGAGGAGTCTGGGACCCTGCCTCGGATCCCCTGGATAACGCTGGTATTATCGATACAGATATGTATAGGCTGGCCCTGGGAGGTAAGGAGGGCCCGTCGGAGCCCTGCCCTCGCCCCCTCAGCCTCCCCATCAAACACTTCTGCTAAGCTGAGGCGGCCGCAGCCCTGGGCTATACGTTTGTTCTTACGGTATATAACAAAGCCAAACCCTGTAGCGCCATCAGGGGCCTTAGAGCCGTCTGAGTAGATAATAGTATGCTTATCTGGCACAGTCTTAAGCCAGGCCTGGAAGATCCTTGCTGCTGCTTCCTTCGTCTGTGTGACTATAGGGTGGTGAGACCCTAGGGGGTATTGCGGCTGTAGGAGTGCTGGCCTTGGGCACCTAGGTAAGAGGCCAGCTGTTCTTTGGAGCCTGGTCTGCTGCCGCCCTGGCTGTAGAAGCCTTGGGACCAAGGGATGTTGTTGGTCAACCTTCTGTAGGCGTGTAGCGAAGCGTAGTCGCGCTGCCTCAAGGGCCACCTCTGCTGTTGGTAGGCCAGCATCTCGGATGAGGGCACTGGTTGGTGTGGTCCTCCAGACAGGTAGGATAGCCCTTGCTGCTGCTGTAATAACTCTTCCGACTCTACAGGCTAAACCCTTCTGTCCTGTGCCGACTATACTGGTGCTGCTGTTCAGGGCTGGTCTGGTCAAGCCTGCATACCAGGTCTCAGCTCCATATAGGGCTATTGGGAGGGCGCAAGCAATAGCTGCTTTTCGAACTGCAGCTGCTGGGAGCCCCCCTTTTGTGTTTGTAAGGTGCTGTAGGAAATAGGCTACCTTCTTTGCTGCTGCTACCTTTATTCCTATATGGTGTTGGAAGGTGAGTCTCCTATCAAACCAGACCCCTAACCATCTTATAGGCTTTATTGAGGCCTTGATAGTTAGGCCTCTGGGTTGGATATCTGGTAGGTCTGTTGTCTGTTGATGTTTTCTGCTGAAGTGGATTGCCTCACACTTAGCTGGGTTAAAGGCGACTTTATTTTCTGTTCCCCAGCTGAGGATACTAGTGATCTCCTGGCCTAGGGCTGTAGCGTTCTCTTCTAGCGAGGGGCTAGTAGCTACTAAGCCTATATCATCTGCATAGCCAAACCGTAGCTTCCGATCATCAGCTAGGATATCAGCTATATAGAGCAGGAAGAGGATAGGGGATAGTGGAGAGCCTTGCGGTAGTCCACAGGATAGAGGGAAGTCCTCTGTAGTAGTATCCTCTAGCCTGACGCAGGCTGTTCGGCTAGAGGTGAAGGTGTAGATCAGTCTGATCAGGCTACTAGGCCAGCCCTGCTGTCGTAGCCTGACAATAAGTCGGTTTCGTAAGACGGAATCAAACGCCCCCTTGACGTCCATTGTTGCTAGCGTCGCAGTAAGCCCTGTATCTAGAGCCCTCTCAATCTCATGGGTTAGACAGGTTGTCAGGTTGACTGCAGCCCTCCCTGGTAGGGCTCCAACCTGCTGTGGGCTGGCAACCCCTTCTAGGATAGTAAGGTAGGCCATCCTCTTTGCTATCAGCCGCTCTAAGCCTTTGCCTAAGCAGGACAGCAGGGATATTGGGCGCCAAGACCCAGTCTTAGAGAAATCTGTTTTCCCTGGCTTCTGGGTCATGACAATTTCCGCATTGCGGAAGGGTCTAGGAAAATAGCCTACTTGAACGCAGGCCTGGAAGAGCTGTTGTATAGGCTTGGCTACTAATCCCCAGGTGCATTGTAGCAACTTTGTAGTAATCCTATCAGTCCCAGGGGTTGTAGCTTTTGTCAGAGTAGCCTGGCGTACTTCCTCTATGCTAACTGTATTCTGCCAGGGTATAATACGACTTACAACCACTGGGGTACTAAAAGGGTTCCCAGATAGGTCGTCTGTAGCACTAAATCGCTCAAGTAGAGCCTTTCGCAAGGCTTGGGCTTTATCGTGGGTATTGCTGATCGTCTGCCCTTCCACTATTAGAGGCGGAGCTTTAACTGCTAGGCTAGACTTCCGCCAGCCTATAATTTTATATAGGTCTTGGTCTGTCTTAGCCTCTTCGATCTTAGCAGTCCAGTAGGTGCGTTTCGCCCTTCTCACAGTTGTTAGGAAGACTTTTTGCTCCTCTAGGATAGGGGGAGGTATGACCAGCCCAGGTTCTTGGGCCTGTTGGCGCCTAGCCTTAATAGCAGCTTGGTGGGCTACTGAGCATTCTTCTGTCCACCAGGGGGCTCCCCTACCCTGATTAGTCCGTCTCTTGCCTACAGCTTGAATAGCTGTATGGAAGAGGCTGACCAGTTGGGCAGCTAGGGTGTCCAGCTCTGCTGGGTTGGGCAGTTCCCCTAGAGTAGGTAAGGCTGTAGCCCCAGCCTTTACTAGGTCGATCAGCCGTGGTAGGGCTGACTCCGGGACTGAGAGCTGGTTATCCTGGCGTCCCTGTTCCTGGGCCCTACTCATAGGGATAGTTGTTGTGATGGCTTCGTGGTCAGCCCCTGGGTGTAGGTGTGGGCGTAACACTGAGGGTGCTTGGAGGCATCTTTCCATTACCTCGAAGCTGCTAGTATTTACTACGAAGAGCTGGATTCTGTTAGCGTTAGCATCTGGTCTCGCTGTGGTAAGCGCCCTATTTCTTCTTGAAAATAAGTTAAGTATAAGGCAATAATACTAAGGGGAGCAGTAGACATAATTAGAGAGACTATCCATAGCTAAATCACCTCATATACTCATTCGATGCGGTACTAGAGTTATCCAAGGCCACTATGGCTTCACGTGCTAAGTCCTTAGTGTACTTGACTACTCTCTTCATCTCTTTAACTTATGATAGAGAGCATAGACAGACACTTGCTTTAATCATAGACACCCAAGATATTAATACTGACCTATCATGAGAATCAAGCCGGCCACATACAGAGGAAGGTAAAGGGGGCAAAAGCATATGAGAGGTTCAATATTAAAACGAAGAACAAGTAAATTATGCACATATTAACCAACCCCACGTAGTTGTAACGACTCTTCCGTTTTTCTTTTCTTTTCTTTTCTTTCTGTTGAGAGAATGGTGAGGGCTTGGTCAATTGGTTGGCTGGTTGGCTGGTGGCTTGGTTGGTTGGTTGCTTGGTTAGTAAGGTAGATTAGGAAACCGCGAAAGCAAATCAGCCAGGGGAGTGGAGGGGGAAAGAAGAAAGAAAGAACCATTATGCTTACAGCCTTTGATGCGATCAATAACTTTTACAATCTCATGATATACACGCTACGCTCTCATGGAAGCAGTACGTCACTGCATTAGCAAGACCAACAAACTGGCTGGAGACTTGCAGCGCTGCTGATACCGAGCTAAACGTCTTAGCTTCAGAAGTCTCTATGATTCCGCTCAACAGGCTGGGCATCCAGAGAATTATGTATAAGATAGGACAGGATTTCAGCAGTATCATGCGCTTAATGCGCCGCTCTGACGTCTGGGTCTGCTTTTTGGTAGAAAGATTAGCCATCATTGCAGCCGTGACGTTTGACGATACACCGTCTTTTGCGACGGTGGTGTCTCTGCTGGGGTTCCATCTGTACTCCAGGAGGCGGGAAGCTCCCCCACGGTTGAGGAATACATGACTGGCTTGCAGTCCCACCTCCGCTGTTATATTCCGCAGTATCTTCTCCGTTGGTGAAATCTGAGCAGTCCCTGACTCTCTGAAGAAGCGTTGCTGTAAGTGCCTGTGTAGTTTGTAGAGGACGTCGTTCACCTAATGCCCTAACGTGTGTTTGTTGCTCCCTGGTGCCTAATCGACCAATGCCCGCCCCCCTCGGTCCGAATACCTGGCTCGTATCCGGACTGGTTTCGTTCTGCCGCGACGTCTCCGAGCGTACCGTCGTGTGTGGCTTCTTTTCCTTGTGGACTCTGGCCGCGGAAGGAGCACGCGGAGCCAACGGCCCAGCTTGCTGCCCACTTTGATCATCAGCAGCACTGCCGCATCTGCTATCCGATTCTCCTAAATACCTAGTAGAGCGTACTCTGAGGCGCGGGAAAGGGAACACTTCGTACGTTTTGCCCGGCTGTCTTGCAAGCACCTCATAGGCGTACCCCACATAAGCCTGGTTGGTGGGAAGTTTCTTCCTCGTGGCTCGAGTATGGCCATTGTCGTCGGGCGTACTGTTAGTGATCCGGTAATCGCACGAAAGCCAGGACGTACTAGCGGCGGGGCGAGGACGTTGGCTGAGATAGCACCCGACGAAAGTGTAGATGCAAACGGTAGTGGATATGATCCACAGACGCCAGACATAGGTGAGGCCAAGTCGAGGTTGGGCCGGTCCCGCGCAATCCAGCAGCAGTTCCCGCCAGTGGCTCTATCACACCGATCCTAGCAGCCAAGGCACTAGTAGTAATCGGAATAAGCCATACGCAGCAGCAGATTGAGAATCTCTTAAGTGATGAGCTGTCCGCCATACTTGTTCTCTGCCATATCACCAGAAGCGTGGCTATAGCGATGGCGAGGATGGAGAAGTCGGATGCTTGCGTTGAGAGCTGACTAAACACGCCGTTCAAGACGCACGCTATTTCCGCGTTTGTTAATTCCTGGTCCCTAACGTAGATGATCCCCGCGATATAGTGTTATTAGCTGAGTTAATGACTTCTTTGCGTTGATGGTCGTCTTGGTTAGTGTCTCATCCCGCTTAACATTGACGTTTGATAGGAGAACACCTTACCAGCAACCATGAGGTTAAGGACGAGGGTGTGTAGTAGAGACCGGCGTCGAGTATGGTGAAGACCAATCAAGATTAAAGCGCTCGAGGTTGCTAGGAACGAAACGATACTCCCTACGAGGGCTAAGGACGCCACCAGTGAGTCTGAAAGCCATTGTCAGCTGACGGGCCATACAGCTTCACCCCCAGCACTAGCCAAGCTGCGCACGCATGATCTCCTCCTCTCTCTCTCTTCCCCTTTTTTTCCCCCTTTAGCCTGTCGGGGACCTCTCCCCGCTTTATCCTTTTCTTTCCCCTCCTTTTCCACACGACGTACGGATAGCAGCATCAAAGCTCAGGCGAGTCAAAGGCTATTAGTGAGATAATTAGGGTTGTGCGTGCGTTTGAGAAGGTTACCGGTGTGAATTCGAAACCCCCCCACCCCCCAACCAAGCAGTGATGACGCCTATACCGTAAACCTCCCGAGCCGATGCATGCTATTCCCTAACGCTTCGGCCTATGATGTCTCACTTGCCGACTATATCTCCACCTTCGACTCCCTCAAGCTTGACAGCCTAGGAGCCATATGTTACATGTTCTAAGTCTCGAACGAATACTACCACGGTACGATCGGGCTGTCCCCTC